>NC_133502.1:76285000-76910000 GCF_049354715.1 Callithrix jacchus
TTGATCAGCACGTGGGTTGCTTCCACCTTTTGACGATTTTAAATAATGCTGTCATGAAGGTGAGTGTACAAGCATCCGTTCAAGACCATGTTTTTAATTCTTTTGGATATATACAGTGAGTCCTCATGTAATGCTGTTGACAGGTTCTTGGCAACTGAGACTTTCAGCAAAAGAGTATATTGTTCAATGAAATTATTTTACCATAGACTAATTGACATAAGCTAGAGCTAAGTTCCTGTGGCATATAGTACATTGTTTTACTGAAAGTCACAGTTTTCAAGAACCTATGGACAACAACCAGTTCCCCTGTTAGGCCAAGATATCCGAGCAAAATTGTCTGCCTCCTTAACTATTCCTGGGCTACAGCCACACCTCTTTCCCACCCTCCTTCCCAAACCTGTACCTCCTTCAATACCTACCTTAACCCTAGGGTACAGGACACCACCTCCCCATCTGTTGCTACAAGTCACTCACACCTCATCATCCCCTTAAAACCTGAAAACCCTTACTCCGCCCAGCCTCAGTACCCCATCCTACAATCGGCTTTAAAAGGCCTAAAGCCTGTTATCACCCATCTATTGCAACATGGCCTTTTAACTCACCCTGTTGCTTCTTCAGCATCTATACTCAAATGGGTATTGTGTATCCCCTTCCAAAGCCCAAATTTCCTTCCCTATCCAAGCTGTCCAAACAACCAGACAAATTCTACAGAGTGTGCTGAACAGTTCTGCCACCACCTTCAGATAGGGTAAGCAGTCTCCCCCTCTTTCTCTCTTTTTCCCGTTAGAGAAGAGGAGACAGGTCTCTCTCTGCCTCTTTTCCTTTTGAGAATGGGAGACAAGTCTGTCCCCTTCTCTCTCTTTTCCTTCAGATCCCAAGGAGAAAAGTCTCTCTTTTTCTCTCTCTTTTCCTTTAAATCTTTGTCTTTCTAGTAGAGACGAAGAGGCAGTCTATCTGTGTGGAGCCGGAGGAGACAAATCTTTCCCTCTGGCTCAAAAACTCCGACTCAGTCTCAGATTTGGGAAGACAAGACTCTTCCCTGGGGGGTCTGGTCAATTGCAGGGACACCTGCCTTGATCACTCAGCCACGTTACAGCCCAGGAATCAGAGATGTCTACTGAAAACTCTGGTAGCTGCTCCCTCCTTCTCCTCGTCTCTCCTCTGCTCCTTTCCTTAAAATGTATCTCCTTTGCCAGGGGAAATATTCTACCCTCTATTCCTTAGTCTTCGCCTCTAGGCTGCGTCCTAGAAAACCTAAAACCTCTTCAACTGTCACCCCATCTGAAACCTAAACATCTCTGTAACATGGCCTGGCCTGAATCCAAATGATCAGAAAATAGCACTTTCAGTTTTCCTTGTGTAAAGCCGTCTGGCCTTGTATATGATGCCATCACTAAATTAAACCTGGCTGGACTGGCTGGACACTCACTGGGAGTCATGGCTTCTTCCGATTCCTAGTCCTCTGATACTATCTTTCTCTTTCTCCTATTTGGACCCTGTGTTTTCTGATTAATCTCTCAATTCCTACAAAATTGTATACAAGGGATAACCAATCACTCAATACAACAAACGGTCCTCTAACAACCCCACAGTATCACCCCTTGCCCTGAAATCTCCCAGCAGTCTAAATTCTTTCCCATTTTTAGGTTTCCGCACTGCCCTCAATCCCACTGGAAGAAGCCCTGAGAAACACCGCCCCATCGCCCCTCTTTGCCGCCCATCCTGATATTCCACTGCTCCACTCTTCATCTCTTTTTCCTTTGTATTACTAGTATAAAAAGACAGGAATGTAAGGTCTTTCAGGCTGACTGACAGTGCCGTGCGCTGACACTCCAGATGACTTCCTGGAAAATCGAAAGTAATTGGAAGCCGATGAAAAGAGGAAGAAATGATCAACCCCTGGGTGCCTACTTAACTTTGAGACATTCTCTATTGTTCCTTTTTCCTGCCCTAATTGATAAGGCTATTGGATTTTGTCACCGACTTTGGTCAACCTCATGACTCCAAACCCTATGACCCCCTCCCAGCTTGCAAACCTACGACCCCCTCCCAGCTTGCTAAAAACACTCTAAACTGTAACTTTCCACTGTCCACCTCAAACCTATAAAAGCAATTCCTATGCCACTGGCTTTCGCTGACACCCTTTTCAGCCTTAGCCCGCCAGCACCCAGGTGAATAAACAGTCATGTTGTTCACACACACACACACACACAAAATTAAACACCACATGTTCTCACTGATAGGTGGGTATTGACAATGAGAACACATGGACACAGGGAGGGGAGCACTACACATTGGGGTCTGTTGGGGGAGAATAGGGGAGGGACAGCAGAGGGTAGGGAGGTTGGGGAAGGATAACATGGGGAGAAATGACAGATATAGGTGATGGGCGGATGGAGGCAGCAAATCACATTGCCATGTAGGTACCTATGCAACAATTCTGCATGTTCTGCACATGTACCCCAGAACCTAAAGTGCAATCATATATATATATATATATATATATATATATATATATATATATATATATGAAAGGTTGGTGTATAGCTGAAGTGCCAGTTGAGTAGGGGTGCTCAGGTTTGATCAGGCTTGAGGTTCAGTAAGGATGCTATAACTGGCCGGGCACAGTGGCTCACACCTATAATCCCAGCACTTTGGAAGGCTGAGGCAGGCAGATCACTGGAGGTCAGGAGTTCAAGACCAGCCTAGCCAACATGGCGAAAACCCAGCTCTACTAAAAATACAAAAATTAGCCGGGTGTGGTGGTTCACCACTGTATTCCTAGCTACTCAGGAAGCTGAGGCATGAGAATCATTTGAACCTGAGAGGTGGAGGTTGCAGTAAGCTGAGGTCTTGCCATTTCACTTCAGCCTGGGCAATAGAGCTAGGCTTTTCAAAAAAGAAAAAAAGAGAATGCCAGAACCAAATGTTAAAGCAACAAACTCAAAAAACTAAAGCTAGTTAGATTGAGATAGTCCTAGAATGCCTGCGGGAAAATCTGTAAGATAAAGCTCGAATTACTTTGGCAAAGAAAATGGTCAGAAGATGATTTCTCAGAGCAAGGGAGAGCACTGGCCTTTAAAAGTAGGGTAACTGGGTTGAAATTTACTTATTAAGTTTCTGATGTATAAAAAATTGCAACTTCCTTTATTCTGTATTACTGAACTCATCTTTCTCTGGAGACTTCCAGCTAATGTAAACTTGCCAAATTGAAAGTAACACAATCTCTACTGGCTTAATTCAAGTTCAATTCAAGGTTAGTCTCTGTCAGGATGGCTTCTCTTTTCTTCCTCTCCTCTTTGAGCTCCCAAGCTGGAGCCTCTATGCATGGGATGAGGAGGGGTGCTCCCATTGCCTTCTGGGAATAGGAGCTGGGTGGACCAGAAGTCTGCATCTGGTCTTTGTGCCATCTGGTTCTGCTGGGGGCTGCCTTTGTCAGCTGATGCATGCGTGGATAGTGTAAGTTGAGGCCCCTCGTCTCCTTAAAGACAGGTGCCATGGCTAAGGACTTACTCTTAGGGACTTACCCATCTTCCCTACTTTATTAGACTAGGCTTCTGTAGTTCTATAGATTTGGTGAAGTCTTGCCACATTGACAAGGCAATCCCAATGTGGGCACACCATCCCAGAGACCGAGAGCCCTCATGGTCTCTTTACCCCCTATTGCAGTGATGCTCCCAGGCTGTTTAGACAGTTCTCTCCCTCAGCCCTCTTTTGTGTGTCAGCCAGCCCTCACACCCCAGATGGAGCTCAGAGAGACTAAGAAAAGCCACTTCAAGCTCATCATCTGTAATTCTTGTACTGTCCTTGCTGTTATACTGTGCGGCACCAAAATGGTCTTACAGAAAAGTAGAACGCCAGTCTGGATGTTCTCAGATTTTCTTTTCATCTATCTAAGGGTTCCATCAGAGTTTTTGTTGTGCTGCCGTCTCCCTTTGGGCTGAAGCCTAGGGTTGGCAGGAACCCAGGCAGCATTCTCACCGTAGGAAAGTCCTTCCAATCTCTATCTCCTCCACCCTTTCCAGCTCATCTTCTCCAGTGAGAAAGTTCTTTCTTTCCTCTTGGGTGGGAATTTCTCTTCCTTATATCTCCTTCTTTTCCAGCTTAAGCCATACTGCTTTCTGAGTAGACCAGAACTCACATATAATGGGGATTCTTATTAAAGCAGAGTCATAAAGACGTATAACGAGAAATTTAGAAAAGAAAGCCCTCAACAAAAGCCTGGCTTTTAAAAATACTGTCTTCTTATGGACCCAGAGCAATCTACTTGGTGAACTGGAACAGAACAGTAATTTCTTTGTTATGCCAGGCCATACCTTCCCCTCCTTTTCTGAGACAGAGCCTCATGGATCCAAGAAAGAACACTGCATGCAAACACTCAAGAGGCCAACACAGCATGGAAAATAAATCAGAAGAGGACTTTATTATCTAGTCCAAAAGGAAGTTAGTTTCCTACCCTGGATCTGTGACTTTGATGGCTACAAACCAGTAGTCTATTTCTTAATGTAAATGTGTTTGATATTGTCAGACTTCAAATAAAATGACATATGTAAATATATCTTAAAAAGATCTATGCAAATGTTCATGTTTATTATTATCAATGTATGTTTTAAATCTCTTTCCTCACCAAGTTCAGAATCATTTCTTTTTTTCTCGATTCTACATACCATAAAAAACTTTTAATAAGGAAATATTTTTAAGCAGAAGAAAAAGAGTGGCTTCAAGACTAAAGATGCTGTGATTTGTGTAATGATAAGAATATCTTCAAAGAGCCACTGCTTCTTATAAAGCCCTTCTCACTAAACTTATATAATTATATATATCTTTCAAATATAGCTTCAACATATGAATTTTACAGAAACACATTTAGTCCATAACAGGTGTAACCCATTACACCTGTTATGTAATCCAGGTGTTATGTAACCCATTACACCTGTTACGGACTAAATGTGTTTCTGGGCAAAAGATACTCAGCCTTATTAAGAAACACCTATTTATTCTTTTAAAAGAACATTTTAGGCCAGGCGCGGAGGCTCATGCCTATAATCCCAGCACTTTGGGAGGCTGACGTGGGTGGATCACGACGTCAAGAGATCGAGACCATCCTGGTCAATAAGGTGAAACCCCGTCTCTACTAAAAATACAAAACTTAGCTGGGCATGCTGGCGCAGCCTGTAGTCCCAGCTACTCGGGAGGCTGAGGCAGGAGAGTTGCTTGAACCCAGGAGGTGGAGGTTGCCGTGAGCCGAGATTGAGCCGTTGCACTCCAGTCTGTGTAACAACAGTGAAACTCCATCTCAAAATAGAAAAAAAAAAAGAACATTTTATTACCATATAGCCTGTACACTTTTGTAATTGTATGTATACATAGAAAAAATTAGAAAAAAATATGCCAAACACTAATAGTGATAATTCTGGGTTGGAATATGAGTGATTGTTATTATTTTTGATTGTTTTTTATACTTTTCAGACCAGATATAATTTAGCCAAATAAAAATCAGGTCAAATAAAATTTCATGAACTCCATTCTGGCTTTATCAGTGACGCCTGACAGCATTACCCCTTCTCTACAGAAATTTTTGTATTTGGTTAATGTACAAGAGCAATCACTGATGGCCATGACCATCCTGTAAGTCACGAAACTTTGTTGGCCGGGTGTGGTGGCTCATGCCTGTAACCCCAGCACTTTGGGAGGCTGAGGCGAGCAAATCACGAGGTCAGGAAATCGAAGACCATCCTGGCTAACACGGTGAAACTCCGTCTTTACTAAAAATACAAAATTTATCCAGGCATGATGGAACGCGCCTGTATTCTCAGCCACTCAGGAGGTTGAGGCAGGAGAATTGCTTGAACCCGGGAGGCAGAGGTTGCAGTGAGCCGAGATTGTGCCACTGCACTCCAGCCTGGGCAACAGAGACTCTGTCTCAAAAAGAAAAAACAGAGAAAGAAAGAAAACAGAAACTTTGTTGAATACCTACTATGTACAAATTGTCCTGAATAAAATAGAAAATTTTGCAAAGTTGGTTCAAATTTTTAATCTCTAAAATGAAGCTTTTTTTCTTTTGCTAAGTACTTGTATGACTTTGGTTCATTTCTCATCTTTGAAAAGCAGAGCGCAGCATTTATAAAAGTGGGAAAACATACTTATGCACCCTGGAAAGTTAGTGTTGATGCTGGTCATTTTTCAAATAAACAATTAAACTGAACTTTATCAAGATAAAAGAGTTATTATTGTCAACTCCCAGAATTACTTGGTTCTGCCTGGGTCCTTGTTTTAATTGATTTAAATATTTTATGCTATCAAATTTCTGTTTTTCAAGTTCAAAGAAAAGTGGATGATCCAGAGAGATGAATGTTAGTGATAAGGAAAGCACAAATTCAATACTCTCAGATTATCTAAATAAAAACACAATATATTTTGATCCTTGGCTTACTAATGAAGGATTTAATCTCTAGTCACATGGAGCTTTTGGCCTTGGATTTTGAGCAGTGGAGTTGACTATTTATAAAAGAAGATGGTTGTGAACAATTTGTGCTTGTAAAAATAACTTTCTTACAGTTTTTATGTTCTAAAACCAAGTTGCATGGATGATATTGCCATAAGACATACTTGCTTATTTCAGTGGAGTTGAAACCTTTAGTGTTTGGCTTTCTTATGCATTTTACAAGCTAACAGTGGCATTTTTTTTTATTTTGGTACTAGTATCTAATGATATATTTAAGAGCATCTGGTTATTATTATCTGTTTTTAGGAGGGAGAAGATTATTTTCAACATGTTTTTAATCTATTGGATGCAGATTATTCTATTTCTCATTGACTGTCAATACAGTATGAGTATGACCCTGTCCTGGAAGTGATGTGTTGAAGAGTGAGCGTGCCATGGTTTGGATATGGTTGGTTTGTTTCCGTATAAACTCATGTTGAAATTTGATTCCCTGTGTGGCAGTGTTGGGAGGCAGGTTCCAGTCAGAAGTATTTGGGTCACGGTGGCAAATCCCTCTTGAATAGCTTGGTGCTGTTCTCAAGGGAGTGGGTACGTTCTTTCTCTGGTGGGACTAAATGAGAGCTCATGGAAATGAATTAGTTTTTGTCAGAGTGGATTGTTGTAAAGACAGGACATCCCTTGGGTTTTGCCTATTCTTACATGTCCGTTACCCCTTTGACCTTCTCCACCGTGTTATGACAGCCCGAAAGCCTTTGCTAGAAACCATCATTATTCCCTGAACTTCCCAGCCTGCAACCATAAGCTAAATAAGCCTCTTTTAGTTATAAATTACCCAGTCTCAGGTATTCGGTTATAGCAACACAAAACAGACTAAGAGTGCTTTTGAGTCTGTCTCACCTAGTCCTACTTGGCACCTCTCTTTCCTTCTTGAGCCTCATTTTCCGCACCCATAAAACTAGGATTAAAACATCTACCTCACAGGGGTATCGTAAGAATTAAATGAGATTAGAGAAGGGAAGCATTAAGATAATTTCATGATACATAGTTTTCAATAAATGCTTACTGTTGTTTTGTTATTGATAAGGTGGCTTACTCAAAACCAAACAGTTGTGTCAGTGTCCTTAGCTGGCCAAATCTCTGATTCGGGGTGTCATATCCCACATCATCACTCTGTTCTTGAATCTATTTCAGATACTTACACACACAATGTATAGATGCACACACACTATTGTGTATATATCAACACTACTGTGTGTAAATACATTGTATCATATATGTATATGTATATACATGTGTGTGTATGTATATTACATTATATATATGTATATATACTGTATATATTATATGTGTGTGTGTATATATATACATGTACATATATAATACAAGTGCATATATATGTATATATACATGTACATATATAATACAAGTACACATATGTAATGTGCATATAATATGTATACACACACACACACACACACACACACACACACACACACACATATATATATATTAGAGATGAAATCTTGCTATGTTGGCCAGGCTGGACTTGAGTTCCTGGTCTCAAATGACTCTCTCACCTCAGCCTTCTGAGTAGCTGGGACTACAGATGTGCAACACTGCACCTAGTTGTGTTTAATATTTTTTATGCTTGTAAATGGTATTTTTAAAATGTCAATGCCATATTGTTTTTAGTTTCAGAAATATAATTGATTTTCGTATATTGATCTCATATCCTGCCACCTTGCTAAATGTACCTATTAGTTTAGGTAGCTTTTTTTTGTAGATTCTGTAGGATTTTCTACATAGACAATATGTTGTCTTACGATAAAAGACAATTTCACTTCTTCCCTTCTGATCTGGAAATTTCTTCCCCTCTTGCCTTAATGCACTGGCTAGAAACTCTACACTACAATGTTGACAACAGTTATTCTTTCCTTGCTCCTAATTTGAGGGAGAAAGCATTTAGTCTATTATAATTAAAATACTAGCTGTAGGTGTTTTGTAGCTGTTCTTTACTGAGTCAAGAATGTTCACTTAAGTGTGCTGAGAGTTTTTATAAGGAATGGCTCCTTGATTTTGTCAAATCCTTTTCCTGCATCTGTTGAGATGTTTAAAGGGTTTGTCTTTTTAGTTTGCTAATATGCTGAGTTGCGATTTGAATATAAGTCTCCATTTAGTCATAACGTATTGCCTTATATATGTAGTGTTCATTGCCTCTATGTTCATATAGAAAATTGGTGTGTCGTTGTTTTTTATTGTAATGTCTTTGTCTGATTTTCGTATTTTTTCTGCTGCTGTCTTCAGGTCTCTTGTTTTTCTTTTTTCTTATTTCTTAGGGTGCACACTGAGTTCAAAAAAATTATAAATTTTCTTTTAAGTATTGCTTTATCCTCATCAGATAGATTTCAGTATCTAATGTGTTTATTTTCATTAGGTTAAAAATACCTTCCAATTTTCCTTTTGATTTTCTCTATGAGACAAGCTGTTTAGTAATGTATTATTTAGTTTTCAAATATTCAGAAAATGTTTTCAGATATCTTTCTGGTGTTGATTTCTCATTTAGTTCTATTGTAATAAAAGAGCATGCTTGTTTTGTTTGAATCATTTTAAATATTTTGATATTTGTTTTATGACCCAGAGTATGTTCCATTGTCCTATTATGGTAAATATCTTATATACACTTAAAAAGAAATGTGTATTTTGTTGTCATTGGTTAAACTGTTCTATAAAAATTAATAGTTCTAGTTGGTTAATAGTGTTGTTTAAGTCTTCTATATCTTCACTGATTTTCTGTCTATTTATTATTTTGCTATAATTGTGAATCTGTTTGTTTCTCATTGCAATTTTATCAGTTTCACTTCATATAATTTAAAGCTCTATTATTATGTGTATAAACATTTGGGATTGTTATGTCCTCTTGATGAATACACCTCTTTATCATTATAAAATGATCTTTGTTATTGATGGTAATAGTTTTTTTCTCTGAAATTGCTTTGTCTAATGTTAATATAGCCACTCTAGCTTTCTTTTGATTATTATTAGCATGACACATCTTTTTCCATTTTTTTACTTTTAATCTTCTTGTGTCTTTAAAGTAGGTTTGATGAAGTCAGTATATATAACTGAGTTTTACTCTTTTTTCTATCTGAAAGTCTCTGGATTTTAGTTAGGAAGTTTAGACCATTTACAGTAAATATTATTATTGATATATTTGAATTTAAAATAAAAATCTTTCTGTTGGTTTTATATTTGTGCTATCTATTCATTGTTCTTTTTTCACTTTATTTTGGATTCAGTATTTTTATAATTTCATTTCACCTCTTATATTAACCATGGTTTTAATTTTTTATATTTTATAATGTTTTGACATCTTCGAGGGCCTTACTGGCTGGAAAGAAACTGCCTTTCCCAGGGGTAGCTAATTCTTAGAAATAACTTGGTATACAGCAGTCCACAAATTCTGAGTTCATATCACCAACCACCTCCTTTATCCAACTCTCACACCCCAAGTCATTATTTCTCCTTCACTAAATCAACTCAGGGCCAAGTACTAGACAACTAGGGAAAATCCCTAACCCTCAAAGACCATTAGAATTATTCAGACTAGTCAATCCCAAGCTGTTTCCTCTGACCTGCTTGCCTTTCCAACAGAGAACATAATAAATACTCTGGCATAGGCTTTCCTCTCGCCCCTTTCTGCCTCTTGACCAACAATGGTACTTCCTCACATGGTCCTGCATGGTGTGGTATGTGCCCTCTTAGGAAATGTAAGTAATAAAAATCCTTTAAAAATGACATTAGTTTCTTTGTGTCATCACTCAGTCACCTCCAAAATTAAAATGAGCACAAATGAGACACCTCCTTTGTTGACTTACTAGCTATAACTCTGTTGTACTATTTTAGTCTTTGGATTTAAACTTGACAGTATACATCTTTAACGTATCACCATCTACTTTCAAGTATAACCTCGTTGCAATAGTGTACTTGCATTTCCTCTCTCTCAGGCTTTGCATGATTACGGTCATAGGTTTTACTATTATATATGTTATAAACCACACACTGTGCTGTTATTATCTTTATCTTCTTTGTATGGGCATGGTGGCACGCGCCTGTAGTCCCAGCTACTCAGGAGGCTGAGGCAGGAGAATTGCCTGAACCCAGGAGGTGGAGGTTGTGGTGAGCCAAAATCGCACCATTGCACTCCAGCCAGCCTGGGTAACAAGAGCAAAACTCCGTCTCAAAAAAAAAACAAAACAAAACATATATTCAAGGCCGGTGGTTCATGCCCATGGTCCCAGCACTTTGGGAGGCTGAGGCAGGAGAATCACTTGAACCTGGGAAGTGGAGGTTGCAGTGAGCTGTGATGTTCCATTGCACTTCAGTTCAGGCGACAGTACAAGACTCCATCTCAAAAAAGAAAAATACACTCAGCATTACTAGTCTTAAGCAATTTAATAATGATTGTACTAGGTATAGTTTTCTTCATTTCTTTCTGTGCTTCTAGTACACTGAACTTAGATTTATGAACTTCCTAGGTTTATATTTTTCATCAAATTCAAAATATGTTTAGCCTTTATTTCGTCAAATATTTTTTCTGCCCAACTTCTTCTTTAGGGGCTCCAATTACATATGCATTAGAAGAGCTGAACTTTTTCCATGGCTCACTGACATTCTGTTAATTTTTTAGTAGATTTTTCTTTGTGTTTTATTTTGGATATTTTTAAATTTACTAATCTTTTCTTATGCAATATCTAATCTGATGTTAATTCCAACTTGTGTATTTTTCATCTCAGGCATTGTAGATGTTTAAACTGGGTCTTTATTATATTTTCCACATCTATATTTAAAGTTTTCCATTTTTGCCTGGTTCTTGAACAATATAAAATACCATTATAATTACTGCTTTAATATTCTTGTCTATAAATTCTATTGTTTGTGTCATTTCTGAGTCCATTTTGATTGACTGTTTTTTCTACTGATTATATGTTGTAATTTCATGTTTCTTTGTATGCTTGGCAACTTTTTATTGGATATCAGACATTGCAAATTGTACATTGTGGGGTCCTGGAAATTTCTGCGTTCTTGTAAATATTCTTGAACTTTATTCTGGGAGGCACTTAGGTATAAAAGCAGTTTGATCTTTTTAAGTATTGTTTTCATCTTTGTTAAGCAAAAACATACCAGTTTGTTGTCCATGACTAATTTTGGCCCCCTACAGAGGTAAGATCCTTCTGAATATGTTCCACAATGCTCCATGACTTATGAGGTTTTTCACTCTGGCCAATGGAAACAGAAATTATTCTTAGTCTATGTGAGCTCCAGGGACTGTTCCCTTCGATCCCTGAGCTATTTCTCTAGCTTTGGATAGTTCCTTTTCTTTTCTTCTTCTTCTCTTTTTTTTGAGATGGAGTCTCTGTCTCCCAGGCTGGAGTACAATGGTGTGATCTCAGCTCGCTGCACCTCTTCCTCCCAGGTTCAAGCCATTCTCCTGCCTCAACCTCCCTAGTAGAGGTGAGTGCCACCACACCCATCTAAGTTTTGTATTTTTAGTAAAGATGGAGTTTCACCACATTGGCCAGGCTGGTTTCAAACTCCTGACCTCATGATCCACCTGCCTTGGACTCTCAAAGTGCTGGGATTACAGGCGTGAGCCACCACACCCATGCTGGATAGTTTCTTTATACACAGGTACTGATCAGTATTGAGCAGAAGATTTCAGAGGAACTATTCACAGTTCTTTGGAGCGCTTTGTGAAGTTCTCTCCTTCCTGGTACATTTTCTGTGAACTTTAGACATCTTGGCTTCCCTGGATGCCTACCTCAGGAGGCCTTTGACTCAGGAACATTGCTGGGCTCCACCTGGGTTTCCTCTCCATGCCCCATGACTTGGAAACTCTCCATAGGGAGTAAGCTGGGGCCATTATAGAGCTTAACCTCATTTGTTTACCATCTCTTAGATCACTGCCCTTTGTTGTCTGATTGTGTTGAAAATAGTTTTTGCTTATGTTTTGTTTACTTTTTAGTTGTTTCAAGTTGATGGATAAATTTGTTCTCTGTTACTTGTTCCCTCTTTTGGATTAAGTTGTTGGCATCAAAGATATCAGGAGGAAACATCCACACTTCTCATCTTCCTGTTCAACTCTCAAAGTCTCTATATAAATTTATGCTCATCAATAAATTAATAAAGAAATTAGCTTTATAGTATTTACTATGTGGATCGACACTGCTGAACCACTTGATCTATTTGTCAGAAGGTCGTGTGTCGTGCAGTACATGTGAGGCATTCTGAGGGAGGAAAAATGATTCACTGTGGTACCTCCACCCATTCTCTTTAGATGATGGCTATATTGTAGCTCACATTTTTATAGATATCTAGTTAGGCAGAATGCTGGGCTCTGCTATCTAGTTTTAACTAAACAAATTCTCTGAAGATGGACGGTTAGCTCAACAATTTTATGCAAAGACTGTGGACAGGAGATAAGACTAACAAAAGCACAAGAAAGTACTAAAAGAAAAGGAAGACGTAACACTTTTTCTAATCATAGTTTGACTGTTTTGATCTACAGATACTGTCAATTCTCATTATTCATAAATTCCATATTTGTGGATTTGTCTACTCACTGAAATTTATTTATAATCCCCATGTCAATCAATACTCACAGTGCTTTTGTGGTAATTTGCAAACATGTGCACAACAGTGAAATAGTTCCATCACCGGACTTGCATGTTGCTTACTGAAGTCACACAAGGTGATGCTCTGCCTTCCTGCTTCGGTTCTCATAGTGTAAGCAAGCGTCCTTTTCAGGGACTATTTACTGCGAAGTTTTTCAAATTTTTTTGCTTCTTATTGATCATGTCACTGACACGTGGTGCTGAAGGGCTGTCTGTTGTTCCTAAGTGCAAGAAGGCTGTGGCGTGCTTTCAGGAGGCAATGTGTGTTAGAGAAGCTTCCCTCTGGCATGACTTACAGTGCTATTGATCGTAAGGATATTAAATAATATGTCTTCAAACAGAAACACACATTGAATACGGCTATGTAATGACTGGGTGATGAAAATATTGTGACCACAGGTTTACAGACACCTAACCTGGTATGTCCCCTGAGAACAATGGTTCAGTATTTGCTAATTCATTGTGGCAACTTGATAGAACATAACTATCACAAATAATCAAAACTGACCCTCTGTATAAGGAAAACTTCATAAATCTAACCAGATATTACAAAAAGTAGTCAAAAACAGGAGAATTATCAGGAATATTGTTGAAAATTAGATTTACATGCAGTAATGTTAGCAAGTAACTTCACTCTAAAGAATCTTAAATATAAGAACCTTAATAAGCCTACTGATACCAAAAAGCAAAGAATACATTTAATAACTAATAATTCAGAATCTGTACGGAAATATTTATTCAAATTAATGACACCTCTTACATTATTTTACAAAATTTTCTAAACTTGATAATTATTTTAAAATCTCTTAATTTTTAAATTTAATTACCGAAGGTGTAAGTATATATTTGTTTTTCACTGTATGGTAAAAAAAATAGCTGAATTATTTTACAAAAACAATTTTGAAACAAGCTGAAATACATTTCTTTGGTAGCAAATATTATTGGAAGATGACCAGAAAATATTGTCAATGGTATGGAGAAGCATCCATTAGAATAAATTATGCCATGTGGGAGGTTCACGCTGCAGATGGAAAGGACAAATGTCTAACATGCTTTAGCTTGAGGTATTCCTTAGTATTAATTCAGAAATAAAATTTAGGAATACTAACATGTTGTGAACTGTTATAGAAAATATTATAGGAAAAGATACACTTTAAACAGCAAATTACTATTTAATAAAAAATAGCTCACTAATTATCCCATGCAAAATATTTAAAGGAATTATCAAAATTAAATTTGGATATACATTTTGATTTTACAAAATTATAAATTCTCAAGAACAAGTGATCTACCATTCGGCAATCATTGGAGTAACAATCATCAGTAGATGTTAAAACTGGGTGAGGCCTGGCGCAGTGGCTCACGCCTGTAATCCCAGCACTTTGGGAGGCAGAGGAGGGTGGATCACGGGGTCAGGAGATTGAGACCATCCTGGCCAACATAGTGAAACTGCATCTCTACTAAAAATACAAAAAATTAGCTGGATATGGAGGCAGGTGCCTGTATTCCCAGCTCCTCGGAAGGCTAAGGCAGGAGAATTGCTTGAACCTGAAAGGTAGAGGTTGCAGTGAGCCAAGATCATGCCCCTGCACTCCAGCCTGGGCAATAGAGAGAGACTCTGTCTCAAAAAAAAAGAAAACTGTGGGTGAACATTTCATGAGAAACAGAATATTGATACAGTTTTAAAGTATCTCCTCCCAAAATACTATTAAACACAAAAGGAGAAGTAAATAGCAATTTTACAGTAGAGAAACAGAGCAAACACTACCTTATCCAAGTAATCTAAGTTAACATCAACAGTGATGGAACAAAAGGACATCGTTTATCTCTTGATAAGATGCATTGAGAAGGACACAGAATCACTTCTGTGGTATTGTTGCCAAAAATGATTCTAAGCATGAGGACATGAACTCAAATTGCTTGAAGTTTTCAAAAAATAAGGTCATGGGAGACAAAGAAAGAGCAAGAAAGCATCCCAAATTAAAACAGACAAAAGAGGCATGCCAATTAAATAAAGTATGTGATTCTGAATTTGATTCTAAATAAAATTTTTACTTTTTTTTTTTTTTTTGCTAAAAAGGACATTATTGGAATAATTGGTATGATTTGAATAAAGTTTGTAGACTGGACAGCAGTATTCTATCAGTGTTAAGTTTCTGGTTTTGCCCTGTGGTTTTGTAAGAGAATGTCTTAGCTCATAGGAAACATACACTGACCTATGTCCATGTAAAGGAGCATCGTGCCTACATCTGACTTTCAGATCATTCATTAAAAAATAATGTACATAATACATATTTAGAGAAACTGATAAAACAAAGATGGTAAATTGATAACAGTTGGGAAATCTATGTGAGGACTATTCCAGGGCCCTTTGTATTGTTCTCACAATTGCTTCACTATAAAAATTTTTTAAAGTTAAATTTTTTTGTGATGACAACTGTCATTAGTAGCATGCCACTAAGCAGAGAGTTTTTGGGGGAAAAAAATTGTACTTAATCTGCTTCTGTTAAGAAAAGGGCCATTTAAACCACAAACAAACGAACAAAAAATACATGTTGGTGAGGATGCCGTGAAAAGGGAACACTTTTACACTGCTCATACGAATGTGAACTAGTACAACCGTGTGGAGATTCCTTAAATAACTGAAACTAGAACTACCATTTGACCTAGCAATCCCACTCCTGGATATCTACCCAGAGGAAAAGAAGTCATTATACGAAAGGGATGCTTGCACACATAAGTTTATAGCAGCACAATTTGCAATTGCAAAGTTATGGAACCAGCCCAAATGTCCATCAATGACCAAATAATGGCATTGTGAGATATATATAAAATACTATTTAGCCATAAAAAGGAACAAAATAATGACATTTGCAGCAACCTGGATGGGATTGGAGACCATTATGACCATTATTCTAAGTGAAGTAACTCAGGAATGGAAAATCAAACATTGTATGTTCTCACTCATAATTGGAAGCTAAGCTGTGAGAATGTAAAGGCATAAGAATGATACAATGGATTTCGGGGACTTGAGGGAAAGAGTGAGAGGTGAGCGAGGGATAAAAGACTACAAATTGGGTATAGGGCATACTGCTCAGGTGTTGGGTGCACCAAAATCTCACAAATCACCACTGAAGAACTTATTCATGTAACCAAACACCACCTGTTCCCCCAAAACCTATGGAAATAAAATTTAAAAATAAGTAATTAAAAGAATGCTTTTTAAATAGAAACTTTTGTCCACAAAAGAGCATTTTGAGAATGAATGCTTGAAAATGGTTCTCATTATCATGATTCTGCAAAAATTTTATGAGAATACTCATAAAAAATACTTGTATCTGCACACTTGAATAAAAACATAGGAATAATATTTTCCAACCTATTGAAAAGTCTCCAAAGTGTGGTATATATTCGGTAGAATTCTGTTCTGGATAACTATTACTACACAAGAAACCACTTAAAATAACTTATTATCTTTCACAGTTTTGGGTGTAGGCAGGGTTGGCTAGATGGTTCTCATTTGGGGATCTCTCCTACAGCTGCAGTCAGATGGTGAGTGAGATTGAAGCTCTTTAACGATCTCTTCACTCTATGTCTGGTATCCGGACTAAGATAACTGAAGCAGCCAGGGCCTCATCAGTCGTCTCTTTCCTTCTTTCTCCGCATGGATTGCTGGGGCTTCCTCATAACAATTTATATCACATTTGTATTATATTAGATATAATTATCTAGAGATGATTAAAAGTATACAAAAGGATGTGCATGGGTTATATGCAAATACTACATCACTTTATATAAAAGACTTGAACATCAGCTGATTTGGGTATCTGGGGGGGTCCTGGAACCAATCCCTGGCAGATACCAAGGGATGACTGTACATCCTGTGGGGTCTGTTTCTCTATAGAACACTAACATATAGACAAAAGATCATCAAAGGCTTCTGATGATCAAGTCTCAGAAGCCATGCAATATCATTTTTACCATATTCTCTTGGCTGAAGCAGTCACTAACCAGCCAAGATTCTAGGGAATGGAAGAACAAACCTCTTCTCTCAATAGGGGAGTGGCTTGCAGTTATAAGAAAGAGATAGAGGCAGCCATGCCGAGAACATGCTACCAACTTTTAAATTTAATTTGTTACAAATACAAAAAATGTGACTTGTTCTGATTACTTTTTTTTTTTTGAGAGAGAGAGAGAGAGAGAGTCACTCCACCACCCAGGCTGGAGTGCAGTGGTGTGATTATAGCTCAATACAGCCTTGATCTCCTGGGCTCAGGCAATCCTCCTGCTTCAGCCTCCTGAGTAGCGGGAACCACAGGTGTGCACCATCACACTGGGCTGATTTTTATTTTTTTTGTAGAGACTATATTGCCCAGGCTGGTCTTGAACTCCTGAGCTCAAATGATCCTCCTGCCTCAACCTCTCAAAATGCTGGGATTACAGGCATGAGACACCCTGCCCAGCCCGAACTACTTTTTAAGGAAAATATATTGATATATGGGAAAAAGAACATTTTCCAGCCAAACTTTTGGAAAATACTTTTGACTAATTTGTGGATGAGATTAAAAATGAATATTATGAATTAGACAGTACCTTTTCCCTTAGAGTTACCTTTGCCCAGCAATATTTTCAGCTATGACAGACAATAAAATGAACTTAGAATCGAAGTTTCCAATGGCTGTATCAAAAGGGTAGAGTGAATTTTTTTAAAAAGGGAACATATTCAATTATTTTATTCTCACTAAAAATATTACTGTTAAGAACAATTTTATTAAAAGAAAAAGCTTTTGAGTATTAGTATTATAAAATGTTACCTAAAATTGTAGCCTCTCTTTTGATTTCTGTTTTTGTATATAGTTTATAATGTGCATAACATATCTGTACAGTTGCACTTTAGAGAGAGGCAGCCAACTGTTAGGCTAAGAGCATAGATTCTGGAGCTAGATATCAGGAGTGAAATTCTGGTTTCACTGTTACCTGCTGTGTGACCTTGAACAAGTTGCTTGACCTCTCTGCACCTCAGTTTTCTCAACTTCAAATTAGAGGTAATAATGGTGCCCAGTCACAGGTTATGAGGATTATTTAAGTTAATATAGAGTTTGTCACCATATTTAGCCATAGCTATGACTGTTTAACAACATCTTTTAAAATAAAAACATGCAGATCATTAGACTTAACAATTCCATGTCTAGATGTGTGCTATAGGAAAATACTCATGTGCACGAGGAATTTTATACAAGAATTTCTATGGAAACATTTTTAATAGGAAAAATATTGTAAGCCATCTTAATACATAGGAAAAATGTTTAATAAATTGTGATATACAGATGGGATGGAATATTTCACAGTAGTGCCAATGAATGAGGTAAATTTACATGTACTGATACAGAAACATCACCAAGATATTAAGTTAAAAATCAAGTGTATACACTTGTGTACAACATAATGCTATTTATGTAAAAGACAATCTTGAAATGATATATTTCTATATTTGTGGGGTATCCACATATAAATATTTGTATCTACATATATATTTGAATGTAAATATAAATATTTGTATGAGTACATAATGTATTAACAGGGTCTGGAAGATATGCCACTGATATGGTTTAGATTTGTGTCCCCACCTGAATCTCATCTTGAATTGTAATCCCCAGTGTTAGAGGAGGGGCCAGCTGGGAGTTGATGGGGGTGGATTTCCCCTTTGCAGTTCTCATGATAGTGAGTGAGTTCTCTTGAGATCTGGTTGTTTAAAAGTGCTTAGCACCTGCCCCTTCTCTCTCTTCCCTGTCTCCTGGCCATGTAACACATGCCTGCTTCTCCTTTACCTTCCACACGACTGTAAGTTTCCTGAGGACTCCCCAGCCATGTTTCCTGTGCAGCCTGCAGAGCAATGAGCCAATTAAACCTCTCTTCTTTATAAATTACCCAGTCTCATGTAGTTCTTTATAACAATGCAGGTAACTGTAAACAGTCACCCTTAGTTTAGAGGAGAGTCAGTCCAATAGGACTGTGAGTTTTTCTGTATTTCATTAATATTGTATAAGAATGCCCCTGTATAGTGATTATATAATTAAAATATGTTTGTCTTTTTTTTGAAATGACGTTTCACTCTTGTTGCACAGGCTGGAGTTCAATGGCTCATCTCGGCTCATTGCAACCTCTGCCTTCTGCATTCAAGCAATTCTCCTGCCTCAGCCCTCCAAGTAGCTAGGATTACAGGTGTGCATCACCACGCCCAGCTAATTTTTGTATTTTTAGTAGAGAACGGGGTTTCACCATGTTGGTCAGGCTGGTCTAGAACTCCCAACCTCAGGTAGTCCACCCACCTCGGCTTCCCAAAGTGCTGGTGTCATATTTTTCAAAGAGTGAATGCCACTTCTCCAGATTGTGGAAGGGAGTCACCAAACTTCACTATTAATTACGTGATTGTAGTCAGAATGGAGAAAACAGGCAAAAGGGCTTTTTATTGTTCTTTCTCAAATACTGTTCATTTCACTCATAACTTCAATGGAGTATGAATAATTTTTTTCTTATTTTTCAACTAGTAAGAGATGGAAAGATATTTTTTGAAAACATTTACTATAGTTAATAGCGAAAGCAGAAAATCTAAGAACTCCTGCCTGTGAGTCTTTTCAAAACTCACCATTGATAGTAGTTCATTAAATTTAAAAAAAAACACACACTTTAACAATCATTTCCATGGAAGAGTGGTTCCTTTTGCTACTGTCAGTTTTTTACCCTTATTTGCTTGAGGGAAAAAAAGTAGGGAGACCATTATTAAATCCATATCATACATTATTCCTAAGTGAGAATCACTTTTCCAAAATCCTGGGTGTAATCATCTCTTAAAATACAGCTTCACTACATGACTCGAAGTCATTGGCAGTTCTCCAAAGAGACTAAACAGAACTTCAAATATTATTTCAGAGCACTGAGGGAAAAGGGGAGAAGTGAGATTGATTTCATTTTAAATAACCGAGCGGAGCTCTGCAAGGGCCAGTCTTTTCTGCCTTATTCCTGGGGCTTTTGTTTGCCAATTAGGGAGTATCACCTGGATTCAGAAGTTGGGCTAAACCAAAGGCTCATTGAAACAGAGATGGGGAGGAGACACAATCCCTTCACAGCTGTCCTTGTGTGTCAGCCCAAGTAACAGATGGAAACAGCTGTGCCCCAGCCCACATGTGCCCTTGTGAGAAAGCCAGTGCAGATCAGTGACTCCTTGTGATTTCAGAAAAGCAAATTCATCCCTTATGAAAAGTGATGGCATTTGTGGTTGTTTCATAAGGGTCAGGGGGATTCTGAGGAGGACCCCCAGCTTCAAACTCTGTCCTTCAGTGGGGGCCAAGCAACCCCAACAGAAAACGAAAGCAAATTCCTGAACCAGAGAAGGAAGCACTTCTAGTGTGACAGATACTCAGGACTGGGCTTGTGAAGTTTTGCTTTGGGCACCTGAAAGATGAGAATAAAACAGAAGAACTCACTTTTCTGCCCAGTTCCACAGGAAACTACACACACAGAACTAGACACCTAGGAGTAGGTGGATAGTGATCATGCAAGGGTACCCTGTGTGATGAGCAGAAAGCAGTCAGGGAGGGTGCCCTGCAGGGAGGGAGGCAGGCTTTAAGCCTCCAGCAACTCAGGCCACCAAGCAAAAGGATCCGTAACAAAATGCTTTCATCTTCACCAGTGTCCCTGGTGATTCAGGGACCTTCCTCATGGAGATCACGGAAGGCATCTAACATGCCTGACATGAAAGAATATCCCTGTTAATATTAAGTTCCTTAATATTACTGGCTTAATAGTAAGCCAAGTTAATTGAAACCCTGGATAGGTTTACCTCATCCAAACATAAAGGAACCACTATGATAAAGCCCTGGGACTGGACATTAAGGATTATGTCTGTGCTTCATAGGTTTGTTTTTATTTATTTTGAGGTTATTTTAGGCATACAGTCCAGACTCCCTCCCAACCCCCACTTCTCCTCTGGGCAGCCACTTCTTGTTACCTGTCCTTTGAAATTTCTTAAAGCATATACAAACAGACACATATAGATCACTGGCTCTCCTCTTATTTATTCTATGGTAGCATGTTATAGAGAGTTTCATTTTTTTTACTGTATTATAACTTTCCATTGTATGACGTATAAAAATAATTTAATCAGCACCTCACCCACAAAGTTAAATTAATTTAATCAGCATTAAGTTTTTCTAGTCCTTCATGATGACCAACAATGTAGGCAGAAATAACACTCCACATGTGTCATTTCACTCATGTGCAAGTTTCCTATATTTCTAAAAGTGGAATTCCAAGACCAAATGGCATGTGGATTTTAGTGATTCAACCAAATTGTTCTAGATGCTCACAAGCAATCTATGAGAATTTTCCACATTCTTATAGAGTATATTCACAGTTTTAGTTTTGCCATTTAACAGGTAAAAAGCAGTATCTCAGTGTAATTTTAATTTTGATTTTTCTTAAGTGAGTGAGGCTGCACATTTTTATATGTGCAAGTGTTATCTACATTTTGTTTTCCACAAACTCTTTATATCCTTCGCCTATTTTTCAGAGTTTCTGGTCTTTCCTTCCGATTTTCTGCTACTGAGCCCATCTAGTAATTTTTAAAAATTCGTTATTGTATTTTTCAGTTTTAAAATTTCCATTTGGTTCTTCCTTACATTTTCTATTTCTCCACTGTGACTTTCCACTTTGTCATTTGTTTCAAGCATTTGTACTTGCTTTAAAATCAAGGCATTCGTATAATAGCTGCTTTATGATTTTTGCTGGATAGTTTCAACATTTGTTTAATCTCAATGCTCACAATTGCCTTTTCTCTTTCAAGTTGAGATTTTTGTGGTTCTCAGTGTGATGAGATTTTGGATTGCATCCTAGACATTTTCAGTAGTATGTTGTATTATTCTGGTTCCTATTTAAGTCTTTGATTTTAGCAGGCACTTGACCTGTTTAAGTTCAGAATGCTTGTTCCGGTTCACTTTGTGAGCTGTGGTTCAAAAGTCATTTCGTTTTCAAAGGCTTTACAGTGCTATTTCAATCTGCTCCACTCGGGTGCTACCCTGAGGCGAATCTGTAACCCGGGCAGTGTTTCAGACCAGTGTTCAGTTTTTCTGACCCCTGAATCCTTTTGTTGTGTTGTTTCTTGTCTGTTTTGTGCATGGGGCACTCAGAGTTCTACCCAGGATTTCATATACAGATTTAGAACATTGCTTTCTCCAGTTCTCTCCTGCACATAGTCCTCCCCCAGCCTGTAGTTAGAAGAGGTAGGAATGGTCATGTTATTGCAGAAGGAGGAAGAGATGAGTGGGTTTCATCCACAGTGTCCCCCCAGCAGCACATGGTGGCAGGGGAGGGGTTAGCCAGCACAAAAGGACAGATGTGGTCAAAATGTTTCTGCTCTGCTGAAAACACTGGTCATATGGCTAAAAAGATTTTTCTTGGGCTTTTAAAATTTGTACCCATCTGTGTTTCTGGGTTATAGGCATTGCCAGAGCCCACACTGCTATACACGGGAGAAAAAAATTAATGAACAAAACAAAAAAAACACATAAACAACACCCAAAGCACTCCCTGCTGGATGATGCCTTGAGTATGGAGGAAGTTGCCAGTCTGTCTTTCTTTTGCCAACTTCAGAGTCTTCTGTCAGTTGCTTTATGAATTTTGTCCAGGGCTTTTTGGTATTGTTAGTGGGAAGAATAGAGCAGAACATGCTTATTCCATTTAGTCTAGATACTAAGTGTGGAGATCTACTCACTTTTTATGAAACTGCCCCCCCAGAATCTACCCTGTACCTGCCCCAGCTTCCAGCTTCCTGAAAAGCCCAGCAGGTCATTTCTCCATGCCTGGGTCTGGATCATGACCAGTGACGCTTTCTGACCCCACCTCACCATGCCTCAGGGGTCGCATGGTCTCCTAACTCAGGCTCCACATCTCATCTACCAAAGTGAGGTGAAGGCTTGCATGTTCTATAAACTTTTACCCCTATACACCATGCTTACCTCGGTAGTAAGTGCTGATACAGTGCCCACACTTACCTCCTGAGGACAAACACTAATGCTCAGAGGCAGTTCCACTGAAGCCATAAGAAGGAAATACTTTCATAACTGCCTCATAATATTCAAAGTTTTCTCCCCTACTAAGCAGTCGAGTTTCACATTATTATGCCCTTTCTCATATCCGCTTCCAAATTATGCTGCCTCAAGCCTGCCAGCTAATGAAAGGCCCCGATCCCCAAAACAGATGTGTCTCCGACACTTGCCTACCTCCCAAGGCTTGAAGACTACCTCTGCAAGGGTAGTTAATTCTGTTCTCAATCAAGAGCTTTCACATGAATCCATTTCTGGTTTTCTCTATTCATAGGTTACTTTATACTTACAACTCTCCCTAACAGCAAACAGTATGAAAACAACATTGGTAACAAGAACAAATGAATAAATAAAAACTCCCTGCATCCTGTTGCTCTGCTCTGATTACCGCCATCTCTTCTTTCCTTTCCAGACAAGCTACTTGGAATGGTAATCAATGAGTCCTCGTATCCTCCCTGAGATTCATATCCTGTCTCAGCTTTGTTTAACTCTCACCACTTCATTTAAAGGTCATTGGCCGGGTGCGGTGGCTCATGCCTGTAATCACAACACTTTGGAAGGCCGAGATGGTTGGATCATGAGGTCAGGAGATTGAGACCATCCTGGCCAACATGGTGAAACCCCGTCTCTACTAAAATAAAACAAAACAAAGCAAAACAAAAAAACTAGCTGGGCATGGTGGTGTGAGCCTGTAGTCCCAGCTACTCAGGAGGTTGAGGCAGGAGAATTGCTTGAACCCAGGAGATGGAGATTGCAGTGAGCCCAGTGTGGTAGCTTTGCAACGTGTCAACTTGCCTAGACAGAACTACATTTCCCAGAATTCCCTTCCCTGCATGATTCTGGTCAGAGTGGACGACAAAAGAGTCTCCTGGGGGACATGTGGAGGTTGGAGGTGAAGCAGCAGCCTTTTTTTGTAGCGCACTCATATGCTACTTGCTGCTGGTCTAGGACAGCAGGCCCCTGCTGTCCTGCTTCAACCTCTTGGCTCTTGGGCCAGCTCTGTGGTAAAGGGCACAAACTCTTCCTGCAGGACACCCACACCATCA
Organism: Callithrix jacchus; assembly: GCF_049354715.1. Classification (NCBI taxonomy): domain Eukaryota; kingdom Metazoa; phylum Chordata; class Mammalia; order Primates; family Cebidae; genus Callithrix; species Callithrix jacchus. The sequence goes on from NC_133502.1 coordinate 76,309,263, forward strand.
AAGTCAGAGGCAGCAAGAATTGGTATGAGTCTCAATCCATCCTCATGGGTTCCAGCTTATGCCCGTGGGTTCCATCTTGTCCTTGCTTCCCCACTGCCTGCCTTGTGGACAATGCCCTTACAGAGATTGCTTAGCAAGAACCCACAACTTTGTAAGGTACAAATCCCTGTAACAAAGATACACACACAAAGGTGTATATATATAATGTGTGTGTGTATGTGTATAAGTGTGTGCTTGTGTATTTGACATGCATACATAAAACCTCCTAGTGAGTCTGCTTCTGATTGAACTACGACTGACACAGATGAGAGGATTTATCAGGGGAAAACTGAGATATGTCAAAAACAATGGCAGATCATCTGCTTTTTAAATAATCATTGCTGTAATAATATTACAACTAAGCATATCTCCATGTTATCTCTTCACTATCCCACAGGACAGTGTCAGAGAGGCTGGGTTAGAGGCTGGCTGTATCCCTTGCTAGCTGTGTTCAGAAGCATCAGTTATATCCCTTGATAGCTATATTAGGAAAGCTCAGTTTCCTAATCTGTAAAATGTAAGGAACAGCTGTATCTACCTCATGGGTTCATGGAGGATTAAGAGATAATAATACACTTGAAATTCTTAGTATGTGCCTAACGTAATTACTATTTAAACCAAGTTAGCTAATATTAACTGTATAAAATACATAACTGCTTGCAGATAGCATATTTGTCCCCACAATAATTTATATTCCATCCATGTACATTTATACTCATAATTCAGAAACTGCATTTATGTTACTGAAGTGCAGAGATTATAGTGCACTTCAGAAGTCATGAGTACAAATATTTTTACACTGTTCCTAATCATTTATGGGTTAAAAAGTTTATAATAATGAAATATTCCCCAAATTAATAAAAGTATAAGATTAAAATGATGTAGTCTGCTTGCCTGTGTTGATGGCATAAACCCAGAATTTTATAACCCCTTCATTCCTTTGGCTCTTTCAGAAATCTTCCTTCAGCCTTAGAATTTTAAACTCTTACTTCTTTAAAAACTGAATCAGGCTAGGCGTGGTGGCTCATCCCTATAATCCTAGCACTTTGAGAGGCTGAGGTGGGTGGATCACTTTGAGGTTGGGAGTTTGAGATCAGCCTGGCCAACAGGGTGAAATCTGGTCTCTACTAAAAATACAAAAAATTAGCCGGGCATGATGGCATGCGCCTGTAATCCCAGCTACTTGGAAGGCTAAGGCAGAAGAGTCTCTTGAACCCAGGAGACAGAGGCTGCAGTGAGCTGAGATCATGGCACCGCACTCCAGCCTGGGCAACAGAGGGAGACTCCATCTCAAACAAACAACAACAAAAACAAACCTGAATCAATCTATGTATTTAAAATGGCTTTGTAAATTCTAAATAATACATTTGGTTGTCCTTTTCACGTTATCTGTGTAGAGTCATTTCAGAAGGTAGACATAACCATGGCATTTAGAACCAGTTCTAATACTGATCCATCTAGAAGGCTTCTAAGATCCTGCTAAAATCTTAACAAAATGAGGAAATGAAGACAGTTCTTAGAAGTCCCATTGGATCTCGGGGACAGGGCTTGCAGGAATGTGCAAGACAGAGGGTGAGAGAATGACTTGGGATGATGTGACTTTTCTATTTATTTGGCCTTTTGGAACATTTAATTTTTCTGAGCTCTCTTTGTTTATGAATTGAAAATGCTTTTATTAAGTTAATTAAATTATTTTAAGAACATAAACAATTCGAGATAAGGCACTCAAACATTTTAAGCCTCTCTGTCTCTCTCTGTGCTAACAAACGGTCGGTGACATAATAAAACAAGTATATTTCTAAATAAGGCAAAAACGCCTGGGTACTGTCTGATGAAGCAAGAAGCCAGACAGAGCTTCCTACTGTTTCTCCTGCCCCGACACACACTGGGACCCTTAGAAACCCAGCATTATATGACGGAGACCAAAGGTTACTTCCCAGACAACAATGGACAATGCCTTCGTATTTGCTTATCACCCCTCAGCGACTGAGGAGGGTTCTGGATTGTGAGAACTCAAAGCAGGGCTCTCCCATACCTAACTTAGACTGTAATGGTCTGGATATATACATGTTCTTACCCCACTACCCTATATACATCTTGAGAGCAAACCAGGCTGTATTCCCACTTGTCATATAGGAGGCATTAAAAATCAATTATATTCTACAAAATAAACAATTTTCATTTTTAGCAAATTAAACTTTTATTCAAATATAGTGTTAAATACTTCAAATATTGAGATGAAGCAAACCAAAGTCTCAGCCACTCCTTTTTCAACACCCTTAAATGAGTCCCAGGAGGCTCTAGAATGTTGTGTTAAAGATAAAGGATGAGATGAAAAACCTTGCATTTCTAAATGCTGTTTCCTGAGGAGCTCAATGTAATATTCTTAAGGTTCAAGAAGATGAGAGGTATATCTTAAGTCATAGACAGGACATGTTCGTTGTCAGTGTTGGGCTCAGCACGTGACTGACAGGTGCTAATCCTGGCTCTTACAGTCCTCAGATTCTGACAGCCAACTGGCACAAGGGGCATCCTCCTATGCTGCAGATGGCCAAGGGCAAAGGTCAGAGGGCCTGATGAACTCTTGACTCTTTCTTGCCTCTAGCTCCTGCCTTCCCATATATGGGCTTCCATTACCTGAATCACCACAGCTGCTTTGAATCTCCAGTAAGCATTTTGTTTAAAATGTAGACCCACTCAACTTCCAGGAGCTCATGGAAGATGGATGGATATACATTTTTGGGAATGAGAAGGGAACTAGTATTTCAGATCCTATCCTGAAGCATGCATCATCCTCAAATTGAAAAGAAAGTTGATAAGCCTGGCTTGGTGGCTCACATCTATAATCCCAGCACTTTGGAGGCCACGACAGGTGGATCATGATGACAGGAGATCAAGACCATCCTGGCTAACATGATGAAACACTGTCTCTACTAAAAATACAAAGAATTAGCTGGGTGTGGTGGCATGTGACTGTAGTCCCAGCTACTGAGGAGTGTGTGGCAGGAGAATCACTTGAACCTGGGAGGCAGAGGTTGCAGGGGGCCGAGATCATGCCACTGTGTGACAGAGCAAGCCTCTGTCTCAAAAAAAAAAAAAAAATGGATAAAGTTAGAACGTGTTCACTGTCTTTGAGGAACTCATGGTCTCATGGAAAGATAGCATGTCCTATCTTGTGCTGTGGATTTGTCTTGAGAGAAAATGTGACGTCTCTTCCAGAATGTTGGGTGCAAGAGTAGGGTTCTCACTCACAATGCTTAGGATCATTGATCATTGTGATCATGTGATCACGATGCACAAAGCAGTCTAGCCTGTTCTTCAGTTTTAAGTAAACTTCAAAGATCCAAGAAAACCCATGTGTCATGATCTCAAAAATAAAACCTGGAGACAAAGAATGATGGCTTTCTGCTCTTAGAGGAGGAACAGATGACAGGAAGCAATGTCACTGGAAGTGGGGTTTCCTCTTTTGTAAAATCCACTTATTGCCATTTGTTTCCTGTCATTCTTGGTGTTTTGCCAGTAGCTTGTGGAGGAGAATGAGCTGAGGTGTGCTTTATTGTGTCTGAGCCACAGCGCTGACTTTATGAAGACACAGCTGTGTTCTTGCTGTTCACCTTTCATTACTACTTCCACAGAGTTCACTGCTGGCTATTTGAAATTACAACACTGACAATAGATGCAACCTCTGACAAGTTTAGTTGTAGCCAGAGGGACCAGCACTCTAGACAATTTGATTTGTGCCCGTAGTTTCTTGTTTGGATGATAGATTATACAAACACCCAAGTTATAGCCAATACATACTTACATAACTCACTTTTTTCATGTGATTTTGGTTGAGTGACTTTGTTAATGAGTATTTACAGTTTACACATAAACTCACAGTATGAATCTACTTCACGCTACTACAAAATCACATTTATTGCGCTTTCTCAGTTTTTCATCAGAAAACGCTCCTTTGAGACATAAGCATTGCATGTTTTCCACTCTGTTTTTAAAAAATAATTTCAGCAGGCACTCATTTATGAAGATACTTCAGGTAAAAGAGAGGAAAGGCTCCCAAAAAAGATGGGTGGGGCCACTTTTGAGTGCTGTCTACCATGTGCATCTCAGCCATCTCTCAGGAATTTCTATTTTCTTCTTTCTGACGCCGCCCAAGTGGCAATCCCACCCTGTCCCCAGTCCCTGATCTTGGACATGGGGAGCAGCACTGTCCCAGGGAGAGGGAGACAGAAGAAGGGAAGATGGTGAGCCCAGTCACTTCTCAGTCCGATGCGGATTCCTCAGCAACATCTCACCCCACACTGTCCCCTCTCCTTTGCTCCAGAGAGGATGGTTTCCATATGCTGTTTCTCTGTGATCTTTCTCTTGATGTCTTTCCTTATGAAACCAAAGTGCTAGAGGGATCAGGGACTATGGGGGACCCACGAAATCTCATGTTCATGAAGAAGAGAATGCTGGTGGGAGGAGGGCTGAGGCCTGCAGAGATGGGGCTGAAAAGCAGCTGCCTAAGTCATCTGAGGCTGCTCCAACACCAGGATATCATACACCTGGTGGCTAACAGGCAACTGATGTTTATTCCCACATTTCTGGAGGCTGGAAGTTCAAGAGCAAGGCACCAGCAGATTCAGGATCTGGTGAGAGTCTGTTTGCTGGTTTGTATAGAAGGTGCCTTTTCCCTGTGTCCTCCTATGGTAGGAGGGGCAAGGCGGCTCTCTGGGCCTCTTTTAAAAAGGCACTGATCCCACTCATGAGGACTTTCATGCCCTAATCATTTTCCAAAGGCCCTACCTCCCCATACTGTCACATTCAGACCGTAGCAGCCTCCTCTTCTTTCTCAAAGCCTCCCTCAATAACAATCTTCCTTTTAAAAGGATTTGGGGGGGGGGCGGGCGCGGTGGCTCACGCCTGTAATCCCAGCACTTTGGGAGGCCGAGGCGGGATCAAGAGATCGAGACTATCCTGGTCAACATGGTGAAACCCCGTCTCTACTAAAAATACAAAAAATTAGCTGGGCATGGTGGCCCGTGCCTGTAATCCCAGATACTCAGAAGGCTGAGGCAGGAGAATTGCCTGAACCCAGGTGGTGGAGGTTGCGGTGAGCCGAGATCGCGCCATTGCACTCCAGCCTGGGTAACAAGAGCGAAACTCCGTCTCAAACAAACACACAAAAGGATTTTGGGGCAGAGATTCTGAGACCCACTGGAGCCTTCACAATAGAGAAGGTTGACAACGGCTGTGGTTGGAATAAGAGGAGTTAATGGTAACGGAAAAGAAGGTGACACCTGAGGAGGAGAGTTGGGGTCACAGGATAAAGTGCCTCCAGGTTTTGGTGGGAAATGCTGACTGGTTAACCTTGCTGCTTGGAATGCCCCCTCTATGCCATTCCGCCTTCCTCACCACTTCGCAGCTCCTCATGCAGACTGCATCCCTGCATGCTCTCCCTCTACCACTCCTGGTCTCCATTAAGATGCAGCAGCGTCTTCCCAAGGACAGGGTAACTTCTGGGAGACTTGGACAGTGAGGCCTTTTGCTGCTCGTCACAACCAGCGTCTCTAGAACCACAGACAGGCAGCCTGGGATCAGGCGGAGGCAGACATTCCTTACGGACCAAGGCAAGAGGTAGGGAGAGGGTCTCAGTGTAAAACTGCCACCAAACCACCACACAGGACTACCTCAGTCAGGATAAAAAGGGAGGCTATTTAAGCACAGAATGTGCTCCCTCCACCCCAGAGCCCGCTCGGAACGTTGGGGGCCGCCACCTGCTTGCCTGCGAGGCCTCCATGCTCCCTGGCGCTCATGGTCCCATCCGCTCGCTGCAGCGTTAATGAAGAAACTCGACTGCCAGGCACGCTTGGAGGAATAACTCATGAAACAGGTTGTAAAGTCCGGGCCCATGGCTTGCTCTTTTGGGACTTGGCACTTACGTCTCTTTTTCCATTTGCACAGACTGAGCAGGAGGCCAGGCCTCCCCGCCCGGGCCTCGCTGGCAAGGACCCTCTCCTCTGTCTCCCAGGTCTCTCACTGGGCCCCCAGGCCCCTGGGGGTAGACGCAGGGGCGTTGTGCCGATGCCGAGGCCGTCCCCGCTTTACATTTCAAGCAGGACTCGGCCTGAGTCCGGTGGGCCCTGCCCCGGAGGCCCCTGATTGTCAATTTGTTTCTCCCGACTCGCCGGCTCCGCGCCGCAGTCAGGCTTTTTTCTCGCTCGCTCTCGCTGCTGCCCGGGCAGCCTTTGCGTTTCGGCGCGCGGACATTTCCGGCTGGCGGGGGATGGGACGGCGGCCAGCCGGTTCCCGTTCGCGTTCCCGCCTGGCTGCAGGCGCAGCTGCAATGACTTCATGACTCTGCAATGGCCGCGGGGCCGCGAAACAGGGCCGGGATTGTATTCACGGGCTGGAAAGTAGCAAGTGTGAAAGACACCGGTGGCAGACTCCACCTCCTACCTTGTTACCTTTTTTTTTTTTCCAAAAATTGCTCTTATCTCCGGCAAAAACTCCCTGAGTGCCTTTCCCCGCCTTCTGGCAGCCCTGGAAGGAGGGCCGCCTTGGAAAACGTGTCCTCCTCAGGCCTGAGTCCCCCGGGCCCTCCTTGGCCTGGAGCAATGTGGAGGGAATGCCAAATACCCGCCTTTACGTGGGTTTTAGGTTTCAGGGGAAATAATCAAATTTTGTATTTGAATCTGAAAATGAGTGCGTCAGCCTGTGAGTGGTTGGGTGAAGCAGGGATGAAGATGGCCCTGTTTCTCTCATTAGCTTGTCCTCCCACCCAGGGGAGAGCCTGACCCAGTGAGGTGGCCATAAGACCCCAGGAGCCTTACTCCACCGTGGTCCAGAACGCGGAGAAGTGGGACCCAGGCACCATGTGACTTGCTTGTCAAGGTACCTGACATTTCAGTATGGTGGCAATGGACTCAGTGTGCCTGGGTGGGAGGAACGTGTGGACATGGATTGTCAGATATGACTATTGTGCGTGGTGGGGCATTGCTTGTGATAGTGAAAAATTGGAGTAACCTAAATGCCTACCAACAGGGGAATAGATAAATAAAGTGTGCTGTATTTATATGATAGAATTGTATACAGCAGTTAAAATAAATAAAAATGATCTAGTTGAACTAGACTGGGATAAGGCTCAAAAAACAAAAATGAGCAATTTGCAGAAAGAAACTGCAGTATGAAACCATTTATGTAAGAAAAGAATGAGGGAGAGGGAGAGAGAAAGAAGAAACAAGAAAAACCCTCATGAAGCAATACTGTTTCCTGTGCTGCACATAGGCTGTATTGTATATAGGACTGCAAGCCTAAATCCCCAAACCCCAAACTGTCTAAGGGCAGGGTTCAGAGGGATAGAAATTGGAGAATGTGGTCAAAAGGCACTTTTGAGTAAATGTCCTAATAGTTAAGAAGAGAGTGAATTCGCTTATTTCTTGTGTAATTAAAAATTCATTACAAAATAGGGGAAAACGAGGTATTAGTGGTTTACAAACTTTGTCCATCCAGGCTGAGCAGATGTGGAACTTTGCCGTTGACTTATTTGTGAGTAATTAGTGGTTTCGGTTCTGGTTTTTTTCTTTTCTTTTGCTGAGATGTAACAAATTGATACGATTAAAAGGGTGAGACATGGTATGTGGGAGTGGGAGTGTGCATGTTCATAAATCAACAGGTGACTGTGTTAAGTAACCCTCAAGAGAGTTCTTTTCCCAGTAGTTAGTCGGTCATATGTGGCCTTGCTGAGCCAAAGGGTCATCATCCCGTCAGTCCAAACACGGGGCTGCAGCATTTATTGTTCTAATTGTGCTATTTAGAAACAGGTGGGGGACAAGGGCTAGGGAACCCTGATCTATTTCATGGAGTCCTGCCATCTCCCTTTGTATCTTCCACTTGGAAAATCTTGCAGGTAGACATCAATTAGCAATGCAAACACCAGTTGGAAATTCACTTTATTTGTGCCTTGTGGGGGAGTTTAGGTAAGTGAATAATTTAGCTAAGAATTCTGCAAACCCATAGGTAGTGATTACTATAGACAGAGATTTTGAAATATGGATGCAGTTTGTGTGTGTGTGTGTGTATGTGTGTGTGAACTAATATATAAATTTTTTGAAACATTCTTTTATTAAAGGAGAACATTTAAAATTAGAAAATAAATTACAAACATTAGGAAATGGCTTGCTTATGTTTTAGAATCAGTATGAATAATACTAGTTGTTTTCAGAAATAATCTTTTACCTAACTATAATAGTTACATTATCATTATAGACAACTCAGTAAAGAAAAGTGTAAACAACACTAATAGTTAACATTATCATTGTAGAAAACTCAGTAATCAAAGAAAAGTATAAACAACACAATTAAAAGCAAACAAAAATGAAGCAGTAGCTAACTCTTGATGGTTGAATCGTGGGTGTTTTCTTCTAGACTTTTCTATTATTAATATAACAAAATCTCCATCCTACTGGTGATATTACTTTGTAGCCTGTTTTTATCATACTGTTAATAACATCTGAGAGGCTACCAATCCAGAAGTTTTCCTGTGCCCCCGTCTAGTCAGTTTCCTACCCACCCCAGGCTTTGGTGGCCACTGGTCTGATTTTTATCTCTATCGTGTTGTCTTTTTCAGAATGTCGTATGAATGGCATCAAACAATATATAGCCTTTTGTGATAAGCTTCTTTCGTTTATCATAATGCTTTTGAAAGTCCTCTATGTTGTTTCAAATATCAGAAGTTCTGTCTTTTATTGCTGAATAGAATGCCATTCTATGGGCATATTACAATTTGTTTATCTATCATTTGGGGGATTTGGTGAACATTTAGATTTAGTCTGTGGGTCAAAATCTGTCACCTGTTTTGAAATACTCTTGGATATTATTTCTTAAAATAACTCTCTGCCCCATCTTAGTCTCTTCTCTTCTTCTGGGACTCAAGTTGCAGCTGTGCTTGGGAGCATTTAGTTGGGTTCCCTATATCTCTTATGCTCTATTTTGTTCTTTTTATTTTTTTTTCTCTTGATGCATCTGTTGGATCTTTTCTGTGGACTTCAACTATGCTGTATTTTTTCTTTCAGATCCTTGAATATTTCTGATGCTATTGCTTTGAGGTTGGTGCAAACAATATCTGAAACTTTACTTCCATCCCTTTTTTGCTTGGTTAATTCTTAGTCATTGTCTCTATTTTGCTTCCTCAGAAATGCCTTCTCTGATCTCCACAATGAAGCCAGATGATAGTTCCTCAAAGTACTATGCTTCTTTCCTCTTTAACACTAACCAAAGTTGCAAAATTTGTCTGCCTTCCTTTCTAGACCATAAGCTTTACAGGGTAGGGATTGATCTGCTTTTCATTTATTGTTGTTTCCCCATCTGTAGCCTGGTGCCTCAAACAAAATAAGATCCTAATATTTTTGAAATGTTCAGTGAGTCTCTCTTCAGGTAGTTGGGGGCAGGCCTCCTGTGATTCTTTAGGTAACCTCATCATAGCTCAGGGTATCTCACCTATGCTTATGTACCCAGCATCCCACTCTTGGTGATGGTCTTTACAGAAATGTCTACTGCATATGGTCTCAGTTGACTTCAGAGATGGAAGATCAAACCACTGCAAGAAGGGCAGGATCAGAGACATTTCTGCCATAGCATGGTTAAAATACCAAGCTGAAAACAGAACATAGGCTTGAACATAACTGTAGTGGACAACCCTCAGACTCATGGGGAACTGCTGGCTCTTTGGCCAAATTCTTGGTTGTAAATTTCTAATTTAGTGGTTGACCTAGAAATTCTCATTTCTGGGAAATGACTGAGCCAATTCTCTGTTCTCCTAGTTTGCAAAGGCGCTTCTGTTGTTTCTGACTTAACATTAACTTGCCATTCTGGCTTACTTTCACTCTTATTCTCTAGGGGAATAAAGTTTCTTTCTTTTCTTTCTTTCTCTTTCTTTTTCTTTCTTTCTTTCTTTCCTTTCTCTCTCTTTTTCTTTCTTCCTTTCTCTTTCTCCCTCCCCCCTTCCTTCCTTCCTTCCTTCCTTCCTTCCTTCCTTCCTTCCTTCCTTCCTTCCTTCCTTTTTCCTTTCCCCTCTTTTTCTATATGTTCTTCCCTGAGGACAAAAATATAACTTCATAAAGTATAATCAGAATTTCAACCAAAGGAGTCTCATTAATGCATTTCTGAGGGCATAAAGTTTGCAGTGGGTAAGGAGATGAGTTTAATGTCCTCTATAACAAAATGCACAATAAATTTTTCTGGAACATATGTATGTAGAAATCGATGAATCTATAGATAATAGCAGTAGTAAGAAGAAGATATAAATGAGAATATGGGACTGTCTTATTAAATCTTCTAACATATGAGAACATAAAGCATTGTTACTAATTGATAGAGAAGTGAATTGAAGTACAAGGACTATAGGTTGGAGGGGCAAACTAATGGTGAAATTGGGAAAGATGCTCAGTGCAGAACCCCTACATAAGACTAAGATGAGAGGAAGAACATGAAGGATATAGATAGTTCTTCTTTAATTTTGCATTTGCTTCTGTTTGTCAGGAAAATTGTACTTTTAGCAAATTGAACTAGCTAATGCATCGTTCTGATCAAATTTTAAACCTCGACTAGCTAAAACCTTCCAGTAGCTCTTTATTGTCTGACCAGAGCCAGGCAAGTTTGCATGTTATGAGCTTTCCCAGAGAGGTTTTATCATTTTCTACATACCCGGGCACATTGAGAGTTTCAAAAGGAATTAGGTTATCACACTTCCTTTCCTACAGAGTGTCTTTTCTCCTGAAGCATCTTTCAGTTTCCCAATGATCTTGGGAAATGCCACACAGAAAATAAAATTTAAATACCTAAGTCTTGTTCTTCTTTACTTAGTTTCTACCTTTCTAGCCATCTCAAAGTTTTGCAAGAGCCAGACAGGGAATGTAAATGAAAGACACCAGGAGAAATGAAATGATGGGTGATAATTACCTTCCGTAATGAGAGGAAGGGAGTGGCTTACTAGGAAGTACATGCTTATTAAAAGGAGAGAGCCACTGTATGTCATGTGAAATATAGCCTCAGAATTGCCAGGCAGTTTGATACTCTAAGTGAATTTGGAAACTTGAATTTTGATTTATACTATCATTATTTTTAAAGGATGGCAACTAATTCAGATGTAAAATTCTCCATGGGTGAACACTGTGAGCCAACATGACTCATCCACAAGCTGAATTTGCCCCCAAAGACAGCCAGTTTGTGATTTTTCTACATGAAAGTATCTTGGCCACGTTTTCCTGCTTTATCTCTAAAATGACACAAAATTGTTCAATATAAACATTTAAGGGAGGAATATACCAATTTTTTCTATTCATATTTCAGGTTAAACAATGTCTCTCTCTCTCTCTCTCTCTCTCTTTCACACACACACACACACACACACACACACACACCTTTCTATATATACATATATGCAAATATAAACTGCAGTCACACCCATATTTGATTAACCCATTTTCTAGGTTTACCTCGTTTTGAAGGTCACAAATGTTATGACAAGCTGTGGACTTTCCTTCTTTTCCACATTCCCACATGCAGCAAGCACAGTTATCAGCACTATTTAGTTACAGGCTACCAGACCAGTCTGTGGTTGACTTGAGCTACTTTTTACAGGATCTCTTTCCATGTGGTACAACTGGTGGCAGTTTCTCTGTATCCATGTGTTTGCTCCTAATACCTCTGAAAATTTCTGCAGAGGAAGTAAAGACTTATCTTGTAGATGAGCTCATATTCAGCCACTAGGGTAAGAAATGGACGGAGGTTTAGAAAACTGGACAGAAGAAAAAATACTGATATTCACCTTTAAAAGGCCCATGCATTTATTTTTAAATTTTTTTATTTTTATTTTTTTGAGACAGTCTCACTTTGTCACCTACGCTGGAATTCAGTGATGTGATCTCACCTCACTGCAACCTCCACCTCCTGGGTTCAAGCAGTTCTCCTGCCTCAGCCCCTTCCTAGTAGCTGAGATTACAGGCACCTGGCACCACGCCCGGTTAATTTTTGTATTTTTAGTAGAGATGGGGTTTCACCATGTTGGCCAGGGTGGTCTTGAACTCCTGATCTCAGATGATCCACCCACCTTGGCCTCCCTAAGTGCTGGGATTATAGACATGAGCCACCGTGCCCGGCTTCATGCTTTTAAAAGTAGATAATAAGTAATTTTTAAAAATCCCATTATAAGTAGAGCTCTGGTTTAAATTACTAATAAGCGCTCATTCTGTAGGTGTGGGAATTTCTATTGGTATATATAGTTTTCAAAACATGAGGAATCTAATGCAGCTGTCACCACCATTAACTTCATATTGAGTATATCTCACCCATTTCTTCTCCCACTCAGTGAGCTGCAGTTACTCTTCACTCCTCTGTGAAACCTACTCTGACTGCCTCACCTTTCCTTCTTGTGGAAAGGTGACCACTCTCTTTTCTGCAGTATATGTATCTGGTGCAATGAGAGCACCCTATGAAAATGCTGTAGGAGAATAACATCTCTGCTTGTCTATTTCTCTCCTCCATATGCAACCATGAGAGCTACAGTGGCTGTGTCATCTGTGAATCTCAGTTCTTCCTACTGTTCTTTCCACCCAGGAGATGCTCAATAAACATGGAATGAATGGCTGTTTGAATAAAACATGGAAATTTTGAAAGTTACAGGTAGAACAACAACTGGAACTATCTATCCATGGAATGGACATCTTTGAGTCCTCCATCACCTGGGGTGTTCAGGTGGAAGTTGGATGACAGCTATGGAAAATATTTCTGTGGGAGTTAGATGGCTTGAATGACATCCTTTCCCAGGTCCTTCTAGTTGTGAGATAATCAGGGATTTCAGCTTTGCCAGTTTGCTTTGGCGCCTGGGTTGTGGAGTTAGAGGAGCTCCATCCCCCACTTCCCTGGGCCCTGACCTTACCATGGTTACACACTGGCCACATGTCTACCTGCCAGCACCTGTGTTTTTTTTGCCTGGCATTTTGTCTGACCTCTGGGGCATACTCTGAATGAAGGGGACTGCAGGATAAATACCCCAACTCACTTGTTCATTAAGTAAAATAATGCTACCCTGGCTGCCATCGTTTCCCAGGGAGATCAAGCAAGCTCCAGTTGTCTGCAGCAGTAAGTGGCCTGATGACTACTGGCTGGTGCCTCTTCTTGTCTTCCTTTCCCACTCCCCTCCTGGGGTTTCCGGGGCCACCCATCACCTCCCAAATAAATGACTTGCACTGATATCCTTGCCACGGGGTCATCTTCAAGAAAAACCCAAAGAAGTAGTTGGATTCTCAGCAGATTCCTTCCATGGGCTAATTCCTAGGACACCCACATTTATTCCCTGATGTGGAATTAAATTCAACAAATAACAGCTCCCAGAGAGAAGACTTAGAAGTCACAGGGGCCATGAGGGGAAATACAGCAGTGGGAATACAGATGCGTGTTTCAGATGCTAATTTACCGCTCCCACACCCCAAAGCTGAGGCAATGTCTAGCATTAAAGCAAACAGTGTGATTGAAACTTGCCACAGTGCCTGACAGCAACAGCCAGCAACTCTGTAGCTGCCACCTTCGATAACTGCACTTATTACACAAGACGGCTTAACTTAGAAACAGTGCACAGCTGAATGATAACACCATTAAACAAACAAGCTAGGATTCCATCATCTCCAGGAATAATTGTGTGGGAACTAGGTAAAGGAAACAGGTGAGAGCTAAATTAGAATCCTTGTAGATTGTCTTACATGGAGCCAGTAAATATGCTGTGGAAGAAACGACTGATTTTACGGTTACAAAACACCCATATAACAGCAGGGGGTGGGGGTTTTATAGGATCCCTCATAATGACCAAGCTATTAAACATCAAGCAGAAGTTGAGCTTTTTTTTGGTTTAAGCTGACATTTCTCCAGGGAAAAAGCCCAACTATAGGCATCCTCAAAGCCAGTCCAGCCCCGAGAATGACATGTCTCATGATTAATACAGACTCCAGTTCCCCTAGTCTTAGCATGGTCACATGAGCAGCTGAACCAGGAAACACAATGTGGGCAACTCGTGATTGATGAGGAAATCCAGTCTGCTGGGAAATGCTGCTGAGGGGAAAGAGCCACAGTGTCTGACCAATATAAAACTCCTAGCCTGTTGTGGTTCCTGTTGACAAATATCTATCATCAGGACTGGAAAGAATAAATGAGTGGTAGATAAAGGGACTCCTTTCGTTCCCCTTGGTTAAAGAAGATCTGTTGCTGTCTTAAAAAATAGAGTTGGCTGGGCATGGTGGCTCTCCCCTGTAATCCTAGAACTTTGGGAGGCTGAGGTGGGTGGATCACGAGGCCAGGCCTTCAAGACCAGCCTGACCAAGATGATGAAACCCCGTCTCTACTAAAAACAGAAAAATTAGCTGGGTGCAGTGGCATGTGCCTGTAATCCCAGCTACATAGGAGACTGAGGCAGAAGAATCTCTTGAACTGGGGAGGCGGAGATTGCAGTGAGCCAACATCACGCCACTGCATTCCAGCCTGGACTACAGAGTGAGACTCTGTCTCTAAATAAACAAACAAACAAACAAACAAATAAAACAGAGCTCTAGGAGAACCTACTGAAGGCCTCAAAGCCCTAAGCTGAATGTGGGGTCACTGTTATCACATTCCCTGCCTGCTTCAACTTGACCAGAAGAATGTAACGCCCAAACCGTCAATGGTATGTGTTGGAAAAGGTTTCTCTGTTTCTGTTCAATTCTGAGAGTCTAAACAATTGTAGAGTAAAACATCAGAGAGGAAAAAATTCAGTGACCTTATGTCTATAAAAGACTTGAAAAAAAGCTATTTCTTGGAAAAAAAAAAAACTTTAATTTTATTGAGGACTCTACATACAGACTACTGCTGGGCCAAGTCAGTATTAAGGTAATGGTTTTGTTGAGTCTTGTTGACACCTGTTCATTTCATGCTATGTCAGAATCCAAATGGCAAGTAAGCAAACCCAACTGTTATCCATACAATTCTGTGACTTCATATCATCTAACTTGGAATCCCCAAAATTTTGAGAGTTGGCTATTTTTCAGTTCCAAATTGGTTTAAAGAAATTCCATGTCTAGCGAAGGCTTTGCAGGCATCCCCACCTTTCCAAGGCCTTTAGAAAAGAATTCCAAACTCCTACAAAACAGAGCCTGGGAGACCTCCATCTCCTGTCTTTTTTTCCTGATGGACGATAAGTTAATGACCACTGCTTTGATGTGACACCTGTACTGTCTTTCCTCCTCTAATCCAAATAAATTTGTTACAAATAAAATCCTGAGCTCCAAGATGATACAATTTAAATAAAAACATCAGGGTTATGCAGGACTCTTACTGTCAAGTTTAAAACATGTGACAATTATGTTTGGATTCAGCTAACATGCTGAGAGGATTGACAACATTTATTTGATGTTATGTTAATGTTACATTTATTACTTCATTAAATCTTCTCATCCACACTGTAATGTAGGGATTAGGATTCTCTTATTTTAGATAAAGAAACAAGCCTCCTGAAGGCCATGGTCACTTTTCCAAGTTCAATCATCTATTCAGGGACAGACTTAGAAAGATCCAAACTGAAAACCCTGCTCGAGGCCCCTAACTTTTTCCATTACAGATGTTTGAGCAATAATTAAATTGAAATGACAGCAGAGAGGAAAATTTGAATGTATGAATAACTTCATTTTCCTGGCTGCTTTTGAAAAGCAAAAGAGTACAATTTGAACAAGAAACCATTTTGTAAAAATATGAACATCTGAATTTGTTCCTTCTTGCCTGGCAACAGACTGTAAGGTCTCCCTCTCAGTGAGGCTTCTCTCCTTTCTCTGATAGCCTTCTTTTTTCTTAACACTGTTAAAGTCTCACACCATGTGTGCTCAATGCAGGAAAAAATAAGCAGTATTGCTTTTCCGATGTCTCTAGGAAACCTAATATGCATTTGATGCTCACTGCACTGAAATGGAAGTTCCTTGTGCAACTCAGCACCACCCCCAGACCCTGATCAGGCTCATACATCTGCAATCTTTCAGCTGCAGAGAGTCTATTTCCCCCCACCCCACCCACTTTGGTCTTACATGAGCCCTTTTTCTGTTCATGCATGCAATAGGAAATTTTGAGTATGGTGATCCTAGCTGGTAAGGTAAGGAATGAAGGAATATTTGGTGCTGGTTTCAAGTGTGATAAAGCAAATAATGGCACTCTAAGGAATTGTGAGCTTTTAAAGAAAATTTGTTGTAACATTCACTTAAGCAATCCAGGTATTTCCATCTTAAATACAGTATTTTTGACAGGGTTTGGAAGTTAAAGTGGTGGTATCTACCATTCACAGAGAGCATAAGAGGTGAGGGGGTGGTGAAATTCTGCCAGAGTGAGGACTGAACACACAGGAAAAGGAGATATCCTTAACCAAGGGATATTGAGAGGGTGTTTCTCCCAGCCCCCTCTACCTTTGAGGGCGAAAATAGGGGATGAATTCTCATACAACAATAAATTCTTGTTCAGAATTTACTTGCAATATTTAGCATGTGATTCATTCACTGATTTGTACATAGAGCCGTGCAACATTCTGAAGTCTCTAGAGAAGTACTACAAAGGCTGCAAAATCCAGGATGCAGTGAGCTTGAATGCATTTCATTATAAGATTGAAAATACTCTGTTATCTGGACAAATAGGCTATATATATAGGAGATATCTTTTTGACAACAATTTCTTATATTTTAAAGTTATTTATTGCTTTGGTTTTTTTTCTTTTCTTTTTTTTTAAATGGAAGCAAGTATGAGATTGATGAATCCTGTATCCAGTTAAGGAGATCCCCAAATGAGGGAGCCTATTGCTTCTCCAGAAGGAGATAAACATCCACCTCACTGGAATATTAGACACTGTCTCGTCATTGAACCAGGGTCTTCTCTGATTGACACACTGTCCCTGTGGTTCTTGTGCCTTCACTCTTCTGGATTATAATACATTTGCAAACCTAAGCATATAGTTATTTGCATAAAACTAAGAAATGCCAAATGCAAGTTTTATAAATTTGGCATTTGATGCCTCTTTTAGTTTGGGCTTTTGGTCTAAATCTTTTTCTTTCTTTCTTTCTCTTTAAATTTTATTTTACTTTAGGTTTTGGGATACATGTGCAGATCATGCAGGGTTGCTGCATAGGTGCATACTATATCCAGCATTTCTCCCCATGTTATCCCTTCCCTCACTTCCCACCCCCTCTGTCCCTCCCCTAGCCCCCGCAACTGCCCCCAGTGTGTGATGCTCCTCTCCCTGAGTCCACATGTTCTCATTGTTCAACACCCACCTATGAGTGAGAACATGTGGTGTTTGGTTTTCTGTTCTTGGGTCAGTTTGCTGAGAATGATGGTTTCCAGATTCATCCAAGTCCCTATAAAGGACACGAACTCATCATTTTTTATGGCTGCATAGCATTCCATGGTGTATATGTACCACATTTTCTTTGTCCAGTCTATCATCGATGGGCATTTGGATTGGTTCCAGGTCTTTGCTATTGTAAACAGGGATGCAATGTACATACAAGTGCATGTGCCTTTATAGTAGAACGATTTATAATCCTTTGGATATATGCCCAGTAATGGGATTGCTGGGTCAAATGGAATTTCTATTTCTAGGTCCTTGAGAAATCGCCACACTGTCTTCCACAATGGTTGAACTGATTTACATTCCCACCAACTGTGTAAGAGTGTTCCCATTTCTCCACATCCTCTCCAGCATCTGTTGTCTCCAGATTTTTTAATGATCGCCATTCTGACTGGTGTGAGATGGTATTTACAGAATTGTTTTGCAGAAACCAGGAGAGTGGCAGGAAGCTGGAGCAGCATTCTTCAACAAACCATCTGGTTTTTGTCATGGGAAACATGTCAGCTTCCATTTGCTGTCACTCAGCTCACCTCAGTCTGTCTAGTCCGAAGGCCAGGCTAAGAGTTCTTCTAGTAAAGCGCCTGCTGTATTTCCTCCGGTTAATGCAGCTTATGAGTGCCTCGTAGTTACCAATCTCCTCTTACTTCCATTTACTCCTTTTTACATGGGCTTTTACATCCGCCAACGTTTCATGGAATATTAATCACAGAAAACAGCGTAGGGGCACAGCTGCCAGCAAAAATGCATGAGCAGGCATTCTGCAGCCCAGCCCGGATTCTTACCTAATCAAGCATCTGTACAACCTGAGGTGCTGAAAATGGAGCAAACTAAAGACACACCTTTAAATCCAACTGCAAATGTGGTTCATTTCTACTGTAGACATTTAAATGTCCCTAGAGCCACAAAAAGATTACTCTTTTAATTAAGGACATTTCATTTTATGACTTTATCAGGTAATGATAACATGCACAAAGATTTAATAGTTAGGGGGATTTTGTTTAAGTACTGATCACTGTCTCATGCAATTGAAGGCTATTTCATGGAGAAACTGTCTTTGGTCTTCATATATTTTTATTATGATAGCCTTTCCTCTAAAGCAGTATTTATAGAAAATTGGCTGATTCGAGCTTAAGAATTATAGATGTCTGATGACTGTTTTAAATAATCATTATTTATATGAATTTTGTGAAAACCTAGTTGTGCTGTTCGGTTTGGTAATGACTAGCCACAGGTGTCCATTTAAAATGAATTTTAAATGAATTACAATCAAATAAAATTAAATATTTGGTTTCTCAGTGGCAGTAGTCACATTTCAAGTGCTCAATAGCCACATACAGCCAGTGGCTACCATATTGAACACAGAGGTAGAACATTTCCATCATTGTGAAAAGTTCTGTCTATGGTGCTGAGTCCTAAAGCATAAAGGCAGGTGGGCTGCACAATGAGCACACTACAGATATGGGAAGGTGTCAGCACTTGGAAGGTGGGCACCATGTAGCTTAGGGGATGAACAGTGAAAGGTGATGTCCTATCTGGGCAAAGTTCCGAGGCAGAACACGTTTGATATATCAGTGTTGAAACAGGTGCGTGAAGTTCAAACCTGAACAGTTCCGGGCAGGACAATAGAATCTAGCCCACATACTAGAATGAAACGCAGGGCTATGAAGTGAATAATACCAAAGTCTATGGAGCAAAAGAGAATAAGACAGAAAGACAGAAAACATACAAACACAATTGGGATATGGCAGTGATCTAGACTCTCAAGAAATGTTGTATTCAATTCCTGCTGCTGCTTTAACAAATGCCCACAGACTTTCTGGCTTAAAACAACACAAATCTGACCGGACGTAGTGGCTCACACCTGTAATCCCAGCAATTTGCGAGGCCAAAGTGGGGGTCACAAGGTCAGGAGTTTGAGACCAGCCTTGCCAACATTGTGAAACCCATCTCTACTAAAAATACAAAAAAAAATTAGCTGTGCATGGTGGCAAGTGCCTGTAATTCCTACTACTTGGGAGGCTGAGGCAGGAGAATTGCTTGCACCCAGGAGGTGGAGGTTGCAGTGAGCTGAGATTGCACCACTGCACTCCAGCCTAGGCAACAGTATGAGGCTCTGTCAAAACACACACAACACACACACACACACACACACACACACACACACACACACAAATTCATTATTTTATAGTTCTGTAACTCAGGACTCTCACTGGGCTAAAATGAAGGTGTCAGCAGAGCTGTGTTTCTTCTGGAGGCTCTAGTGTCCTGGTCTGTCTCCAGCTTGTAGAGGTGACTTACATTCCTTGGCTCTGTGGTCCCCTTCCCCCATTCTCAAAGCAGCTGCACAGTCTGTTCAAATCATCCCTCTGACTCTTAGCCTTATTTCCTTCATCCAGTCTTCTTCTCTGACACTTATCCCCCCACCCCAATCTCCCTCTTATCAGGACCCTTCTGATTATATTGAACCTGTTCAGATAATCCAGGATAATCTCCCCATTTCAAGGTCCATAACCTTAGTTATATCTGCAAAGTCCCTTTTACTGGTAACATATCCATAGGTTTTCAGAATTAAAATGTGGACATCTTTGCAGGGAGAGAGGCATTATTTTGGGCATCACAAGTACAGTAACACCAGAATGGCTGCTTGAGGTCTGGTGACTTCACCAATTTACAGTTTAGAGGTTGTCAAACTCACAGAGCAGGAAACAATGTATTAATTTATATCCCACCTAGTTTCAGAAGTGAATTAATCATGTATAACAACATATATGTAGAATATGTAGGGCATGTCATATCACATATAAATAAGGTGAAAAGAGAAAAATGGAACAGGATAAGAACACAATGGAAGAAAAAAATGAGGTTAGGAAATATGTTCTATAATGAGCTCCACTCCTCTATCAATACACCTATGGTCATCTTAAAGTCAGAATTCTTTGACTGAGAATCTAACAGTTTTTCCTCAATGTTACCTGAGTAATTTTGAGAAGAGGTGCAACTAGAAATTTCAAATAACCACATCTTGAGTGTCAAAAATTTCAGAGATGGAAACTGTGCATAGGGCAGGATGTTTGTCTCAATGTATCAGAGTGGAACTGCCCTTCCTTTTCCCTTAAGATTTAGGAAGGTACAGCCTGAGGATGAAGTGATGCAACTTGCTATGTTTCTTAAAGTCCAACTATATTTTGGACACTGAGACTTCAAGGATATTTAAAATTTAGCATTTTCCAAGTGTGAGTCCTTAAGAGATTATTTATTGTTTATATTTCATTTAATTCCAGGAATGAGTTAGTGGGTTATGAAAGCAAGTATAATATAAAATGCCAAATACAGTTTAGATGAAAGAAGAAAGATACATTAGGGAAAGAATGCCGTGAAGGAAGACATGAAGCTTAAAAAACACATTGTATATTGATCTAAATCTGTTTGGTCAGGTTTAAAATATGGCCCTAACCTGGCCACTTACACAATTGATAATGTTTTTAAGATAGAAAACAACAAAATGCATCACTGAAAAAAGGCTCCAATTATTCTACTAACGCAATATATGTAATTCTTCCTGGTGTTGTCCTAAACATGACATAATAATCGATGTCCTCAACAACATGCTTACCTTGGATGTTGAAGCCTCATGAGATTTTTTTTCTAACAGGATCTTGGTATGCCCAAAGCATAATTTCATAAAAAACAATTCTGTAGAAATCCAATAAAATAAAATTGTGTACTGGCTTCTTTTTTAAATTGATACATTATATTTATACATATATATGGAATCCATGTGCTATTTGTTACATACATGTAAAATGTAATGATTAAGTCAGGATATTTATCACTAATTCAGTTTGATTTGATCCCAATTGTCACTTTTGGCTTTTGTTGTATTTGCTTTTGGTGTTATAGTCATGAAGTCTTTGCCCATGCCTATGTCATGAATGATATTGCCTAGGCTTTCTTGTAGCATTTTTATGGTTTGGGGTTTTACATTTAAGTTTTTAATCCATCTTGAATTAATTTTTGAATAAGTTGTAAGAAAGGGATCCAGTTTCTGCTGAGAAAACTCTATACTGTTTTTCATAAAAGTTATACTAATTTATATTCCACTGTCATACTCCAACAGTGTATGTTAGTTCTCTTATCTCTGCATCCTTGCCAGTATCTGTTATAATAGCCATTCTAACTGGGTAAGATGATATTGTGGTTTTGATTATTTTTCTAATGATTAGTGATGTTGAGCCTTTTGTTACTTATCTGTTGGCCATTTGCATGTCTTCTTTTGAGAAATGTCTATTAGATTTTTTTTTTTTTTTTTTGGAGAAGGAGTTTTGCTCTGTAGCCCAGGCTCGAGTGCAATGGTGTGATTTTGGCTCATTGCAACCTCTGCCTCCTGGGTACCAGTTCAAGCAATTCACCTGCCTCAGCCTCCTGAGCAGCTGGGATTACAGAAATGTCCCACCATACCAGTTAATTTTGTATTTTTAGTAGAGGCGAGTTTTCACCACGTTGGTCAGGCTGGTCTTGAACTCCATGATTTCATGATCTGCCTGCCCCAGCCTCCCAAAATGCTGGGATTTCAGGCATGAGCCACCATGCCCAGCTCTCTATTAGATCTTTTGCTCACTTTTCAATGGTGTTACTTGTTTTTTGCTGTTGAGTTGTGTTTCTTGTATATTCTGGAAACTACTCACTTGTTGGATGAATATTTTGCAAATCCTTTCTTTCATGCAACAAATACTCTACTGTTTGTTTCCCTTGCTGTGCAAAAGCCTTTTAGTATAACATAGTTCAATATGTCTATTTTTGTTTTTTATTGCCTGTGCTTTTAGGGTCTTTGGCATAGAACTTTTGCCTACAATTACGTCCTGGAGCATTTTCTTGTATGTTTCCTTCTAGGAGTTTTATAGTTTCAGGTCTTATGTTTAAGTCTTTAATCCATTTTTAGTATATTTTTGTATATGATAGGAGATAGGGATTTACTTTCATTCTTCTGCACATGAATAGCTAGTTTTCCCGATACCATTTATTGAAGAAAGTGTCCTTTCCCCAATGTATGCTATTGGTGTCTGTCAAAAATTGGTTGTAAATACATGGTTTATTTCTTCATTCTATATTCTGTTCCATTGATCTATGTGTCTGTTTTCATACCAATATCATGCTGTTTTGGTTACTATAACCTTGTAGTATATTTTGAAGTCAGGCAGTGCAAAGTTTTCTATTTCTATGAAAAACATCATTGGTATTTTGACAGGGATTTCATTGAATCAGTACATTACTTTGGGCAGTGTGGTCATTTTAATAACATTCTTTCCTTCTAATAATTTTTAGTTTGGTTTGTTCTTACCTTTCTAATTCCTTCAGGTGCATTCATTAGGTTGTTTATTTGAAATATTTCTACTTTTTTGGTGTAGGCACTTATTGCTGTAAACTTTCCTCTTAGTACTGTTTTCCTGTACCATAGGGTTTGGTATGTTGTCTTTCCATTTTCATTTGTTTAAAGAAATTTTTTTATTTATACTTGGCTTCTTTCTGACCTTCCTTGAAGCAAGAGGATAGTTTAGAGTACCTAGTAGAATAAATTAACACTAATCATTTGAACATCTTTGAATACCGTAATACCATTTTTATGGACTTTTGAGCTAATATTAGGTACCTAACAGCTTGATATTATACTCTCTGGAAAATATCTGGAGTGCATTATTTCATATTATCCACTTAGTATAACTAGAGTCTTGTCAAACCTGAATAGTGTCATCTCCTCTCTGACACAAGCTTATTGGAACATAAATATGAATCTTCTCCAGATGACAGGAAAGTATCAGACAACTGGGAACTAAAAAAGCTGCCAAATGTAACATAGTTCAAAGAGATTCACCCTGACACATTCCCCTTGGTACCTTCAAGATAGGCTGCATCAGCTGACATGCTTGTCTTGAGCTTGCACTGCGGTCAAAGGGACGTTACAGACATTTCTTTAGAGATAATTACTGGAGTAACATTTTATACTGAATACATCATGAGAATTTTTGCAAAGCCTATCAATTTCTTAGAATCTTATGTTTTGTTTAAGTTTAGGGACAATTGCATACCCATGAAAACAAATTTACCTTTCCACTGCCAGTCTCATCTCACCTCTCATTTCTTCTCTTCTTATTGCCCTTCCATTCAATTTCCCCTCTCTTATTCTCCTTCTTCTCCCTCCCCTCCTCTATATTACACTCTTCTTTCTGCCCTTCCCTTTTCCTTTGCCCAGCACACTGACAAAGATAATACTTGAGAAGTTCTGAAGGCTAAGACACTATAAAAAACTACTGTCGATTGAAATGTTTTAAAATGACATTTGAAATGACATTTCAGGGTGGGTCATGGTGTGTTCTATAAAACCAGAGCACATGTTAAACCCATGTGTACACGGTAACATACATCCTCCCCACATTTCATCTCTGGTATACATAAAGTGCAAGGGATGACACAGATAATGAAACTCAGCATTAGTTCAGTGAGTGGCACTTTCTAATTCTGGAACATTTTATTGTTATAATAGAGCAGCATAATGGAGCAATGGGTAGTGTTTATGCCAGGCTAAAACTCTGATGCTATCAGTGGTCCATGCATATCAGTGCTTCTAACACCTAACTATGCTGCCAAGGAGTGGTCCCTCTGTTCAGTTCAGCTTATGACCTTCTAATTGCAGTCATGATTTTCTCTTTATTCTCAGCCCTTCAGAAATTGGGAAAGGTGTAGGCATTGTATTGAATTCATCTTATGGAATGCTTCAAATGGGGCTGGACATTCTTCAAGTATGTATTTGTTTATTTTTCTGGGCTCACACTCCAGAAAGTATGATTTGTAAATTGAGATTAATGTAGAAGGAAAAAATGGGCTTAGAGGGAGGAGGATGCAGAGGTGTGTTTGTAGGGAGAAACTTGGAGTCTTTATGTGGATTGGGAGAAAGAGCCTCAAGTTACTGAGTGTGAACTACAAGCCAGCACCTTGCAGGAACTCGTTTCTCTGAAAGTCCTGTTAACAAGGAGGACTAATCCAGATCAGAGCTTCAGAAATCTATCCACAAAGTCTTGGCCTTCCCCATGGTACATGGGGGAATGTTTTATACTACCTTTTTTTTTTTTTTTTTTTTGAGACAGGGTCTCTCTCTGTTACCCAGGCTGGAGTTCAGTGGCACGATCTCAGCTTACTGCAGCCTCTACCTCCTGGGTGTTCAAGTGATTCTCCCACCTGGGATTCCCGAGTAGCTGGGATTACAGGCCAGTGCCACCATGGCTGGCTAATTTTTGTATTTTTAGTAGAGACAGGGTTTTGCCATGTTGGCCGGATTGGTCTCAAACTCCTGACCTCAGGTGGTTTGCCCACCTTGGCCTCCCAAAGTGCTGGGATTATAGGTGTGAGCCACCATACCCAGCTGTTTTATACTACTTTTAATTCCCTGTCATTTAAGCAATATGCTCATTTGATTTATCATATGAGGGCCTAGTAAAAGTGTGAATAAAGCGTCTTTAGGAAAAGAAGAGAATGCTTTTCAAGTTGTCTTGACTAATATGTTCAGACTTGATCCAGATCATTGTGTGTGGAGCTCCCATCATGGTTTTACAAAGGTGTCTCTGTCTTGCCAGGAATACAGATGGAAGAAAGGAATATGAAAAGAAACCATCCCAGAGAGCACAGCATGCCACTTCCTAACAATAGACTTTCTAAAATGGGAAAGGAGATGCTGTTGTGTTCAGGGTGTAGTCCACTGTGTGGGTGGCACATGTGCGTCAGCTACTGCACACACCAAGTCACACAGTTGGGTTTTGGTCTTCTTGCAAGGAGGGGAGGAGGGGGCTTTAAATTTCGTGGCCACTGAGAACCATGGCTCAGTCATTACTCAGCTCACTCTGAACACTGGATAGATTCCTTCTTTTCTTTTGTGTTTTCTGACCTGTTTAACACCCAGAGAAGCAGAGTTAGCCACTTCCTGGTGGATGGAGAAGCTGCTTTCTTCTCATTCTTGAGGTCTTAGCCTAAATATTATTATCTTCTGAGAGACTTACTCCCTGACCCTCAGCTAAGAGACTTCCCCATCTGAATCCACATGTCTTTCTATCATAGCTCTTACTAAATCAAAGATGAGAAGCTGTGTAATGTCAGGTTTGGGAGCACAGATTCAGGACATGAACTGTGTGGATTGAAATCCTGGCTCTTCCATACAGGCTGTACAATTTTGAGAAAGTTCCTGAACCGTTTTGTGCCTGAATTTTTTTATGTGCAGAATGAGGCTCTTAATTGCTCCTACCTCATGGAGGTAGTGCCTCGTACAGGTAAGCCCTATGTAAATAGTCACTATTACTACTTATATATTTGCTTATTTGTTTATGATTTCTCTTCCCTCAAAGACTGTAAGTTCCATTAGGATGGAGGTTATATAGATAATTTTTTTCACATTGAATGAAAGGAAAAACGAGATCCCAATCTTCCATTATAGAAAGATAAAAAAATTTTGAATCCCTGACTCATGCCATATACAAAGACTCAGTGTGAAAAGTATAGCATTTATTATAAAATTTTGGAGAATATCATTATCATCTTGGGGGTAGGGAAGGATTTCTTATGTAATTTTTAAAGTACTTACCATAAAGGAAATAATAAATGCATGGGGAGTTGGGGAGAGATAGCATGGGGAGAAACGCCAGATATAGGTGAAGGGGAGGAAGGCAGCAAATCACACTGCCATGTATGTACCTATGCAACTATCTTGCATGTTCTTCACATGTACCCCAAAACCTAAAATGCAATTAAAAAATAAATTAATTAATAAAATAAAATAAAAACTGTCAGAAACAAAGAGGGAGTTACACTTTTGAAAGATATATTTGCAACCACATAGCTGATGGAAAAATAGTGTTTGACTAATAGGAAACCTAAGTGCTAGCAAACACAAGAAGTTAACCATCATTTGTTATTTGGAAAATGCAAATTAACATTCCAATAACATTTTACACCCATCAATTTACAGGATTTAAAGTCTCTGACAAATACCAAATGTTTTAAGTATATGGAGAAATCACAATTCTTATGCCCTGTCAGTAGAAATATAAATTTATAAAAGTACTTTGGAAAATAATCTGAAAATGCTGAGCACTGAATTCATTATGTGGCTTCTCTCTGTAGAAAATGGGAGGAGAATGGGACAGGACAAAAGTCATATTCAATAAGCTTCAAGTATATTTGCAATGCGTTTTTAAGTATTTTGAAATAAATATGACATAATGCTAAGATTTCTTCAATCCAGCCATTGGGGACAGGCTACTCACTGAGTTATTCTGTTTTCATTTCTATATATGAAATAACCTTCGTAACTAACAAAGTCAAAAAAGTTAAGCATAAAGTAGAGAAGAGGCCTCAGAGAGCACCTGATGTTCTCACACTCTAGGGCATATCTAGGCATCTGCAGGGTTGCTCAACCACAGATCACTGGGTCCCATCCCACAGTCTCCAAAGCAGCAGGTCTGGGAAGGGCCTGAGAACCTGCATTTCTGACAAGTTCCCAGGCGGGGCTGGTGCTGCTGATCCGGTGACTCACTTAGACAACACTCATCTCATCCAACTCTTTCATTCTAGAGACAAGGAGCTCAGGTTCAAAAATGAGAAATCTTTTTTTCCCCTAATACAAAGGCACAGCTCCAGTACCAGTGACACAGACCTTAGCAAGACAGACACAGTTTCTGCCCTCATGAAAATTTTGCTTGATTATAAGAGGGGAGGAGCATGTAATCAGCAAGTTCACAAATAAGGAAACAAGATAATTGCAGACAATGGTAAAGTCTAAGAAGAAAATAAAACAGGGTAATGTCAGACAGGGAGCGTGAGCAGAGTGGGAGTGTCAACGCATGGGATGGTCAGCTGCAGTCTGGGGAGGTGATATTTGAGTTGAAGTAGGACAGAGAAGAAGGGGAAGTTGAGAGAAGACTGGGGGAATGAATTCTGGGCAGAGGAAGGAGAAAGTTCAAAGCCTGACACACACGCACACACACACACACACGCACACACACACACACAGAAATGTAAAGGGCTAGTGAACATATGAAAAGAAGTTTAACATTATTAGGTATCAGAGAAATATTTAGTTATTAACTATTTCCTAAACAACAAATAATTATTTGAGACAAACCACTGTGGTTAGATTATAGTGAGCAGAGAGACACATGGAAACCAAGGAAGAGGTAGGGATTTTATCCTCATTAGAGGGCTGGATGTCTTGATGTTCAGAGTTTCATAATTCATTTCTCCACGCATGCTCCAGGTTCTTCCCACCAGCCCATGCTGCA
Source organism: Callithrix jacchus (assembly GCF_049354715.1). Taxonomy (NCBI): domain Eukaryota; kingdom Metazoa; phylum Chordata; class Mammalia; order Primates; family Cebidae; genus Callithrix; species Callithrix jacchus. Next base: position 76,337,007 of record NC_133502.1, read on the forward strand.
CATGTGTCAAACACAAATTAAATGTAGTGCAAATAAAACACAGCCACCCCTTCCCCACCCTTCATGTCACTGCATCACTGCTCTCATGATCTGCTAAAGTAAATAAAATAAATCTTTTGAAAGAACTCCTTCCACATCTGAAACATTTTTCAAGAGAGTGTCAGAACGATGGTCAGAGATATTAATTTGCAAATAAAATTTATTATGTTTTTCCTGTGTAGAGGTGTTTTCTTACTTTTGAGAGCCAAGGAGACAGACTACATCTATCATCAGTGAAACATAATAGATTTACATTGACTCAGAGTCCTCTGCGGGCCATCAAAATGTCATGCATAAATTTTCTTGAAAAATTTCCAGTGCTTACATCTTTGATTCATTTAGCCAATGTGTACATATTAAGCCTTGCCTTTCCTTGGAATTTGCATTTTTCTTTGACAGGCGCCACTTGATTTCCTCCTTTTGGACTAATATAGGATCCTAATCACCATCTCAGTGTGTTTGCAAAAATATTTTAAAATAGTTAGCAACACCGTCTTTCATAAGCACATTTATCTTATGTTTCTCAATGTTTTTATTTTACAGTTGGTATTGCGGCCCAAAGAAGATGGTCAAAATATGTATGATGACTAAGTTAATAGCTGAATCTGATGCAGGGGTTATAGTATTATAAAAATGCTCTCATCAGTTATTGTATTCAGGAAACACGTGTTTCTTGGTCATCTTGTATATTTTAAAGCTCTTGCAAAACAGCAATGAAACAAAGCCATGGTTATTATGGAGCTTGCTTTCTAGTGGAGGCAACAGATAACAAACCAATAAATATTCTATAAATGGTGGTGAATGTGAAGGAAAAAGAAAGCAGGATAGGTAGCCAGAAAAAGAAGGAAGCATGAATTTACTTTAAATAAATTAGAGATGATAGTCTTTGATATTGACATTTACTTGTTTATTTAAAATAGACTGAAATTGTATATATTTATGATATACAACATGTGACTGGATATATGTATATACCCAATGTGGAATGGCTAAATTAACCTAATTAATGTGTCTATCACCTCACATGGTTATCACTTTTTGGTGGTGTGATACTGACATTTCAGCAAAGCTCTGAATGAAGCCAGATGGATGGTATCTGGAAGAAGCAAATAAATACCAATGTCCTAAGATGATAGCCTGAGTGGCTGGAGCAGAGTGAATGAGGGGGAAGAGTTGCAGGATATGATAGAGAGGCAGGGGCCAGATCAGGGAGAGTTTTATAAGCTATAGTGAAAGCTTTGAATTTTATTCTGAGAGAGATGGAAGCCCCTGGCAGATTTTGGGCAGAGAAATTATAGGGCCAATTTAGAGCTTACAGGCACTTTGGTTTATGTGTTAAAACAAAAGAAAAAAAGCACGCGCGCGCGCACACACACACACACACACACACACACACAGAAGAAAAGCAGAGGTTTAGAAAATCAGGGAGACCTTAGAAGACTGCTGCAGTAATCTTGGCAAGAAATGGTGAAAGCAGAAAAAGAAGAAGATTGAGAAGTGGCTAGATTCTGAATATATTCCAAAGACAGAGCCATGAGTAACAAATACTACATTGGAAATGGGACCTGGAAGGAAGAGGAGTCAATGAACGAAGACTTCAAGGATTTGGACTTGAATAAACAGGAAAGATGGAGTTGTTTACTGAAATGGGAAAGATGAGGGTAAAGCAAATTTGGGTTGGGTAGTAAGACTTCATCTTTGGATATGCTAAGTTTAAGGTATTTATTTTTATTTATTTATTTATTTTTGAGACGGAGTTTTGCTCGTTACCCAGGCTGGAGTGCAATGGCGTGATCTCGGCTCACTGCAACCACCACCTCCTGGGTTCAGGCAATTCTCCTGCCTCAGCCTCCTGAGTAGCTGGGACTACAGGCACATGCCACCATGCCCAGCTAATTTTTTGTATTTTTAGTAGAGCTGGGCTTTCACCATGTTGACCAGGATGTTCTCGATCTCTTGACCTCGTGATCCACCCGCCTCGGCCTCCCAAAGTGCTGGGATTACAGGCGTGAGCCACCGCGCCCGGCCCAGGTATTTATTTTTTATCCAAGAAGGCAGGTAAATAAATGAATCTCAAATTCAGGAGAACGATCCAAGCTGTTGATAGACATTTGGGAGCCATCAGTGTACAAATGGCATTTACTAGAGGAGATTACATGCAGAGTCTGTATAGATAGAGAAGGGTGGAGACTAAAGGACTGCACTCTGGAACACAACAACATTTGGAAGTTGGGGGAAGAAGAAAAATCCAAGCTGGGCATGATGGTGCATACCTGTAGTCCCAGCTACTCAGGAGGCTGATGTAGGAAAATTGTTTGAGCCCAGGAGGTTGAGGCTGCAGTGAGCTATAATCACACCATTGCACTCCAGCCTGGAAGAGACAGAAGGACTCTGTCTCTAAAATAAAAGAAGAATCTAATAAAGTTATAAGAAGGTAATGTATGAGAAGAAAACTTAGAGTAAATGGTTCTCTAAAAGCCAAGAGCAAAAAAATGTACTGGAGGGAGAAATTATCAACTGGCATAAATTCTGGGCTAAACCAAGAAAGAACAAGACTAAGAAATAAACATTGGAGTGTATTGACAGGAGGTTTAGTGGAGTGATAGAGGCAAAAAGTCTTGGAATGTGTTTAACAGAGAATCAAAAGAGATAAAGTAGAGACACTAAATTTAGAGAATTATTGGGTGAGTTTTTCTACAAAGAGTAGAGAAATGGGGCAAGTAGTGGGTGGGGGAGAGGCAGTCAAGGGAGAAGAGGACGTGAGGGATGAGAAGGTATGAAAGGCAGAGGGAGGAGTGGTTACAGGTCCTAGGAGGTCAAAGAGTTGTTGGAGTTTGGTTACTAAGGTGTGATTAGAAACGGCAGGAACTGATGGTCAGAAAGTGGAAAGCTTGGCTGGGTGCAGTGGTTCACGCCTGTAATCGCAGCACTTTGAGAGGCTGAGGCTTGCGGATCACCTGAGGTCAGGAGTTCGAGACCAGCCTGACCAACATGGTGAAACCCTATGTCTACTAAAAAATACAAAAAATTAACCAGGCGTAGAGGTGGGAGCCTGTATCCCAACTACTCGGGAGGCTGAGGCAAGAGAAAAGCTTGAACCTAGGAGGCTGAGGTTGCAGTGAGCTGAGATCGCACCACTGCACTCCAGCCTGGGTAGCAAGAGCAAAAATCCATCTCAAAAAAAGAAAAAAGAAAAAGAAAAAGGTAGAAAGCTTGGCTTGAAATCACGATCATGGAGGAGCCACATTAATGGTAATGAGAACATCCAGAGGGAGTTGATTATTTGGAGTGGGCAGCTGAGGTGAGTGTGGAAGCAGGCTCATGGGAGGTAAGAAACAAGAGGGAGAATTAAGACTAAATTATTGGAAAAATTTTTTTGTGTGGATATTGAAATCCTAAAGAACCATAACAGCAGTAATAGTGGAGAGAATGGTAGTAAAATAAAGAATAAACTCAACTCTTCAAGAAATAAGGAAGAGTGACTAGGTGTTCTGCAGATGACTGTCCCAAGGAGAAGCAGCTGTGGTGAAGTCTCTTGACCCGACTTCAGAGAAGCTGAAGTGGGCCGGAAAGGAAGGGTGTGGTGATGGGAGGATAAACGGCCTGGAGCAAGGACACCTACCTCACTTGCAGCCTCTGTGGCCTGCAAGGGGGAAAATTAAAAAAACAAATAGGTAAGCAAACGGCCACCCCGTAAGGAGGCTGGAAGAGAAGCAGTGTCTTCAGGGCAAAGCCAGTTATCAATTAAATATAGCTGATTCTCAATTAAATAAATAAATAAATACTGGGATTACGCCTGTAATCCCAGCATGAGAGGCCAAGGCAGGCAGATCACTTGAGGTCAGGAATTCGAGACCAGCCTGGCTAACATGATGAAACCCTGTCTCTACTAAAAATACAAAAATTCACTGGCCGTGGTGGCAGGTGCCTATAATCCCAGCTACTGGGGAGGCTGAGACAGGAGAACCGCTTGAACTTGGGAGGTGGAGGTTGCAGTGAGCGGAGATCGTGCCACTGTATTCCAGCCTGGGTGGCAAGAGCAAAACTCCATCTCAAAATAAAATAAGTAAATAAATAAATACAGTTGATTCTCATTATTCATGGTAGTAATATTTTATAAAGTTGCTGTGAGCACTGGATTAGTAAATTCTGAACTGTTGCTCCTTGAAGAAATATGAGATTCAGTTCCTTCAACTTCTCACAAGATTTTTACCAGCTAAACAATACATAATCTGTTTTATGTGTTTCACTCAAAGATACCTTATTTACCATATATTGTTTATTCACTAACATTAAACACAGCCAACAGCATTGTAATGTATGCCTGAATAAAGTTTATCTAATACAAATATTTTCCCCATAAAGCAGCAGTCCCCAGGACCCAGGCCACAGATCAGTACCAGTCAGTGGCCAGTTAGAAACCGGTGGCACAGCAGGAGGTGAGTCGCAGGCAAGGGAGCATTAGCATCTGAGCTCTACCTCCTCTCAGTTCAGGAGAAGCATTAGATTCTCATAGGAGCACAAACCCTATTGTGAACTGCGAAGGCGAGGGATCTAGGTGGCAAGCTCTTTATGAGACCAACTAATGGCCAATGATCTCAGGTGGAACAGTTTTATCCTGAAACCATGAACCAGGACCCTGGTGCCAAAAAGGTTGGGGATGACTGCCATAAAGCACATCACAGACTTCAGGTGCCTGGAAATATTAGCACTTGAACACTAGGCTTAGGGACCACTTTAAGCAGTGAAATTACCAATGAAAAGCAAAAAATGCAAAAACATTTGCACAAAATAGACCATGAAAAGGACACTTGTTTTTTTTTATAGTATGAGAGTTGAAACAAGAAGATAGAGTGTTGTCTTATTCCACCTTAGCTGGGAACGTGTGTGGTGAGTGGTTCAATTTTGTTGCTATTCTATATATGTCCACAAATAATCATGAAAGTATTGCAAATATTTATTTGGGGAGTACAAAAACATTTTAGTAAGTAAACGAATTTGCAAACACAGAAATCTGTAGATAATGAGGATCAACTGCAGGTGAATAAAGGTTCAGAGGGTAGGCTGGGTCACTGAGGAGTGTGCTGATGACTTTGAATTCCAGCAGTCACTGTAGAGATCCTTGCAGGATGTCAAAGAGGTCTGAGATATGGTCAGGTTAGGGACATACAGGACATTATATGGATGACAGGGCCAGTGGATGATTTGGGATCCTTGCACTTTTTGAAATATCTTTCATAAGTGAATAAGAAGAAGGCAGTGGCCTTTAGGGTTAGGGGTTAGTTTGATAAAACGTTTGCTGTTTACATAACAAGCCTTGGCTCATTTCCATTTATGTTTAACATTGTACCATTTCTTCCTTTTTCCTTCTTTCCCATCCTTCCCTTCTCCTCCTCCTCCTCTTCCTCTTCCTCCTCCTCCTCCTCTTCTTCTTTTTCTTCTTCTTCTTCTTCTTCCTCTTCCTCTTCTTCCTTCTTCTTTTTGAGATGGTGTCTCGCTCTTGTTGTCCAGGATGGAGTCCAATGGCATGATCTCGGCTCACTGCAACATCAACCCTTGTGGGTTCAAGTGATTTCTCCTGCTTCAGCCACCCCAGTAGCTGGGATTATAGGTGCCCGCCACTACACCTGGCTAATTTTTGTATTTTTAATAGAGATGAGGTTTTATGTTGGCCAGGCTGGTCTCAAACTCCTGACCTCAGGTGATCTGTCTGCCTTGGCCTCCCAAAGTCCTGCGATTACAGGTGTGAGCCACCAAGCCCGGGCCCTTCCCTCTTCTTCATCCTTTCTTCTTCTTAGTGTAACACCAACATCTCCAGAATTACTGAAAAATAGCTGAAGTACCAGAAAGAGAAGGAGGTGCTCGGAGATCAGTAGCTGCAGGGAGCTGTGACCAGCTTTGTGAGATCATACCCATCTGCCCCTGGGCTGCCACATGACCAGCACCTCGGGGCATCTGTGTTCTGCTGCTGCCACTACAGCTGGAGTTAGAAGAACAGTGTGTACCTCCCACCTTCTCATGTCCCAGGGCCTCTCTGTGGTAGAATCAGAATTGGAACCCCAGTGACAAATGAATCTGGGAAACGTGGTTTCTAAATTCCAGCCCGTAGAATAGAAGGAAAAGGTTAGAAAGACAAGGATAGTGATATATACCAACAAATCAAACTTGGCAAACTCTTGAATTTACTTTTTCTCTTGTACACTCTATATCTAAGCACATTAGGGAGTCCTTGAAAGTCTTACCTTCAAAATGTAAGTAGACTCAGAATATTTCTTACGATTTCCTGTTACTACCCTATTCTAAACCTACATTTTCTTTCACGTGAATTATTTCAATAGCCTCCTAACAGTTCTCATTCCTTCTCCACCCGCTCCCTGTGATCTCTTCTCAATGCAATGACTAGAGGTGATACTTTTAAAACATTAATTGAATCATATTTTTTCTCTGCTCGAAACTCATAATGGATTCCCCTTTCATACACAATAAAAGCCAAAGTCCTTACCAGCATGATCTGAACAACCACGAGCTCTGACCTCATCTCCTACTGGTTCCCCGTCAGTCACTATGTGACCCAGCAACACTGGCCTCGTGGCTGTTCTTCCAACACTGTCCTCACCTCTCTGCCTCAGGGCTTTTGCACTGGCTGTCCTCCACCTGGGACAGTCCTTCCTGGGATAGTCATACAGTCAACTCCCTCACATCCTTGAGTCTTTGCTTTACCATCTCAGGGAAGCCTACTCTGATCCTACTGTTTAAGTTGTAATCCTCCTACTACAACTTCTTTCCTACTCAGTCTCCTAGTACTTGTGATCTCTCTTGTCTCATTCTGCTTTTGCTTTTTTTCTGTAGAACTGGAAATCTTCTATCATATTATAGAACTTATTAATATACTATGTTTTTTGCTTATTGCCTCTTTACCCCCACTGAACTAGAAAGTCTATGGAGACAGGGATCTTTATCTACTTGGTACACTGCTCTGTCCCAAGCATCCTCAATAGTGACCACCACATAGTGAGTTCTTAATAAATCTTTGTTGAATAAATACATTAATTGGTGGTGGTACTGCGATAGTAATCCATTTTGGAGACAGGAAAAGCAAATGGCTTACAAGTTTTTAGAAATCAAACTTTGTCCTGGTGGAATATAGATAAAACTTAAAATCTAGTAGTGACCTCTAAGACCCCAAATGATCATTGACTGACATAGGCACTTGGGGGTAATTCTGAGATGACAGAAATGTTCTAAATCTTGATCAAGGTGGTGGCTATATGGGTGTGTATTCAGAGGTAAAATTCACTGAGCTGTATACTTAATATTTGTGTACATTAAAAAATATATGCAAATCCTACCTCGATAAAACAAAACAAAAGCAATGTGAAATTGATGAATGCTATGGGGGTTTCTCCATGAAGAGTGTTCACTTTGTCATATTATGGGAGACAGACAGGGGAAATATGGGTGAACTTCTGAAATCCTGCATAAGATAAAAATGCTTGACCACAGCATCCCTTCTTTGTGCCGGCCTTGGCACTTAAGACCTGGTAGTATTTTTTCTTTCTTTCCTGATTTCAAGTAAAACTAATAATCTTCCAAGTCACTGAGTAAGTCCTTATGTTTTATTTCAGAATGGTTTGTCTTGGCTACATGAAATTACGTGCATGTCTGTGTGTGCATCTGTGTGGGTGTGTGTGTGTGCGTGCACATGTGTGCACATGGGTGAACATACATCTATGTTTGTTCATGGAGCATGAAGAGCAAGCCAGTTATTTTATGTTATTGTCATTTCATTGGCTTTAAAATAAATGAGTTTATTTGGATTTCTAGAAATGAAACTGCCTACTTGATATCTTATAGCTGTTTGGGACGTGAACTTTCTATAAATGTTTGCCCTGTCTGTGGAAACTGCAAGAAAGAAGATAGCATAAACAAAGTTTTAAACGAATAAAATGCAGCTAAACGCTAGAATTTATGTGAATGTTCATCTATTTTTAGAAGCCCTTAAAGTTCTATATTATCCTTATCTGCAAAATTTTATTGATTTTTTAAAAAGTCTGCTTTTTCTATTTTCTTTCAGCCTCTTCAATATAAAAGCAAAATAAAATCTAGTTATGTCCACAGTATTCTTTTTTTCGTTCAACATTGTTGCACAAAACTTTCTAAAATTGTTTATTCTTGGAAGACCGTCTTCGGTCTTCTCATCTGTAGAGTCAGATGCAGTCAGAGCTGGAAAAGCAGAGTGAGAAATGATCTGGGGTGACTTGTGGATTCTCTTTACATCCTGTTCTGTGCCTAGGGAACATACGTTTGGGAAGGGAGCCAGTTCCTCCACCGAATATGAGCATGAAATATGCTTTAATTAGAATACTGCAATGACGTATTTCAGATCTGGTTTAACCTTTCCTTTACGGCTAAAAATTGGTGTGCTATTATTTTCTTCATTTGCTTTTGAGAATATTGTGTTGGTTACATACAGAGAAACGTGTTTGGGAAAATGCTGGGTGTGCTTCTTGCCCCTGTTCTGCTTTGGCTTCCTCTGAACCTCACCAGATGCCTCTGTGGCCCATTTATGAATCAAAATAAATTCTGCTTCTCGCTTGATGATTCATGATAGTCTTACAGCAGAGTTTGATTTTCCTGAAGTCCTGATTAAGGGGGAGATAGGATGACTAATTATCTCCTTCACGTGGTAACTGTGTAGAAAAATGAAGCCCACACCATAGCCCATATCCATGGATCTGTTTTCAGTCCATGAAACTATGATTTACACACAGAACTGATTTTTAAAGAGACTGAATGCCTGTTTTCCGTATACTCTACTCCTCAAAAATAGGAAAGTGACTGAGAGAGAAAAAAAGAAAAAAAACCAGAATGCTATCATACTAAAGGCCTTTTTTTCATTCAATCTCTGGTTCATTTTGACACAGCTCACTAGTCTTGACTTGGTATCCACTTGTTCATTTCACTTATTGAAAATAAAAATACCTTCACAAAAATGTTTCAGTGCTGTAGAGGGAAGTGAAAGGGCCCTTACTTCCCCCAGGTATTTCCAGAAAACATGCCTCGAGAGCTGTAAACATCCACACCCTTCTCTGGGTCCAGGACTGGTGGATCCTGGACAGTAAATCACTGTCAAGGTCCAAGAAAGAGAGTGGCCAGTGGGCAGAGATATTCAGGATGCTGACATTTTAAGGGCTATGTGAGCGAAAATTATTTGCAAGTGTTTGGCAAACAAAAGCTGTGTAGCTGCATGTTACTTTCAAAATTAACTTTAGGCTCCTACAACTTTCATATTTATGAGAACAGAAGACCATTATTTAGCCTGATGCAGATGAATTATTCCTCGTTGCTCTGTGCATGAAGGTAGAGGCTAAGGACCAAAAAGTGGGGTATATAGCCATGAAAACCAGCTGGAGCCTCAGAGAAATGAGGCTAAATCCAGAGAGAAGCAAGCAGAGCTTCTTACAGAGGAAACTTACTTGGTCTCACTATTTTGGTTGCCTTCGGGCTACTCTCCATAGACCTGGACAAGGGCTTTGCAGGTGGGGTGGGGTCAGTTGATGGTGCTCTCAGCATGCAATCTCCTAGTTGTGTATAGGGGTAAAGTTGATAAGCAGGCTGGGAGAAAAGGTGGTTCTTTTAAATAAGTTCAGGACTAAAATGAAAACAATCCATCAATTTATTCAACACAAGATGATAGAAATACACTGAGTAAAAAGAGGGCTCAGGTTTCCATGCCTGTGGGAATCCTGGGCTGAAAATGAAGAATCTTCTAGCAAACACAAACCAATAAATCACAGGCAAGTAAGATAAACAATCAGATAGTCTTTAAAATTTATTTATTTATCTATTTATTTTTTGAGATGAGTTCTCACTCTCTTGTCCAGGCAGGAGTGCAGTGGCACACTGCAGCCTCAACCTCCTGGCTCAAGTGATTCTTTCAACCCAGCCTCCTGAACAGTTGGGACTATAGTCATGCATCAACACGCCTGGCTACAATCATCTACCTAACTTTTAACAACTGATGAAGGATACTTAGAAAACCAATGATTTCATTGTAGAGAGGAGGAGACTGGGCCAGTCACATAACCTTTCCCAATATGCAGCCAGAGATAAGCACCCAGGCCTCCCTGATGCCTGGTCCAAGGCTCTGTCCACTCTAGTGGACAAGGCCCATCAATCATTGGCTCTAGATGTCACACATATACCTGAAAAGGATGAGGAGCATCTCAGAGGGCAGTGCACGGGGAGAAGAAAGCCCCCCAGTGGGCCCTCATTGCCCCGGCTGCCTTCCTTCCCACTGCTGGCTCGGGCCTGCCTCTCACACACATGTGCTTCACTCCTGGATGTCTGTGCACCCTCAAACCATTTCTGTTGCAGGGTTCCGTCAACTTCAGCCTGTCTGAAAGTCATTAAAAGAAAAGAAGGGGACAGTTCTTTGACTTGGCTCAATGAACAACCCTGAGGTTAATTACAAACAATTCTGACACTCAGAAACCAGCATCCCTAATAAGATGCATGCCCCTGTCCACTTTCCCTTCACCATGATTTGCAGGCTTCCTTGGTAGTCTCTTTTCTCCTTCAAATATTTCTTTAGAATTGGGAGGTAATGGAGGGTTAGAGAGAGAGGCAAGGAGGGAATAATTCAGAGGATTTGAAGGGAAGGTCTAGAACATCCCATTTCCTGGCCTCTTTTATAGATAATCAAAAAAGAGAAAAACAATGCTTCTAGAAGGAATGTTCAAATGCAAATTCTGATGCAGCAGGTCTGGGATGGGGCCTGAGAGTCTGAATTTCTACCAAGCTCTCCTGCGAGACACTGATGTGGCTGATCCACAGCTCACTCTTCTGGGCATCAAGGCTCGAGATTAAGTGCCTAGTTTCAGACTATATTAGTCAGTGGTTGTTCTAGTGGCCATAATAAATACCAATTAATGTCATATGGTTCAGAGCCATGCAACTTCAAGCAAGCTTTTAAAACTCACTGAGTTGCATTTTCCTTACCTATAAAAGGTAAAGGAATTTGTGACCCTCTTGAATAGCTGAGGGGATAGCACGGTCTTCATGCTGATTTTTTTTTCACAAAGCAAGAGCAGGGTATGAAATAATATCGAATCAGGAACCCCTGAGTGACCTAGCCATGTGAACAGAGGAGATAAGTTGGACCTCAGTTTGTTTTTCTAAAGTGAGACGCTAGCCTGGGTCACCTTTCAGATTCCTTCTGGCTGGGACTGTCTACCATCCAGAACATAATATTATTAGTTGCAAGAACGTAGTGAGGTGCAGTTGTGCTGTCTTTCTGTTTGCAGCATATCAGTAGTCCATTTAATGCCAAGTTCTTGACTAGCAACACAGACCCATCATTATGCATAATTTCTATGGGAAAAATTATTCAGCTTTCGTGCTCCAATGATGTCATATTTTTCAAAAAACAAAAGGGAGGGGAGAAGAGAAGAGTAATGGCAGCTGTAGGTTTATAACCTGATGAGTGAGAGTCTTTAGATTATACCTTTCTGTCACCCACGCGAAGCTCTCTAACTCTAGGTTGTAACCCCGTGAGATCACCACAGGTCCCTTAATTACAAATTATTCTGAGAACAGTCTACACTCACTGCATACTCAGGGGGGCAATAGGACATATAAGTGTTTGGCTACCTCATTAAGGTAAAGAATCTCAATATTACCTTGTTGTTTCAAAAAAGGGGATAAAAGGCTTTGAACATTTACAGCCCTCTCCTGCTTCTTCATAGAGAAACATGCAAGAACAACTCATGCCCCTCTCAAGAAAGTGCTCTCTGAGATCTCTCCTAATGACATTTTTTTTGAGACAGAGTCTCACTCTTTCACCCAGGTTGGAGTGAGGTGGTGTGCTCTTGGCTCACTGCAACCTCCGCCCCCCAGGTTCAAGTGATTCTCCTGCCTCAGCCTCCCAAGTAGCTGGGATTATAGGTGCTGACACCAAGCCCAGCTAATTTTTGTATTTTTAGTAGAGACGGGGTTTCGCCATGTTGGCCAGGCTGGTCTCAAACTCCTGACCTCAGGTGATCTGCCCGCTGCCTCACCCTCCCAAAGTGCTGGGATTACAGGCTTGAGCCACCACACCCGGCCCCTAATGACATTTTGCAGATATATGACAGATGCCATCTTGACAAACTATGTTTGTTTCCAGCGTATGTGTCCTCACAGTAACCCCGAGAATCTGGTCTCCTCCCCCCAGGACTCTGTGTGGCGAGGGCCTGCTTGCAGTCCTGCCCGGAGCATGGAGGGGCTGGCCAGGGCTGCACTTCAGGCCTCCTTGTTTCCTGTCCTGCGATTCCTTCACTCCACCAAAGCCATGATTCTAGCATCCTACAAATGTCCTGTGAAGATGTCTACATGAAATATATGCTCCTTGCTAAGTCTGTTTACTTCTGACTCTGTGGAAAGATTTTAGAGATGTTAGTAACTTTTTTTTTTCTTTTCTAAAGTCCCTGTGGAGAAATGATTGTATCTGTAGTGCTGCCTTTCTTGGCCCTGGAAGGAATCCAAAGCTGTCACTGTGTTTTCCATCTGGCCCATTTTCAAGAATCTTTCTGCTTACTATAGCCTGGAGGTCGTCCTGCAGGACCATGTAGAGGGCCCCCAGCAGGTTGGCAGGGCAGGAAGGCCAGCCTGGTGCAGCTTCACAATAGAGAGAAAGGCTAGGTGGGCATACAGGTGAAGCCCGCTCTAAGACATGGGCAGAGGACCCCCAAAGAGACTGCTTCTCAGCCACAAGTAACTACCCGCAGGTTTACTCTTTGCTATCTGTAAATTATAAACAGCTAGAGTGAATATAGTTCAACTTATAACTTTTCTTAAATAGTCATAGGTCAAGGGTTTTATTTTTATTCATATTTGTTTATTTATTTGAGACAGAGTCTTGCTCTGTTGCCCAGGCTGGAGTGCAGTGGTATAATCCCTGCAACTTCAACCTCCCAGGCTCAAGTGGATCCTCCTACCTCAGCCTCCAAAGTACCTGGGACTACATGCTGTGTCACCACACCAGGCTAATTTTTGTACTTTTTGTAGAGATGGGGTTTTTCCATGTTGCCCAGGCTGGTCTTGAACTCCTGGGCTCAAGCGATTCCTCCTACCTTTGCCTCCCAAAGTGCTGGGACTGATTACAGGAATGATTCACCATGCCTGGCTGGTCACAGGTTTTAAAAGCAACACTAAAATGGGACATTTATATTTCCAAAAGGAGACTAATGGTAAGTGAACCTTTGCATTAGAGTTTTATCTGTCCCATCTCCCCATGGGCTCCTGACACCTCAAAATACCTCCTCAAGACCACAGAGATAACAGGAGTCACAGCTTTGCAGAAAGTTCAGAAAATCTTTATTTATAAAAGGGTTTGCAATAAAGGCTGCTGCCCATGTGTTTCTTCTGAAATAGCTCATAGAAGTGAAGTGTTAGAAGGCAACTAACACTTTGTTATATAATTAATGGCATGGTCTAGTTATACTGAGGACAACACAGCCACTGTTACCCCAATTTTTAAAAGCACCTGTAGCTCCCATAGTCATTTGAAGTTTAACTCAATGAAAGCGGAAGAGAAGAGGAGCTGGCCTTGCCTGGGCATTCATATTCGATGGGCTTAAGTTTGAATCAACTTTCCTGTATTAATCATGTTCCTGATAATTCAAGAGGATACTTGCTTTTCCCCCTCCCTCCCTTACCCCTCTCTCTCTCATCTTGGTATATTTAAAGCCATTTAACATGCATGGGAAGCCAGGCATGGTGGCTCACACCTGTAATCCCAGCACTTGGGAGACCAAGGTAGGTGGACCACTTGAGGTCAGGAGTTGGAATCCAGCCTGCCCAACATAGTGAAACCCCATCTCTACTAAAAATACAAAAAATAGCCCATCAGGGTAGTGCATGCTTGTAATCCTAACTATTCTGGAGGCTGAGGCAGGAGAATTGCTTGAACCAGGAAGTGGAGGTTGCAGTGAGCTGAGATCGCATCATTGTACTCCAGCCTAGGTGACAGCATGAGACTTCATCTCAAAAATAAAAATAAAATAAAAGGTATGGGAAGAACTTGTTCTTTAAGGATTCTTGTAGCTGATCCCAGAACTTTGGAGCTGGACAGGAAGCTAGCAATGACTCAGTACCTTTCACAAATAAGGAAACCCCAGATCCAGGGTCATGGACTGATGTGCACTGTACTCAGGTGCTAGACAAGGCAGAGCTGAGCCTCCCAGGCCCTGGGTCCCCCTTAGCTGCCTCCTCTCCTCTCTTCCACTCTGCCCTAAAATAGACCTTCTCTTCAGAATCGCTTTATGCAAAAACAAGCCCCCAAAGAAAGCACTCTGGGATTCGAACAAGTCCAAATTCAGGCGTCTGGGTGACAAGATGGTTCCCTTCTGTGTGTCTTTTCCCCTGGGCACAAGGCACCTGTGTTGGCTTCCTGTAGCTACGGTAACAGAGTATCACAAACTGGGTCACTTAATACAACAGAAACTTATTTTCTCACAATGGGAAAGGCCAGAAGTCCAAAATCAGGATACCAGCCAGGATGTATTCCCTCCAAGGGCTCCAGGGAAGAAAATTTCCTTGCCTCTTCCAGCTGTTGGTGGTTACAGCTACTCCTTGGCTTGTAACTACATCAATCCAATCTCTGCCCCTTGGTCATATGACCTTTCTCTCTGTGCCCTGTGTCATCACCTCCTCTTTCTCTGACAATGACACTTGTCCTTGGAATTAGGGCTTACTGCAGTTATCTCAAGATGATTTTCTCTTCTCAAGATCCTTAATAACATCAGCAAAGATCCTTTTTCCAGATAAGGTCAACTTCACAGGTTGATGGAATGATTTCCATACCATTAGGATATGGAAATACCTTTCTGAGAGTCACCATTCAACCTACTACAAGCACGCATGTAGATAAACTCTCAGAAACAGCCCTAAATCCTCAATGTGGACATAGCAGGCTCTAGATTTGCACTTGCCAAGGTGTGTTTCTTACACACCCATATTTGAAGAGCTGTTTTTCAACTGTTTCATGGTAAAATAAGTTTGATAATTTGGTAAGCAAAGTTAATAGCAAGCAAGGGTTTTGTGTTGTTTTGTTTTCTTGTTTGTTTAAGTGCAGAACTCCTCACGACCTTTAGGAGGCTAATAGGCAACATGACTTTTCAGAAATGGGATATGGTCATGGTATTTCCTATGTGAGAATGTTTTGGAACTGTGTGTTTCCCGGGTCTCCCAGAAAGCAGGACTTGCTTGAAACAAGGCTTAAGTGCAAGCTTTCCATTGGCAATTGTGGTCAGGGAGCCTGAGAGAAGGCCAGGGACTGGGCTAACAGAGGGAGAGCCAGTGCTATGTGTATTCTAGATCTGGGCACCTCTGGGGAGATGTCTCCGAGAGCTGGATGAACTGGGTGTGGGGCTCTCAACTACAGGAATAAAGGGGTGGCCATTATCCACCGGTTCTCTCTACAGTTAAATAAAATTCCTCTGCAGGGGTTTACCTTCCAGACCTGGGTATCCCCACCATGTATGCACTACATCGGCACCTGCAGAAAGCTGGGCAGAACTTGCCCTGAAACAGTCACACCAGAACTGCTAGCTTGAAGAGACAGCTGAGGCTGAAAGAATCTGGAATTGTACACTAGAAGTGTCTGTTTCAATGCCAGGTACATTAGTTCGGAGAACAGCTATGTCATGAGACAGGTGTTCCATGCAAGGCTCTTTGAGAAACCAATTTCATTCTTAACTTGCTATGATACAATCATTTCATTAACAAAATGACTCTGATCTTACCTTCATATTCTGGTATTATCACACACTCCTTCACTTCTTTTTTTTAAAATTTTTATTGCATTTTAGGTTTTGGGGTACATGTGCAGAACATGAAAGACAGTTGCATAGGTACACACATGGCAGTGTGTTTTGCTTCCTTTCTCCCCTTCACCCACATTTGGCATTTCTCCCCAGGCTATCCCTCCCGAGCTCCCCCCCGCTGGCCCTCCCCTTTTCCCCCAATAGACCCCAGTGTTTAGTACTCCCCTCCCTGTGTCCATGTGTTCTCATTTTTCATCACCCGCCTATGAGTGAGAATATGCAGTATTTCATTTTCTGTTCTTGTGTCAGTTTACTGAGAATGATGTTCTCCAGATTCATCCATGTCCCTACAAACGACACAAACTCATCATTTCCGATTGCTGCATAATATTCCATGGTGTATATGTGCCACATTTTCCCAGTCCAGTCTATCATCGATGGGCATTTGGATTGGTTCCAGGTCTTTGCTATTGTAAACAGTGCTGCAATGAACATTCGTGTGTATGTGTCCTTATAGTAGAACGATTTATAGTCCTTTGGATATATACCCAGTAATGGGATTGCTGGGTCAAATGGAATTTCTATTTCTAAGGCCTTGAGGAATCGCCACACTGTCTTCCACAATGGTTGGACTAATTTACACTCCCACCAACAGTGTAAAAGTGTTCCTTTTTCTCCACATCCTCTCCAGCATCTGTTGTCTCCAGATTTTTTAATGATCGCCATTCTAACTGGCGTGAGATGGTATCTCAATGTGGTTTTGATTTGCATCTCTCTGATGACCAGTGATGATGAGCATTTTCTCATATGATTGTTGGCCTCATATATGTCTTCTTTTGTAAAGTGTCTGTTCATATCCTTTGCCCACTTTTGAATGGGCTTGTTTGTTTTTTTCCTATAAATCTGTTTGAGTTCTTTGTAAATTCTGGATATCAGCCCTTTGTCAGATGGGTAAACTGCAAAAATTTTTTCCCATTCTGTTGGTTGCCGATTCACTCTAGTGACTGTTTGTTTTGCTGTGCAGAAGCTGTGGAGTTTCATTAGGTCCCATTTGTCTATTGTGGCTTTTGCTGCCAATGCTTTTGGTGTTTTGTTCATGAAGTCCTTGCCTACTCCTATGTCCTGAATGGTTTGCCTAGATTTTCTTCTAGGGTTTTTATGGTGCCAGGTCTTATGTTTAAGTCTTGAATCCATCTGGAGTTAATTTTAGTGTAAGGTGTCAGGAAGGGGTCCAGTTTCTGCTTTCTGCACATGGCTAGACAGTTTTCCCAACACCATTTATTTTACAGGGAATCCTTTCCCCATTGCTTGTTTTTGTCAGGTTTATCAAAGATTGTATGGTTGTAGATATGTTGTGTTGCCTCTGATGCCTCTGTTCTGTTCCATTGATCTATATCTCTGTTTTGGTACCAGTACCATGCTGTTTTGATTACTGTAGCCTTGTAGTATAGTTTGAAATCCGGTAGTGTGATGCCCCCCTCTGTGTTCTTTTTGCTTAGAATTGACTTGGCTATGCGGGCTCTCTTTTGGTTCCATATGAAGTTCATGGTGGTTTTTTCCAGTTCTGTGAAGAAAGTCAATGGTAGCTTGATGGGGATAGCGTTGAGTCTGTAAATTACTTTGGGCTGTATAGCCATTTTCACGATATTGATTCTTCCTAACCATGAACATGGAATGTTTCTCCATTTGTTTGTGTCCTCTCTTATTTCGTTGAGCAGTGGTTTGTAGTTTTCCTTGAAGTGGTACCTTACATTCCTTGTGAGTTGTATTCCTAGGTATTTTATTCCTTTTGTAGCAATTGGGAATGGCAGTTCGTTCTTGATTTGGCTCTCTTTAAGTCTGTTATTGGTGTAGAGGAATGCTTGTGATTTTTGCACATTGATTTTATATCCTGAGACTTTGCTGAAGTTGCTTATCAGTTTCAGGAGTTTTTGGGCTGAGGCGATGGGGTCTTCTAAGTATACTATCATGTCATCTGCAAATAGAGACAATTTGGATTTCTCCTTTCCTATTTGAATACCCTTTATTTCTTTTTCTTGCCTGATTGCTCTGGCTAGAACTTCCAGTACTATATTGAATAGGAGTGGTAAGAGAGGGCATCCTTGTCTAGTGCCGGATTTCAAAGGGAATGCTTCCAGTTTTTGCCCATTCAGTATGATATTGGCTGCTGGTTTGTCATAAATAGCTTTTATTACTTTGGGATACGTTCCATCGATACCGAGTTTATTGAGGGTTTTTAGCATAAAGCGCTGTTGAATTTTGCCGAATGCCTTCTCTGTATCAATTGAGATAATCATGTGGTTTTTGTTTTTGGTTCTGTTTATGTGGTGAATTACGTTGATAGACTTGCGTATGTTGAACCAGCCTGCATCCCCGGCATGAATCCTACTTGATCATGATGGATAAGTTTTGATTTGCTGTTGCAATCAGCTTGCCAATATTTTATTGAAGATTTTTGCATCTATGTTCATCATGGATATTGGCCTGAAGTTTTCTTTTCTTGTTGGGTCCCTGCCGGTTTTTGGTATCAGGATGATGTTGGTCTCATAAAATGATTTGGGAAGGATTCCCTCTTTTTGGATTATTTGGAATCGTTTCAGAAGGAATGGTACCAGCTCCTCGTTGTGTGTCTCGTAGAATTTGGCTGTGAACCCATCTGGATCTGGGCTTTTTTTGTGTGGTAGGCTCTTAATTGCTGCCTCAACTTCAGACCTTATTATTGGTCTATTCATAGTTTCAGCTTCCTCCTGGTTTAGGCTTGGGAGGACACAGGAGTCCAGGAATTTATCCATTTCTTCCAGGTTTACTAGTTTATGTGCATAGAGTTGTTTGTAATATTCTCTGATGATGGTTTGTATTTCTGTGGAATCTGTGGTGATTTCTCCTTTATCATTTTTTATTGCATCTATTTGGTTGTTCTCTATTTTCTTTTTAATCAATCTAGCTAGTGATCTATTTTGTTGATCTTTTCAAAAAACCAGCTCTTGGATTTATTGATTTTTTTGAAGTGTTTTTCGTGTCTCTATCTCCTTCAGTTCAGCTCTGATCTTAGTTATTTCTTGTCTTCTGCTAGGTTTTGAGTTTTTTTTATCTTGCTCCTCTAGGTCTTTCAATTTTGACGATAGGGTGTCAATTTTGGATCTCTCCATTCTTCTCAATTGGGCACTTATTGCTATATATATTCCTCTAGAGATTGCTTTAAATGTGTCCCAGAGATTCTGGCATGTTGTGTCTTCGTTCTCATTGGATTCGAAGAACTTCTTTATTTCTGCCTTCATTTCATTGTTTATCCAGTCAACATTCAAGAGCCAGTTGTTCAGTTTCCATGAAGCTGTGCGGTTCTGGGTCGGTTTCTGAATTCTGAGTTCTAACTTGATTGCACTATGGTCTGAGAGACTGTCTGTTATGATTTCAGTTGTTTTGCATTTGCTGAGGAGTGCTTTACTTCCAATTATGTGGTCAATTTTCGAGTAGGTGTGATGTGGTGCTAAGATGAATGTATATTCTGTGGATTTGGGGTGGAAAGTTCTGTAAATGTCTATCAGGTTTGCTTGCTCCAGGTCTGAGTTCAAGCCCTGGATATCCTTGTTAACTTTCTGTCTGGTTGATCTGTTTAATATTGACAGTGGAGTGTTAAAGTCTCCCACTATTATTGTGTGGGAGTCTAAGTCTCTTTGTAAATCATTAAGAACTTGCCTTATGTATCTGGGTGCTCCTGTATTGGGTCCATATATGTTTAGGATTGTTAGCTCTTCTTGTTATATCAATCCTGTTACCATTATGTAATGACCTTCTTTGTCTTTTTTGATTTTTGTTGCTTTAAATCTATTTTATCAGAGATGAGAATTGCAACTCCTGCTTTTTTTTGCTCTCCATTTGCTTGGTAAATCTTCCTCCATCCCTTTATTTTGAGCCTTTGTGTGTCCTTGCATGTGAGATGGGTTTTCTGGATACAGTGCACTGATGGATTTTGGTTTTTTATCCAATTTGCCAGTCTGCGTCTTTTGATTGGTGCATTTAGTCCATTTACATTTTGGGTTAATATTGTTATGTGTGAATTTGACACCGCCATTTTGATGCTGGCTGCCTGTTTTGCCCGTTAGTTGATGTAGATTCTTCATTATGTTGATGCTCTTTAGCATTTAGTGTGATTTTGGAATGGCTGGTACTGGTTGTTCCTTTCTATGTGTAGTGCCTCTTTCAGGAGGTCTTGTAAAGCAGGCCTGGTGGTGACAAAATCTCTGAGTACTTGCTTGTTTGCAAAGGATTTTATTTTTCCTTCACTTCTGAAGCTCAGTTTGGCTGGATATGAAATTCTGGGTTGAAAGTTCTTTTCTTTAAGGATGTTGAATATTGGCCCCCACTCTCTTCTGGCTTGTAGAGTTTCTGCCGAGAGATCTGCTGTGAGTCTGCTGGGCTTCCCTTTGTGGGTGACCCGACCTTTCTCTCTGGCTGCCCTTAGTATTTTCTCCTTTATTTAGACCCTGGTGTATCTGACGATTATGTGCCTTGGGGTTGCTCTTCTTGCGGAATATCTTTGTGGTGTTCTCTGTATTTCCTGGATTTGGCCTGCCTTGCTAGGTTGGGGAAATTTTCCTGGATAATATCCTGAAGAGTATTTTCCAGCTTGGATTCATTCTCTTCGTCACATTCTGGTACACCTATCAAACGTAGCTTAGGTCTCTTCACATAGTCCCACATTTCTTGGAGACTTTGTTCATTCCTTTTTGCACTTTTTATCTAATCTTGGTTTCTCATTTTATTTCATTGAGTTGATCTTCGACTTCTGATATTCTTTCTTCTGGTTGGTCAATTCGGCTGTTGAAACTTGTGCATGCTTCGCGAAGTTCTCGTGTTGTGTTTTTCAACTCCTTCAATTCATTCATATTCCTCTCTAAGTTATCCATTCTTCTTATAATTTCCTCGAATCTTTTTTCAAGGTTCTTGGTTTCTTTGCATTGATTTAAAACATGTTCTTTTAGCTCACGAAAGTTTCTCATTACCGACCTTCTGAAGTCTAATTCCGTCATTTCGTCACAGTCATTCTCCGTCCAGCTTTGTTCCCTTGCTGGTGAGGAGTTTTGGTCTTTTCTAGGAGGCGAGGTGTTCTGGTTTCGGGTGTTTTCCTCCTTTTTGTGCTGGTTTCTTCCCAGCTTTGTGGATTTATCCACCTGTCGTCTGAGTAGTTGCTGACTTTTCGATTGGGTCTCTGAGTGGTTGCCCAGATTGTTGATGATGGGGGTACTTCTGTTACTTGGTTTTCCTTCTACCAGTCTAGCCCCTTCGCTGTACAACTGCTGAGGTCCACTCCAGGCCCTGCTTGTCTGGGGTGCACCTATAGCAGCTGTGGAACAGTGAGGGATGCTACCAGTTTCTTTTTCCACTATGTTTGTCCCAGAATGATGCCTGCCAAATGTCAGTCTTTTTGATATACAGGGATCAGGGAGCTGTTTGAAGAGACAGTCTGTACTTTATAGGAGCTCAAGTGCTGAGCTATGAGCTCTGTTGTTCGTTCAGGGATGTTAGGCTGCTACGTTTAATTGTGCTGCAGCAGAACTCAAAAAAAACCCTCTTTTTCTCGGATGCTCTGTCTCGGCGGGTTGGGGCTTTCTTTATGAGTGTCCATTGTGCTGTCCTGCCCAGCTAGGAGGCAGTCTAGTCACTATTTGCCTGCTGAGGCTCCGCCTTGCTGGTGTGAGGTCCGCCTTGTTGCTGCAGGCTCTGCCCTGCTGCTGCGGTCTCCCCCCTGCTGCCATGGGCTACGCCCTGTGGCAGAGTCTCTCTGTTGTGGTGGGTTGCCTCGGCAATGGCAGGCTGCGTCAGTAATGGGAGTGTACCTCAGTAGGGGCGGGTTGCCTCGGTAATGGCAGACGCCCCTCCCCCACGGAGCTGCCATCCTGGGTTCAGCTGTGCTGGCAGTGAAACTCTCCACCCGGAGTGTTTGGAATCATCGTTTTGTTTGTCCCACTGCGCTGGCCCAAATGCCGTTTCCCTGGATTCTCTTGGCCTGGCTCACTGTCCAAGTCCCATTCAATCAGATGGATATGCCAATCTGCTCTCCCAAGTCTCAGATTGCCAGGCACCTGGACCAGTGCACTTTGTGCGGAGTGCTGTGGAGTGCCACTGCGCTGCGGCCCCAGCTGCCAGCTGCACCAACCAAAAGCGCTGTGCTGGTGTCCCGCGTCTCTCCTATACCTGGGAATTTTCCCATTCTGTGGGCAACAAAGATCTGTCTGGATATGCAGCCCTTATTCACCCTCCACGTGTTCACCGAGAGCTTCAATCCTGGGTTGTTCTCACTGCGCCGTCTTGAGTTGGTTCACTCCTTCACTTCCATACTTAAGGGTCACTATCAATATAATTTTATAAATAAATTTCTATGTTATTTTTTAAGTCAGGAAAGAGCTCATTGTTGAAAGAACTATTTATACACACTGGAAAGCACATTCCTGGAGCTGATTTAATTTTAACTGATTTGTATTCGTATCTCTGACTGCATGCTATGATAACCAGAAGATTTCTTAGGGGTATGGAACACTTCCAGTTTTGCTCATTTGGCCAATATGGTGAATATCATCTTATCAAGGGAGAAGGAGAAAATAATACACAGCAGTTTCTTGTCTAAGTCAATGGGAAGAAAAAAGAAAGGAAACGAAAGAATGTTGCCTGGCCTAAATTTCGGGACAGTTACATTAAACAAAAGGATCAGAAAATGGAAATGTATTCCTTTGAAATGACTGTAATTGGCTGACTGTTGAGGCTGAAAGGAAAGTAATGATGGGGAGCCAGGCAGGCAAGAGTATTAATTTTCTCTGATGATAAAGAGCACATATAGTCACATTTGAGAGTCCTTCAAAAGCTTTTGCAAGAAGAGATTCAGACATTGCAGAAGAGCCTATTTTCAAGAGACCTGCTGTGCTATTGGAGTCTGTTTTATGGATGACTGGTTGGTAGAGAGTGGCCTGTGAACACAGTGTGGCTGTGTGCTGTCCATGGCAGGCACGCAGGAAGCATGTGATCCAGACAAAGCCAGAAAAGTAAGAATTATCAGAGAACCCCAGAGCTAGCAATCTCAGCTTACTCTGGCTATGGGGTTGCCGTCAAAGCAACAAGCTGGGTTCATGGGTGTAGACAGCAGAAGAGGCAGCAGCAAGTGGAGGATGTGATGCAGCTGTGCTGCTCCAAGTATGGGTGAAAGGCCTGTTCTTTCTAAGACTCCAGAAACACTCTTTTGGAAGCAGTATGGTAAAAGAAAGAGAACCTAGGCTTTGTAGCAAGGTGACTTAAATGAATTTTTCAGATTCTTTGCTGTGAGCTATGTGGCTTTGAGATAGTCATGTAGCTTTTCTGCCTCAGTTTTTAAATCTGTAAAATGGAGGGAATAATATCTTGTCATTGAGTGGCAAATAACAGAATACCCTATTCAAACTAGTTTAAACAATACAGGAATATTTCCAGGCAGGATGGCTCTGGGCACTCCTCCAAATGCATGAAAGTATAGTGAAAAAGAAAAGGCATAGTTGGGGCTCAAAGCCACATAAATACATCTAAGGACCACAAATGGAAAAACAATACAAAAGGCCAAAGGTATAGAAGAAGGCAGCATTAACCACGTGTTTGGCCTAGGTACCATTACTACATGCGAAGAAAAAAAAAGGAATTAGAGGCCAGTTCACTGCTTGATGCTAGGGCCTGGGTGGGTCTTGAGGTGCCAAATCTATGAGACTAGAAGAGAAAAGGTAAAGGTTCAACATCTCGACTAGGACCTTTGTCAGTTCACCTACATTGGTGACATGGTGACATGATATGGAACAGGAGCGCAAAACATCAGTGACATAGAACTGGGGCCTCAGGGGCTCAGAGAAATGACATATAAAAGTTATGAAATTGTATGCTTCTAGCAGCATAGACTTAAAATACAGAAAACAAAACTGGATGTAATTAGAAGGAAAAATTGACTAATCCACAAACCCGCTGGGATGTTTTAATATGCATCATAAATGTTTGGTTGAGCAGACTGTAAATTGGTAACAATATAGAAAATATCAACAGGATTGTAAAAACTGTTCGGATAAATACAGAAACAATCCTACAACTCCAGCTGAAGAATATATTTTAGTTTCAAGTGCACATAAACTATTTATAAAAGTGTACTATGTATAGATCAAAGACAAATTGTCCATAAGTTTCAAATAATCAATGTGTTGCAAATAATGGTTTCCAATTAAAAGCAATTAAAGTA
Source organism: Callithrix jacchus (assembly GCF_049354715.1). Taxonomy (NCBI): domain Eukaryota; kingdom Metazoa; phylum Chordata; class Mammalia; order Primates; family Cebidae; genus Callithrix; species Callithrix jacchus. The sequence continues at coordinate 76,361,094 of NC_133502.1, forward strand.
AAAATCAGCAAAAATGGAATGAAAAGTAGGCTAAATATAGATTAGGAAGCTTAGAAATGTGCTTTCAGAGAATTCATAGATGTATTGGTTTCCTATTGCTTCTATCACAAATTGCCACAAACTTGGTAGCTGAATATAACAGAAACATATTCTTTCACAGTTCTGGAGACCAGAAATCAATGATCATTGGCTTGAAATCAAGATGTCAGGGCAGCACTCCCTCTGGAGGGTCTAGTGGAAAATTTGCCTTTTTGCCATGTCACAAATTCCAGGGATTAGGCTGTATACAGAAAGAGGTGTGTGTGTGTGTGTGTGTGTGTGTGTGTGTGTGTACTACATATATATATATTTGTAGGGGAAGCATTATTCAGCCTACTATATGAGTTAAAAAGAAAAATTACAGTGAGAATTATAAATGACACAGGTCATATATATTAAGGCTTATGGAATGCCAAAAATTTTATAGGTAAAATTATAGCCTTATATACAAATATCTTATTTTTAAGGACATTTAAAATAAACTACTTGATTCAACTCAACAAGTTGAATCAGGAATCAAAATGCTACTCTCCAAAAGCAAAAAGCCCAGACTGTTTTACTGGCAAGTTTCTGGAAACTTCAAGGAACAAACATTCCTCATCTATTGCAAATCTTTGCAGAGCCTATATTTTAAAGGTTCAGCTACCCACATAATTTTATGAAAATAACAGAACTTTGATACAGAACCTAGACAGAACAGTACAAAAAAAGACAATTACAGACTAATCTTACTTATAATCATGAATGCAAAAATCCCAAATAAAATGCAGAAAACTGGATTTGGCAGTAAAAATATGCAATAGCAAAGTAAGGTTTATCCCAGTAAATAAGGCTGGATCAACGCCAGAAACTCTGTCAATGCAATACACACCATTAACAGATTAAGATGAAAAGTTATATGATAATCTCAATAGATGCACAAAAACCATAAAATGGAAGTCTCCATTTATTCATGACTAATAAGTTAAAAACTCTTAGCAAAACAAAACTAAAAAGAAGCCTTCACTGTGACTCGTTTGGCATGTCTAGGTTTGGGTGGCCTATGCTAGTTGGCCATTTTCCTTTCTAGCGCTGAGGTATGTATATGCAGGTAGTGGTAGTATCAAGGATGTAGTCAAGTCAGGTGATATCTCTACTTTGCAACTGAATATGGCCTATAAAAACTCACTACTCACACTGCTGGGCTCTCTCAACCTTTTCTGGTTCTGAGTGCTGCCCGATTCATGTATCACATTTGTTAGGTCAGTGCAAAGTTAACTGTAAATTGGAATTTCCCAGAACGTTTCTTTTGAAATGCAGATTCTGAACTCCACCAGAGAATTTATGAACCCAAGTTCTAAGAATCTACAAAATTGACTGACCTGTTGACCAGGTGTGGCAAAATAGGGCCATGCAATGTTCAGCTGACCCCATCAGTAGATCACAGCTGCCAGCATCCAGTAGCTCATGACTAAGGGACATAGTCATCAAGGACCATGCTTTAATGTTACTACTTAAATTTTACTTAGGTAGCCATGACCAAACACCTGAACTTCCAGGAAATGAGCAGATACATATTCATAGATTTTTCACAGGTATTTGCTTACTACATCAAGCACTAACGAGTGCTTGCAATATGTGTCTGCGATAAAGTGTCTGCAATAAAGCAGAGAATAAAACATAGCCTCTCTGTCTATATGTAGCTTAGAGGCATCAGGTACAGACAGACAATAATCTAATCAACAGTTAAACTTGTGATGTCAAATGGGGTTAAAGAATCTCCTATAAATGTTAACTAGCCAGATTCTAAGAAAAACAATTCTTTCATTCATTTGTATGTAATACAAGAAAAGAGAGTCCCCTACCCTTAAATGTCAGTGGTGGTATTTACAAAGCCAGGTATGTTGTAGATACATGTACATTTTGGAGGCAGGGATTGGGCTAGACACTTTTGTCAGGCCAGCCAACCTTGAAACTCAATCATCTTTTGTTCTCTGTCTCTCCTTTTGCACTATCCCATTTCTTCACAGAACTGCCAGAATTAATGAGAATAGGCTCCACGATAGAAGAGATTGAAGTGGTAAGTGGAAGATTTTCCACCTGGCCTTGTATTTGGGTCATCAAATGAACTATTAAGTAAGGAATCTCCTCTACATGCATTTTTAAAATCATTTTCTAGTTCTTGTAATAAAAACATTTTAACGAATTTTTATTTAAGACATAGGAGTACTGGACAAAAGGATATGGAATCTGTGAACATTAAATATTGTAACTACTTGTGGTCACAGATATTTGAAAACAGCATCACAGTCACATCTGAGCCACCCAGCATATTACTACAGAGAGCACAAGAGAAACAGAGTGAATCAGAGACAGCAGAAACTCCATTTAAGGTCAGAAGTGGCAAGGAGATCATATTTCAGAATGAAAAACAAATATCCAGTTTTATGTTCATCTTTGCACAACTTACTATTTCAGCAACAGTGGGAAATGTTTAAACTACTTATGTGGGGATCATCAGTTAGTAGTGAACTTTATGTTCACGAGAAAAATATTTTTTCCCAACCTTATCCTTTAGGATCTCAGTCATGTAATAATTCACTTTTTTCTAGCACTGTGTTTCAAAAGTGTGTATTTTTTAAAAATATGGTGCATACACAAAATGAAGCAATTTATGTTTCTCCTTAACAATCTGACATGAAACCTAAATGCATACAAAGTTTGACCTTATAAAAGGGTATTCTTTTTGGAATTATGGATGAGGAAGGGAAAAAAAGGACTGAGACACAGCAAAGAAAAACAATCCCTGCACACATTCTCATTTTTCAAAGGGCTGAAATTCCCAAACAGTCTGAGGATTTATCTATAAGCTGTCTCTGCAACAAAAATTTCTCTTCTAGTTTGAAATCAAATTCCAGGCTTAAAGGAAAACTCTTTCTCTCTCTCTCATTCTCTCTCTGTCTCTCTTATTCTGTCTCTCTCTCTCTCTCTCTCTCTCTCTCTCTCTTTCTGTGTGTGTGTGTGTGTGTGTGTGTGTATGTGTGCATGCTTCAGAGGATTCAACAATTCCACCATCAAAGGCAGGAATTAAAGTCACTCCCTTTAAGACTAAATGACATTTTGGGGCTCAATCTTGCCTTTTTTCCCAAGCCTGAGTATGTGGCCTTAGCATCTCCCCAAAAGAGTGATGACCCATCTGCACTGGGCACAGTCCAAGCTCTCCATCATTTACAATAGCTTGTTTGAGTCCTTGTCTTTTCATGGCTATATTTAATTTCTCCACACAAGAGATAGGTAGTATGAACTAGAAAAGAAAGGATCCCTTACGATATGAGCTAAGAATTTTTCCTTAATTTAAAAGTAACTGAAAGCCTAAGCCCCAGGATACACAGTTGTGTGTAGCCAGAGAGGTTTTCTTTTGCTCTGGCAAGCATCAAGCCAATGGCTCTCATAACAATAAATCACTCATTTTCCTTTCTCAGAGTGGAAACTGATTTAAAATTTTTATGTATCTCAGGTCTCCCAGAACAAAAACTACTCTGGGAAGAGAGCAACATATTTTGGGAGGCTCCCACGAACTCTTCAGGGCCACAAGTAGGAAATAACTGTTCGCTGGACAGGAGCCAAAGGCACAGCTCCCAAAATGTCTTCCAGGGGTGAGAGCTAGGAAGAGGATGAGCAGAGAGAACTGGTTCTCATGCATCTGGGGAGATAGAGTCTCACTTGGGTGTCTGAATATGTGACACGACAACCTGGGAAGGGAATGCTTTTCAGGGACAGAATGAGAACTTCAGGTACTTGATCTCTACTCAATCTCACACAATAAGAAAGGAAAGCTGTGTTTATAAGCACACACACCAACTTAAATACTTGGTTGGTATATATTCTTTACTTTCTTAAGCACTGTAATTTACATTTTGACGTGGACAGTTAAAAATAAATTTTTAAGCATTCCCTGTCAAAATCTTTTAGAAGATTTCTTCCACTACATAAGCAGGTTCATTGTGTTGAAAAAATTACATTCTGATGAGCTCTGCATTTCTAATGTGCACCAGGGGCTGAAAATGCAGTAGAATGTGTGTGGCAGGGAAGAAAGGAGTGTGTCTAGGACTTTGATGTGAGGAAGGGGTAGCTCTAGGGTGTTGTGGCATTTTGTTTCAATCACTCCATTCCCATCACCTTTTTCTCCTTTCTTTACCTTTAATTGCACACAATGCTCATTTCATTTAAAAATAAGAATTGGAAATATGGTAGCCTTATATCAATAATACTAAGGAATTAATGCCCCATGGGAGCAGCCCTCAACCAATGACCCCTGGAGTTGATGTATAATTACCCCCAGGTCCTTTATCCCTTGGGTGGGGTTCCACGTGGCTCCCAGAGTTCCCCCAGTGGAAGCTGCTTGATCCCCCACTCTATGCTTCTTTTCCCTATGCCAATCCTTACTTCCCTATCAGTGTATACAACTCTCACCTCCCAAATAAACTGCTCACACTTGAATCTTTAGCTCAGTATCAGCCTCTGGAGGGACCCAAAGTACATCATGTGTCTTCTGGGTACTGAAATGTTGACAAATCGCCAGGCAATGGCCACACTGTCCAGGTTCCCTTCTCTGATGACACCTGAAGCAGTTCTCTATCGTCTTCATAAAGTCCCGAGTTGCACGGCTTTGCTGAGTACAAGCTGATCCACATTTTGCAATATTAATTATCTACATTTTACTAGAGTTTAACTCAAGCCTAGATATATAGACAAACAAACAATTCTGTGCAGGGAGTTATCAAAATGAGAATTTCTTTTCATTAAGGAATTAGTGAGAAGGACAGGAGGCAGAGAGGTCCATCTTTGTACTAGCTGTGGGCATGTCTGGATTCCGCTTCTTATTTTGCCCTGGCCTCCCTCCTCTTCAGAGTATCCCTCATCTTCTTGCCCTACACATTGGCTCTGGAGTCAGTTACTTCTTTTTTCAGGATCCTCAACAATTTTCAACACTTCTATGATGATTTTTGGTGTTTCCAGTTACAGTGGCCCATAGCTCACTTGATGAGCAGTTACTGACTAAGGCACTTAATAATTTTCATTGATGCTATTTATGAATGCCTTGGTGCTGTGTATCTTCACAATACCCTGCAAGGTGATGACTCACATACTCATCACTCTCTCCCTGCCCCTCCCCTCCCAAAGCCATCTATGGGAAAGTGAGGTTCTTGCTGAGGACAATGAAGAGCCATTGAACCATTCCTCAGAAGCAAGTGAATGACACGATGAAGAGCAGGGAAGGCATCCATCCCTTGGAGGCAAAGATCAGTTTACCAATCTCTAGTGTCATTCAGACCATAATCGCAATGAGTGCAATAAAGAAGGTAATATGAGGAATGACCAGAGACAAAAGAGCAATTGCATCTTTTCAGAGAAAAACTGTGCTTATTTCAAGGATTGTAATTCAACCTGATGATGTTGGTAATAATTATCAGGGTTTTTTTTACTATACATTTGGGTGCTAAAAACCATATTAGGTATTTCCTTAAACTGTCTAATCCTCCTTCCCTGAAAACAACCCTTAAAGGAGGGTATTTTATTATTTTATTTCTTTTTCCTTTCTCTCCCTCACTCCCTTTTTTTCTCTCTCTTTTCTTCCTCCCTCTTTTTTTTTTTCTTTTTCCCTATGGCTGAGATTACCAAGACTGTGAGAAGTTAGGCTGTTTGATTGGGGTCACAGCTATTCCATAACAGAACTGGAATTTGAGCCCAGATTTGTCTGGTTCCAAAATCTGTATCTTGTATTCCTTGACTTTTTAAAAAAAACAAAAATAGAGAGTTTGAGAAATTATCTCATGGTGAAGTATGAAAACAAATTACCGGCATTTCTGCATTTCTGTACAATTTGCAACAATAGTTACGGAGAACTTACCGAGAAAACTAACCTTTAAAAAATAGACTTTTCCCTTCTTTACAAGCAACTGACAAATTCACCCACTCAATAAATATTTGTTGAACAGACTGTGTGCATGAGACCTCTTAGAACAATTGATCAATTATGGTCTTGCATCTAGGATACGTGCAGTTGAAACTCCAATAAGGTCTTTAAAGAGAAGTGGTGATTTCTGAAAGAAATATGGTTTCTAAAAAGTCACTCTAGCCATATAAGAAGTACCTGGGAACTTTTCCCTCACCATATGCAGAGTACAGATAGTGGGTTTGACTAGGAGGCCCAACCCATGTTGTACAAATATGGACCAGTTTTAATATATCCAGTTAATGCAATCATTTTGTTGAGTCACCATCTGTGGGGGTAGCCAGAAACTAGACAGTTTAGAGAGATCCAGTAAATATTTAGTCATCTATATTTTAAAACTTAGTCCAGTCTAGTTTAAATTCTGACTTCCAGTTAGCATAGACAGGACTTATAAACAGCTCCTGGGACCTGCTTCTGACAGAGGAAGGCAAGACCCGCTTGTGAGATCTCTCTTTCTCTCTTTCTCCCCTCCTCCCTCTCTTCCTCCCTCAGTCCCTTTCTCCCTCTTTTCCTTCATTTTTCTCTCTCTCTCTCTCACTTTCTCAACTTCACGCTTCCTCGGCCATGACTGGGGCTTCTCCTCCTCCCTACCCTTTGAAATGCTTGATCAAGCAGTACCTGTGATCATCTCCCTGAGATTCTAAGCTTCCAGAGGCTTCACAGTGGAAGGGACTGAACAGAAAGAAACCACAGGTAAAACAAAACAGACTGCTCAGGAGGAAAAATACACAGGAAAGTATTTCAAAAGCACAATGCACTGATTTTTTTTCTGTTTCCTCCAGCCTCTTGAATTTAAGAACACATCTGTGTTTTTTACCACCTTCCCTAGCACAGATTTGTCTGATTCCAAAACCTAGCTTGGTTTAAAGCAGGCCCCCATGGCTGTTTGTTGAGTGAAGGCAACTCAGCGGGAGGTATCAGCTGTTGTGAGATTGACCAGCACAGGTCTCACTGAGAGAATATGTCCTGACCTGGATCTTGATGAACGCATATGACATGTAAGGGTCGAAGGTGAATGAACAGGGCAAAACTTCCTGCTTTCAACTGAAAGGCTGAGCATCAACCATGCACTTGGCATTGCTACTTGGGCTCACTTAGGCATGGTGAAGAATAATGCATGTTTCTGTCCTGGGGAGCTCATAGGCTGGTGGAAGAGGCAACGTAATGAATCACAGTGGGTTTTGTTATTTTTTTAAACTTGCTCAAATCCTATAATGGAGATACGATGTTATCATATTATAATAAAGATAATGAGATGGAGATGTGTAGGTAGTAGATTTGTGGGATCAGTGTGGAGTTTATAAAAGAAGAAATTCCATGAATCATCTGGGAAATCTGAGGAGGAAGCACCCTCCCACAGTGGGGGTGAGGAAAGCTATCAGTAGTTGTCATCTCCAGCATCGACACATAAGGAACTAATGTGACATGTCATATTCTTCATCTGGAAAGTTCCACCGAATAGCTAGGCTTGTATCAATTTACAAGGGTGTTAGAATATTATTGAATGTTCTGTGTATATTTAGAAGTATCGAATAAGACAGTATGAAAAACTTTTGCTATTAATGTATGGTGATTAATTCTGATTTGAAAAATATGGTTTTTAGGAGATTCAAACGGGAATTAATTAGACTAAGTAATTTTGCTTTGACTCATCGTTCACTGTCAATACAAACTGTAGTTGTCTGGGAAGGAGTTTCTGGCAGAACGAGAAACAGCGGCCATTTGACAAAATTCCAACGTCATAGAAACTGCTATAGAATATGTAGAAACTGAAAAACATTTCCATCTGACATAAGACTTGAGGTCTAAACAGTTCCTTTCCTTTAAAACAAAGTGACAAAACAGAAATAAAAGAAAAGTTAGGTGTCAGCATGTGAAAAAGAATCCCTAGGCCTCCAATATGCTACCAGCCTCATGTGGCTACTGTTAGTAAGTACTTGGAATGTAGCTAATCCCAACTGAGATGTGCTAGAAGCGTAAAACCCATGCTGGATTTCAAAGACTTCATACAAAAGAAAAAGAAAAAAGGTAAAATATCTCATTAATATTTTTAATAATTATTACATGCTGGAATGATGATATTTTGGGTCCATTGAGTTAAATAAAATATACTACTAAATTAATTTTACCTTTTCTTTTTGTGGCTACTAGAAAACTTAACCTTATACATGTAGTTTGCACTATTATCTGTTTCTCAGTGCTGTTGGCTGTGAGATTTGGAATATTCTGCCCTCCTGCCTGCCCTTTTTTTTTTTTTTTTTAACAGAAATTGGGAGAGTTTTCTATTAAATTCAGTTGACCTGCTTTAAAAGAAAATTACAACCACATGGGAATATAAAAGAAATTTAATTTTATTTTCTCCTGTTTTGTTTTGTTTTTGTAAGAGAAACATACCTGAAATGTCATGCTCGATTGATCTTAACATTCAGAACTGAGAACATAAATATCTTTTTTTAATATGATGAATAAAAGCTTAAAATCCACTTCAGTTCAAGTAACGCTGATTAAGGGAAGGGAGCAGGGAGGTGCTGAGGAGGATGAAGAGTGCCATATTTTGGATATTTGTCCCCTCCAGATCTTATATTGAAACTGGATTCCCAGTGTTGGAGGTGGGACCTCATGGGCTGTGTTTGAGTCTTGTGGGTGGATCCCTTATGAATAGATTACTGTCCTTCCCCTCACCATGTGATCTCTGCACATGGCTCCCCTTCACCTTCAGCGAGAAGTGGAAGCAGCTTGAGGCTCTCACCAGAAGCAGATGCTGTGCCATACTTCTTATACAGCCTGCAGAACTGTGAGAAAAATAAACCTTCTCTATAAATGAACCAGCCTCAGGTATTCCCTCCTAGCAACACAAAAATGGACAAAGACAAAGAGGGAATGACTTATCATTGACTTCAGAGTACTAATTTTACACTCATATTTCTAAAAACTTTGAAGGAAAAAAGATATGCATATGAGACAAACAAATATCTTCTTATACTATATATCACTTATCCATGATTATTACAGCCACTCAGATGAATTACCCAAATTATATGCAATGACTGTACCATTCAAAGTCTACTATGGATATCCTATGGCTATCCAACTATCTGCTATCCGTAGTACACTTTGGTGCTGTCATTGAACATAATTTAGGGTATAACAAGATATTCTTCTGTGTATAACAAGAAATTCCCTCCTTTGAGCATAGCATGGATTTTTCTAGTCAGGAACAAAGGTTTATTGGGGAAGGAAGAGGAGTAGTCACAGGGTCCATTTGAGCTTTACCCTCAGTACAACAGGTTTGATTCAGTCATTTCTGTAGCTGCAGGGTCAGCACTGACATACTACAGCACAGAACAAATGACAAAAGGCATCAGGCTCAGACTCCTTGGTTCAGAGTTTTCTCCCCATCTGCCAGATTAGTGATGGGGGCGAAGGGCAATGCTGAGAGCTGTAGGCTTTCTCTTGGTGTCCCCATTACCGGACATTGCCAGCCCATTGTCTAATGCAACTGTTAAAAACTCTTGTCAAAGCCTTGGGTAATGATTTCCACTTCTACTGCCAACCCAAAGGCCAGGAAATGAGTTATAAAGCATTAGCTTAAGTTCAACACTGTCACTGATGCTATATGTAAACAATGCTTATAATTTATAAGACAAGCAATGAAAAAACAAGAAACCATGGACTTAGGAGATGAAATTGACCTATATGGTTTTATTCTAGCTCAAACTTCACTTTTCATGGGTGATAAAACTGAGACAGCAAGGGGCTGAGTGATTTTCCAAACCACATCTCCAGTTGGGATTAGATTAGCTTTTGGTGTAGCGCCTCTTAGTCTCCCAGGGCTCCTTGGTCACTCCGTAGTAGTTAAACTCCTTGGTAGTTAAACACACTTTGGCCTGGGCACAGTTGCTCACTCCTGTAATCCCAGCACTTTGGGGGCCCCAGGTGGGCAGATCATGAGGTCAGGAGTTCAAGGCAGCCTGGCCAACATGGTGAAACACCATCTCTATTAAATATACAAAAATTAGTCAGGCATGGTGGCATGCACCTGTAGTCCCAGCTACCTGGGAGGCTGAGGCAGGCGAATCACTTGAACCTGGGAGTCAGAGGTTGCAGTGAGCTGAGATTGCCCCACTACATTGCAGCTTGGGAGACAGAGTGAGACTCTGTCTCAAAAGAATGAAACAAAACAAAACAACAACAACAACAACCACCACCACAACAAAAAACACTTTGGACGCTTTCAGGGCAATCTAATTTACAATGAACTGCCTGCTTTTAGTTCCTTTCCTAAGCATACTAATTGCTGCCCACAGTCTGTTAAATATTTGCTATACTAGATTCTACTTAAGAATCCTGGGAATTATTTTCGTATCATTGAGTTGAATGTTTAAGCAGAATCAGCTGAATTTACTTCCAAACCTGTCTCTGTCAGTTTTCCTTGTTATTGTAATTATCTAATTAAATATAAATCAGTGAAAATTAAATTTAGAAGGAGATGCTCTATAAAAATTAAGCTTAATGCTTTGAACAGTTCTAGAACTGCAAAGTTTTCAGGCAAATAATCTTTACATTTCAAAGGGATTCTGCTCTCTGATAGTTTTCTTGGTTTTGATTTAAGATCTTGCTTCCTTTAAGAAGAAATTGAAACTGGAAACTACAATATTCATATTTTTGTTGTGGTTTATGTATAAAAGACAATGCAAAACTTTGATCAGCTGTCTCCAAAACCAGATAATAATTCTGGCCTTATTTCAAATGTTGGTAAACAAATTTAAATGTGTATATTTTGAATTAAAATAAATTCCACAAAGTATGTATCATTTTTGTAGTGTACCTTCATAATATCTGTATTTTATGATTGACCTGCTTGGTATTTGTCATGTTGCATAAGTTAACAAGAAAGCTTCCACTGTAAAAGAAAAGAAGAATGTATTACAAAATATAAAAGGCTAACCCTGGGTGCGGTGGTTCATGCCTGTAATCCCAGCTACTTGGGAGGCTGAGGCATGATAATTACTTGAACCCAGGAGGTAGATGCTGCAGTGAGATGGTGCCACTGCTCTCCAGCCTGGGTGATAGAGCGAGACCCTGTCTCAAACAAAACGAAATGAAACAAGAACAAAACATAAAAAGTTAAGATCTTTTGTAACCTCTACATGACTAAGGCAGCCATTTTTCTTGTTAAGCCCAGAAAATAATTTTGCTCCATTTGTTTTGTTCTGTTTTTCTTTTCCTTTCCTCAAGACCAACTTAGGTGCTTATAACATGAAATTTCTTACTGCCAAAAGCCAGGAGCAGATTAAATGCACTGCTATTGCAGCCAATAAAGTTTATCTCTTTTCACTTATTTTCTGAGGATCTTCTTCTAAGACCCTTGACAAAAAAAATAGTAAATAGTAATAATAATAAATAGCTGATCAAATGGTGCTTGAGGACATAGTCACTGGTCGAAGTACTGCTATCGCTTAGGTAAACTTTTAATCTTGGGCCAGAAATCCCTTCTCTCTCTTTTTAGGGATCCTCTACATCATTGGAAAAGTACGCATCCTAACTCAGATGAAATCGGGTAGGTGGGTCAGGAACAGGGGCTTATGCTTATAATCCCAGCACTTTAGGAGGCAAAGGTGGGCAGGTCATCTAAACCCAGGGGTTCAAGACCAGCCTGGGCAGCAGGTGAAACCTTATCCCTACTAAAAATACAAAAAAATTAGCCAGGATGGTGGTGTGTGCCTATAGTTCCAGCTACTTCAGAGGCTGAGGTAGGAGGATCACCTGAACCCAAGAGGTTGAGGCTGCAAGTAAGCTGTGACAGTGCCACTGCACTCCAGGCTGGGTGACAAAGTGAGACCCTATCTCAAAAAAAAAGTGCAAAGATGTTGTACTAAAAAAAAAAAAAGGCCAACATCTAACATCCCCGCAAAAGCATTTTAGCACCGTGCTAAAGGCGGCATTCTTTAATTCAGTGTTCATGGCAACTTTATAGAACATAACTACTGTGAATAATGAGACTATTTGTGTTTGGAGATGACTAATTTGCATTGCCATCAATTATCTACAGCTTACAAAATTGTAAAATAGCTCAAAATAAAAGACATAGATATCCCATAAGGGTACTCTAGGCACATCACCCACTTAGCTTTTTTGCCAATTTCAAAATCTTTCACAATTTTTTTGACGTAAATATTTTTCTTGGTAATTAGGTTTGTTCACTTGTTTTGATAAAGCAAAATAAACAGTAGTTGTCAGTCAAAAAATAAATTAAAAAAAAAGCCTACTTGCCTACTAAATCCTAATCCTCTAACATTTAAAAATAATGTGATCTGACTTGTAGTCACATTTGCATATATCAATCATTTGATGATTTTTCTTGGAAAATTATGAGGCAAATGGAGTCAAAGGTAGTTGAGGAAGTGTTAGGTAAGAGAAAGCAGGAGGTAGACACATAAATGAACTCATTCAACCCTGGAACAGCTCAGGGAAGCAGATAAGATTTAGCCACTTCGCAGAAGAGAAAATGTAAAATCCTAAGTTAAATAATGCTTAAGAGGTCACAAATGAATAAATAGATTCACCTCATTTCTTCTGGATCCAAGCCCAGGGCTCTTTCCACCCACATATACCCTCCCTATGTTCTATCAAGAGTTATGAAAACCATTAGTCTCACCTTTTTCCTCTGAGTTGTGCATAACTACTGGAAGGCTGATTCAGAATCTTAGTGCAATATAACAGTGTCTCTATACAATGCATCCTTTTTGTTGTACGAAGTTCTGTTTATCTGTTGATTTTTATTTATTTATTTTGCCTACAGTCTCAATTTTGTTTTGTTTTGTTTTTTTACCCTAGAAAGAGAGAAGAAAAGTAGAATTGCTGGGCTTGGCTCTGAGAAAAAAAATAAAAACAAGCTACAAGTGTGCAGAATCTAAGAAGAGCTTAGAGAGTCAGAAGTGAGCATGAGAGTTAACAAATTCCCAATACTCATGCGCAGTCAGATATTTTTGTTTCTTTTGTTTGCTTGTTTGTTCACTGTTTCTGTGTTTCTATCTGTCCTGTGAAATAATCTCTAGAGGCCAAAGTGAAGAAACAGCTCACATAACTGTCAATTCTTTTGGCTTTTGAATGCGTAACAGGTTAGTCTCTCAGCTATCAGTCTTTAGATATCTGGCTGTGTGCTCATCAAAACTGTTCTTCTTAAGTGTATGTAGCATCTTCTGATTTTAGATAGGTAAGTGACAGGCAAATAGGCAGATAAATGATGGACAGAAGATGCTAGATGAACAGATAGACATTTAGATGATAGATGATTGATAGATAGATATAAATGACACATACGTATATACCTACTTAGATGCATAAATATGCAGTATAAAGATTTTTTTCCTTTTTTTAAATTTAGGGTTACATGTACAGGATGTGGAGGTTTGTTACACTGGTAAATGTGTGCCATGGTGTTTTGCTGCACAGATCATCCCATCACCTAGGTATTAAGCCCAGCATCCATAAGCTATTCTTCCTGGTGCTCTCCCACCCCTCACCCCACCCAAGAAAGGTTCCGGTGTGTGTTGTTCCCCACCATGTGTCCATGTGTATCATTTAGCTCCCACTTATAATTGAGAACATGTGGTATTTGGGTTTCCATTCCTGTGTTAGTTTGCTGAGGATAATGGCCTGCAGTTCCATCCATGTCTCTGCAAAGGACATGATTTCATTCCTTTTCATTGCTGCATAGTATTCCATGGTGTACATATATGTACCACATTTTTTTATTCAGTATATAATTTATGGGCATTTAGGTTGATTCCATGTCTTTGCTATTGGTTACAAAGATATTAATACCATACAGATCTTGAATTTTCTCTAATCCTCATTTACCTGACATACATAATACTCAACCTGTTTTTGCTGCAAGTATGATCAATAGACTCTACATTTTATATACAGGTGATACATAAATAGGCTTGTAGCTTTAATTCATTCCAATAAACACAGTATGACGAGACAATGATCCAAGGCAATGGTGTACTCAAAGTGACAGAAAATCAATAATTCCATCTAGGAAACCCAGGAAGGACCTCTACATACATGTTCTTTTATATTTGCCGTAAAGAAAAACCAAAGGCATCTGTGAATACAACAGATGTGACGTAGCATGGCGGCCTTTTACTTAGCTAAGGTGGAACTGGCTTTCCAGACTTTTCTTCACTGTTGAATTATGGGTCAGGATTGGCCATGTGTGTGAGATTACAAAGGTGGCAGTGAGGCAATAGCCATTACACCCCTTAGGTTAACTAGGGCACCTGGTGTCACAGCAGCTCCCCATGTGGGTGCTGATTGGTGAGCTTCCCTGACGGCAAGGTGCCGGGGCTCCTGCCAATCTCCTCCTTTTGTCTGTCTGCATCTTGGGTCTGGTGCAGGTGTGCCTTGTCGTGAAGACTGCCAGCTTCTTACCACAAGTCACCTACATAGCTGAGAAGACAGAGACAGATCCAGGCTAAAGTAATGACTTCAAGTTGGGAGGCTGGATCCCGGTCCAGGCATGACCACAGCCTCTTTGTGTGTTCCTGGAGCATCACTTGACTTTTCTGTATCTCTGGTTTGTCGACATGAACATCAGTTGCAGCTCCAACTCAACGTTTGAGAATGTTAATAAAACATCTCCACAGCATCTACAACTTATAGAGACATTATGTTCACCTGGAGTTTGAGAATTAGAAAAAAGCCAAGAGAATGTTTTAGTCAAATGAAGCTATATATGTAAGATCCCCATTAAAATATAACTTTACATATTAATTTTTTGCAAAGTTTGAAATTAAGTTTGAATCATTCAAAAAAGCAATCTAAATATTCATTGATGAATGAAAAAAATGTGATATATACATACAATGGAAAATTATTCAGCCTTAAAAAAGAAGGGACTTCTGCCATTTGTGACAACGTGAATGAACCTACAAAACCTTATGTTAAGTGAAATAAGCCAGACACAGAAGACATATATCTCATGACCTCACTTACATGATGAATCTTAATAGTCAAACCCATAGAAACAGAGGGAAATAGTTGCCAGGCACTGCAGGGCGGGATTAATAGGAAGGTATTAGCCAAAGGTTACAAAGCTTCAGGTATACAAGAAGAGTAGCTCCTAAACATCTACTGCATAGCATAGTGCCTATAGTTAGAAATACTATGTTGTACATTTAAAATATTTGCTAAGGGCAGATCTCATGTTAAATCCTCTTACAACAAAAGAATACAAATAATAATAATAAATAAAGAGGGCAGGAGGAAACTTTTGTAGATAATGAATGGGTTACGGCATAGCTTGTGTTGATGGTTTTCACAAGTGTAACTTATTCCAAACTCTTCAAGTTGTACAGCTTAAATATGTATAGCTCCTTGTGTGGCAGTCATTTCTCTGTAAAGTAATTTAAAAAATAAAAAATAAAATTAATTTAGTTTACTTGATGTTGAGGTATACTTTAGTTATACGTTTTTAAAAAGTGTTAATATAGGACAAGAACACAGTTTCCTATGCCGTATGACTAACTTCAAAAATCTAAATTCCCAGAGCATATGTGCCTGTGAAACAGCCAGAAACATCAATTGCTGTAAGACCTGTGCTGTCCTGAATACCTGTAGGTGTCTGAATTACAGGAATCCTGCAACCATGACACAGCACACATTTATGCTCCATACGGTAGGGGCACAGGCACGCGCCACCATGCCCAGCTAATTTTTTGTATTTTTAGTAGAGATGGGGTTTCACCATGTTGACCAAGATGGTCTCCATCTCTTGACCTCGTGATCCACCCGCCTCGGCCTCTCAAAGTGCTGGGATTACAGGCTTGAGCCACTGCGCCCAGCCTGGCCTTCCTTTCTTTGCCCTGCACATTTTTGATGATTTCCCAGGACATCTCATCTGAGCCATTAGAGTACAAACATTTCCCAGGAGATCTTTCATTCTTATACATCAAATAGTAGAGATGAAATGCAAAGTTGGAGTAAAAAGCAGATTGGCATGATTGTAGGATGACTCTTTTCAATAGGAAGACAATGGGGTGAACTCTGGCAAGACCGCCCCACCCACCCCGCAGTGAAAAGCTCCTTGTTGAAAACATGCTGGTGAGATAATTTTATTCGTCCACCATCTCAGTACAATGATACATCATCAAAGAAATCATGATAGTGTTGATAAGAGCTACTGCAATAACACCACCTTGCATTTCCAAGGGGCCCCTCTCTGAGCTGCTATTGTGCTATTTCTCCCCCCATTTAATGCCACAGATGTCTACATCCAAACGCACCTGTGTTTAGAAACATAAGGTTCATTATGAGAACAGAGCCCTGAGCCCCTCCTGACCATTCCTCAGGCAGGAACAATAGCCACATACATAGCTGCAGAGCCAGCCAGCCTGGGAATTAACTTCCTCGACGGCAGATGTGTTCTTGGACTTCAAAATTCTAAACGAGTAACAGCAAATTACAGGATTAAGGGATTTATTTCTTATTATATAAGGAATGCATGCACATTGATTCTTTTCCGCTAGTGATGGGTAAACAATGGTTTTCATTTAAAACACAAATATCTCATTTAACAGAAAGGATGGGGAGGGCAGGGAATAGAATGTGTAGGTGATTCTCAAAGGGTTGAAGGAGCTGAGGGGGCATCTCTCAGGGGTCTGGTTTCTTACAAAGCAAGAGTGAATTTCTTTCCATTTCTTAAGTGTTTAGTTCAAGAGTTAAGCAAACATCTTTCTGGCATCTAATCTGTATCAGGCACTGGGGCCATTCTTGGGGAAGTTTTAGAATGGCCAAGAAGAAATATTGCTTTATCATCCATTTTGCTCATCTCCCTCAGCTGCCCTTAGCTTATTCTGTAGTATCAGTCCTCGGGGTGGTCGTTTGTGTTACCAGGAAATGTGAATAATTTTGGTGAGACAGTTTGCAACCCAATTCCTTTGCAAGTACAGAGGACTCAGAAACTAGGCATAGGGCATCATGAGCGCTAGCGTATGTATTCCTGGGTACCTGGGCCCAAGGTCAGTGCTTCCTCATCAATTCAACAAATATTCATTGAGTGACGGCTAGGTAGAAGGATCTGCCTGTATTCTAGAAAGGCAGACAGACAGTCTGCAAGTAAATAATACAGAAAGTATCTGAAGTGTGGTGAACAGAATACAACTGGGTGATGTGACCAGGTGAATGAGAGACTGATTTAGTTAGGATGGTCTAGGAGGGCATCTTTGAGGAAGTAACATTTAAGCTGAAAACTGGCTGGTGAAAAGGAGCCAGACATGCAAAGATCTCAGGGAAAGGGATTCCAGGTAAGGGGAATTGATAATACAAAGGCCCTAAGAGAGGAACACACTTGGCCTCTGCATGACATAGAAAGAATATCAGTGCAGCTAGGGTCAGAGTTGGTGTTAGAGAGACGGCAAGATCTTATAGGGCCTTGTAGGCTGTGGTGTGGAATTTAGATTTTAATTTATTTTGGTGTTTCTCAAACTTTAATGTTTGTTAAAAAGGATACAGAATGCAGAAATAAGGCCACACACTTACAACTATCTGATCTACGACAGAGCTGACAAAAACAAGCGATGGAGAAAGGACTTCCTATCCTATAAATGGTACTGGGATAACTGGCTAGCTATATGCAGAAGATTGAAATTGGACCCCTTCCTTATACCACATACAAAAATTAACTTAAGATGGATTAAATACTTAAATGTAAAACCCAAATCTATAAAACTCTGGAAGATAACCTAGGCAATACCCTTCTGGACGTAGAAACAGGCAAAGATTTTGTGATAAAGATGTCAACAGCAATCACAATAAAAGCAAAAATTGGCAAATGGGATCTGATTAAAGAGCTTCTGCCCAGCAAAGGAAGCTATCATAGAGTAAACCAACGTTTAGCTTTTTTCATTTAGCATGATGTCAAGAATGAGAAATACGCAAACTATGCAGCAGCCAACAACGGTTTAATATCCAGCATCTATAAGGAACTTAAATTTATAAGAAAAAGACAACCTTATTACAAGGACATGAACAGACACTTTTCAAAGGAAGACATACACACAGCCAACAAGCATATGAAAAAAACTCAACATTACTGATCATTAGAGAAATGCAAATCAAAACCACAATGAAATACCATCTCTTACCAGGCAATGGCTATTATTAAAATGTCAAAAAATAACAGATGCTAGCTGGGTTCCGGAGAAAAAGGAATGCTTATACACTCTTAGTGAGAGGGTAAATTAGTTCAACCATTGTAGACGATAGTGTGACAATTCCTCAGAAACCTAAAAACAGAAATACCATTTGACCCAGCAATTCCATTACCCAATATAGACCCAAAGGAATGTAAATTGCTCTATCATAAAGAAGACACATGCACATGCATGTTCACTGCAGCACTATTCACAACAGAAAAGACACAGAATTAATCTAAATATTCATCAGTGGTAGACTGAATAAAGAAAATGTGGTACATATACACCATGGAATACTATGCAGCCATGAAAAAGAATGGGATCATGTTCTTTGCAAGAGCATACATGAAGCTAGAGGTCATTATCCTTAGCAGACTAATGCAGGAACAGAAAACCAAAGCATGTTCTCCCTGATAAGTGGGTGCTAAATGAGGAGAACACATTAACACAACAGACACGGGACTGTTGTACGGCGGAGGGTGGGAGGAGAGACAGCATAAGGAATAATAACTGGTGTGCACTAGGCTTAATACTTGGGTGACAAAATAATCTGTACAACAAAGCCCCATGACACAGTTTACCTACATAACAAACCTGCGCATATACCCCTGTGCGGGTTTACAAAACTTAAATTTAAAAACAACAACACAGATTACTCGGCCCATTCCTAGAGATTCTTTAGAGGGTTTGAAGTGGGTCCTAAGAATTTGCATTTCTCCAAGTTCTCATATGATTCAGATGGTGGTTGCTCATGGATACTTTAGGGAAAAAAAACTTTATTGAGAAACAATGTACATACATACAATTTACCCATTTTAAAGTGCAGAATTTATTTTTAGTATATTGACAGATATGTGCAACTGTCACCACAGTTAATTTTAGAATATTTTCACCACTGCAAAGAGAAATCCTTGACTCTGTAGCTATTACTTTCCCGCCCCCACCCCTGCCAGCCACCCCTCCCCAGCTCTATGCAATCACTAATGTAGTTTCTGTCTCTCTATATTTTCCTATGCTGGGCATTTTGTATAAATGGAATTTTACAATATGTGGGCTTTTGTGACAGGTGTTTTTCATTTAACCTAATGTTAAGACTCATTCATGCTATAGCATGTGTCAGAACTTTCTTCTTTTTTATGAACAAATAACCTATAACTTTCCATGATATGGATATACCACATTTTGTTTATTCGTTTGTTAATTTATAGACATTTTGGTTGTTTCTTTTGTTTTTTTTTTTTGAGACGGAGTTTCGCTCTTGTTACCCAGGCTGGAGTGCAATGGCGTGATCTCAGCTCACCGCAATCTCCGCCTCCTGGGTTCAGGCAATTCTCCTGCCTCAGCCTTCTGAGTAGCTGGGATTACAGGCACGCACCACCATGCCCAGCTAATTTTTTGTATTTTTAGTAGTGACGGGGTTTCACCATGTTGACCAGGATGGTCTCGATCTCTTGACCTCGTGATCCACCCGCCTCGGCCTCCCAAAGTGCTGGGATTACAGCATTTTGGTTGTTTCTATCTCCACTGACCATACTTTGGTTGACACTCACCTGGAAGCAGTTGGAGGACGGTCACACGGATTTACATATTTAGAAAACCACTCAGCTTGCCATGTGAAAATGAGCTGCCAAGAGACAGGAGTGGCCACAGGGATGCTGGTTGGTAGGTTACTGCCCTGTCAAGGCAAGAGACCACTGTGGCCTAAACTAGTGTGGGTGATAATGTTAGAGAAAAATGGAGGCAGATTCAACAGGGCTTATTGATGGATGGAATATGAGGTAAGACAAGTGAGAAATCAGCACAGTGCTTGGTTTTGGGCTTAACTGGGCAAATCACACTGCTATTACCTCAAATGAGAAAGTTATTATTATTTCTTTTTAGACTTCTGGGGTCTTGTTTTTGGTGTGGCCATTAAGAAGATGGTAGTTCAAAGAAATGTTTCCCAGCAATGAAAAACACTTTTTCATGAATGACTACTAATTCTATTTCTTTCCTAATACACCACTCAACCAGTCGTGCATGTTGCAGTATTGTGTTTGCTGTATTATTTGAAAATATTCAGTTCTGCTGTAGAAAACAAATGGGGTAGAAGCAAATCATGTGACGTATAGGCAAGTAGCTTATAAGGAACATACAGATTCATGACATGTGTTAGATACAGATAAGTTAGTAAACTGGGAGCCATGTTATGCATGGACAAAAAGAGTCCATGTGTACTACACAAAGAAACGAAGGGAAGGAGGGTGTGCTGTCAAGTTTAGGTGTCAGTTTGGCTGGATTTTAAAGGATATCCAGAAGGGCAGTAAAGCATTTCTTCTGGGTGTGTCTGTGAAGTGTATTCAGAGTTGATTGTGAGTCTGTGGACTGAGTGGGGAAGACCCACTCATTGTGAGCAGGCGCCATCTAATCAGCGGGGGACACGGTCAGAACAAAAAGGCAGAGAAAAGGCGAAGTCTTTCTTACTCTCTTGGAGTGGAGACACCCTTCTCTTGTCCTTAAACATCAGAACTCCAGGCCTTTGGGTTCCAGGACTTACATCAGCATCCTCCTCCAGCCCCGTCTCAGTTTCTCTGGCCTCCTGCCTTGGACTGAAAATTACATATTGGCTTCTTGCTTCTGAGGCTTTTGGAGTTGAGCTCCTTAGCCTCAATAATCACATGAGCCAATTCCCCTAATAAATCTCTATCTATCTATCTAACATGTATCTATCTAGTCTACCCATCTATACATACATACATACATACATCTACTTATCCTATTGGATATCCCCTGTCTCTCTGAAGAATCCAGACTAATACATAGGGCAATAGAAACCAAATATTCATGAGCTATGTGAGGTTCTGAATATTCATGACACCCTAAATATACAGGAGTCACAGAGGCACTCAATATTCATGAAGCCTCAGGTCAGCTACCTATTAGTGACATCTATTTGGGCCCAACTTGTCCTCTCCCCAAGAAAGGCAGATAAAATCTAAAACTATTTATCAGGCTCACAGGCAAGCTACAGCTCTCATTTGTGCAATAGAATGTTTATTGTTGGCTACACCCCCTTTCATTCATTGGGCTATCATTGGGCTTGCTGAAGCCTCACTCTTATGTCCTGAACATGTGCCTGTCAGTGGGAAGGCTCAGGCAGCAAAGAGGAAGAGATGGGATTGATCAACACTGCACAGCAGAGGGTTCTGAGAGTGTAGTCCTGCCACCCTTTCATGTAACTGGGTTAACTTTGTACCCATCTCTTTCCGTTTGCTTCTGAGTAATGGTTTTAAATTGAGTTAATAAAATGTGTCACTTAAGGATATTAATTTGGTTTTGTCCAGATTGGTTGGACATTAATTTGTGTCCAAATTTGGTTGGACATTAATTTGTGAGTCTTTCTGCTCTGTGACCACTGGGGGTGTAGTTGGAGGCCACCGTCCAGATAAACTTCCTATGCTACGTTACAAACTGTCACATGTCAGAGAGCAAAAGAGGAAGAAGATCACCTCCCTGAGATCCAGGAATGGAGATAACGTGGAGTTTGTTCTCAGTGCAGCAATCTTGTGTCAACAGCACTAACTTGAAAGATTTCCTCTTTCACTCATATTTATCCAGCAATGTCCTTGTGTTTGAGGACAGTGAATCTGAAATCTAATGAATATACAGTATTCACCTACATTGATTATCCCAAAAATACACATCAGTGAACCACTTACACAAAGAAGGTAGCTACATCTCCAACAACGCAAATGTAGAGTGAATCTATTTCCTTAAGAATTAATGTAACTGTGACAACTTACAAGAAAATGATGAATTCAGAAAAAAGCAAAAACAAAATGAAATAAAACCACTGATAATCAAACCTGGTCGAAAGTAAATGTTCAAGGAAGACTTACTCAAGGAGGTAGAGGCAAGTGAATCGCGGGAGCCCAGAAGAGTGAGGGTGCAGTGAGTCACAGTTGTGCCACTGCACTCCAGCCTGGATGACAGAGCAAAACCCTGACCAAAAAAAAAAGAAATAGAAAGAAAGACTTGCTCCTTACTAAGAGCCAATGTGCCAAAAGAGGAGAATAACATGAAGGGTTAGCACTAACCCTCTGGCCTGCTCTCCTCCCTCTATTGCCACCCTTTGAAACTCTTCTTTTGGAATGTATTGATAAAATTTTACAAAAATACAAGATGTGACCTTATTTCACATGCCCTCAAAAACCTGTAGAAAACCCAAACCAAAATATTTACTGTAACAGATAAATACTAATAAAACGGTTAGAAAATAGTTCAGCAAAGGAGAGGAAGTCAGAGAATTCAAGAAAGAAAAAACAGAATGTTATCCTAGAGACCAAAGGCTCTTGGCAGTTAAAATTTTCCATTTGAAATTTCATTCTCCCACTGTGGATTCTGAGAGCTGTCTAACACTTTTGAACAGATCCTAGGTTGGAAAGCAAGGAAAAGAAAAAGTTTTCCATTCAAAGTTCCCACCTTTCAAATCTATTTCCATTTCTTCATTTGGCACAGCCAGTATTGGATCTGGGTCTTAGTTCCACATCCATCTGGGGGAGTCATTTGGCCAAAAGAAGAGGGTTAGCAAATTTTCCCAGTTAATTTATATTACATGTTATGTGGCAATTTTATTCATGTTTAAAAAAATACATTTTAAAAGGGACTAGTGATATCAAGACAAATACTTAGCAGTCACATTAATTTTTACTGACAAAAACCTTCTATGTGCTTTTACATGTCACCTTGCTTGCTTAGAAGGTAAAATGGGATGCTGTATCATGTCAAGAACTCCTATCTGAGAGATACTTGAATAGTGCTTTCGTCCAAGGGAAGAACATGCCTTCCTTACTCCATGTTCTGCTAAACTTCATGAGCTGGGTAACACAGGTGCCATCTAATGCAGTACAGGAAGGGTCATCAGTGCATCTATCTTAACTCATTC
The DNA here is from genome assembly GCF_049354715.1 of Callithrix jacchus. Taxonomy (NCBI): domain Eukaryota; kingdom Metazoa; phylum Chordata; class Mammalia; order Primates; family Cebidae; genus Callithrix; species Callithrix jacchus. The sequence goes on from NC_133502.1 coordinate 76,384,255, forward strand.
AGGGGCCCCATCTCTGCCATGTGTGAGGACCAGCAGTAGGAATGAATGATGCTGTCAAACAAGAGCCAACATTCAGGATGATGGTCACTTCACCCTAACATCTAAAATCTTGGCAGCTTAGCTGCAATTAGGCTGAGAAATAATATGCCTCCCGTCCACAGATGGACACAAAATTCTCTGCAGCTCATGCCAGATAATGACCAGGACTCTCCTATCAAAATAAATGGATATCGAAGTCACTCTCAAGGAGGAGCATGAGACATGGGTTACTGACAAAGAAATGCAGAACAGTCAAGGATCTTCAGACAATCATGTTAGGGGATGCTTGAGGTCATGGTAAGAGCTTAGAATGAGGAATCTGAGAATTGATTGCAAATCCTGCTCCATTACAGACAAGCTTTGGACTTTGGAAGAATCTCTGATTTCCTCATGAAAATGGAGAATTTGGGCCCTACAAATTCCAAAGTCCTTTTCAACTTCACCTCAAAAAACAGGATCACTGAAAACTGAATTTGTTCTATAATGTGCATTTGACATAGCAGGAATTGTTACTTCCCCAACAAAACATCACACTTCGACTTTTAAAACAGAATGGAATATAACCCCATTACCATGACGAACACCGGTCATGGCCATCCTAACACAAGAAGGATAGTTCTCATCCAAATGTATATGGCATCCTCTCTCACTTTGCAGTTTCTGCAAAGTCCCTTGGGAACCAAACTTAGCATTGTGACTTGGGCTGGCTGCACTTGGTTGGGGGACAATTCTGGAGCCAATATGCCATTCGTCCAACACCAAGGGTGCTGTCAGCACTCTGAAGATAGCAACCCTAATCATATTTGTTTTGGCCTCTCAGCCTCAAGGGCAGATGGCTGCCATGCTGACTGAGAGAGAAATATTGTGACAGGAGCCAAAGCCAGCCAGAAAACAACCTTGGGATGCTTGCACACAAAACAACTATTTCTAGAAACTTTAGATATATTTCTAGAAACAAATGAGGCAGCAATGCGAGGATCAAAAGTTTCCTCAAATTCACGGAGCAGCAAGACTCAGGTTTGAATGGAGGCCAATGGGAATGTGACGTAGCAGGCTCCCTCTTGGTGCAGGGTAGCTTCACGGCTCTCACCATGGAAAACTGGATCCCATCCCTTCATATCATGTGGATTCATCTGGCCAATGTGGCTTTGAGGCACTGCAAGTTCTCTTGCATAAGAGGAAAGGGGAAAACCTTCCTGAGAGGTCCACAGAATGTCACAGATGACCCTGAAGTTGCTGGACTTGGTATAGGCTTTTCCTGAGAATTCAGTGGCTCTCAAGAGGAAGAGCGGGCTGGGGTTCCACATGGCTACAATGCCTGATCAGGGCAGTTCTATTCTTCCATATTCTTGATGAGCTCCTCTTTGCATTATGAGATGCTACTCAGAAAATATCTGTGGGGCACCTATTTGGCACCCAGCTCTATGGGGGCACCAGGAGATGACAGGATCCTCAAGGATCTCACCACCTAATCATGAACTTGAAATCTGATTAGAGGCTCACATGCTAATCACATAATCCTACTACGACATGACAATGTCTGTGGACATCTTAATAACACTCATAAATGAATTGATTGCCATTTCTAGTAGTACTTTTATTTTCTAGCTTAGCTCCTAGCCTTACATATATGAGTTTTCTAGGGCTGTCGTACCTAATTTCCACAAACTGTGTGCCTTAAAATAACAGAAACATATTCTCCCACAGTCCTAGAGGCCAGAAGTCTGAAATCAAGGCAACTTCTTCAAGGTTTTGAGAAAAGATTGTGACTTCTTCAGCATCTGATGGCTGCCAACATTCCTTGGCTTTTAGCTCCATCACTCTGGTCTCTGCCTCTGTGGCTACATTGCTTCCTCCTATTCTCCTCTCTGTGTCTGTCTTGGGAAAATATATGTGATTGCATCTAGGGCTAATTCAGAATACCTTTTCTCATGGTCTTTAATATGATCACATTGGCAAAGACCCTTTTTCCAAATGAGATCCACTTAGATGTTCTAGGAATTAGGACCTGGACTTACTCTTGTGCAAACAACTATCTAGCCCACTACATCTTATATTTTATAGTTTTCAAAGAAATTTCACATGTACCGTTTTATCACCTTAATATATTTATAATCCGAGAGCTTGAAAAAAGTAATCCAACTTTGAAGCCTTTCCAAACTTTGATTTTAAAATATAATTTTGAAAACTCTATGGCTCACTAGCCTTTTAAATTTGCCCTAAATGATGGAAGACAGCCCCATTTATGCTGACCTTCATCATCTCCTTCCTCTCCACTCAGGGAAATAAATACTTTCAGTTCTTTTTCATCTCCCTCCTCTCATTGCAGCCCTTTATAACTGAGCAGAGTGGGACTAGCGCAGAGAAGCACAGGACACACAATTTAATGCTTGTTTCCTGCCTTTAGCTGCCAAGCAGACTATGAAGTGTTTTTTGGCCTCTGGTCTCTAGCTCTTCTCAAGATCTGTTAATGAATATATTCACTTTCCGTAGCTGCCACAAATGACCATAAATTTAGTGGCTTAAAATAATACAAATGTATTACTTTATAGTTCTGTCGGTCAGAAGTCTGCCATGGGTCTCACTGGGCTGAAACCAAGGATTCAGCAGGGCTGCTTTGCTTTCCGAAGGCCAATGCCGGGAGAATCCATGAGTTTTTCCAGGCTCTGGAGGCAGCCCATATTCTGGGCTTGTGGCCCCTCCCTCCAGTTTCAAATCCAGTAACATTGTATCCCTCTGACCCTTCTGCTGCTGTCAGGGTTCTCTTTGACCACAGCTAGGAAAGGTTCTCATGGGATTAGACTGTACGTTTACTCTCATCAGTCAAGTCCCCTGTGCCATGTAAGGTGACACATTCACAGGCTCAGGGATTAGAGTGAGGGCCTTCACAAGGGGTGGGCACCAGGCCAAGCTGACAAGTGAGTGCAGTCTTATTATTCCAGGCGCAAGGTTTAGCAAATACAGCTCAACACAACACATCCGCTTGGGATGCTTCACCTCTAGACCATGGAGAAATGGCCTCAGTCAAGGGCTAGGGTGGAGAGGACTGGCATTGGAAACCCCCAGACGAGAAAAGGGACAAAACCACCTTGAGCACTGGCTCTAGCTCATGGTGGTGTTTGCTCAGTTTCCCTCCCTTTCCTCTCTCTTCTCTGCCTGACTTTCCCTTTTCCTTCTCACCTCCTCTTTTCCCTTTTCCCTAAGCTGAAAGGTGCCGGGAAATATTCCTATGAAGGTATGTCTATTTCTTGTCCTTGAGATACAAACATGGTTTTCCTTGGCCCAGCTCGTCTTGTATGGATTCCTGCACATGCCCACAGTCCTCTGCCCGGCCAGGACGAGGCGGATGAACCTTGGCTTCTCCTTGCTCAACTCATCCTTTCATCATATGGGTGAACAGAGGCTTCCTTAAGGCCGTGAAACATCCTAGAAGAACAGGCCATTGTGTGTTATCAATGGAGGCTTCAGAAACCTCTGGGTCAGGGTTTTAAAAAAAAATTGAATAAGGAGGTGGGGAGTTTCTGTCTCACTCAGACAATGAGGACATTATTTAAGAGAGAGATTGATCATAATCGAATCCGAGACACTGATTACAGCTCATCCTCCTCTCTGCTGTACGTTAAGCACTCATCCGCTGTGGATTCCAAACAATAGAAAAGGGCAGGACAAACAAAAGTGAAAAGGAAGTTCTATTCCCGCAAAGCAGATTTTACTTTTAAATATGTTCTTTATCTTCATTTTTCTCACAAACACACACACAAATAATGCAGGTAAGTTTTTAATATAACTATGCTCTCATAATACCTTTTACACTAAATTAATTATAGGAGTCAAGGCGTCAGGGAAGGGGGAAGGGAACAGGGGAGACGGTGCAAACAGGGAGGCCGCCATCTTATTTGTGCCTCGGCTTCACGCGCTCGATTAACCGTGACTCACGCTTCCCTTTTCCCTCCGCGGTGCCTGGGCCTCTGCATTGCCCGGCTCCACAGGAGCGACTCTTCCTGGACTCCTGAGCAAAGGTGTTTGTCAAAATGCCCACAGAAGGAGGATTGGATGGTACTAGCAGCAGTGATGCCCAGCAAAGGCCACAGTCCTTCTGGCCTTGGATCATGGAAGAAATCTCGAATTTAGCGGTGAAAGACTTCCGAGTGCAGGAACTCCCACTGGCTGTATTAAGAAGACCATAAAACTGGATGAAGATGTGAAGATGATCAGGGCAGAAGCCTCTGTGCTCTTTGCTAGAGCAGCCCAGATTTTCGTCACAGAGTTGACTCTGGAGCCTGGATTCACACAGAGGATAAGAAGCCCCAGACTCTACAGAGAAAAGATGTTGCCATGGCGAGTGCAAAAGTTAATCCATTTGATTTTCTCATCGATATTATTCCAAGAGATGAACTGAAACCTCCGAAGTGTCAGGAGGAGGGGGCACTGCAGTGTGTAACTCTTGCCAAGCCAGTCCAGTACTATGTCATGCTGGCTCAGCTGCCCAAGGCTGTCCAAGTCCAGGGGCAGCAGCAAGGCCAGCAGACCACCAGCTCCATGACCACCATCTTCGCGCAGCCTCAGCGGGGCCAGACCAGGCCCGTGACTAAGCAGGTTGGAGAAGGTCAGCAGGTGCAGACTGTCCTGGCCCAGCGACAGGGTCAAGCCCAATAGGCCCAGAGTAGGCCTGGGACAGAGCATGCAGGTGACGCAGCAGATTATCACTAACACCGGAGAGAACCAGCAGGTCACAGCGAAGCTGAAAGCGGGCCAGCAGCAGTGTATCCACTTAGCCCAGCCTGTATCAGGCACCCACGTTCTGCAGGGACAGATCCAGACACTTGCCACCAATGCTCAACCGATGACACAGACAGAGGTCCAGCAAGGACAGGAGTAGTCAGCCAGTTCACAGATGGACAGCAGCTCTACCAGATTCAACAATTCCCCGTGCCTGTGGACCAGGACCTGCTCAGCCCATGTTCATCCAGGCAGCCAACCAGCCCTCTGACGGGCAGGCCCCCCAGGTGGCCGGCGACTGAGGGCCTGAGTTGGCAAGGCCAAGGACACCCAACACAATTTTTGCCATACAGCCCCCAGGCCATGGGCACAGCCTCCCTCCCCAGAGGACCTGGCCCACCTCAGTACCTCCTGCAGGCTAGGACACTGGTGCACTAGGCCCCATGCCTGGGGGCTGAGATTCTCCAACAGATGGATGCAATACTTTTTGTTTCCTTTTTTTTTCCCATTTTTTTCAAGGAATCAATACTTCAGTATGTTGAGCTGTATGTCCAGTCCTATGAAATTAAAATATTAAGTAACATATTTGTGGCATTTTCTTGGAAAGTGTGGTTAAAGAAATACTTCTCCTTTTGTTTTCCTTTCTTTTGTGTTGTTGTTTCTTACTGCCACTTCTTTTTAGAACCAGATCTCCCCAGGGGTGTACAGTGTTTCTTGATTCTTGGAACAGCTGCTGCCCCAAGATTTGCCATGTTGTTCTACCCTCATATTGAATTAGGTGAATGTGTGTAGCTGCCTTTTCACTAGTGGTCCTCTCCCCATTTCTTGCTTTTATGCCAGAGCTCTGTACACTTGCATCCAGAGGCCATGGAAACATTCCTTGCATTTAAGAGACAGATTTATTCCCCATGGACAGTGGGTGGGTTCATTGCCACACTCTTTTCTCCCAGGGACCCAGGAGATGAGGACTTTGTGCGTTTTCTGCCTACCTCCCTTTATTTTTAAAATGCAGTAAAAACTCTGCTAGTCTCCTTTGCATGGTCTTCAAACTGCATGAAATACAATAAATCTAATTTTAGATTAAAAAAGAAATTAATTATAAGACCTTATCTTACTCAAAAGTTAGCCCTTAGGTTTACTAACACTATAAGGTTTGCAAAATAGACCTATGGTTTCAGAAACATGCATGCAACTATTTCTGATTACAACATTTCTTACTTCCTTAATGATAGGAGTGAAAATGTGGATTTAGCTATCCTGTGGATAGCCACTGCAAAGGTGAATTTAGCCCACAGTTTGATAACTGGACTATATTCCTTTCTTCATTCAACTTGAACAGTTTGACCAGATGGAAGCACTGTGCTAGGTGTGGGGGATAAAATGATGACTAGGCCCATCCCTGCCTTGAGTGTTTCACAGTTAGTATTTTCTAAATAATGAAGTAAAGACAAAGAAAGAGAAATTGCAGGGCCCCATGAGAGAAAAAGAAGAGCATACAACTTACCTTGAATGTGAAGAAACATCATGAAGGAAGGGATATTCAAGCTGCATTTTAAAAATCAGCAGAATTTCCAGAAGGTGAATGGAGAGTGAGAGAGTGAGGGCTGAGAAGATGAGCAAAAGAGAAGGTGGAGAGGAAGACCAAGAAAGAGCGACAGTGTGGCTTGCAAAGGACTTCAAAATGCTCAGTGTTCCTCAAGCACTGCATTAGAGGTCAGCCCGAGGGATGTGCAGAGCTGTCGTGCATGTGAGGTTTGTTGTCTGTGCAGCGTCTTCTTCCCCTTATTCTGGTAACAGCATCCTGGTTTTCTTTGGGGGAATTACTCCTGCTCTAACTTTTTTATGATTGGGGACAGGGCTCTACCTAACTTAGGGCTCCAAATGTGAACATGACCCATGCCTGGCTGCTCAGGACATCCCATCACTTTTGATACTACTAATGGGTTCAAGAAGAACCCAATGGATTACATAGGATGAGTAACATTAGCTGTTGTAACAGTCTCTAAATCTCAGCCACTGAGATTTAGAGACTGTTACAACAGCTAGTGTTACTCACAAAAACAAACAAAGCATCACGCATACTTCTGATCAGGTGGTTCTTCAGTGTGGCTTCCTCCAAGTGGTGACTCAGGGATCTAGGCTCATTTCATCTCATGGGACTGTCACCAGCTGAATATTCTATGCCCAGACAATGAGTGAAGAAGTGAATGTGGAGTGGGTCCAGGTCTGGAGGAGCTAGCCTTCATTTTTACTTACATTTCCCTACCTGGCACTGTGCACATGACCAGACCTAGCTGCAGGGAACCTGGGAAATTTGCTTACCTGTGTGCTCAGAATGAAAAGGAAACAGTTTGGGGAGCACATTTTATTGAGCGACTCTTCCACACCCAGGTGGGGCTAATAAGAGCCAATGAGCCCAAGTCCTGGGATCATTCTTTCCTGAAATAAACAGGTGACAAGGAAAGAATCTGGTAACGTGGTGGAACCATGCCTGGTGCTTTGGTGAGCTTCTGGACAACAGATGAGAAGAACTCACCTGAGAAAGGCAGCAACATGAAAACAAGAGCTAAGAGAAAGAGAGTCCAGGGTAAGGCAGGCAAGATGCCTACGGTGCAAATTTAAGAAGATGAGGCTGTGTGCCTGGGCTCTGTCTCTTAGGACCCTGCTAGAGCAGGGTCAGTACTTGCATGACCTAGCTGCCTCAAATCCTGCATCCCAGGCACCGAGATGGCCCAGACCTCTCCCTGAGAGAGAGGAAATCTTGGCGGTATTATTTGAACTCCTGGATCCATCTGAAATCAATCCCATGCACTGGAATTTTCAGCCACGTGAATCAATAAACATACTTTTAAGCTAAACCTTTTTAAGTTAGGTTTTTGTGCCTTGCAACCAACAGAATTCTAATAAATATGTGTTAGTGCCATAGAGAACCTGTGAAATGTTTTAAGCGGAAGAGTAGCAGAGAGGCCAACATAGTTAACCCAATATACCTGTAGCACATCCTGCCATTCTCACTGAAAACAGACAGTCAGCTCACCTCCATGCAGATTTTTCTCCTCATAAACAACATTAATCGTGCCATCAGGATTCACATCCAAACGCAAATTTAAAAGATTTCTCTAAATCAAAATGGCCCTTTATAAGACTGTATTTGATGCTTTTGACTTTCCTGCTTTTAGCTGAAAGGTTTTGAAGCTGGTACTGCAAGCAAAGTCCTTACTGTAGCTTTTCTGGCCCCTCCAGGACCAATAAAAACTTGAAATCTTGCAGCAGGAAAATACGCTTCAATTTAGCCCTGAGTCTTAAGGAAGTGAGTAAGTGAAATGAGTGTTTGCTTTCTGGGATTGAATTTGATGATGGGTAAGAACAAGAAAGTATATGCAGAGTATTTGGGGAACTGCCAATGTTAATCCCATAGGTGGCCCCAGTGGGGCAATGGTCAACACTACCTTGCAGTCCAGAAAGTGAAATAGAATCCACTGTCACTGTCAACTATTTCCCGAGACAGTGATTGTCATTACCAACATTCCCTCTTCTGGTGTTTGTGAATCTCAAGGTTTAGATCAAAGTAACACTGGCTGCAATGGACATAAATAGCACAGTGGGCTGTTTTATAGCCACTCTGTGGCTGCATAAGGGGTGACCAGGGAGTGGAAAGGCAGGGAGTGGTGATGTAATGACTCCTGACTATTATGCACATCAATTTCTTTTTACACTGAACAGATATGCCCTAGAATATTATGATAGATGCTGCCTTCTTATTATCAAATACCAACACTTTTCTTTCTGTCAATGGTTTTGTAATTTCCAAGAGATAGAAAGCAGACATTTCCCTTAAAGCTGCTCCTCCTGATAAGTATCCCAGATCATCTCAGGAATTTCCATTTGTCTTATCTTTTCAGCAGTACTGTCAGGAAAAATGTCAGACTTCTCATTTAAAGAAGCCAGAAGGTCATTTAAGTTCATAGAACAGATGAGCAATATTTTGGTTGGCTTTTTTTTCTTTTTTTAATCTCACTATTAATTTTAATTGTAATCTGTCCTGTAAGTTAAATGGACACTTTTTTCAATCTTTTTACTTGGTCACCAAGTAATCGCTGAATAGATTTGTGAATGGACATTAGGAGGCTTGGATCTCCTGTCTTAGGGAAAATCCCTTAAGAGCTCTGTTTCTCACTTGCTCCTGCAGTCAAACAGAAATAAAGCCACGTTACATTGTTATCTGACAGTTTTATTTAAAGGTAAGCCTTCTTAAATTCACATTAACATATATCTTTGTATTAGTCCACCTTCATACTGCTATGAAGAAACACCCAAGACTAAGTAATTTATAAAGAAAATGAAGTTTAATGTACTCACGGTTCCACATGTCTGAGGAGGTCTCACAATCAAGGTGGATGATGAAGGAGGAGTAAAGGCACGTCTTACATGGCAACAGGCAAGAAAGCATGTACAGGGGAATTATGCTTTATAAAACCATCGGCTCTCATGAGACTTACTCACTTTCATGAGAACAACATGGGAAAAACTTGCTCCCATAATTCAATTACTCCTACCAGGCCCCTCCCATGACACTTGGGGATTATGGGAGCTACAATTCAAGATGAAATTTGGGTGGGGACACAGCTAAACCATATCAACCTTCCACCCTAAAAATTGCCTATTATAGATTTCCCCTCTTCTTAGACTGTTTCATGAGAATGTTGGAGCTGAGCCACTTTCCTTTTAAGAGGAGTGTTTTTGTTCACCGACATAGATCCAAAAGCTTTTTGCTTTGCATTATTGTTAATCATTATAATTCATCTTGGGATCCCTTGAAATGCTTTAATGAAGTCATAATGAACAGTTATATGCTTAAAGAAACTGAACCAGAAGTCTATGCTAAACGTAAGGATCTCTTGTCATTAGTCTAGGTATTTAACTCGGCTTATCTCTTCTTTATTTTACCCAAAATACTACTTGTGTTAATGAAGTCTATCTGCATCTAGAATCAGAAAGAATTCCTTCTCTTTGACTGCAGTGATCAGGGCTTGGAAGAGCAGACAAGCAAGGATAATGAGCCCATTTTGAGATGCTGTCAAACAGTGTTCCTTGACAAAAATCCCTAACTATTTTGCAAGGTGATTTGGAAAAGAAGCGTTTACCCCACTTGTAATGACTTTCTTTATTTTTTTTATTACTGATATTTTATTTTAATTTTTTTATTTCCAAATTTTAAGTGCATGTGCAGGCTTGTTACACCGGTAAATGTGTGTCGTGGTGATCTGCTGCACAGATCATCCCATCACCCAGGTATCAATCCCAGAATCCACTAGCTATTCTTCCTGATTCTCTCCCTACTTCTACCCACCCTGCCCCACAACAGGCTCCAGTGTGTGTTGTTTTCCCCATGTGTCTATGTGTTCTCATTTAGCTTCCACTTATAAGTGAGAACATGCAATATTTGATTTTCTTTTCCTATGTTAGTTTTCTAAGTATAATGTCCTCCAGCTCCATCCATGTTCCTGCAAAGGGCATAATCTCATTCCTTTTTATGGCTGCAAAGTATTCCATGGTGCACATGTACCACATTTGCTTTATCCAATCTATCATTGATGGGCATTTAGGTCGATTGCATGTCCTTGCTACTGTGAATAGTGCTGCCATGAATGTACACGTACATGTGTCTTTCTGTCAGAATGATTTATATTTTGGGGGGTATGTACCCAGTAATGGATTGCTGGGTTGAATGGTATTTCTGCCTCTAGGTCTTTCGGGAGTTGCCACACTGTCTTCCACAATGGTTGAACTAATTTACCATCCCACCAGCAGTGTAAAAGCATTCCTTTTTCTCCACAGCCTCACCAGTACCTGTTGTTTTTTGACTTTTTAATATTAATAATGGCCATGAGGAATGGCTTGTTTTCTTCTTTTAGATTATTCAAAGCACTCTTGTCATATAAGACAGAATTCTAGACTCCTGTCAATCATTCATTCATTGATTTATCAAATATTGATGAAGCTCCTACTATGGGCCAAGCCCTATTCTGGGCACTTGGGAAACATTGTTGAACAGAATCAATCAAGCTGTCAGCCCTCCTGGTGCTTACATTCCTCCTTAGAGTCTGCATGAGTTTTGCTTTCTCTGAAATACTCCCAACATTCACTCATGAAGGGAACTGGATTCTTACCTATATACCCTGATGGTTGGTGCCCTAATTGTTTCCCAGGTTTCCCAGGGGCGTGGTTAAATGAACAGGTTTTGGAATCCACTGGCCTATGTCACATCTCACTTTAATGAGGCACTAGCTTGAGCAAAGACAAGAACACGCTAAGCCTCATTGTCCTCATTTGCAGGTGGCAAAAACAAAACCACCCAGTCACAGAGTTCTGTGAGGATCATACAAGAGTTCCATACATAGTACTTAGCCCTGTGGCACTGTGCATTATTGGCCAGGCTGATGCATTATTATTTGTGTTAAGTATGAAACTACAGACTCACGTAGTCAAGAAAACACCTTTAAAATTGCTTCACACCATTCTCATCCTCCTTCACTAGTCAGGCTAGAAAAATAATTTTGAGTCGCTTCTGTGACTTCTCCTTCTCTATATTTTAAAAAAATCTGACCGTCTCTACTAAAAATTACAAAAAGTTAGCTGGGCACGGTGGCGCGTGCCTGTAATCCCAGCTACTCAGGAGGCTGAGGCAGGAGAATTGCCTGAACCCAGGGGGCGGAGGTTGCGGTGAGCCGAGATCGCACCATTGCACTCCAGCCTGGGTAACAAGAGCGAAACTCCGTCTCAAAAAAAAAAAAAAAAAAAAAAAAAAATCTGAGAGGCTCGTGTTTGGCATTCAGAGGCAGAAAAGGGCTGTGATTTCCATTTGTCACGATAACCGTGGTGTTACTGTGTGGTGGATCTCTGCTTTTGGGCCATGCCTGAGGCTGAATCTTCAGTGCTTGGGCTCCAGCCTCTCTAGGAGCCCAATGCCACCACATTCCCTCAGAGGCTCTGCAAACTCATCCAGGGTGCTTCCAGAGACAGGTCTATAGGTTCCTGTTTCACCAACAACTCTGGAACCTCACCCACTTCCTGGTCTAGGGTAAGCCTGTGCCTCCATCTTTTTGCCCTGAAAGATAAGATTCTTTACAGTCCTTTGTATCAAGGACACCCAGAAAATTTCACCCAGGCTTTCACAAAGGCAGGAAGAGTTGAATTACCAACTTTTTTTTTTTTTTGATGGAATTTCTCTTTTGTTGCCCAGGCTGGAGTGCAATGGCTGATCTCAGCTCACCACAACCTCCACCTCCCGGATTCAAGTGATTCTCCTGCCTGAGCCTCCCAAGTAGCTGGGATTACAGGCATGCACCACCATGCCTGGCTAATTTTGTATTTTTAGTAGAGATTGTGTTTCTCCATGTTGGTCAGGCTGGTCTCAAACTCCTAACCTTAGGTGATCTGCCCACCTCAGCCTCCCAAAGTACTGGGATTACAGATGTGAGCCACCACTTGGCCTGAATTACCAACTTTAAAAAGCTTCGGATTCTTACCGTACCACAAACCTCCCTGATACAAAAGAGTTTACACGTAGGAAGAGGAAACAGGCAGCCAGGGGAGAAAGACTATACTGCACAGAAAGAGTAACCTTTATAGAAATGGATATCTCTGTACAATTTCCTACAACATGGAAATATTCTTTGCAGTTGGGACCATGTCTTGTGATGTTGCAATATTGCTTACATCACGTGATAGACAAAGCCATGAACACAATGAATAGATTTGAAATGCAGGCACAAGATCTTCTCAGTGTATGGGGGAGTCAGGTTAAAATAGTTGTAATGGATGTGACTTATTCCCAGGACTTTGATATTTGAGTCACAGATCCAGGAAACCTCCATGTCATGCAGTTCGCTCCAGATGGTGTTCCCTGAAAGGTGTATGCCTTGGATCTTGTTCATGGAGGGGGAGTTACTAACAAGGGCCAGGAGGACCAGTTCATTTCACAACAAGGTCCTGTCACCTGGACGCTGAGGCTATTGTTAGCTCCATGTCTTTCTCCCTTTCACTTTTATGTAAATGTTATAAATAAACTGTAATACTCATTTTGCAAGATGCCCAGTTCCATTTCCTGATCCTTGGGACACACAGTGCCAACTCTAATGGTAGCATAGTTTCTATGCTCTTTTGAACATAGCAGTCACAATTCTTTGTTTCTCTTTGAACAATTTTCATTTAGTCTTAATAGAAAAGTATGAGACTTTATCTTGGAAAACCATTCAAGAAAAATCAGAAACACCCTCAGAAATATTTGTTCAGAGGCAAACAAAAAGCAAAGTGCATATTATTAAGGGTCTGACGTTTATCAAATGACTTCTCCTTCAGCAAATTATGAAGTGTGTAGAGTTGTGACCCATTTATGTTTTTTGTTTGTTTGTTTGAAACAGAGATTCACTCCTGTTGCCCAGGCTGGAGTGCAATGGCACGATATGGGCTCACTGCAACCTCCACCTCCTGGGTTCAAGCAATTCTCCTGCCTCAGCCTCCTGAGTAGCTGGGATTACAGGTTTCCACGGCCATGACCACGCCCGGCTAATTTTTTGTATTTTTAGTAGAGACTGGGTTTCACCATGTTGGCCAGGCTGGTCTTGAATTCCTGACCTCAGGTGATCCACCCACTTTGGCTTCCCAAAGTGCAGGGATTACATGTATGAGCCACCATACCCAGCCTTGTTTATGTTTTGAAGTGAATATTTTGGGGAAAAACACATAGAGGAATAAAAATCATTTTGATTATCACTGTAGTGGTTAAGAACACAGACTGTGAGACAATGGCCATGTTCGAATCCCAGCTCCTGCACTTATTATCCCTATGACATTGGGAGAGTTACTTCTCTGGGACCCCACTTCCTCACCCATCATAATATGTATGACAATAGTTATACATAATTGAGGGGTGCTGGCACCCCACTCAAAACCCTTTGGCAAGCCTTCTCCCTGTGAGCACTGAGGTCTTCTTACTCCAGTCTCCTTGGCTGTCTTTGCAGGAACTTCCTGGCCACCAAGTCACATTTAACATATGAGTGAGGCAGATTGGAGTGCCAGGAAGTCACAGCCCATGGGAGCTGGACTTCTCACCAACAAAGGGATAAGTGGGAAGTAAGTGCTGTAGCCTTCTTGCCCCTGTGGGGAGTTGGGGCCAGCTCCGAGGCTCTATCTCTGCTCTCAGAGGTTCCCAACTGAATGGAGACCTGGCTGCTTACAGCGGGAACTGTTCATGAATGCACCCTGTACTGGCTTCCAGCCCTCCGTGCTCTGACCTCTCCAATCTTGCTAGTACTCCTTGGAGTCACCTCCCAAACAACATTCTGGTTACTGGGAAACACAATCTAAAACAACTATAGAGTAATATAATATTATAAAATGCTCTGCACTTTTTACCTAGTCACAGTAAGTATTAGGTAAATATTGGCCAAAAAAAAAAAAATAAAGCAAAGTGTAAGTTATTTTTACCAGCCTGAGATAGTCAAAACATAGGAAAACATGCTTCACTGACTTGGATTTGACAGGAAATCCTGGGCGAAGAAAAAGTAATATTTAAGAAAAAAGAGCATCTGGTGACATGAGATTAATAAGTACCTTATTTGTTTGTTTGTTTGTTTGTTTGTTTTGAGACAGGGTTTCTCTCACCCAGGCTGGAGTGCAGTGATGCCATCTCAGCTCACTATAGCCTCTGCCTCCTGGGCTCAAGCAAGCCTCCCACCTCAGCCTCTCCAGCAGCTGGGACCAAACGTGTACGTCATCATGTCTGGCTAATTTCTGTATTTTTAGTAGAGATGGGGTTTTGCCATGTTGCCCAGGCTGGTCTCAAACTCCAGAGCTCAAGTTATCCACCTATCTTGGCCTTCCAAAGTGCTGGGATTGTAGGTGTGAGCCACTGCACTTGGCCAATTACCTTCTTTTTTTTTTTTTAGTGCCTACTATGTGCAGAAGTAAAACTTTAATTAGCAAAGATCATGAATGAATCTTAAAATTTTACCACTAATTTCCCAAATTTCCTGATATTTACATATACACATAACAAATTTATACACACACATACATGTATCTATCTGCATATACACAGCACACACAGTCACACCATGCTACTCACATATACAACAGACATATTCATGTATATTCATCAGTGAGCAATGATTGGAAAGGCCATGGTACAGGATGAACTTTTGTAATAAGAAAGACTGATACTGCATGGACACAGAAAGGGGAGTACTAAACACTGGGGTCTATTGGGGGGAAAAGGGGAGGGCCAGTGGGAGGGGGAGGTGGGGAGGGATAGCCTGGGGAGAAATGCCAAATGTGGGTGAAGCAAAGCACACTGCCATGTGCGTACCTACGCACGCATGTGCAATCTCTTGCACGCTCTGCTCATGTACCCCCAAACCTAAAATCCAATAAAAAGTTAAAAAAAAAAAAAGAAAGACTGATACTGGGCTGGTATGGTGTAGCCCTAACTTGTATTAAAATACTGCAGCACCTCCTGACTTGTTGGTAAGTAAGTAGTCACTGCCCTTTATATTCAACTATTGTAACACAACATTTTATGACTAGAAAGTGTAGCAGTTAATTTTCAGTATGGAAGTGCTCCAGTCCTGGGCCCAGAAATAATTGGCTTAGACGCTCATTTAGAACAGATTTGCTGGTATTGCCATGATAAAACTCGTCTTCAACTGAGCAGCACAATTTTGTAAAGTGACCAGCAGTCACCATCAAAAGTGGCAATTTTTGTTATTCATGAGGTTCAGTGATCCTAAACTAGAAATATAGTCATAATAATATAATAAAATAAAACAAAATATTTAAAAACAGCTTGAAATTGGTAACATTATTTTATGCCCATGTGTTCATGAGTTTCCCAAGTATGCAGAAGTCAAAATTTAGAAAAATTGAATGTAGAACAAACCATGAAAGTGTATTTATAAAATTAAATTAAACATTAATTAAATTCAGATTAATTAAAACAACCTGATTTCATTTAAGCAAAATGCCCTTTATTGCAGTGTTTTGTTTTTGCATTTGAATTTAATTAACTTTGTAGTTTCATTTGTATTTAATGTGTGAATATATTTTGATTTTACAGTTGCATAAACTTTGCAACTCTAGAGGTCACACTTCAGTTTAGGCCCTCAAAGCAGGAGTGTGCACTGGCTATGATGATCTCCCTCACTTTCCTGGACCCACTTCCCCTGACCCAGGCAGATGGATGACCCCCAAGATATTATCACCTCTATACATGTAGTCAAGGTGGACGAGAGGCTCACCTCCACCTCCTCAACGCACCATGGTGCTGCTGCCCTAAGACACCTGACCTTCCCAACGCCTCTGCCTAGGCCCCCACCAGGGGCAGCTGCTAGGTGGGGGAAGGGAGGAGGACGAGGCTGAGCAGGACCCAGAACTCCAGAGAGTGAGAAGGCCAAGACACGTCCCAAAGAGACCCTGTGTAAACCAAATCGCTAAGCCCCTATCCTCAGTGCTTCCTTCCCTACCTCATCAAATTTTATTTATAAAACACAATGCCAACGATTATATGGTTAAGAATATCAAGGTGACAACCACAGAATACTAAATTCTAAGGACAACAGGCAGGATCCTGTGCAATTGCTCTGGCCTCAGGCCCATGTTCCTGTTCCAATTACGGTAGACAATAGGCATGCTTATTGTGATGGTTATTTTCCTAATGCGGGGTCTCTCCTTCTAATGACTACACAGAAATCAGAAAATTCATTGCATGCATCAAAAGGTGTACATCTGAATGCGAGAATATAGGCAGGCTCAAGAAGAGCTATAAGTGGCAGAGGCTAACTCCTAAATGGAGCACCTGGGGGCCCTCCATCACCAGGAAACACCAGGCACACTGATGAATGGGCTAATTGCAGGTCTGGGTGGGCAGTACATGGAGAGGCAGAGTTGGTGTGGGCTGCGTGGGATGCAGTGCAGGGTGGGTATACTTTTCTTCTGCTACACACACAACAGCAGTGTGGCTGGCACAGGAGCTGTCACCCTCCCGACAGCTGGGATTTTCCTTGATGTGCCCCATCCAGGCTGGGCTCTAGATTCATTTTGGTTGTTGTGTTTCCTGCATGCATTCTGTGGCCAAATGTAAGATGAGAGATTAATAACTTCTCAAAATATTCAAGTCTGTATATAACCTCTGGCTCCTAAAAAGAAAACTAAATAAGCTGGTATTATCAACCACCACCAAGTCAAATTCCATTTTAATCCAGAATCTTTTGCTATAGTTAAAACTGCTTAGCCCCAGGACCTAATGCTTGCCCAGTGTACACACCCAATAAATATTTGTTGAATGGCTTTGTTCCCACCCAAATCTCACCTCAAATTGTAATAATCCCCATGCGTCAAGGGTGGTGCCCCGTGAACATAACTGAATCATGGGGCAGTTTCCTGAATACTTTTTTTCGTTGTAGTGAATATGTCTCACAAGATCTGATGGCTACATAAATGAGAGTTCTCCTGCACACTCTTTCTTGCCTGCCACCATGTAAGATGTGACTTTGCTCCTCATTTGTCTTCTGCCATGATTGTGAGGCCTCCCCAGCCATATGGAACTGTGAGTCCATTAAACCTCTTTCCTTTGTAAATTACCCAGTCTTGGGTATGTTTTTATGAGCAGCGTGAGAACATATCAATACACCGAGTAAATGAATGCATTGATCTGGAGTTTTCTTGTTTGCTGTTGACATAATTTTACTCCCTTACAATAACTAGAAAAGGTAGACAGAACAAGCATTATTTTCCCATTTTACATATAAGGAAATTGAGACTCAGAAGGGTTAAGTACCTTGCTCAAAGTTACTCAAAGTTATTGGGTTTCCTTTGATCAAATGTAGGGCTTTTCTTCTACTACAGGGAACACAACGAAATCCACCTCAATGGCTGCGCCACCTGCCCTGCTTTTCTCACAAGCCACATTTGCTGTTATCTTTTAAGTTTTGTCTTTTAAGATTTACCCCTTTGGTGAACCAGGGCAGACAAATTGCATTTTTGTGGACTCTGTGTTTCGTTGGCTAGAGGTGATGATGAGCTAACAAGAGTAAAATTCTTTAAGGAAATCATCCTCACCATTATCATACACCAAAAAAAAACCACTTTTAAGAGACATACTTAGCTGTGGAAGTATTTCTCCAATTCTCTTTTGGTACAGAGAACATCCTGCTTTCCAGGGATACACACTTCGGGAGATAGGGGAGAGGGCAATCATGCTTAATGCTGAAGTTCTAGGGCTCAACACGCCAGAATTCCTGCTCTGCACTTTATTCCATGCGTGACCTTGGGGATGTTATTTAGTCTCTCGTGTCCTCAGTTTCTCACATGTAAAACTGAGACAATAAAAACAGAAAACTTGGAAGGGAGTTGTGAGATGGGCTGGTAAATGCTTACAGAGTCCCTAACTCGTGGCAAGAGAACAACGGGTGCTACCTTGTTTCTAGTGCAAGCAGAGCCTGCATCGAGGAAGGGGCCAAAGCACTCAGACATGGATTCATTGTGAAGAGTTCCCTTTATATATACATCATTGCACATCTGTGTGCGCATGTTATAAGATTAAATTCTCCTGTCCAGGTGGCTAGAAAATAAATTAAATATGTTAACCCAACTAAACAAAGATACAAATTTCTGTATTTGCAAGTGCATCTCTATTATATAAAATTCAGTCATAGGGCATGGAATTTGCCCCTAAATCTCAAAGTACAAGTCATTTTGTGTTTATTTGCTTTTTCTCTTTTTTCTTTCCTTCTTTCTTTCAAAAATTAAAATTGTTTTCTGACTTTTTGAAAGACAGCTTCAGAAAATAAAACTGAGATGGAAAAAAATACTTACGTTGTTTGTTACTAAATTCATTCCTAACTGTGACTGGGGATCTCATTTAAAATGAAATGACTCGGGACAATTTCTACTGGAAAGTGCATTACTCCAGGCTTATGTTTTCTTAAACGTGAGCATGTGGTAGAATCTCTTTTACAGCTTCTAAATGAACAGCTGCCTTGAACTTTCTCATAATCACCCAGAGAAAGCTCTCATCCTTTGCTTAGGTCCTCCTTCAAGATGAATCAGGGAAGGGAAAGATGAAAGGGGCTGGTCGGGAACCATCCCAGCAATCTTCAGAAAAGTGGAATTGAAGGAACACTTTCAGATCCTCTCCCAAATCCTTGCTGCAGCCGTGAGTGTGAGCTTATAACCACAACAGTATTACCACAACAGTGAACTCCCCACGTCAGCTCAGTTCTCATAGTGGCTTTACAGCGTACACGCCCATTTGTTCATTTGTGCTGTGTGGAAAACGAAACTATCCAAACCTTCAGTCACATTGCTTTTCTTTTGAGATAAAACTTGCTAATGGGTATCTAGGTATAATCATCCATTTGATTAATGCTAAGCTTCTGAATAGTAGGAAGGACTAAGAAATCCAGGGAAAGAACAAATCAACATAAAAGGATACTTTGTGATTCACTCACTTAACGAATATTGAGACCGTTTTGTCTTCCAGACACTGTCCTAGGCTTTGGGAATGGAGACGTGAACAAGACAGACGTGATAACTTCCTTTTGGGGCACTCCCATTAATGGGGGTAGAAGTAAACCAGTCTTTTAGGAAATACATTTTAGGGGCTTATATGTCAAAACAAGCAAGCAAACCACACCTTTAGCAGCTCGATCTTCTGACCTGTGTTGTCATGCCGTGATTACTGGGAATTACCTCAAACCTGAGACTGTTTCCTCATCAGTAAAATGGGAAGCATTCCATTTACAGGAGAGGCTCAGGTGGAAAGCATTAAGTTTGGTTTTCAAATTTTGAGAAGATAAATTTTTACTGAGTTGCAATTTTGTACCAAGCAATACATTAAAGCACTCCAATAGACAACATCTCCTCTGGACTTGATGCGACAACTCCATGCAATTGGAAGAGGCACCAAATGGATGAGTTTAATACTAACAACTGGTTTCACAGGAACTTACTGCCTCTGCTGGAATACACGATTCAAATACACTCATTTGGAATAGCCCCCAATAAAATCAAACTGTTAACTTTTTCACTCTCAGATCCACTAAAAACTGGTTGTGACTTCCTTAATTCTCACTCTCCTAAAGTAGCCAAAATTAGCTTGGAATTATACCAGTTCTGATTTGGGGATTTCTCTTTTAAGAAAAATGATGATCCCCTTTGCCTCATACTTGAATGCCTAGGAGTCAACTAAGATTTAAAACAGCAATTTGAAGCTGATACAGAGATGCCTTCATTAATGGTTCATATTTTTAAAGCCTGTGAATCCCTCTGATGGTTGTCGAGTCACTGCTAGTTTCAGTTAACTCAGGGGAGAGATATAGGGGAGTTTAGAATGTGGCCACAGTTAGAATTTGGCCCATATAAAAAATTTACATAGCTTATTCAACATACTTTTTGCCTTGGGCATCTGAGTCTTGGCCATTACAATCATAGACACATTCAAGTTTTCACTCCTTATCATTAGGTTAGTAGTTAAATCACCTTTGAACAAGTGGTTAGAGGTCATTCTAGCTCATGCAACGTCAGCATTTTACTGGGCTACTCTGATGCCAGGAGAGAAATGTCAGAGAAAGTAGGGGAAAAATTACAGCCTTTGGATGGTATTTCAAGTCCTTCATAGTCTCCCCCAACTATCCTCTCCATGGCTCACTGTCTTCATGTTCTTAGAGAAAACTGCATTATACACACAACACACACACACACACACACACACACACACACAATGCCTTAATGTATCCAAAATTTAACAAGCACAATTACACATTCATATTTTAGAGGATGCCGTGTCCTATACTGGGGATGCTTCTCTCCATATTTGTACCTCACAGAACCTTATTCTTCAAGTTTCAGCTCAAAATTCACATCTCACATTTTACCAAGACCTTCTTTGGTCTTCCCAAGTCAGAATGCGCTGTTTCGGATTCTCTAATCCCCTACTCATAGACTTCTTGCTTATTAAGGACAGATGGGGTGGTGGGCACAAATATTCTCACATTGTGGTTAAGACAGACATAAAATACTGCCAACTTTGCAGTATCCAAAAGTAGGTCGACTGTGGTATGGGCTAGTCATGTTCATGAAGCAGTGGCAGAATAGCTGTGATGAGAGGTACTCCACTAAATTCATCTATATAACACTTATTCATCTCCTGGTAATCCATGGTGCATCATTGTCTCTGATTGGTCTTTTACGAACATAGGCCCACAGTCAACAAGCAACAATAGGGTGAGGCCCAACAAACTCCATAAATGGCAGCATCTCTCTACTTCCAAGTCTTGCCAGCCTTCCAGCAATTCCAAGGCATGTACTAACCTTATTCATTCTTGTTCTTCAGGTCTTAGCAAAATATCTACCACCAATTTCTTAAGTTTCTGGCAGTGATGACTTGTTCTAGCAATTCCAAAGCCTGCTTCACTTTAAGTCCCACAACCACAGCACATCCTCTGATAGAATGGGGCAATAACTTCCAACTAGTCTGGGCATTTCCTGCACCTACTTTCTCTTGACTTCAAATTACCTTAATATTTTTAAACCTGGGTGTTAGAAGATGTTGGATGAAAACTCATTTTGAGTTCACCAGTTCTCAAAACAGCTTTCAAACACCATTGTCATACAAAACCCACACAGCACTACAAAACATCACCTCTCCAGCATTATATCATTGATTCTAGCAGTCGTCAGTGGTTGGGCTTGATTGACTCTTTTGTTTCTATACTGTTTTTCCAGAAGTCTTCCTGCCATGAGGAAAATGCACTATTAGCTTAGATGTAGGGTAACAGTTAATCCGTGATCTAGAAAGTGGTCCCTGATATAGCTTCACTTGAAACCATGATCCATGAGGTGCAGCCTTAGACCAATGGCAGAGTCAGAAAAATGCATCCTATTAAACCTACAGTAATCTTTTAATTACCCTCATTCTTTATTTTTATTACAAAGGATATATAAAACTCGCTACACTAGCATCTTGTTTTCTCTCCTGTAAGATTCCTAGAAGTGTCCAATGCCGTTGAAGTTTTGCCCTTCAGCCCTGCCTTAAGCACTGCTTGCCTTTCTCCCCATGCCTTTCACCATTTCCTCCCACCTCCGTATCTCAAAAGCCCCCATATCTATGTAAAAATGGCAGAGGGTTAGACAAGGATACAATGGGATAGGCAAAGCTAGAAATCTTTTAGCAAATAACAGGATAGGAAAGAATTGAACCATGCATATATTAAAATGTCTAGTGATGTATGATAAAAGGCTTGGTGATTAACTAGATGCAAAGTAATACAAACACCCATATGAATTTGGAAGCTTTCTTATTCCATGTCACATATTGTCTTTGGTGAGTAACTCTGACTCTGGTCTGCAAAATACCAGTGAATGTTAACTTATCCTGAAACCTTTCTGTAGCTGGAGCTGTGTGTAAAACCCAGGGAGGTCCTTGATTCTGATTTCAGTGAGTGATGGTTTCAGGCCTCTTGAAAAGCTGCCTTCATTCCAGTCTTTTCCCATTGGTAAGTGCCAAGTGCAAACTTCAGGATGAATTTGCTGTGGGTTTGTGCCATGGATTTTCCAGACTTCTTCCCCTTTCTGTTCCCTTACATATTCTTTTACATAAAACTGCTTTCTGGACCATGACAGACGTGGCACAGTGTTGTTTTCCCAAGGACAGAAACAGTCTGATTTCCATCACTCGAGCTGCTGCAGAAGCCAGTGACAACACCATTTTGTGATCCATTCAGATATTTTCTTTCTAAAATAAAGAGAATAACACCTCTTTAATTTCTTCTTTTTGTTGCTCGTTAGATATTTTATGATAGTATCTGCCTACGGGGCACTGTGAGTTAAATTGCTCTGGGCACCCTTTCTAGCTACTTGTTAGTTTTAACAACTCGCTCTCTAACAGAGAGCTAGCAGGCAATCCTGGAAGATAGGCTGTTTTCAAAAAAATCTAAGACACAGCACTGTTGTATGTACTGCTAAGAATATGTGTACTGTGACATGGTACTCAGATGCACTCTGAGTTTAGAGATACTAACGTGAAAAAGCTTGCATTTAGAATCAGTGGAGTTCCATATATACACACATACAATTTTTGTTACTTTAGCATTTTTGAGTGAGAAGAACATATGGATGGCATAAAACCCAAGAAGTCCCAAAATGTGGGAACTGCACAGTCTTCCTCTCACCCTTGTGCCAAGTCTTCCAGTTCACCATCTAAGGGACAGCGTCTCTTAGTGGGTTCTTCTGTTGCGCATACATTTTGCTGTCATTGCTGTTGTTTGCTATTTAGTTTATTTAAAGTCAGGTTTATGCAGACATACATATACTAAGATTCACTCTTGTTAGTGCACAGTTCTATGAGTTTGGACAAGTTCGCAGGGTCCCTCATGCTCCCTTGTGCCCATCCCCTCCTGTGTCCCCAGGCCTTGATAACTACTAATTTGTTTTCTGTCCTGATGGTTTTTGCTAGTGCAAATGTCATATCAATGGGACCACACAGTAGGTACCTTCTGAGTGTGACGTTTTCACCTAGAATAATGCATCTGAGATTCATGTGTGTTGAATGTATCAGAAGCTCATTCTTTTTTATGAGTATATTTTCAAGTGCAACTCATTTGAGTTTTTTTTTAACCTAAATTGTCTGTAGCTGCTCCATGAAAATTGTGTACTATTTTTGTCCTACAAACTTGCTCTAAATCACATAGCCTGAATATTTTCCAGTGCAGTGATCACCAAGCTGCATTCATGTTAAACTCTTTGGTTTAATTATAATCTAAAGTGCCTTCAAAAGTGGGAAAAAGTGTTACCTTTTCAATACCTGTGAAGCAAAAAGTGGCTTTTATGGATATGTTTTCAACCCTTTTTCTAAGAATATTCATGATTTAATCTTGGGCCTAGGGTGGCCTCTGGTATGTAATTTAGAAGGATCCGAATAAGGCTTACGAAAAAGTATTTTCTCCAAGTATGTTTTTTTTTATTTTTTGTCTCTATAGTTTCCTGTCTCTCTGTCTCTCCAGTTTTTTTTTTTTTTTTCTTCCTGTTTCTCTCTTTCTCCTGGTAAAAATTGTTTTCTCACCTGGCAAAAACCAAATAGGAAATTGGTGCTTTTAAATTTGGATAACCTCAAAATTTATAAACGTTTATTCTGGATCAATTGCTAGCCATAAACAAACAAAATTAATATAGAATGCATTAACTGGTCAGAGTGTTCTAAAGAAAAGCAAATCAAGAAAGAGGACAGGGAGTGCCTGGAGAAAGGTGATCAGTGAGTGCCTCGCCAATACACCCTGTGATCCTCGAGTACAGCAAATTCCAAGCAGAGGGAGCAGCAAGGCTGAGGCCCTGAGCTCGGAGCTTGCCAGCGTATTTACTCCTTTGTGGATGCTTTGAAGGGCAATCTGCTGGAAGTTCCTGATGACAGTAACAGTAAATCCTGAATATCCTTTGGATTAAAAACAAAAACATAACAAAATAGAAATATCAAAGGCCACAGATAGCCCTAAATTCTATGTTCTTGAAGACAAGGACCTTGTCAGAGTTCCTTTAATAGAAGCTCTAATCGCTAAATCACAATGCTCTGGCTCCAGCATCTCAGACTACTCAAGGAGATTGTTGACTCTAATCTCACTTCATTTTTAGTTGAACCAAGGGTCTAATGGAAACACACACACACACAAACACATACACACGCTGTACTTTGTGAATGACCCACAAGCCCTCAAATCAAAAAGTCAACAGGAAAGAATGTCTGTGGGTGTTCTATAGCAAAATAGAACAAAATGTTTTCACGATTTATGGCTGTTTTAGAAAGACACTTTCGATATTTTCCTCTCATTTCTTGCGTTGTTCCTCTGAAATCTCCTTCTACCTCTCCTGACTTTCCTCCACAACCACTGACCTTAACTATATGGTGGAGAGAGCTTCACCTGGAGCCTGTACTTTCAGTCTTGAATTATTTTGCAGGAGAGTTTGTAAGTAATTCCTCAATGGATCTCCTGTTAGGTCCTATGACACTTAAGGTGTTTTTGAGATAAAGCAACATATTCATTCCTTCCAAAACTTCACTTTTTGTAAAATTTTGTACCAAATATAACACAGTTTATGGGGGAAAAAAAGATGAGGAAGGGGAAAAGGCAAAGTGTTCAATGTCCATGCAGTTTTTCATCTAGAGCACTAACAGAAGCAATGATTGTAACCTGGGGAAGACATCACGAGCATTCCTGGTGACAGACACTAAAAATGAATACAACCGGTAGGGTGAAGATGCCTGCAATGCTTGGATTGGCTCAGAGCTGCAAAAGCTGAGACCAATCTGGACGGAAGTGGTTACTCTAAAGTTGCCAACTTGCCCTGAGACCAGAGCAGCAGAGTTGGGGGCCCAATTCTTGACATGGGGTGGGAGGGGGAAAGCCTGACTATGAAAACTTGTTTCTCATTTTTTTAAAAAAACATAGCTTAAAGGGCTCCTTCTATGCTAGCAGCAGCCAAGTTAAGAGATTATTTCCTTTCTTAAGAAGATTGTAATCCTACTTTTACTTTTGTGTCTCTCCCTTTCCAGGAAAATCTGTGCAGGAGCTAGCATGATTTTCCTGTGACACTGACAGCATTTTTCTATTTACCATTTGGTTGTGAGCTTCTTCACATTACACAAACAACACATCGCAGGACAGCAGACTACTTGGCCAGTTAGAAATGGGATTCTCTTAAAGTCACAACTTCACTCATTGCCTAGATAAAATAACAATGGTGACAGGAATAGGGTGGATTAATTATTTAGTGCTTTCATGGGCCAGGCTCTTGGCTAAAAGTTTTAAAGATATCACCAAATTTAATTGTTGCAGTGATCCTATGTCTAAGGAATTTCTATCCCTGTTTTCTGCATGATGGAATGGGAGCTGAAAAAAGCTGGATAACTGGCCCACGCCACATGGCCAGCAATGCAGAACTCGAAACACATTTCCAAACCTCATGCTCACCTCCAAACTATCTCTCTCTTGAGTCTCTAAACTTCGAGCTGAGTCTTGAAATTCTTATTAATTATAAAGTTGATTTGAGACCAAGAGAAAATTATGAAGTAGGCAAGTTTTATTGTCAGTGGCCCTTCCAATGGCCTTTTGTCACTACCCTTATCCCGCCACTCCCATTCTCTACATCTGTTTTCAAATATCTGTTGCTTCTGACAAATTCCTCTTCAAATCCTGGTTACCTGGATTCTGTGCCCTCCTATCCACCCTGAACTAGCTCCTTCTGAAGTGTGCATGCCACAGAATTCTTCTCTGAGCAAGTGTCTGATTTCTGTGTTCCGTGTGCCTCAGGTTCCAAAGAAACAGTGATACACTCTTAGCGGTGCACATATAGCATCAAACAGCAGCAGCAAAAACATAGTAAAATAGAAATCACATGTGCTTCACACATGGTTCTGTCCTGCATTTTACTAAATGTACTGCAAACAGAATGCCCTGAGAGGTCTACAAAAAATAAATAAAAACTAGCAAGGCACGTTGGCGCACACCTATGGTCCCAGCTACTTAGGATTCTGAGCGGGGAGATCACTTGAGCTGGGAGGCAGAGGCTGCAGGGAAGCATGATCACATTACTGCACTCCAGCTTAGGCAACAGGGTGAGACCCTGCCTCACTCTGTAGGAAACTTGGAGACCTAACTGATAGGGTATTTCTATGATTCCAGGTAGATATGGTCAAAAAACGAGAAGGTTTTAAAACACCAAATTACTATTTACATTTACTCTTTTTTAAAAGAAAGTAAAGAAACAGTTGGGCATGTGTAAAGAATAATGTATGTGAAAATGAGACACGGTATTGATAAAAAGATTTTAAAGGGGAAGCGTCATGAAAACTACAAGTCTAAGATCAGGTTGAGTAGAAGCCCCTTTATGCGGTCTTCAAATACAGCCAAAGCTTAAGGTTACAGGGTCCCTGTGTTGTGGTTACTGCAAGTGCCCTGGGGATGGTGTCAGGAGCCATAATTTGCTAAATATCTATGTTTTCTTTCCATGTTCATTCATATTTAAAACAATCTGATGACTGATTTTTAAAGCTGCAACTAGAAAATAAAAGAGAATGTTTTAGAAATGACAGTGTTTTGGAGTTTTCTCAAATATTTAATAACTGACAAATCTGACACAGGTCTCAAACATTACTGTATGCAGAATGCTTGCTGCTATGGTGCTGTGTACTGCACTAACGATAAAATCGTGGTGATCTCTTGCTTCCAGATTTTCACCATTTGAACTCAGTAACTAAGCTTTCTAACTCTGTAGTAAAAATGAGAAATTTTTGAATAAATTCCTTGCAGTCAAAGATTTGCTGCCTGCTCTCTGAAACTTAGGAGCCAAATGGATTCAGAACCAAGTCAATTCTGCTTCTTTTGCTATTCAATCTCAGTAGTTGAACATTTAATATCTGAAGCAGGAACTGAATATATATTGGTGGGAGATGGGTATTTTAATCAACTCCCAAATGCATATTTCATGAGGAAGGAGGAATGTTGGAACAAAACAGTGTAGATTTGAGAAGGCTTAGTTGATCCCTTTGCTTAATTGTATTAGGCAATAAATTATAAATTAATTAATGAGTTATCAACTAGATCCAAAATTCTATGAGGAAGCTGAGAAATTCTTTGGGAAATGGACATGAGGAAGGAATTCTAGAGATACTATAATATTATAGTGTGCCAAAATCTCTTAACATTTTGAGGCCAAGGCAGGGGGATCACTTGAGTCCAGAAGTTCAAGTCCAGCCTGGGCTACATGACAAAATCCCGTGTCTACAAAACATAAAGAAAAATTAGCCAGACATAGTGGCACATGCCTGTGATCCCAGCTACTTGGGATTCTGAGGTGGGAAGATCACTTGAGCCTCAGAGGTAGAGGCTGCAGGGAGGCGTAATCGCACCACTGCACTCCAGCCTGGACGACAGAGTGAGACCCTGTCTCAAGATAAAACAAAACAAAATCTCTTCTAGTTACTCTTTAAAGAAATGATTTTAGAATTTCCTATTTTCCTTCCTTCCCCTACCTCTCTTGCATCCTGTTTGCTTGTTTTTTTGTTTGAAATCTAAGTGATAATTCTCTACATTGTCTCTGCATAGAACTCTATTGTCTGAATGCTTAACTCAACCAGAGGTGTGAAAGTGAGGCTGCTAATGAAACCAGAATTTGCCTCACAAACAGGGAAACATCTGGAAGACTTTGGGAATTACTTTGCTTCTTCAGCTGGGGTTTTGTTTGCCCTTTGCTTCTGATCTGCTCCTAGATTTTCACATACAAGACACAAAAAACTTTGACTGAAGCAATGTTTCCCAACCTTGCCGGATCCTGAGAATCACCTGGGGACAACTTGTTAAATACACAGACCTTGGCATCACTGAAGCAGAATTTTTAGGAACTTGGCTTGGAAATCTGTGTTTTAACAAGAGTTCCAGATGAATCTCATGATCAAATGGGTTCAGGACTCACTGGACTAAGACAGGCTTTCGTGGCATGATCTAAAAGCATGAACTAACAGCACCCAGCTCCGGTGTGTTTAATTAAGTATGAACAGCACAAGCCATTTACATGAGGACCTGAGATCTTCATGGGCATCTGAAACCTCAGCATCATCATTTATAAGCTTTAGTGTCCATCAGAGAAATCAACTGCCAATTCTCTGCCCTCCTCCAGAAGATCCCAAATCAGTAGGCCCAAGAGGACTGCTGCAAAGAACAGTTTAAGAAGTGCTCATAAGTTAATGCCATCTGTCATCTCTGCTTAAAAGCTAGCCCTTTGCAAATTGGTGAAGTAACACAATTTTCCCAATCAACTTTCTCTTCTTCCCCACCTCATCTACTCTCTCCCCTGTATTAGTCCATTTTCATACGGCTATGAAGAAATACCAGAGACTGGGTAATTTGTAAAGAAAAGAGGTTTAATGAAATTACTGTTCCACATGGCTAGGTAGGCCTCACAGTCATGGTGGAAGGCAAAGGAAGAGCATGTCTTCCATGGCAGCGGGCAAGGCCGCATTTGCAGGGGAACAGGACTTTATAAAACCATTGGATCTCATGAGACTCATTCACTATCACAAGAACATCATGGGAAAAACTCATCCCCATGATTCAGTTGCCTCCTACTGGGTCCTTCCCAGGACACATGGAGATTATGGTAGCTACAATTCAAGATGAGATTTGGGCAGGGACACAGCCAAACTTTATCACCCCTTTTCCAAGGCTGGCAGTGGTTTATATCACTTCACAAGGGCTTGGGTACTAAGGCCCCATCAGGAATCCTCCTTTCCCCACAATGTCTCATCCCTTCCTCCCATTTTAGACTATAAACTCCCAGGCTATCCCCTCTCTCTCCCATTTATGCTGAGATCTCCCTAAATTTCTCTTGTCCATCAAGCTATCTTCCTCAAGCTTCAGAGCTTTTAATTATCTAAAGCTTTTCTATCTGATTATATCAGGCATGCCTCAAAATTAACAAGTTTCAGCCACAGACTCCCATGTTGTAGCTGTCCAACCCATGCCCGAGGCAGACACAATGTTTTCTTGATTTTTTACTCCATGCCACCTTTTCCCCAACATCAGGCCCATCTGCAAGTTCTACCAATGCTGTCAACCACACCCATTTGTCTAAGAACACTATCATTGTTTGTTCAGATTTGGGTCTTTGGTTTTTTTTTTCCTACCCCAAAACAAAATAACAAACAAGTAATCAAACCCTGGTTCAACCTCTGGTTTTCCTATCTCAGTAAATGGCACCACCATCCACTCCAGAATCTCACAGCAAATAACTTGGAGTCCTTCTTGCCTCCTCTAATCTTTCCTACCCGCTTCTAATCCATAAGCAAATTCTCTAAAGCCTACCTGTATAATCTATCCCCAATCTGAGCATGGCTCCCACGCTGGTCCTTGCCTTTAATACGGGAATGACTGCCCTGTTTTTTCTGCATTCACTCTTGCCACTATCTGGTGACCTTCACTGTAAAATAACCAAATGATCATTCTGAAATGTAAAGTCTCCTGTTTAAACTCTTCCAATGGTTTTCCATACACTTAGGATAAAATAGAATCTCCTTTCTTTCCTCTTTTTTAAATGTAGTATCACACATCACTATTATTAAATAATAAATCCATGTAGTTGTAGAATTTTCTGTTCTGTTCTACTCATCTGCATTATTTCTTTGTATGATAGTCTATAATTTCTTTATATGATACTCTATGATTTCTTTATATGATATGATATTTCTTTATATGATTTATATTTCATTTTTTGCAAAAAATATAATTAGTTGAAAGAAGTCTTAATGAGCTTTAGAATTATTTTATTAAGTTCTAAGAAGTTGTCTGGCATTTTAAGTTGAGTGAAAAGTCTGTCAATTTGGAGAAATAACATGTTTTAATATTCAGTTTTAAAAATTTAGGAAAGGTTATACATTTTTATTGTTTCAAATATTTTTAATATCCATTAGTTAAATGTTGTAATTTGTATTTATTAAAATATTTTACGACCTTAAAATGTGTTATTTTCTAAGACCTTTTAAAATAAGGAATTGCTATTGAATTTTATGAAATTCTTTGAGAAAGTATTTCTTGTTGAAACTTATGGTGCATAATCTTAATAGACATTCTAACATTTTAAATTTTAAAATATTTAATTGACAAATAAATTTTGCTTTCTTTTCAAATCCCAAGTAAATAACACAGTATTATTAACTGACTATAGTCACCAGGTGACATGTTAGATCCCCAGAACTTATTTATTTTATAACTGAAAGTTAGTACACTTTTACCAATATTCCTTCATTCCTCCCCCTCCATCTTTAGCCCCTGGTAACCACTGTTCTACTGTCTGCTTCTATGAGTTTCAATTTTTTAGATTCCACATATATGTAAGATCAAAGAAACTGAAGACAACATAAATAAATGGAAAGCCATCCCATGTTCATGAGTCAGAATAATTAGTATTATTAAAATGTCCTTACTCCCCAATGTGGTCTACAGATTCAATGTAATTTCTATCAAAATTCTGTCATTTTTTACAGAAATAGGAAAAACAATTCTAAATTTTGTATAAAACCACGGAAGATCTCAAATAGCCAAAGCAATCTTCAACAAACATAGCAAAGTTGTAGGCATAACATTCCCTGGTTTCAAACTATACTACAAAACTATAGAAATCAAAACAGTATTGTGTTTGCATAAAAAGAGACACATAAACCAATAAAACAGAACAGAGAGCTCAGAAATAAACTCATGCATATATTGTCAAATAATCTTTGACAAGGGTGCTGATATGGTTAGGCTTTGTGTCCCCACCCAAATCTCATCTTGAATTGTAATTCCCATAATCCCCAGATGCTGAGGGAGAAAACAGGTGGAGGTAATTGAATCATGTGGGCAATTTTCCCCATGCTGTTCCCATGATAATTAGTGAGTTTTCATGAGATCTGATGATTTTATAAGCATCTGGCATTTCCCCTGGTAGTACTCACTCTCTCCTGCCACCTTGTGAAGAAGGTGCCTGCTTCTGCTTCACCTTCTGCTATGATTGTAAGTTCCCTGAGGCCTCCTCAGCCATGCAAAACTGTGTCAATTAAACCTCTTTTCTTCATAAATTACCCAGTCTCTGGTGTTTCTTTATAGCAGTGTGAGAACAGACTAACACAGGTGCCAAGAATACACAACAGGAAAAGGACAATCTCTTCAGTAAATGTGGTTGGGAAAACTGGGTATCTACACACTGAAGAATGAATTGGACCTTGTCTTACACCATATACAATGCAAAATGGATTAAAAGCTTAAATGTGAAATATGAAATCATAAAATTTTTAGAAAAACACATAGAGAAAATGCTCCTTGACATTGGTGTTGGCACTGATTTTTTTCCATGTGACACCAAAGGCACAAGCAACAAAAGCCAAAATAAACAAGCAGGTCTACGTTAAAATAAAAAGCTCTGTACAGCAAAAGAAATAATCAACAAAGTGAAAAGGCAACTTATGGTATGGGAGAAAATACTGAAAACCATCATATCTAATAAGGAGTTCATAACCAAAATATATAAGGAACTTACCCAACTTAATTGCATTTAAAAAAAGACAAAGCTAAAAATAAATAATCTGATTAGAAAATGGGCAAAGGACCTGAATAGATAATTTTTCCAAAGAAGTCATATAAATATCCAACAGGTACATGAAAAAATGATCAACATCACTAATCATCAGGAAAATGCGAATTAAACCACAATGAGCTATCATCTCACACCTGGCTATTATCAGGAAAACAAGAGACAACAAGTGTGGGCAAGAGAGTGGAGAAAAGGAAAGCCTTGTACATTGTTGGCAGGGATATAAATTGGTACAGTCATGAAAAACAACATGGAGGTTACTCAGAAAATTAAAAATAGAACTGACATATAATCCAGCAATTCCAGTATTATATATATTTCCAAGGGAAATGAAATCAATGTCTTGAAATATCTGTACTCTCGTGCTCATTTCAACATTATTCACAATAGCTGAGATATGGAAACAATCTAAATGTTCATCTGGGAATGAACGGATAAAGAAAATACAATAGAATGTTATTTAGTCACACACAAAAAGATAGAAATCCTTTCATTTGTTAGAATGTGAGTGAGCCTGGAAGACATTCTAATTGAAATAAACCGGATCAAATAGCACATGATCTCACTGTACACGGAACCAATTTTTTTTGGAATTCTAAACCCTGCACCATCTGGCTGTGCTGCATCTCTACCTGCATTTTCTGCCCCTCCCACCTCCCTTTCTCTCTGGTCTTCTTGTTGAGAATGTTTGCATTTACTGTCCCTTGCCTTGCACCCTTCTCTCTAAGGTCACTGTGGCATAGGCACCTTCTCTGCATTCAGGTGTCTGCCCACCTGTGTCCTCCTGGGCAAATCCTGGCCACCTAGTGAAGATAATCGTAAATCTCACTTGGCCCAGGGACAGTATCCTCTTATGCTTCTTGTCCTAGCATCCTGTTTAATGTATTATTTGGCCCAGAATTTTTTTTAAGAATATTGTCAGTAGTAGAGGCAATAACTTATATTTAGCTGTCCTGCATTTTGTTCTTTCAACTTTTGCCATAGCATCGTCTGTCTAGTAACTTGTGAGGCTCATGTGCAGTGAAAAGCACTTTAACATCTAATTAAATCTGAAAGACCTCTAGGGATTATCCTCTGCTATGGCCTGAATGTTTACATCTCCCAAAATTCCTATGTTGAAATCCTAACCCTCAAGGTGATAGTATTAGAGTTAGATCATGAGGAGAGAGCTCTCAGGAAAGGGATCCATGTCCGTATAAAAGGAGCCCAAAGTAGTTTATTAATTTCTTCCATCATGTAAGGACATAGCAGGAAGGCTCCATCTATGAGCCAGAAAGTGGGCTCACCTGATACTGAATCTACCAGCACCTTGATCTTGGACCTCCCAGCCTCTAGTACTGTGAGAAATGAATTTCTGTTGTTTATAAGCCTAGTTTATGATATTTTGCTGGAGTGTCCTAAGACACAGTCTTTTTCTGATCTTTCCCAGAAGCAACCTAACACCTGCTTTTCAAGCATAGATGTAGAGGGCTCACTGATAAAACAAAGTGTGCAAAGACAACTAACTCTTCCTGGTTATTGGATGGTGGTGGCTGAAATCTCTGCCTAGCATTTGGTGCCCCAGTCAATTGTGCCATGGCCTGCATCACAGCCTGCAAGATACACACAGCCACCAGGCCATTAATCTACAGAATAAGCAAAATGCGGGAAGTCATACACTATGTGTACCTGAGTATTTTTGAGAAATACAAGTTTAGCAAGCCTACCATAGAATGCATAGAGAAAGACAAGAGGCTCTTGCTAGAGGAGTTTTGTCATTTATTGTGCGATATTAATCTCCGGCTATGTGTGTACTAAACTGTTTAGCAAGACATTTTTATTTTTTAATGCATCCAATAACAATAAGCTTAAAAAAACTGAAAATGAGTGTTTCATGAAAAATTAAGCACTAGATTTCCATGTCTTAAAAAAGTTGACAATAAATGTGCAAATTACGCAAAATGTCACCATTCACCATCATAGGGACCAAACTGATACCAAAGATTGTGTGAATACCAGAAGACACCATGCAGCTGAAGACGCATCTGTATCTATTTCAACAGCCTAGTAATTATTTCCAGAAGACCGTGAAGTTATGAATTGTATGTACACACAACTTCTCCAAGTGTATTTCTGCTCCATAGGCTTCTTAACTTACTGAAAACCTTATTTTATTATGACCTTTCATGGTAGGCAGGAAAATGACCCTCCCCGACAGGATGTCACATCCTAATCTTTGAAATCTACGAATATGTTACCGTAACTTACCTGGTGAATGAAATTGGACTGATATGATTAAGTTTGTAGCTGTTGAGATGAGGAGATTATCTTGAGTCATCTAAGGAGAGCCCCATGTTATCCCAAGGAGACATGACGATGCTGCAATGCTAGCTACACCATCGACTTTGAAGATAAAGGAAGA
This sequence comes from Callithrix jacchus, assembly GCF_049354715.1. Lineage (NCBI taxonomy): Eukaryota > Metazoa > Chordata > Mammalia > Primates > Cebidae > Callithrix > Callithrix jacchus. The sequence goes on from NC_133502.1 coordinate 76,418,582, forward strand.
GACCACGAGCCAAGGGTACAGATGGTCTCTAGAAACTGGAAAAGGCAAAGAAACAGATTCTCCCCTAGCATGTGCAGAAGAAATATAGCAATGATGTCACCTCAAGTTTAGGCCAGTGAGGCTTCTGACCTATAGAACTGTAAGGTTTAAAAAAAAAAAGCGTGTTATTTTAAGCCCATTACATTTGTGGTAACTTAGGATTTTTTCTTATTTTTAAAAAATTTTTCTTTTTTTTTTTTTTTGTTTGTTTGTTTGAGACAGGGTCTTGCTCTGTCACACAGGCTGGAGTGCAATGGCATTATCTCAGCTCATCGCACCCTCCACCTCCAGGGTTCAAGTAATCCTCTCCCTCAGCCTCCCTCGTAGCTGAAACTATACACGCACAGCACCATGTCTGGCTAATTTTCCGTGTTTTTGGTAGAGATGGGGCTTCGCCATGTTGCCCAGGCTGGTCTTGTACTCCTAGCCTCAAGCGATCTGCCCACCTCAACCTCCCAAAGTGCTGGGATTACAGGCATGCACAACCATGCCCAGCCAGTTTGTGATGATCTGTTACAGCAGCAATGGCATGTTAATCTGCACTCCAACCAAAATCTGTTTTCATGATATCATCACACAAAAAAATATTTTGATCTTCAATGTGGAGGTTTTTCAGTAAATTTCAATAGCATTCACAATAATAACAGATGTTTTATCTTAGAATGAATTTTTTAAAAGCTTTACTTTGTTTCCATGAATTGGATGAAAAGAATATCAAACAATTATTGGAATTGACTTCACTGATTTTTCTATCCAAAGTATCTAATGATACCATTTAACCCTTTGCTCACTTCTTCTGTTGGTGGAGCTGCCTATGGAGTCAGGTTAAAATACTGACACATTTCTATAACAAGACCAGAAGTGAAGCAGGACTGAACATATCCTTCATTTTAAGGTAAGAGTTATTTTTATCTCTTATCAACTGATGAGTTATTTGAATTTCAAATCTATCAACCATAAAAAGCAAAGTTGAAGATTGTAGGCATTTGTATGAATAAAAGTAACAAATTTATTTTAAAAAAATTCTTAGAAAAATATTAGTTATGGAGAAATAGAGACATATTAGTCTCAGATTAAAGTAATAAATATATTTCTAAGAATACACGAGTTTGCTGGGTTTTTAGCACTTATTACACACTTGAAATTATCTGATTTATGCCTTGGTGTTTGTTAGCAGTCTTCCCCCACCCATGTCAGAATATAGGCTCCATGAAAATGTGGCTTTATCTTTATCAATAGCCAGTACTTGAACATGTACAATAAATGAATAAACCATCCCGTGATCTTCCCACCTCTGATTTTCCTTCCTTGATTCTACTCTCACATGGTAGAGTATGGAGAGTGCCCTTTCTAAAGTCAGGAGCTTATTGCCAGGGCCAGGCCAGGGCCAGGCAAGTGAGGCACTGGGACATTTAAGGGGATGCTCACAACTGGGGGTTGCCCTGCACATCCATGGTCTGAGAGTAAATGCTGCCTTACGTTTTGCTAGGCTTCTGGCTTGTCCCACCCTAGTACTGACCTGGCTTATACCTTACTATTATATTTAAAAACTTTCTTACATGCTCTGCTCATGTACCCCAAAACCTAAAATCCAATAAAAAATTTAAAAAAACAAAAAACTTTCTGTGAAACCCCTATTTCCATAAAACTCTAGCGCTTCAGTGGTGAATTCAAGGTTGTGCATAATCCCACTTACCTCTGCAGTTGCATCAGCTACCACGTGACTTCTTTATATTTAAAGTGCTTTCCTGTAGACAGCATGTGGTTGTGTCTTGCTTTTAAACCAATCTGTCAGTCTGTCTTTTTAAAAACACAGCTTTATGCAATGGGGAAAGGACTTCCTAGTCAATAAATGGTGCTGGGATAACTGGCTATCCATATGTAGAAGAATGAAATTGGATCTCTAACTATCACCATATCCAAAAATTTATTCAAGATGGATTAAAGACTTAAATGCAGCATTTGGTTTTCAGTTCTTGCCTTAGTTTGCTAAGAATAATGGCCTCCAGCTCCATTCATGTTCCTGCAAAAGACATCTTCACACTAATTTTTGTGGCTGCATAGTATTTCCTGGTATATATGTGCCACATTTTCTTTATCCAGTCTGTCATTGATGGGCACTTAGGTTGATTCCATGTCTTTGCTAGTATGAATAGCTCTGCAATGAACATTCATGTGTATGTGTCTTTATGGCAGAATGCTTAATATTTCTTTGGATTTATACCCAGTAGTGGGATTCCGGGGTCTCATGAACACAAAGGAAAAAAACAACAAACACAGGGTTCTACTTGAGGATGGAAAGTTGGAGGAGGGAGAGGAGCAGAAAAGATAACTATTGGTCACTGGGCTTAATACTTGTTTGATGAAACAATTTATACAACAAACCCCTGTGACATGGGTTTACCTATGTCTCAACCCTTTACATGTACCCTTGAACCTAAAACAGATTTTTTTTTAAAAAAGACTTAAATGTAAAACCTAAAGTTATAAGAGTCCTAGAAGAAAATCTAGAAAATACCCTCTGGACTTCAGCCTTGGGAAAGACTTTATGACTAAATCTTCCAAATCAATTGCAACAGAAACAAAAATTGACAAATAGGACTTAATTAAAACAAAGAACTTCTGCACAGTAAAAGAAACTATCAACAGAGTAAGCAGAAAACCTACAGAATAGGAGAAAATATTCACAATTTTATGGACCCAGCATAGATCTAAATCCAGACTCTATAAGAAGCTTAAACAAATCAAGAAAAAACAAATCAGCCTATTAAAAAATGAGCAAAGGACATGGCAGGCACTTCTCAAAAGAAGACAAAAAGGTGGCCAAAAAACATGAAAAACTGCTCATCCTCACTAATCACCAGAGAAATGTCAATCAAAACCACATTGAGATACCATCTCGCACCAATCAAAATGGCTTTTATAAAAAAGTTAAATATTAACAGATGTTGGTGAGGCTGCAGAGGAAAGGAAATGCATATACACTGCTGGTGGGAATGTAAATTAATTCAGTCACTGTGGAAAGCAATTTGGAGATTTCCCAAGGAACCAAAAATAGAACTATTATTTGACCCAGTAATCCCATTGTCAGGTATATATCCAGAACAAAATAAATCACTCTATCAAAAAGATACATACCTGTGTATGTTCATTGCAGCACTATTCACAATAGCAAAGATGAGTAGTCGACCCAGGTGCCCATCAATAGTGAATTGGATAAAGAAACTGTGGTACATGTACACCATGGAATACTATGCAGCCATGAAAAAGAACAAAATTATGTCCTTTGTAGCAATGTGGATCATCTGGAAGCCATTATACTAAGCAAATTAATGCAGAAACAGAAATCCAAATATCACATGTTGTCATTTATAAGTGGGAGCCAAACATTAGGTACACATGGTCATATAGATGGGAACAATAGACACTGGGGACTACCAGAAAGCAGAGGGACAGAGTCAGGGCAAGGGTTGAAAAACTACCTATTGGGCTCTATGCTCACCACCTGGGTAATGGGATCAACCATATCCCAAACCTCAGCATCAAGCAATATATCTCTGTAACAAACCTACACATATACTCCCTGAATCTAAAATAAAAGATGAAGTTTTTTAAAAATAAAAAAATTCATCACAGAACAATACACCTTTATAAAGACATAATTCACAGACCATAAAATTGACCCATTTTAAAGTTTACAAGTCGATCGTTTTTATTATTGCTCAAAGTTGTGCAACCAACACCACAGTCCAATTTTAGAACATTCTTATCATTTCCCCTTCAAAACTGTCCCCATTAGTGGTCCTTCCCCATTCTCTCTCCCACACCAGCTCTATGTGGTCAAGAATCAATTTTGTATATTTGTTCATTCTGGAGGTTTTGTATAAATGGCAACATACAATATGTAGTCTTTTTTCACTTAGTGTAATGTTTTCAAGATTCATCTATGTTGTAGCATGTACTGATATTTCACCCCTTTTGTTGCTTAATTGTATTCCATTGTCAGAATATATTATAGGTTATTTATCTGTTCATCAGTTGATGTATATTTGGCTTATCGCCAATTTGGGATATCATGAATAATCCTACCAAGAACACTTGTGTATAAGCTTTTGTGTGGACATATATTTTCAGTTTCTTGGGTATATACTTAGGAGCAGAACTGGCATGTTATATGATAACTCTATGTTTAATATTTTGAAGAATTTCCAAATTGTTTTTCAGAGTGGCTGTGTCATTTTCCATTCTCACTAGCAGTATATGAGGGTTTCCATTTCTCCATATGCTTGTTGGCATTCTTTATTGTCTATCTTTTTAAATTATAGCCAACCTAGTAGGTGTGAAGTGGTATCTCACAATGGTTTTTATTTCATTTCCTCAATGACTGATATTGAACACATTTTCATGTGCTTCTTGGTCATTTGTATATTACCTTTGGAAAAATTTCTATTCAAGCCCTTTCCCCCCTTTAAAAATTGAGTTATCTGCCTTTTTCAATTGTTAAGCTCTGAAAGATCTTTATATATTCTGGATACTGGATCTTTATAAAAAAATAATTTGCAAATATTTTCTCCCATTCTGTGTATTGTTTTCTCACTTTCTTGATGGTGTTGGTTGAAGCATAGGAGTTTTTGATTTTGATAAATTTCAATTTAATTCTTACTCTTTTGTCATGTCTGCTATTTTCTGTGTTTTGAATGGTTTTAGAACATTTTCATTTAGTATAATCATTGCTAAGGTTAGATTTAGATCTACCATTATATTTGTTTTTATGTGTCTGTCCTATATGTTCCTTTTTTCCCCTCAAAATCATTTTTTAACCTTCTTTTGGATTAATGGAATATTTATCTTTTTAGTGGTTGCTCTAAGTTTTACAATTTGTATCTTTAATATATTACTTCTTACCTTCAAAAGTATCATAGCATTCCAAGTATAGTCTGAGAACCTCCTAATTGTGTACTTCCAGGTCTAAACTCCTAGCCTCTGTGCAATTTTTACCACACATTTATTCTTCATTCCTACATGTGCTCCAAATATCATAATACATGGTTACTATTTTTGCCTCAGACAATAAATTATTGTATAAAGGGATTAAAAGTAAGAAAATCTTTCTTTATTATTTGCCCTCATTTTCAATCATTTTCAGCACTCTTCCTTTCTTTGTTTAGATTCATATTTCTGTGAGGTATCATATTCCTTCTGCCTGAAAACCATTGCTTAACATTTTTTGTAATTCAGGTTGCTGGAACAGATTTATCTTAGCTTTTGTTTGCTGAAAAAGTATTTATTTCACTTTCATATTTAAAGATATTATTTCTGGGCATAGCATTCTGGGTTGAAAGTTTTTGCTTCCTTATTTTAGACATCTACCCATTGCCTTTCAGTTTGCATAATTTACAATATAACGTCTATGGTAATTTTCTTTCTTCCCCTGGTGTTTCTTGGCTACATTTAATATTTCCTTTTTAGCTTTGATTTTCGGCAGTTTCATCCTGAAGTATACTTGCAGTTTGTATCTTTTTCTTTTTCCTCTTCCTTTCCTACTCCTTTGTTTGTCTTTCATCTTTATAAAATTCTTTCTTCCTGGTTTTGTTTCAGTTTGGGTAATTTCTCTCAACATATTTTCAGATTCACTGACTTTTGCCCTCTTGGCAATGTCCAGTCTGTGCATTTTTTTTTTGAGATGGATTTTCGCTCCTGTTACCCAGACTGGAGTGCAATGGCGTGATCTCATCTCACTGCAACCTCTGCCTCCTGGGTTCAAGCAATTCTCCTGCCTCAGCCTCCCAAGTAACTGGGACTACAGGCATGTGCCACTATGCCCAGCTAATTTTTGTATTTTTGGTAGAGACGGGGTTTCACCTTGTTGACCAGGATGATCTTGAAACTTTTTTTTATTTTTACTCAAAACTCTGATTTATTTTTTAATTTCTAGTATCTCAATTGACACTTAAAAATACTATTCATCTCTGCCTAAATACCTCATTTGTTTAATAAATGTTTCATCCAACTCTTTAAAATTCTTTTCTCTTCCCTGATGGTGTACTGCTGTGGTTTTTGTTTTTGTTCTTATTGCTGTCACCATTGTTTTAATCTTTCTCCACTATAAACTAAACTTTATAAGGACAAGGACTTGGTGTAATTCACTGTCATATTCTGAACACTCATTACTGTAGTAATGCTTTAACAAATTGTAATTGAATGAACAAAGGAAAAAACTTCTATATTCGTGGCTACTGCTGCCATGGTTTAAAGTGTTGCCACTTCTGATAAAATGTGCCTAGTATCTGTTTCTATTCTATATCTCAAAAAAATTGCTAAACGTAACAATTTATGTCTAGATAAGATAAGCTAAAACATTCAGACTAAAAATAGACAATGAATGCATTAAATATAAGCTAGGAGCAGTAATAAATGATCAAAATGTTTCAGAAAAGCATAAATACCAACCAAGTTCCCTGCTGCAATGAACAATCATAGTTTCTGGTCATTAGTTTTAAAGAGTGACATTCATTGGAAGGCAACTTATAGCTCATAGAACTGATAGGAAACTAGCAAATAGAAATTAAAGGATGTGTGAGAATGAGGCTGCTCTGGGGGTCCAAGGACCCAATCATTTTTTAAGAGGCCCAGTCAGACTAAGATATTGCTATTGATGTTAAGATTCCTGTATAAATCGTCTCCACAACTGACTCCCTTGAAGCCACTGTCCCTAGCTGCTGATTATTTCGGCTCATCCCTTTTGGTCTTCTGCAGTGGTAGGCAAAGTATAGCAGCCACTATTCGTGGCTTGCCATTATTCCCTCCTCTAATTTCACTGCAAGCCTGCACAACTTTCTGTTGTCAGCACCTGCACCTCTTAGCCTGAGGGAGCCCTCAATCAAGGGTATTTGTATTAGTCAGTGCTATCCAGAGAAACCTAACCAAAACGCTGTGTGTGTGTGTGTGTGTAGACAGAGACAGAGAGAAGAGATGTTTTAGTAAATTCTCTCACTCACAGGATTTCACAAATCTGAAATCTGTGGGGCAGGGCTGGAGATCCAGGGTAGAGCTGATGTTTCAGCTTGAGCTTGCAAGCACTCTGTAGGCAGTCTTTTTCTCTTAAGTACTTCAACTGATTGGATAAGGCCCACTGACATTATGAATGGTAATCTGCTGTATTCAAAATCCAGTGATTCAAACATTAGTCATGTCTAAAAATATATCTTCACAGCAATATCTAGACAGGTGTTTAACCAACATCTGGGCACCATAGCCCAGTCAAGTTGACGTGCAATATTGACTAGCACAGTGTTGATGTTTAGGTTCCCCAGCTCCCTCATCCCTCTAGCGTGAAACCCTGAGAATTGTGTTACAGGCTGTTTCCCAGAGTTTCTCGTCAAGATTAAGCTTCTGTTGCCCACAGTGATGACTTGCTTGATAATGCAGCATTTATTTATTATTTTTTTCTCCTTTGCTGTTTTACTTTCCTGGCATTTTACCAGTGTCTTTTGGAGTCATTTTCAAAGTAAACTCCTTGCAAGTAACTTATTGTCTCTCAGTTCGCTTCTGAGAGAATTCAAACTAAGATACAGAGCGTAAAATTACCACAGTAACACATATAATAAGGGATTTCTCCTAAAAATAAAAAGGATGTTTGGGATACTAGACAATCAGTAAGTATTTTTCTACCTTACAGGACAGGTGAAATTTAGACATCGATCTCTATTGAAGTTTTCTTTCTGAATCCATCATTTTTTTTTTGTTAGATCGTTAATAAAAAACTATGTTTAAAGTTAGAGAAGTAATTTTTTTCTTAATCATAACAACAAACTGGAAATAAAACACTCAATTATTGAAAGAATTTATAAGTGGTAAAAAGGATATTGACAATTTCATTGAAAATGAAAGTATGAAAAAAAAAGCCCGTATTTTGTACCAAAATTGACCTTGTAGGATAAAGATCCTTAAGGGTGGAAGTTTTGTCTCCTATATATGTACTTACACTTTCATTTAGTAAGCAACACATAGCATTTAATCATGGCTGGTGACTATTTTTGTATTGCTATTAAGCAATTATTTTCATGCAACTTATCAGAAAATTGGCTACTTTTTAACTCTCAAATATTTTGTGAAGGCAGTGTATTTAAATGTTTAATTTATGCAAAAAATACAAAAGCATCTACTATTATGTGTTTACTAATTAAGAGTATCTTGTTCTTAATATAACAGTTTTTTATAAGAACATTTCTTGATCTTATGACCTGCTTTTATATCTTTGACAGTATTTTTGAGGTCATAAATTATATTAAAATATTTTGAAAAGGAAATCTGTGAATTGTATAATTGAGGTAGGATAATTATATAAATAAGAAAGGCCATACACAGTATGAATGTTGTCTTTAAAAGGCATATTAAATAAAATGAAGGGTAGCAGGTTGGTTATTTATTTTGAAAATGACTCCAAAAGACACTGGGAAAAAGGTGGGAAAGTAAACAGCAAAGGAGAAAAAAAACCATTAATGGTGAAATGTAGCACAGTTTAAGTAGCATTAGTATCTGAAGTGACAGAGATCATTGCCCTGTTTTCCAGGACAACCTGACAAAAAGAATGTTTGAAAACAGAAATATGTCACAATATGTCTAATTTGTTATTCAAAATATGAATCTCATCATCCTGGTTTCTGTGCTCATCGGTTTTAGATTTATCTGTACTCCTATTCCCAATGGTCTTCACTGAAATTCTCTTACTCTTGATTTATAGTTCATGATTAACTGGCCAACATTTATTGACAGAATCCAGAATCCTCAGTCTGAGAATCAGTGCACTGGTTATAATTGCTATACACTTACTTTGATCTATCATTTACTTTGAAATAAAAATGTTTTAAATATGCTAATAGTCTTCTCTCCTAAACTGCACAACCAAGGTTTATAATTCTAAGGCCTTCCTTATCACATAAATATCAGTGTTTGTATTCCAATATTTCACTTCTGAATGAGGTATATGGATAGGCTCTCTATGGCCGATTTGGATCTGCAGAAAACCTTGAGAAACAAGTAAAGCTATTTGCCTTACAAATCAGGTCCTTCTTACATAGAAATAGCCATAGGCATTTGACTCACCTGGTCATCTCTAATTCAGTTTTAGTAATAAGAAGGTTTTGAGCAATAAGTAATCAGATGGGTGAGAATGACTAGTAAGCAATCTCTTAGAAACCAGCAATGGTGGAATTAGCTGACAGTCCCTCTCAGCACAGAGGCCTAGTTACCTTCATTGGCAACTTCCTGGTGGGATGAAGGAGTTTGGATGGAGTATATCAAACCCATTCACTATAACCAGAGGGATTTTTCCATGAGTATGATGTCATTATCGAATAAATAAATATCAAAATTTTAAAAAATGATTATGATTTGATGAGGCAATAAATAGCAGCCATTAAGGACAAAGCCTTTTTACATAGGCAGAAGTGACATTTACACCCCACCTAACCAACTAACTAAATAAGAACTACCACCTAACCAACTGACTAAGGAACTAACTGAGTCTCCATTCTGTCTGCTGTAAAACAGCAACGATAATCACGTACTTCAGAGGGCTGTGTGAATATTAGAAGAGATAAAACCTGGTAAGTGCTAGCTTAGCCCCTGGCACATAGGACTGCTCAAATAAGCCCCAAAGGGAGCAGAGTGACTGTGTCACTACACTGATTGCAAAAAATAATTATATTCAATTCTTGTTTTTCTTGTCTTTGCTAACAGTTCTTAACATATTATAGCTGTTCCAAGTCTTGAAATGCAAAAAAAAAAAAAAAGAAAAATTATCAAAATACCAAGGTCTACTCTTAGAAATGTGATTACTTTTGTTGAGAAAAACATTTGCTAAAATTCTCTCCATCACTAGTTTCTAATTCTATCTCTAAGGTAAGTGTGTGTACCCAGGGGACAGCAAAATGCTCCAATTGGATGAACAAAGAAATATGATTTTCTATGTCAAATTTTCCTCTTTTGTGTTTCACTTTTGTGTTAGTGCAGCAATATGTATATAGAATTTGTAAATAAACATACGCATATGGGTGGTACTGCTTTGGGTACACAACTTTTTGGAAGCCATTGTTCTAGAACAGGAGCTGGCAAACTAAGGCCTGTGGGTCAAATCTGGCCCACTGCTTACTTTTATAAATAAATAAAGTTTTATTGGAACCACAGTCATACCCATTTATCTACATATTTTCAAAGGTCGCTTCCCTACAATGGCAGAGCTGAGTAGTTGCAACAGTGACTGGATGGCCCGCACAGCCTAAAATAATTACTGACACTTTAGAGAAAATGTTTGCCAAATCCTGTTCTAGAAAATGATTTGTATAGGAGGAGAAATATAATGCATACTGAGACCTGGTTTTTATATACATTCACACCAGTACTCAGACCCCCCAGCCAACTCAGGAAGGTGAATGATGTTTCCCAGTTCCTTTCTACTCAGAGTGTGGTCCACGGACTGGCAGCGCTGGTGTCATCTGGAAGCCTGTTTGACGTATGGATTCTTTCATCCCACCTCAGACCTATCAGACTCTGTCTTTGAACAAGACCTTCAAGAGCTAGGTCTGAACATTAAAGTTTGAGAAACACCAGTCAAATTTATTTAACTGTTAGGTGGCATGCTGGTGAAATACACAGCAATGCCAAAGCACCATAAGTGGACATTAGTTTTTCTATTTCTCATTGTACGTAAATCTGCTTCTTGCATTGCACCAGTGCACTTATTGGCCATATATAGAGAACTAGGGGAGCTGGCATAGTCTGGCTCTCCTCCAGTTAATACTTATATATGGAAAGACTGAGTCAGCAGTGTATGAGCCTTGCGATCTCTCTTTTTATGAAAAGAAAAAAAGTATCTTGTTCTTGAAAGTTAAACTTCAGCGATGTGTTTATTGTTGGAGAAATATATACTACATCGAAGGACAATTGATCTTTAGGATTTTTTTTGCCATAATTAAAAAAAATCCCAGTAGTTATATAAGAAGGTTTAAGACAGGGTTTTCGTTCCCTACCTCACAAAGACAACATGCATTTAAGATTCACTGCAGGAGGGGAGTGCAGGGTAGAATGAGCTTTCTAAGCACACGAGGGAAGCCAAGGCTCCCACTGAGGCTGGGCACCTGGGACTGTGAGCAGTAAAGGAGCATCGGATCAGGCTCATTGTACATTTCTGGCTTGGAGCTGGCTGACCCTTTCCTTCTTGAGGTTCTGTCATGGGGTTTCCAGTGTTCCTAATTAACTATTAATGAGGTGGGTGTAATTTATTGACTAGGGCGAGGTAAACTAGCTGTGCCTGGAGTTGAATTATGTTTCCTGAGGGAAAAGAAAACTTATGAAATAAATCATTCTCTCTTTAATTAGCAGCTTTGGCTAGCTCACTTGAAATGACTGCGCAAAATGTGAAAAGAAGCCAGCAGTTTAGTCAGAAACCCAAACGTGGGACTCATTTGCTGCTTACTGAGAGATTTATGTAGTTCAGGGTGAATGTGTTGGAGGACCCGGGTGAGTTGCATGAAGCACCATAATGAAATGTTCTCCTCCTGCTATGGCTCTGGACAAAGCCTGAAGCAGGTCCCTTCCTTCTTTATTTCAGCACGTGTTCCACGTGAAAAAAGCCAGAGGACCCCAGGTAGAAGAGGGGAACTAATTAGTGTGTTTTCCAGTCTTTTAGCTTTACCTTCCTGTCAACTTATCTGCACCATAGGGTCTATGTATCACTTTTACTTTCTCAACACAGAATGCCTATTCGTTGACTTTAACACTACATGCTATTGGATATAACTGCATCTAAGCTGGAAGCAAAACATTATGTATATGATCAGTACAGGAAAAAGATTTGCTGTTTCAATTCTGGTCAACATTCATTGGGTGCCGACTAGATAGAATGTGCCAGATACTATGCTAGGGGGATGTAAAAATGAATCTACCCAGTAGGGGATCATAGATGATGTAAGAGGAGAAGACTCTTTGAGAGTTTATGAGACAAAAAAAAAAAAAGCTGATTATGGAGAAGTTTTAAGTTTCTCAGCAGACTAAGAGTAATTGAGATTATTTTCTTCATCTCAAAATATCTATCATACTTAAAAGCTTAAAAGAACATTGACCCCTTGCCTCCCCCTAGTTACTGTCCCCACCCTAAAAACTGCACGAGGAAAATGTATTCATCCTTCTTCCTGGTATTTCTCGAGAGCTGGTTAGACTTTTTCCAGGTAGAGCCCACTCATACCTTGAGAGCGACTTTCAAGTTGGAGCTGCCCTTTCTGGGGTTAGAATCCACCTTCAATGGCCAAACGTAGTTTTCTGCCTCGAAGAAGAATGACTCAACAAGTTTTGTGGACACCCAATGGCTCACTGAAACGTTTTGATGAATGAATCAAAAACACATGGATTATGTTTTCTTGAACATACTGGTGATTTTCACAGAAAACAAATTTGGCCCCAAGCATTTTGTGTTCCTGAACATTCCGTCTGGACTCCCAACCTTAGCAGGAGGCTGGGCAGAGGTGGAGATGGCCCTGTGTTTTCAGGCTGATATTTGGATTTTATGAAAACCTACAGCCTCTTTCCTGACTCTTTGGATGTTTTTGTGAGTGGTCCACTCCAGATGATCCCACTTTTAGCTTCTAGAACGTCATCCCTTTCCCCAAATGACAACCTTTTTCTCCTTGGAAACAGGAATTCCTATGCTTTCCTAGGAAAGGCTCATTCTCTTATCCCAGACCTCTAGGAACAAAATCACCCCCACCGGCTACCATTTTAAAAAGAACAAAACAAAAGAGTTCTGGGAGCCTTTTTGCTGTCACAGAGCTATCATGAAAACGTAGTTCATGTTTCTACTTTGATCTTTCCCATTCACCTTTGTCAGCTAATGCTTCATATTCGTTAAATCCAAACCTTGACACTCCAGTTTCTTTTCCAGGACTTGGTGTGGAAAAAAGAACCGGCTTTTCCCAAAGGCCAGCATTTTTCCTCTCCCCCTTGACTAAGGCCACTCTGCCCACCTGCTGCCGAGAAAGCAGAGGCAGATTCAAACCTGGGCACAGCCCTCGCCGATCGGGGGCTGAGAGCTCATTTGAGGAAGAACAGACCACTAATAAATCGCATGGTCATTACCCTTTATGCATACTTGTTCTAATAGGTGTCGCAGATTCCTGCCTCCTAATAAGGAAAGGAAGTAGAAAAACACATAAATTCTCTCAAGGGAGTCAGACAGCCCGAAGCTACGCTCGACAGCTGCAAACGTTACCATGAGCACAAAAGCAAAACAGGGTTTAAAAAAGTGATACATTGCCAGGGATTTTGGCAAGATTTCCTTGAATCCAGACTGTGTTTTGCACTGTTTCAGTTGAAAAGAACAGCACTCCTGCCTGCCACGTGATGCAATTTGAAGATTAAATAAACAACGGTGTTAATTGATCTAAAAGGGCTTGATTGAAAGCATCCCAACAGTTCCCTTTATCCTGGAGATGTTTGTTTGCTTGCTTGCATGTTCAGTTGTTTTAACTTTCTTTTCTTTCTTTCTTTCTCTTTCTTTCTTTTTTCTTTCTTTCTTTTTTTCTTTCTTTCTCTTTCTCTCTCCCTCCCTTCCTTCCTTCCTTTCTTCCTTCCTTCCTTTTAAAAACTCTCAGCAGTTCAAGGTAGAGGTGTTATTGTGGTTGTTTTGCCTCCAATGCCACCGCAGCATTAAGCTCAACCACTGAGCATTGAAAGTGCTCGGGGAAGAGTCTTGCCTTCCCCACCCCATCTTCCTTTCTTCTTTTCTAGAATTTTCTTTCTCTGGGATAGTCTGGAGATTTTCTAGAGATGTGCTGCCTATACATGTGGTGACTGCAAAGGGGGAAATTCATGTGCCTGTTGAAGAGGCCATCAGTCTACCCTGTGAGAATTTAAGGGCTTATGGAGAAAAATCCATCGGAATATACAAGGCCAGAGTTCAAAGGGAACCAAAAGTCCAGAGCAGCGAATATAAATTGCTGCATCTTCTGATTTTGTCCAAATTTGTTTTGTTAATTAAGACCGAGTGTCTTTTCTATGAGGTTAATTTCCTATGAGAATTAATTTTCCACAAAGAATATGTTCTAGACTATATTTCGCAATTATTTTGTTTTATCTAGTGTTGCTCGCACTGACTTTAGGAAGTTACTTTTGAGAAGAATGCATTATTCTGGGCTTGGGTTTTTTGTTGTTTATTTTTAAAGCAATTTGTTTCATCTAATTTTGCACAAATGGAAGCTGAAATATTGTGTTGCTGGAGGGTCTCTTATTCACAGAAGAAGCAGAACTCCACAGAATTTCATGTCTGCATTAAATAATCAGAAAGGGCTTTCATCCATTACTTGGCATATTTTAAATGCTCCTTTTCCTCCCTGACTGGAACCTATTTCCATTTTTCTAACCAGAAACTTAGTCCAGGAATACAGGAAATCAAGCTTTAGCTCCATTGTCTAGCATCCAGCCAGGTATTTTTCTTTTTTTCTCTATTTTGTATTATAGGACAATCAAGATATTTTACAGAGTTTCATATTTCCCAAAGGTCACATAGGCAGCCACAGTAAACAAAAAGGTCCAATGGTTTTCAAAATATTTCAAGAAACTCAAAGATTCCCTAACAGTGCTTTAGGTGTAGAAAACTTCAATTTCAAATTAATAGCTTATGGAAAACTCTGACAATCTCTATTAAAATAAAAAATGCATACAATATTTCACCTAGCACCTATACTTTGGGGGAATCCTTCCGTTAGAAATAAAATGCCTCAGTGTTTTAGGTTGGATCTCTCTCTCTCTCTCTCTCTTTCTCTCTCACACACACACACACACATCTATCTATTTATATCTATATCAATCTTCCTATCCATCCATCCATCTGTCCATTTTTCTGCACACATACACAGGATTATTAGAACACTGTTTACTGTATGAAGGAGCTGGAAACAATCTGAATAGCTAGTAATAGAGGAAAGGTAGAAAAAATGGTGGACCATCCTTGCAGGATGTTTCTGACGTACCATGAGGTGAGACCCTCCATAAATAAATGATATGGGTATCTAAAGATGCCAGCCATCATCCACAATCACAGATGAAACATTCTTTTCTCTGTCAAACATCTTTATTGTCCTTATTTATTCTGACATTTAGCTTTCATGCCTTCTGCATAACTGGGGTTATATTTAAGATTTTTTAAAAGTCCTATCAGATAATGAGTCCTTCAGAGAGAGAGGAACACAGCTAGGAGGGGACGTGGGCATCTCCTATATTGGTAATGTTTCATTCTTAAGGTGGATGGTTACTCCAAGAGTAGTCATTATGTCAGTCTTTATATTCTTTTGCATGTCTGAAACATTTCTCGTTTTTTGAGACAGGGTCTCACTCTGTCACCCAGGCTGGAGTGCAGTGACGCCATCTTGGCTCACTGAAGCCTCAACTTCCTGGGCTCAAGCCATCGTCCCACTTCAATCTCCTAAGTAGCGGGAACTACAGGTGCATGCCATCACACCCAGCTCGTTTTTTTTTGTATTTTTTGTAGAGGCAGAGTTTTGCCATGTTGCCCAGGCTGGTCTCAAACTCTTGGGCTCAAGGGATCCATCTGTCTCTCTACCTCCCAAAGTGCTGGGATTACAGATGTGAGCCACCATGCCTGGCCTCATAATTTTTTTTTAAAGATGGTTGAGTTTTAAAATATGTATAAGTTCCTAGGCTGGTATATAACAATCATCATGAGAAACACAGGGTAAGAGGAGCTATCACAAAATCCCCAAGGATATCACACCTACCTTCCCCATCTAGGCTTCCCTACCACCCTCCATACAAAAAACATCCCAGAGAAGCAAAATAATTTAACTTTTAGACATACTACAGTATGTTAATAATCATAGCATAAGAGATAACATTGATCTTAATTAGCTAGGAGAGGTTTAACTATTATTACAGCCAAACATAGGTCACATTTCTATATGCTGTGATGTAAACATCGTAACTGCTTATCATGATAGACACATAGAGCATCATCTCATAGAGAAGTCTGCTGACACCTGACTGTGTCCTAGTGCCCAGGGGCAGGCTGAGTAGAAGAACTGTCTCCCGACTATACCCTAGTGACACAGAGAAAGCATTTAACCCACGATTCCGGAATCAGATACATGGATGACAGAAGTCAATGATGGAAGAACTATCTGGTATAATCTCTGCCTTTGCAGGAATTTTTAAGGGAGCAGATCCATGAGTTTGAGTGGCCTGTGGTAACTGCGGCTGGCTGGAGACAGTTTTCCCTCTAGTCCTGGCTTTCTAACTCCCAGTCCAGTTCCTTTCCATTATATTACACTTCACACCATCAATCACAGGGTCTTGCCCCAGCTCACTTGCATTAAATAATCATCCTAAGATATCAATTTGCTTAATTATATTTAATTTTCCAAACTTCTTCCTGAGGTAGGAAGCAAAATTCAACTGGGTATGGCTTTTCTCTTGTAAATGTTTAGAGGAACTATGCTGAATGTTACAATACGTGTCTATTTCTAGTCAGAGAAAGTTGCCTTTCAGTGGTGATGAACCAAGGCTATTTTCCATTCAGAACAAGCCACATAGCTCTGGATCAAGCTGTAACATCTAGAATGTGCTGCTCCACTTCCTAAAGAACTCAGAGTATAACTCTAAAAGTTTCTTTATGATCATGGTATCTCCCCTGCCAGGTAAGTATAAAAAGTTATTTCAAATAGAGTTTATGGCAGTCATCAAATAAGCTCAGTGTTAACAACTAGATCGGCTGTGTTATTTTAGTCATCATTTATATATGATGATATAATTTTAAATAACCTGGATGCACTGTATTGTAAAAATGCTCTGGTTCCCTACAGCAGAGTGAAAGGAGAATAATATTGCTACATTGCACTAAAGTCAGCTCTAAGAGGCAGGATGAGTAGAAAGAACTCAGGCAGACACAGAGGCCTCAGATGGGTTCACTACAAAAGTGAAGTCAGGAGAAGAAGAAAGAGGAAGTCTGCCCTTAAAGAAGGAAAGAGAACAAGGGAGGGGCAAGCACAGAGAACGTGGTATAATTGGACATAAGCAGACGGTGCAGAGAAACGAGAATAAGCATGTACAGACAGCTTCTGAGTCATAAAACTGTGTTGCATTCGGCTTTGTTTTATCACAAGGACTTATTCTTATCAGCCAGAAATAAGCTGATGTAGAACACAAACACTAAGCAGTAGGGAGACAATAGTAATCCTAGGGCCAATACATGAAATGATATAGAATTTCACCTTTATTGATACACTTGTGTGTGATATACTTGCTTATTTCTATTTGAAATGGACACAGTAATTGATCATGTCTTCATCCCACAACTGAAGCCCTCCTTTTCTGCCCTAAGCCAGCAAGCACCTCCTCCTGTATTGCCTTTCCCTTTTGGGGATACCTATGCAGGAGGCCTCTCAACTTGAACCATAACTTTTTTTTAGTTGATAAATTAATTTCATTCATTCATCTTTTTTTTCTTTTCAGTTTTTATTTTAGGTTCTAGGTGTACATGTGTAAATTTGTTACAAAAGTATATTGTGTGATGCTGGGGTTTAGAGTATGACTGAACCTGCCACTCTGTGGTCAGCACAGAGCTCCTTAGCTATTTCTCACCTCTGACTTCCTTTCCTCTCTCCTCTCTCTAGTAGTCCTCGGTGTCTTCTGTTTCCATCTTTATGTTCATGTGTGCCCAGTATTTAGCTCTCATTTACAAGAGAGAACAGGCTGTACTTGGTTTTCTGTTTCTGTGTTAGTTTGCTTAGGACAATGGCCTCCAGCTGTTTCCATGCTGTTGCAAAGGACATAATTTTTTATGGCTATGTAGTATTCCATTGCATAGCTGTGCCACATTTTCTTTATCCAATCCAGCATTAATGGACACTTGGATTGGTTCCATGTCTTTTCTATCGTGACTACTGCTGCAATAAATATAGAGGTGCATGTGTCTTTTTGGTAGAATGATTTATTTTTCTTTGGATATATACCTGGTAATGGAAATGCTAGGTTCAACTGCTATCAATCTGGAAATTTTAATAGAGCTACGATCTGCTCACTTCCTAACAATACTTCCAAATTGTCTCTTAAAGCCACCAATAAATCTACTGCCCTTGCCCAGTTCAGGCCTTCATGATGTCTCACTTGGACGACTGAAATACACTCCTCCCTCCTCTTCTTGGCTTTACTTTTAACCATCTCGATGTATTTTTCACAGAGAAGCCTGAGTGCCAGATTTCTGGAAGAAAATCTCAGCATGTCACTTTCTTGATAAAAACCTTTTAATGACTTCATTAACTACAAATAAATTCATTTCCATATGTAGATTATGTGAATAGATTATTTTATCTGTGTAACTCTTGTTCTTCATGTAAGATTTAGTTAGGACTTCACCTTATCTAAAAACTAACAGAAGATCTCGCCTTTTTTTACTTTAGTGTCCTATGTAAACCATCATCATTGCCACCTCACATTATATTGTAATTACCTGTGCAATATACTTGTTTCTTTTGTTAGATTATAAACTCCTCAAGAACAAGGAAGTTGCAGCTCTTATAAAAACTTTGGGAGCTTAGCAAGTAGTACCTGGCATATGATAACAGGTCAAAAAAGGATAATTGGACAAATCTTTTTCTTGTAAAAATACTATTGAGTTCTAAGTGATTTAAAATAATCCAGGTTTCTCCATGAGCAGAGCTTTCTATTTCTAAATAAAATCAACTGTAAAAATAGAAGCCACTAGATATCAGAAATGAGAGATGTACAGTGTGCATAAAGAAGTCACAAATGTTATCATTATGATGTTAATTTTCTTTTAAAAAGAAGAAAATGACAGCAGTGTTGATGTTTGAAATCAAGACATATGATTGCCTCGGGAAGCAATTCTTATTTCATATCCACTTTATTGCGATATAATTAATATGCACTTTTAAAATATATAATTCATTGTTGTTTCATATATTGTTGAACAACCATCACCTATGTCTCATTGTAGGACATTTTTATCACCCTACAAAGAAACTTTGTACCCTTTCAGAGACACGTCACAATGCCTCATCCTCCATTTTTTGGCAACACTAATCTACTTTTCATCTCTACAAATTTGCATATTTTTTGACTTTTCACATAAATGTAATTATATGATGTGGCTTATTGTGTCTGGCTTCTTTCATTTAGCATAATGATTTTAAAGGTTCAATCATGTTGTACCATGTATCAGTATTTCATTTCTACTTATGACTGAATAATATTCCATTGTGTGTGGATAGACAACATTTTGCTTGTCCATTTATCAGTTGATGGACATCTGGATTGTTTCTACTTTTTGACAATTATGAACAATGCTGCCATGAAAACTCATTTACAGGTTTTTGTACAAACATATGTTTTCAGTTCTCTTGGGTATACCTTAGCATTTTGAGAAACCCAAACTGTTATTGGAGTAGCTGCACTATTTTACAATTCAAGCAGCAATGTATGAGACCCCTAATTTCTTCATATCTTCATTAACACATTTTTAAAAATGTAAGCCTTCCTCATAAATGTGAAGTAGTGTCTGCTTGTGGTTTTGATTTCAACTTCCATAGAGACTAATGGTGTTGAACATCTTTTCATGTGCTTCTTAGCCATTCATACATATCCTTTGAAGAAATGTCAATTGAAATCCCTTGCTTATTTTTAAATTGGGTTCTTTGTCCTTTAGTTGTTGGATTATAAGTGGTCTTTATATATTATGCATTCAAGTTATCAGAGAAAATGCAAATATTTTCTCCATCCTGTGGTTTGTCTTTTCACTTTCTTGAGGCTATTATTTGAATCATAGTTGTTTTACATTCTGAGGTCAATTTACCAACATTTTCTCTGCTTTTGGTGCCATATCTAAGACATCTCATATCATGTAAAGTCACAAAGATATGCCCCTATGTTTTTTGCTAAGTGTTTTATAATTTTTGTTATTACATTTAGTTTTTTATCCATTTGAGTGAATTCTTATATGTTGTGAGGTAAGGGTCCAACTTTATTCTTTTGCATGTGGACATGCAGTTTTCCCAGCATTATTTGTTGAAAAGACTATTCTTTCATGTTGAATTGTCTTGACATTTCCGATTTGGTAGAAAATCAGTTGACCATATGTAAGGATATTTTCTGGATTCTCAATTTTATTCTTTTGGTCTCTGTTTAGCCTTATACCAGTATCCCACTGTTTTGATTATTGTAGCTTTAAAGTAATTTTTGAAATTGAAAATCCTGATATCTTCTTGTCCTTTTTTTCAAAATTATTTTGGATATTATGAGTTTTTTCCATTTCTATATAATAAAAAGTGTTACTGGCCTTTGCCCTCAATTCCTGGGAGATAACCTCTGAGCCCTTGGAATTTCTCAAGAATTAGTAGTTTCTTTGTTATTCGTTGTGGGCCTTTGGATCACACCTGCAGGTTTGTGCTGACATGGTCACTCAGAATGAGCTTTTTAGATAGTTTATGATAAGAAAATGACTCAGGATAAAGACTGGCCATGCCAGAAATACCAACCATATGATTAGAAGGCTGGGACTTTGAGCCATATTATAGCATACCTGATCTGGGGGAGGAGATGGGAGGTTAGAGATTGAGTTCAACTATGTGGCCAATGTTTCAATCCATACCTATGTAAAGAAGCCTCAATAACAACTCTGGACACTGAAGCTTGAGTGAACTTCTCTGGTTGGCAATTCATTTGAGTGAGCAAGCAGGAGCACATTTCAATGTCTAAAGAGTGGCACATCCTAAGAAGATGAAAGCTGCACATTTGGAATCCTCTCAGACTTTTCTTTATATGTCTCTTCCTTTGGCTGATTCTAATCTATACATAATTAAAATACTTCTTTATTTTCAGAAATGAAGCTGTTGTCATAAGTATAGCATTTTCCTGTGTTGTGTGAGTCATTCTAGTAAGTTATCAAAGTTTATCAAACTCAACAGCAGTTGTGGAAACTCTTGAATTTTTATCCAGTTTGTGAGAAGTGAGGTTGGACTTGGGGACCCCAGAACTTGCAGCTGGTGTCTGGGTTAGGGCAGTCTCATAGAGGGCTGTGTCCTTAACCTTGAGTTTGGCTAACTCCAAGTAATGTTTATATAAATGTTAAGATGAACTTGTCAATTTCTGCAAAAAAAAAAAAAAAGCTGGGATTTTACTGAACCTGTAGATCAATTGGGGAACCTTGCCATCTTGACAGTAAGTAAGTCTTCTAATCAATGAACAGGGGATTGTTTTACATCTATTTAAGATTCTTTCATTTCTTTTAATTATATTTTCTAATTTTCACTATTTGAGTATTTCACATCCTTGGTTAAATTTGTTCTTAGTTTTTTTTTGTTTGTTTTTTAAAAATGCTTTTGAAAATGCAATTGCTTTCATAATTTTATTTTTAGATCATTCATTGTTAGTGTATAAAAGTACAGCTGATTTTGTAGATTGATCGATATGGTTTGGATCTGTGTCCCCTCCAAATCACATGTTTAATTGTAATCCCCAGTGTTGGAGGTGGGCCTGGTAGGAGGTGATTGGATTATGGCAGTGGATTTCTCTTGCATGGTTTAGCACCATCCCCTCTTGGTACTGCTCTCAGGATAGTGAATGAGTTCAAACAGGATCTAACTGTTTATATGTATGTTGCATCTCCCTCTTCTCTCTCTTTTGCTCCTGCTCTCACCACATGAGATACCTTGCTTCTCTTTTGCCTTCTGCCATAATTAGAAGCTTCCTGAGGACTCCCCAGAAGCAAAAGCCACTATGCTTTCTGTGTAGTCTGCAGAATCATAAGCCAATTAAATCTCTTTTATTTAAAAATTACCCAGTCTTGGGTATTTTTTTTCTTTTGAGACAGGGTCTCACTCTGTTGCCCTGGCTGGAGTGCAGTGGTATGATTTCAGCTCACTGCAGCCTCCACCCCTGGGCTCAAGTGATTCTCCCACCTCAGCCTCCCAAGTAGCTGAGATTACAGGCACCCGCAACCATGCTCTGCTAATTTTTTGTATTTTTAGTAAAGACGGAGTTTCACCATGTTGGCCAGGCTGGTCTTGAACTCCTGACCTCAAGTGATCCACTTGCCTCACACTCCCAAGGTGCTGGGATTATAGGTGTGAGCCACCGCACCCAGACCCAGTCTCAGATATTTCTTTATAGCAATATGAGGACGGACTAATACATTGATCTTGTATCCTGCAAAGTTGATGAATTCATTCACTAGTTCTAATAATTTTTTAGTGGATGCCCTAGGATTTCTGTATATAAGAATATTGCATCTCAGAATAGAACTAGTTTTACTTCTTCCAGTCCAGTCTCGATGTCTTTTATTTCTTTTTATTGCCTAATAATTCTGGATAACTCCAGTATGATGTTGAATAGAAGTGTCAAGAGTAGACTTCCTTGTATTTTTCTTGATCTTAAGGGGAAAGCATTAAGTACAATGTTGGCTGTGGGTTTTTCACAGATGGCCTTTATCAGGTTGAGAAAGTTCCCTTTTCTTCCTAGTTTGCTGAGTAATTTTATTAAGAAAAGGTAACTATTGTTTTGTGAAGAGCGAAGAAGAACAGATGAACGAAACACCCTGTAAAGGAACAACGTGAGGCCCTTTCCATTTAGCCACTTCCCTATTTTCCATTCTAATTGTGACTCCTAAGGACAGAACCTCTGAATTGTAGGCAGTTGCCAATTTATAGCAAGCATGTTTACTTTGCTTCCATTGGAAACTTATAGTGAAGAACATCACTCCCTGTTAATGTGTGGGCTATTAATTTGTTCTTCTGAGAATACCTAGGGGAAAGAATAAAGGTAAGGGGACGTAGAGAGCAGATTACTCTTCTCAGTACATCCAGTCCTCTCCCTAAGCAACTGCATTGGCAACTTACACACACACACACACTATTCCACAACAGCATATACGTTTTCTTCCTTGTTTGTGACTTATCAGAACACTAAGCAATTAATATCTCCACCTAGATTGTCCTTAACTTTGTACAAAGGTGAAGAGATACCCTCTACCTTCTATTGACCTGCATCCAAATCATCTAATCAAGAAAATATTCAGTTAAAGTGCTCCTGGTTTCTGAATTTATGAGCAGCAAAGGGGCCCTCAGAAATAATTATTTCAAGGAAGTACCTTTACAGTTCCAAGAAAGTTCTTGCTTCTTTTTGAAAACAGATTATCTCTAACCAGGATATTTTAAAATTTCCTCAAACAGGAGATACTTAGGAAGAAAGAACAGAGGGGACTGAGAATGGGAGTTCTTTTACTTTCAGTGGGGGTTAGTCAGCTCTCCATACCATCCGTGCATCCTCATAAGCAAGACCTTTTATAGTCACCTAACCCCAACAACACAAGAAAGGAATTTTAAAAGGACTTTTAGAGAGAACAACTGGGTCAGGGACAGAAGTGACAGAATAGTCACTTAGAAAAAGATAACTGTCTACTTGTGATATTGTTGTTTGCATCATTCTAGGTATGCAGTGAAGACTCTGCTTCCTCTCGTGCATCTAGTCTGATTGATTGTAGTGACTGTCTTGTGCAGCTGGGTCAGGGAAACAATGTGCAGTGAATTGGCAATGCCTGGCAAGACCAGAGGCAGAAGATACGTGGTCCTGCCTGACTGTTTCTCCAGGGTCATTAGTAATAAATTTCCCTATTTAGTAGAAGAAGAAAGTAACAAAGTGGGATTGAGAATTGACTTTGAATTTTAGCTGGAGTTCCATAGTTGCAAATATTCTTGGATTAGAATGCAAGGAAAAATACATTTACTTTTCATGATCTGGGAAACTTATAGAGACAACCGCCTTAATTTTTTTATCCTTTGTGAATACCACTGCTATTTCCTTCTGAGCAGGTAGTAACATGGTTTTGTTAACTCAAATAACATAGACTTTTAGTCTCTTTCACACATATATAAACCATTCCTGAGACAGTATGGTATGAAAGAAAAGCCAGTTTCTTATTTTCCTCTCTGACCATTCCATTTTGCCTTGGCTGCAAGAGATGCTGTTGTGAAGCTCAGGTTAGGAGAGAAACAAAGCAACAGCTCTAAGTGGTGTTAAGATGAACCATAGCTCCAGGAGCTACAGCAGGGAGTGAACAGGGCTGTGTAAACCCTCAGGAGTACTCCCAGCTGATGTGTCATGGAAGAAAGTCAGAATAGCTGATGAAAAAAATAAAAAGCATAGTGATTGCCTATAGCCCATGCACAGAAGTTTTGATGGTGTATGTGTTCTTCAAAGACCGCCAGTCCAGGGTTCAAATGCTGGCTGTGCACCTGCAAAATTCAGAATACGCTGGACAATGTTTTATTTCACCTTTGAACTTCCTCATTTGTAAAACAAACAAAAAAAGAAGGTGGGGGGCAGTAAGAGTACCTAATTTACTGGGCAAGTGGAGGAGTCAGTGAAATGATGTAAGTAACGAACATACAATAGGGCGTGAGTGAGTGTATAAAAGTTTTGTGTATATTTCATGCAAGTAACATTTTGAACATCAAAGATTAGAGATCCTCTGAAGTAGATTCAGTCTTCCATACTAGGTTTTCTAACTTAAGCTGGGATTCAGTGCAAATCAGGAAAAAGATTCAAATCTTTTTGAAAAGAAAAACAACATGGACTAACAGGGGTTAGTCTATGTTGAAGAAAAGCAACATGGACTAACAGGGGTTGTGGGACCATAGAGAAAAAGCTACGAGAAACAGAAAAGTGTGCTTTCTACCCCAGCAACAAGGGCATTGGTGGGCATCCTCCACACCCCCATGGAGCTTGGTATGGTATGAATGCCTACCCATCTAGGATGAAAATCTCCCATCACCGAAGGGTCCATTGCAAGGCCGGCTGTCCTCAGTTCCCACAACATCGTATGTGCTCCCACTGACACAAATGACGATCAGTTCATGTGTCCATTTGACATGTAACGTCTTGAGCATTCTTTAGCATTTGTGAAAGGGTCATTGAATCGGCTTCATTTGCAAACCTGGAAAGACAGAGGCTGGGGGCATTATGTTCATGGTTCATAGTCTCAGGCTGATCTAAAACCTCCCAACTTTTTGCTAGAAGGAGCTCTTGATTTACAATTACGCCATGATGGATTACCTGAAAACTCAACCTTCAGGGAAACTGTGATTAACTTGACCAAAGACATCTGGGAGAGCCATCGATGGCCTGAAATTATGATCCTAGTATTCTAACCTGAAACTAGACACCACTGGAATTGCCTTTCTGCAAGACTTCAGCACAGGGGCCTTTGTTTGCTGTCTCAACAGTTTTTTGTTTTTTAATGGAACAGTTCAGCAAAAAAACACATCTGCAGGAACAGCCCGCAAAGGAGCAAAGATGACTGTCCAGGTTAGCAGAGTTGCTTTTTAGAAAACAAACTTCATCTTGCTTAAATGCTGGGAGAAAAGCAATTAATGCCTTAATGATTAGCAAC
The DNA here is from genome assembly GCF_049354715.1 of Callithrix jacchus. NCBI lineage: Eukaryota > Metazoa > Chordata > Mammalia > Primates > Cebidae > Callithrix > Callithrix jacchus. Next base: position 76,444,089 of record NC_133502.1, read on the forward strand.
TGCTAAATAGGTAAGTTTGTCAGAGCCATGGACTAGGCATAAATTTTAGTGCTTGAAAAATCATATGCTCACAATTAGCTGGGCTTTGCTGCTGGATACTGTAAAATCACAACATGCTGTCAAGATTCATTTTCAGGGGCTGTTATCGGCAGCGAATAAAGGTTGAAATGAAATGCAAAACAGATTTACAGGTGCTAACACAAGTAATTTATCAGCATTCAGCTGGCTCCCCTTTGTTCTCTGGGTAGCCTTTGGGACTTTGGTGCCTTCTTTCGTGCTGGGAAGTTGATGATCCAGAGCGGCCTCAGAGGTAGGACTTAGAAAGAAACTAAAGAAATTTAAAAAGTCAATAAGGCCTCCTACCCAAAGGAGCCTTCCAAGAAACAATTTGGGCTTAAAAAGTACAGTTGCAGAGACAAGCTACATATTTTCTTTCTGTCTTTTTCTCTCCCAGCCAATACATTGCCCTCTAATCTGGGTCATTTGTTCTAAGGGAATTTGAAATAATTATTTTTTTGTCTCCACAAAGTCTAAAACCCTATGCCAATGAGGACAGAAGCCAACAAAGCTTATGCCTATTTGCTCTAGAGGATACAGCTTATTCATGGAAGAAAAATCAGCAAATTCATTCGTTTACTTTATGTTTGGGAGTGCCTTAGGAGCACAGCAAATGGGTGAAGCCAAAGTATCTAGATGTATAAAATTCAATCAACCTTCCAAAAGGGCCAGGGACAATGAAGCAAGCAAGAAGATGTAACTATTTGAAGATAACAGTTGTGGAGATCTTTCGCATTTTAAAAGACTAGTTGAATTCATCCCTTTAAAATAAAATCAGTGTAAACTAGGGAATTATATTTAACTATAAATCATAAACACTGAAAATTTTACTAGAGGTTAAACTTCTCAAATGAATTAAAAAGATATTCTTCTAATGAGAAACAAATGGATGAGGCTTGTAACGAATATATCAGAGTAACACATCTTAGATGAAGTTTTCACGTAGTGGAGGAAGATTGGAAGAGGGGTTCCCTTTGGGGTGAAGGACCTCGGTCTGTGACACCTGACCCTTGCCATTGCCAGTCCTGCTGTCATCGGTGTCTCTCCTTATCCCTGGACCTTTCTTTTACACTTCACCACTGCAGGTTCCATCAGCCCTTCATTCTCTGTTTAGTTGGCTTCCACTGATAAACAGGGGTGAGGGTGGGGAGAAGGGAAAGAAAGTAATGGAGGTGAGAGGCAGAGGTAATGCACAGAGTAGTGAAAACTAGGCCTTATAAGAGCCAAAATAGAGCCCTTGAAATCATAAATACCATGGAGATCACCCCATGTGTGTCTCCTTCCTAGTCTTCAGGTGCACCCTGAAGCCTTCACTCTAGCAGGACAAGGTCAAAGCAGTTTTCATGAAGAGATAATGGAGAAGAAAAACATCTATACTTAAAAAAATGTGTGGGCCAGGTGCGGTGGCTCACGCCTGTAATCCTAGCACTTTGGGAGGCCGAGGTGGGTGGCTCACCTGAGGTCAGGAGTTCAAGACCAGCCTGGTCATCATGGTGAAAACCCATCTTTAAAAAAAAGAAAGATTTGCTTTCCCATGGAATCGTGAAAGCTTTTGTATGAACAGCTCAATTTAAGACTTTTACTTTGGGTGCTTTGAGGTGTCAATAGTGCACAAGGAATACCCTGAAAGAAAAAGCACTGTTGAAATTAAAAACCTGCCACAGTTCCTCTCACACTTGCATTAAGAAGAGGCCATGTCCTGATGAATTTCAAGTTCAAGTCAAATTTTAAAGATGTATTTCCCTAAATAGATTTGCTATCTCCCTAGGCATTAAAGGAATAATCATATTTTCATTAGACATTTTTCTCAAGTCAATGAGATATTTCTTCCTGTTTCCTGGGTCTAAGGGGAGATAAATCTTTTTCACATGGAGGCCAGCAGGGAAAAGGGGAAAGGGGAAAAGCAAGAGAAGCAGGGAGGTGCTCTTGCTTGCAGCCCCGGGTAGTCATACTGCAACACTGTCGTACTCTACCTTCCTCGAATTCCTCCTGAATGGATCAGGAAACAATGAGAGACACGAGAAATTAATGTATTTCTTTTGTAGGGAGCAAAGGTGGCTCTGGGCTTGCATTCCTTCTCATGATGCTCACAGAAAAAGGAGTGCTCTTTCAAGGATAAGGGGAGAACCTGGAATGAGGCTATAATGAGGACATGGGAAAGCTGGGAGCTCTTTACAGATTACCTCTTTATTTGTTCCTTTTTCATAATGAAATATGTTAAAATCTTAGATCGTTGGCATAGTTGTAATTACCATTAAGAGGTATGAAATATTCTTAGAAAGCTACTGATCCGTTACATTTGAAAAAGATAAAGTCCAGCAGACATTATTGAATCAAGGTGAATTCAATATTATGAATTAATATTGACAAATTAATATATTAATAATAGTATTGTAGTAATTAATAACATTATATTAATAATTGCATTAATATTACATTAATATCATTGATATTTATATTAATATAATGAATTAATATTATAATACTGATGGAATTTAGAAGCCCATCTGAGTTTTGCTCTATTTTGAGCCCTAATCTACCTTGCAGAGTTTTCCATGTAGCAGAGCTCAATAAATGGTTGCTGTTGAATCAAGTGACTAGAATATAAGATAAAAGCCATGTTGTAAACTTGTGGGAAACAATGGATTTTTTTTTCCAGAAAATAATACTGGCTAACCATTTGAAGAAAACACTAATTTTCATGCAATTTTAGAAAGGAATTTTCAGATGAATGGAAAGGCCAAAGGTAAAGACCTAATTTGTAAATGTAGAAGAAAATAAAGGAGACTCTCTTTACAAGCTTAATATGGGGACAGTCTTCCAAAAGAAGATAGAACACCAAGAACCCATAAGGAAAAAGAAAATCAGATATAATGACTTTAACAAGAAAAGTTTTTGTAGAATGAAAGACACCATAAACATTAAAATACACACATGTGCACACAGACACACACACACACAAAAGAGTCTGGGAAAAAAATTTGCAAAAAATGTAATTGTTAAAGGAAAGGTAGCAGACATACTACACAATAGAACAAGGGTCAAAGGATATGAGTAGCTAATCCACAGAAGAAAATTCAGATCATCAGCAAACACTTGAAAAGATACTCAACCTCACCAAGAATCAGGAAAACGCAGATAAAAAGCAAGACAATATTTCTGCCCACCTGACTGGGAAAATGAAAATGACTGTGAATCTCAAGTGCTGGCATACCGAAGACTCCCTTGCAGCGTGCTGCTAAAAGTGTACATTGCTAAATTTCTATAGGTAAATACTGAAATGTAAAACGTGAATTACTTCACATCTGTAGACAAACCCTGAAGCATCTATTGCAGTAGAGTTGGCAAGACACAGGGGAACAAAAAGATCCAGAACCAGATTATTTTTGTAGGGAGTGAGGAAGAGTCAGGAAATAGGGTGTGGTGGGCTGTGAGGACCACCAGCAATGAATGTGTTGAAAAAAGGGCCATGGGAAAGGGTGAGGGAGGGAGAGTTAGGGGGAGGAGCCTTCCAAGGACCAAGGGAAGGTCTTTGTGGTACTGTTCCCAAGACCCAGGCCATTGGCCGAGAAGTGGTTCCTGGGCTGCAATCCACTCACATGCGTGTTTTGTTTATTGGGCTTACATTTTCTCATAGCAGCCATCACATGCGACTCTGTTTTGCCACAGCCAGCACCACTTACTCCCCATTGTTTTCATCTGCCCAGAGTCATTCATTTACGTTTTTGAGCTGGCCTCTGTCAAAAATGTCAAATAGTTTTGTCCCATGCCCTCTGGATTAAGCCTATATTGTTTGAAGTACAAGAAAATAAAATAGTGAGACCTGGAGAGCAACCCGATCTCATCTCTTGTCCTCCATCCCTCTCCTAGACTTATACATGTTTGAGAAACTACCTCGATACCCATGGAGTCCAAAGGGTAAAACATACCCAGAACAGATAAGAAGTAACCCATCCCATGCTGTCCATAGGTCATCACTAAGACCCTGGGTGATGGGGGTGCGGGGACGATGAAGGCCCAGAAACATCTGCCCTCAGGTGCCAACCTAAATGGCAGGCCCCAGAGTGGAGCTTGAGATGTTTCCTATGGAATGAGAAAGGCTCAAGCTCCTTGTAGGTTGCAGATAAGTGAGAGGGAATATTCAACTTTATGTTTAGCGGGAAAGGACTAAGACATGTCCTTGTCTTTCAGAAGTTTACCCCTGAGTCCCAGAAACAAAGACATAAAAACTCAGTTGATAGAAACTCCACTTTTTCCATTACCCTTGGACTATCTCATTTTTGTCCCCCACCCTTCTCTCATATCCCGTCTTGAATCCTTCAGCAAACTCTGTTAGTGCCACCTTCAGAAGAGATCCAGGGTCTGACTACTTCCCACCACATTCCCTGCTACTGCTTTGGTCTAAGTGAATCTTGTTCCTAGCTGGTGTCCCCGTTTCCACCCTTGCCTGGACTCAATGTAGTCTCAACATGGCAGCTAGAGTGACCTTCAAAAGTCAGAGGCCACCAATTCCTCATTTAAAATCCTGCAATGGCTCCCCCTTCAGCCAGAGTAAAAGTCAAGATCTTCACAATGGCCCGGGAGACCCTATGTAATTTGTACTCCTCCACTCCATGAGCTCTCTGACCTCACCGCTCACTGGGCCCCCATCCTTCTCACATCCACACAGCTGTTCCTCCCCCTCTCCCCTCCCACTTCTCTCCCTCTGCAGAACTCCTGCACCATCCCGTTCTGCCTGCCCAGGCCACTTTGCTTGGCTAACCCACTTTTCTTTTGCAAGCCTTTGAAAGTCACCTTCCCAGTGAGACTGACACAGAACCATCCCCATCTAAATTGCAGTCTGTTCTCTCCATATCTCCCTACCATGATGTATGTTTTCCAAAGGACCTAAAATACTATGTATTTTACTTATTATGTTTATTCTCCACCCACTCGAATTTTAGCTCCTCAAGAACAGAGATTTTTTTTTTACCTGTTTTGTTCCCTAGTATATGTACCCCAGAGGGCTGTGAATGAGTGAATGAATGAATGAAATGGTCATTAAATAATATAGTTTGGCTGTGTCCCCCCCTTCCCAATCTCATTTTGAATTGTAGTTCCCATAATCCCCACGTGTGGTGGGAGGGACTTGGTGGGAGGTAATTTAATCATAGGGGGATTACTCTCATGCTCTTCTCATGATCGTAAGTTCTCATGAGATCTCACGGTTTTATAAGGGGTTTTCCCCCCTTTTCCTCAGCACTTGTTCTTGCTGCTGCAGTGTAAAGTAGGACGTGCTTCCCTTTCTGCCGTAACTGTAAGTTTCTTGAGCCTCTTTCCTTTCTAAATTACCTAGTCTCTGGTATGTCATTATCATTATTAGCAGTATGAGAATAAATTAATACATTAACACAAACTACATTTGTTAAATATCTAGCAAGAAGCACAGATTAGTGCTAAAAATTTAATGAAATGAGACGTCAGGTTTTAGTAAATAAAGATGTATCACCGAAGTGCAAAAGGCCTTAATTTGAGGAATGATTTGTCCTTTCAGGTTAAATTTATGCAGTTTAAGGACAATAGTGTGCAGCTTAAAGACAGTGTGGTTCAAAAATAAAGACAAATCTCAACCTTTTTACCCTCTCCTGAACTTTGGTATCATTTAAGCACTGGATTGGCTCATTAGAACTAGGTATTTGGAATTATATTTCAGGAATTCATAACTGCTTTTAATTACTGTAGCAAATATCTAAGCACAAGAAAATGAACTGCAAAAAGATCAACAGGTATTAAGTACTATTTCACAGTTAATTCAAATTCTGTCAGATCTAAAAACTCAAGTCATGCATTTTCCAGCTGTTTTAAGTCTCAGAGCTGAGCTGAATGTCCTGAAAACTTATGTTTCTACAGAGAAGATTATTAGCACCAACTGGGAATCGTCAGGTTGGCTCCAAACTGGCTAATCTCGGAGATGCTGCTCCAGGAAAAAATTTTTTCTCATAATTACAGGAGATTGCAACCATGGAAAAATAAAAGGCAGAAGAAATGGAGAAGTAGCTATCTGGAAATGTAATCTTGGTGAAAGAGAGAGAAACCACCTGACACAGAGTAAACAAACAGCTTTGTTTCCTTAGCCATGCATGCAATTTAGTCCTGCTATTCTATTCTGCGAATATCTGAAAGTGAGATAGTAATAGCTAACACTTTTAATCTAAATAGAATTACCTTTTGTGACTGTTGGCAACCTAGATTTGCTTAGGGTTTCTGGATGAGAATGTGAACTTATTTGAAAGTATTTTTCTATAATCAGGTTTTTGGTGCATATTTTAACATTATATATTTTTTCTTGTTTTAAAAAAATGCTCATTGTAGAGAATTCACACTAAAGAGTACAAAGAAAAAAATAAAATTACCACTAACATTACCATGTCATTAACATTCTGACATTATTTCTATGGTCCTTTTCCTCTGCTTGTATGATGACTCCAGTCTTCATCTAAGTTTTCAGCAGGTTGTCTTTCATGTCTACCCAGTGACCTCTAAACATTTTTGATATGACTGAGGGGTCAGCCCCTTTCTCATCATCATTTTGTGGACAAAATACTAGGACTTTTTACTGTTGGTTAGAATGCTCCATTTTGAGGCTGAGGCAGGAGAATTGCCTGAACCCGGGAGGCAGAGGTTGCGGTGAGCTGAGATCGCGCCATTGCACTCCAGCCTGGGTAACAAGAGCGAAACTCCATCTCAAAAAAAAAAAAAAGGAATGCTCCATTTTGGGGACTGTCGCCTTTGCTGCCAACAAACTCAGGAAGTCTACAGCAAGGCCAGTTCAGTTCAACGCAAGATCCTGAAAGGAGGGTCTTCAGTAGACTAAGAGTGTGGGGGTCTAAAACATTCACCACTACATAAAACACAAGTCTCACTGTCATGGTCACTGGCAGAAGTTTCTCAGGAGGAGAAGGGCTCAGAGGCAAAAGGAAGGTCCTCTCTGCACTGCTGCTCAGGCCTTGCAACTACAGCCTGGATAGCTCTTTGTATTTGCCCACTCAGGAGATACACTGGGTTTGTATCAAGGCCCTTCTGCTGGGGTGGTCAGGTCAGAAGGAAATTAACATTAGCTGTACGTTGTGCCTCAATCCAGCATCTCCCTAGAACAACTTCAACCCTGGTTTAGGGCTCGATATCAACCATAAACCAATCTAAACACAACCGTGTCATCACCAAGCAGAACATTAGTGGAGCTCTGTAACAGGAATATTGGAGAGGTTGCCCCATCACATCCCTCAGAATGTGACCCTGCAGTGAATTAGTGGGGGTGGGCACATGCTTTACTCATTCATCTCGTGAACACCACTGACTCCTATTGTTTATCACACTATGGTATCAGTCGGTCTCTTCTGTCCTCCATCTACTCTGAAATGATTCAAATCACATTGCTGCAAGTGAGTTATTGTAAATTGTCTCTTATTTACTAAAAACAGTATTGAATGCAAGTCTATAGACAGCAATTTTTAAAAGCACCAAATAAAAAAAACCAGGCAATGAGTGAATATCATGGTCAGCACTATTGCTTCATTGTCAAATGGCTTTTGGCCACAGCTTATTCCTGATGGTGTAGCTTTGAACATAAATAGATTATCTTTATGTACCATGGCACACAAATCTTAATATGCTTTTAAATAAACACAAACATATAAAGCAAAGGGTATGATGATAGACATATACATGTGTATATTCACATATATATATGTTTATTCATTAATGTACATTTCCATGTGTATATATAAATATGAATACATTTTGACATATATATACATAATATATACATAAATGTATGAGCACCAATATTTTCTGTCTCTCAGGGAACATTCCTAGATACCTATTTTTTTTTAAAATCCTGGTTAAAGAATATGTTTTCTACCTTTCAATAGGTTACAACTGAAAAAGGCATTATTAACAAAATAGAAGAGAATAATTCTAGAGAACATCCAAATTATTCACACAAACAGCAACTAATACTCATGAATGAACAAAATATGTACATTATCTATGTATGATGATTGATTTCATACTAAGAGGCTCTGTATAAGAAAAAGGACAGGAAGTAAAAGGTTTTTCATGTCCAGAAACATCTTGATACTTCAAGAAATATGTGAAGGAAGGAGAGGAAGGAGTGGACCAAACATTACTGGGATGAAATTTCTGGCATGAAAGAGTGTGGGTGAAGAACTGATGTTGTGAGTGAAAAAACACATGAAACTATAATGCAAACACCAGATGGCTTGAGAGAGAGAGAGATTTCACAGGGCCTAGGAAGAGACAGGACATTTGCAGGATACTGACAGCCCATTATCTTTCCAGAATATTGAGAAAAATTCAAGTTTTAGCCTATATTTGCTCTTTATAGGGTCCCTTTATGTAATTCTACTTTAAATCAATTCTTCCAGAAGGAATAAATGCAATTTATTTGTTATCCAATAGAGCTACAAGGATTTCCATCAACTACTTCTTCCGTTGAGGGGAATAATTCTCTCAGGAGTTAAAGAGCACAGACATGATGACATGTGAAGATGCCTCAATGGCTTTGCAGGAGAAGTGAGTTTGCACAACAGCAACGGACAGCTTCACAAGTGGCCCTTTGAAATAAGAACAAAATTGGGAATGCCAAAGCAAATTTTCCTGCTCCTAATCTTTTTAATCTTTTCTTCTCTATGCCATTTGCTCCCCATCTTTGGTCCCCAGTGAAGATGTCCATCCTGTTACCCTAAGATGTTCTTGAAATTTATTTTTGAAGGCAGCCTTCCTTCTCTCTGGTTCTAATCCTTTCTCTTTCTTCCAGAATGGCGACTTGACTGGGTTTTACAGTTCCATGGACACGCATGAGCTCTATCAAACTTCTGAGAGATTTTCTGAAATGTTTATACAAAAAGCACCTGGAGCCCATTGAGTTTCTCTCTTCAGATGTGTAAGTTTTCTTCTGTTTTGGTGGCTACTGCCTCCTTCTCACTTCCTGCCTTAGGACAAGATAAATGAGTTTTCCACCAAGAAAGACATATGGATCTCTCAGGTTTTAAACCCTAACCAATGCTATCTTGTTGATTGCCTTTAGGTTTCAGGGTCTTATTTGACCTCGACCTCAGCCTCTCTCTTCTGCAGTTTCATATCCACATGAGCTACACGAGTCTCATGAAGACCCCTTCCTCTGCTAAAAGCTGCCTCATTGTACCGCTTCTGTATTCACTTCACAGACAGAGGATCAAATGGTAGAAACTTTTGGCAAACTTTTGACCAAACAGAGAATGGCTTATATGGGAATTAACTATGCACTTGCTCATTTTACTCTATAGAACAATCCCATCTGTGTTGGACCTCTGTGCTCCATCTCCCATGCAAAAGAAGCATCCTATAAGCCAGGCACAGTGGTTCACACCTGTAATCCCAGCACTTTGGGAGCCTGAGCAGGGAGTATAGTTTGAGTCCAGGAGTTCGAGACCAGCCTGGGAAACAAAGAGAGACCCTGTCTCTAAAACAAAAATAAAGATATCTTCGGAGTGTGTTCAGTCTTTGGTCCTGGTTTAGATACAGGTATATAGAGATTGCTATTTGAGTAGTCAATTCCCAGTATGGTGTGATTTGGGCATTTGGAGAGGTCTTCTTTATATATCATAGTTCTTAGACTACTACCAATAAAGGTTTTTCTTTTGGGGTTAACATGATAGTAAAGATATATTTTGAATCTAATATTTGGATTGAGACACAGGAGGCAGAATATATAATGCTCAAAAAACGTAATGCTCAATGAAATGAATGTCTCTATCATATTCTTTTTTGTTGTTATATAGATGAGGGCTTCCTATGTTACCCAGGCTGGTCTTGAACACCTAGTCTAGCCTCCTAATGCACCGAGACAATAGGCCTGGGCCACTGTGCCTCCCAATATATTATTAAAATATGAACAAATTACTTGCTGCAGTACCCCTCAAAAGAATATCAGTCATTCTCACTTTAATATAAATTAGTCTTATTATAAAATCATTTTCCTGCTTTCAACAAGTTGCAGTATAAGACAAGACATTTTTTGAAATGGAAAGAAGATAAATATGAAGTAGGAAGATTTGTCCCCAGCAGGCTTTTCCTGGCAGAAAATATGGACATCTGGGTGGTGTCATAGGAGGTGAGAAGGAAGGATTTACCAAAATGGGTAAACTGGGCAGTGCATGATAACTGGTGCGCCGGTCCTGTGGGCCATATTCTTCTGAAAGCCAGAGAACCAATCATCCTGCTGATTGTGAGAAGTGCTGAAGGTAAAAGCCCTGTGTCCTCCCTATCCGTGATCTTGGCCGAAAGCATTAATCTCCAGAGAGTCTCCGTGCTTTTAGAGACTTCCTGGTCTGAAGTGACTGCCTGTTGTGGACAAAAGCTGAAAACAAACAACATAAAAACAAACGGAAGAGGTCAGTTACTCAAGGCTCTAGACAGCTAGTCAACACCTCCACAAACCAACAGTAGCTTAGCTTAATAGATTTCGCAAAATGACTTTTTCTTTTTCTCCAGTTTTTTTTTCTTATTTAATAAAGTCGAAAACACAATGCAGTCCTGCAAGACATTTTTTCCTTCCATTGTGTCATTTACTGCTTTGCTTAAGGGGGAAAAGTCCTTTATACTCTTGCCAAAAAAGAAGCAGGGGAAGACTAAGAAGGAATGTTTTATTTGGGATCCCTGTCTGTATCCGTCAAAATGAAAGAACTGGCAAAATTATATTGAAATAATGGTGGATAGTCTTGCTGGCCTCATTTTGGACACTTTCGTGAAAAGGCTGTTTATTAGATTATGCAAGCCTCTTAAAAATGCAAAGAACTCTTACTTTGACGAAACATTTTTCCATCATCTGGTTAGAATTTCTGGGCCAGTTAGCTCAGATCTACTATTTCCTCCCCATGTGTTCTGCAAATCACTGGGGGAGAGGGTCATTATTGTGCAGGAGTCAGGAATGAGATGCAATTATGGGGCCTGAGCGCAGGAGAGATGATATCTTCTCCCAACCTCACTAGCATAGAAGGCCACTTGTCTACATTCAGGGGCTGCTGACTGAATTTGGCGTAGTGTATTCTACAAGTGCCTTATCAGCCAACTCTCCTTTTCTGTTTATTTAGAAAGAAACCACTGCGTGATGTGGTTATTCTTAGGAGACCTGCAGAACAAGTGCTGCCTTTGACATGCTGAATGTGCAGTGTACACATATGCCCTCATCTATGAGTTCACATGGGCACACACGTACACAGCCCCGAAAGCCCTCCTGCCTGGTATGAGGGGGAAACCCTCAGATGAGGCCTGCATCCCTGTAATTCAAGCAGATAAATTTGGAGCTGGCCAGAGGGTTTGCTCTCCTCAGTCTCTCCCTTAATATTTTGGGGGACAGTTTATATTCAGAAATCCAGTGTGTAGAAATGCTGGAATAGCTGCAATTTGGAGTAATTTGCCTGGGTTTGAATTTGAGCTTTCTTTGGCCTAATCTGTTAAATTGAGACCTGAACTTCAGCTGGCTGCCGGCATTCCTAGAGCATATGGGCACCAGAGTGATTGACCTCTATTTCTGTCAACCGAAAATGCCATCCCTCCCACTCCTTTAGCCTCTCACCCCAGGAAAAGTCATGTATTGAACCTACTTGCCTGAAAATAAATTAAAATTTTCAGTAAATAAAGACAGAAAGTAAATGTATCCATTTTCACACTTATCCTTCATTCTCCAAAGATGGAAATGTATTAACATAAGAAATACGTCATCTAAAAGGGAAATCAATACTGGGCGTCTTAGTTACCAGAAGAGAGTTCACTTAGAAAGAAACATTTGGACATGTATTGACATGTCTACTGAGCGGCTCTCATCCTCAAGCAGCCTTGGGAATTCCAGACAAAGTTCCCTGGATCTTATTTAACTCCAGAAAGGGAGAAGGATGTATGTACAGTGGACTCTCATACAAGACAGCATGAAAGGACATAGATCTATTTTAAAGATAAAAGCAACATGTACCAAGAGGGAATTCATTTTATTCTGGGAGTAGGCAAAGGAAGGTTCATGGAGGAGTCCCCTTCTAAATGGAAACACTACCCTATCAGGAACATACTGTGCATAGACATGGAATAGCTAAATGGGAGTGCTAATTTAACTTTCCAGGTGTGAATTGAAATATACCATATATGGGTGTGCACACACACACATGTATAAATATGTACGTGGTGTGTGTGTATATGTATATACATATTTTTATGTGTGTAGATATATGTATGTGTACATATATAGAGGGAGAGAATTTTTTTAATGCTATCTTTAAACTGATATCTCTTTTAAATTGTTGAAGCATTGTGATAAATTTAGGAAAATTTAATTAAGTGATACTTAATTTATGGAGATACAGGCATATATACCATTATTGGTCAGGTTTATATCTACTTACTGAGAGAATAGATCTAATTTTCCACAGTGCTCATAGCTATATATAATAAAAAAAACTGCTGTCTTTCTATTAATTTCAATATTTTTTCTTGCAGCAACACTACTACAAAAGCTGAAAAAATTCATCACCAGCTCCTTCAGGCAGAAGGAAAATGATGCCAGGTGGAAATGTGGATCTACACAAAGGAATAAACAACCCTAGAGATTATGACTATGTGGTTAATATATATATTTTTTATTATTAAATCTAAATAAAATATTATTTAAACAAAAATATTACAGAATCATGTGGCATTTATAACATGAAGAAGCAAAATGGATGATAAGAATAGCGCATTTACTGGAGGGAAATGAAAGTACACTACAATAAAGTTTTTATACTATGCGTAAAATAATATACTATGACTAGAACATAGAATGTGGTAACTTGTTCTTTTCTAATACATAATGAATATTTTATTTTTATTTATTTTTTAAAAATTTTATTATACTTTAAGTTCTGGGGTACATGTGCAGATCATGCAGGTCTGTTACATAAGTATACACGTGCCATGGTGGTGGTGTGCTGCATCCATCGGCCCATCAACTACATTAGGTATTTCTCCTAATGCTATCCCTCCCCAAACCCCCACCCCCTGCTCTTCTTTCCCTAGGCCCCCCAGACCCCAGTGTGTGATGTTCCCCTCCCTGTGTCTGTGTGTTCTCATTGTTCAACACCCACTTATGAGTGAGAACATGCAGTGTTTGATTTTCTGTTCTTGTCCAGTTTGCTGAGAATGATGGTTTCCAGTTTCATCCATGTCCCTGCAAAGGACATGAACTCATCCTTTTTTATAGTTGCATAGTATTCCACAGTGTATATGTGCCCCATTTTCTTTATCCACTCTATCATTGATGGGCATCTGGGTTGGTTCCAAGTCTTTGCTATTGTGAAGAGTGCCACATTAAACATAGGTGTGCATGTGTCTTTATAATAGAATGACTTATAGTCCTTTGGGTATATACCCAGTAATGGGATTGCTGGGTCAAATGATATTTCTAGAGAGGAATTGCTACACTGTCTTCCATAATGGTTGAATTAATTTACACTCCCACCAACAGTGTAAAAGTGTTCTTACTTCTCCACATCCTCTCCAGCATCTGTTGTCTCCTGATTTTTTAATGATTGCCATTCTAACTGGCATGAGGTGGTATCTCAGTGTGGTTTTGATTTGCATTTCTCTAATGACCAGTGATAATGAGCCTTTTTTCATGTTTGTTGGCTTCATAAATGTCTTCTTTTGAAAAGTGTCTGTTTATATACTTTGCCCACTTTTTTAATGGGGTTGTTTTTTTCCTGTAAATTCGTTTAAGTTCTCTGTAGATTCTGGATATTAGCCCTTTGCCAGATGAGTAGATTGCAACAATTTTTTTCCATTCTGTTGGTTGCTGGTTCACTCTATTGATAGTTTTTTTTGGTTTGTTTTTGCTGTGCAGAAGCTCTTAAGTTTAATTAGATCCCATTTGTCTATTTTCGCTTTTATTGCCATTGCTCTTGGTGTTTTAGTCATGAAGTACTTGCCAATGCCTGTGTCCTGAATGGTATTCCCTAGATTTTCTTCTAGAGTTTTTATGGTATTAGACCTCATGTTTAAATCTTTAATCAATCTAGAGTTAATTTTTGTATAATGTGTAAGGAAGGATCCAGTTTCCGCTTTCTCCATATGGCTAGCCAGTTTTCCCAACACCATTTATTAAATAGGGAATTATTTCCCCATTGCTTGTTTTTGTCAGATTTGCCAAAGATCAGATGGTTGTAGTTGTGTGGTGTTATTTCTGAGGCCTCTGTTTTGTTCCATTGGTCTATATCTGTTTTGGTGCCAGTACCATGCTGTTTTGATTACAGTAGCCTTGTAATGTAGTTTAAAGTCAGGTAGTGTGATGCCCCCAGCTTTGTTTTTTTTGGGTTTTCTTTTTTGGTTCCATATGAAGTTTAAGATGTTTTCTTTCCAATTCTGTGAAGAAAGTCAATGGCAGCTTGATGGAGATAGTATTGAATCTATAAATTACTTTGGACAGTATGGCCATTTTCATGATAATTATTCTTCCTAACCATGAGCATGGAATGTTTTTCCATCTGTTTGTGTCCTCTCTTATTTCCTTGAGCAGTGGTTTGTAGTTCTCCTTGAAGAGATCCTTCACATCCACTAAATTAGCAAAATAAAATTATAGCCAACAAGCCAACAAAGAAGATGAAATGAAATTTTTAAATACTATATACAAAAGAAGGCAAAAAAGAGTTATTTTGAAACAAAGAGCAAGTGGGACAATTTGATATTCAATACCAAAGTGGTAGATTTGAACTTAATTTATATCAATAATCACAGTAAATGTCAATGATCTAAATACATTAATTAAAAAGCAAAGATCATTAGATTGGATAAAAATAGCAAGATCCAAATATATGCTGTATGCAAGATAGAGTAACATAATATAAATCATATATGTAATGTCAATAAAAAGATATATTGGTTAAAAGAAAAAGAATGGAAAAAAGATATACCAAGCTAACACTAACTGAAAGTAGAAATAGATCATTTCAGCTAGAAATCTCTAGCTGAAAGTATAAATAGACAAATCCACAACTACAACTGTAAATACTGATACCTTTCACTAATTGATAAGTGAGTAGAAAGAAAATTGGTAATAATATAAAAGATTGAACAACACGGTCAACTAACTTGACCTAATTGACAGTTACAGAGCATTCCACTCAACAATAGCAGAAAACACATTCTTTTTAAATGTGCCAAGAATGATAACCACAACACACCATACTTTTTGCCTTAAAACAAGTCTCAATATATGTAAAAAAAATTCAAGTCAAACAAAGTATTATCTCTGACCACAACAGAGTTAAATTTAAACAGAAAAATATCTGAGGAAAAAATGAATAAAAAGAGGAAACATAATTTCACATGCTGCTGAGATTTCAATAATAAGGGGTTATTAAAACAAATTTAATCTGATTTGAAAATGTAAATGAAAAGCAGAAGTTTCTGGAAAAAAATAAGCTGCATTATAAAAATAAAATAATGATTTTTAAAAATCAGTATTTAAAAATCTTCCTCCAAAAGTGTCTAGAATTAAGCGGCTTTATAGTGAATTCTGCCACGTATTAAAGAAACAATTAATTCCAATAGTACATAAAGTATTCCAGCCTGTGGAAAGAGAAAACTGTCCTCAACTCACTTTCTCGGTATTATATAATCCTTGTACCAACAGGCAAGGACAATATAGGAAAGCAAAGGTATTGGCCAATCATGCTAAATTTATTAATGTTTACAAAAGATATCATGACTAAGTTAACTCAGAAATGCAAGGTTGGCTTAACATTTAAAAAAATCAAAGTAAAGAAACACGGAGGGGAGTAGGTATTTGCCTAATCAGATACCAAGTATTACTACAAAATGATGTAATTAAGACATTTTGGCTTTGTGGGTCATATGGTCTCTGTTGCAACTACTCAATTCTACTGTTGTAACAAGAAAGGAGGCCGGGTGCGGTGGCTCAAGCCTGTAATCCCAGTACTTTGGGAGGCTGAGGCAGGTGGATCACGAGGTCGAAAGATCAAGTCCATCCTGGTCAGCATGGTGAAACCCCGTCTCTACTAAAAATACAAAAAATTAGCTGGGCATGGTGGCGCGTGCCTGTAATCCCAGCTACTCAGGAGGCTGAGGCAGGAGAATTGCTTGAACCCAAGAGGCGGAGGTTGCGGTGAGCCGAGATCGCACCATTGTACTCCAGCCTGGGTAACAAGAGCGAAACTCCGTCTCAAAAAAAAAAAAAAAAAAAAAAAGGAGCAGAGATAATGTGTAAATAAATGGCCATGGTTGAGATCCAATAAAGTTTTATTTACAAAAACAGGGAGTGGGCTGAATGTGACCTGAGGCCCATAAATCCGCCAACCTCTGATCCAACATATTAGTAATGAATTTATGCGTGTTCATTGGGTTTTGTTTTGTTTTGTTTTTCAATGGCCTAAAAGAACCTAGCCAAATGCCGCCATGTTGGTTTCTCAGGCAGAGCCTGAAAAGTGAAAGACCCCATTGCTGAAAAGTAAAGCAAATAGGAATCAGTCCGAACATGACCCAGGGCTTGATGTAGCACACATCGATATCCAGTATGATTATGATTATTATTATTTTATTTCCCAGCCATCCTAAAACTTAATAGCCATTCTCCCTTTGAGTTTTTTAGTTCCATACTCTTTGCTTTACCTCTGTAGACAAGACCTGTCTTCCTTCTGAGAAGAGATTGTCACCAGGTTATCACCTGCACACCTAGGACACCTTTGCATAGTATCTGAAGCTGGATTATTTGGGCACAATTTGTAGTTCTACCACATAGCAGTGTGTTGCCTTGACAAATTACTTAAATTCTAGGGGTCTCAGTTTTTTCATCTGTAAAATAGGAAAAATAATAGTATTTATCTCAGGATTATAATGAAGGTTGACTAAGTTAATGCTTGTATAGTGCTTAGAACACCGTTTGTTACACAGTAAGCTATATGTAGATTTTAGTTTGTATTACTATTATCAACATACAATGTTAACACTATATCTCATCACTCTAGAAATAGAAAAGGAGAAGTGTATGACAGGTTTTTTCTGACCTACTACTATGTATTTGGATTCTTAAAAATGCAAAAATATAACCTAGAATAATTGATTCGAACTTTGTTTTCATGAGTTTTACTTATCTCTCTGCTCCTTTCATTTCTAATTTTTAGATTATTGTTCAGGACAAGTATGACAAAAATTATCCACATCTGTTATTTATCTTTCCATCCTGGGGCAAGGCAAATGTGTATAGTTCCCCTCAAGATAACACGAACCATATGGAGCCCATGGAATTATACGTATTATCAGTTTACAAATTCGGACTTTGCCAAAGACTGTCCACAAGCAGCGCGGAGTTCTTGGGTGCAAGAGTTTGCACTGGGATGTTTATATTCAGCAAATATATTGGTGTAAAACATGCTTGCAGCTGGTGCCTCCTCAGAGAGAGGGGGCTTGATGGTGCTTTGCTGCACGTTAGGATTGCCTCAGAGGCTTTAAAAAACATCACTGCTCAGGCCATACTCCACACCAATCAAAATAGAATCTGTTGGGTAGAATCAGTGGCATCAGTATTTTTTGGTCTTCCAAATTCTCCAGGTGATTCTATTGGCAGACAAGCTTGAGAACCACCAAGAGCTTTAGAAAAGAACATTTTTCATCTTTTTGGCCTTATAGGAAAACGCCTAGGAACACAAACACACCCCCATTTGGAACCATTTTTTGCCCTCACAATTATATGATGCACATGTCTAGATAAAAATTTCATCCTGCTCAAATCTAAATTAGCATCTCTGAAGTACTATACCTCAAGAATATCCTTTTTGAAAACAGCAAGCACTGATTTGACTAAAGATGATTTAATCCTGCCCTGTTGAGAGAAAGAAAAAAGAGAGAGAGTGAAGAAACTCAATCCATCCATCCAATTTTCAAGTCAATTGCTATTCATTCAACAAGTTACATCCTGGGCTTAACACAAACTCTGTATCTGTCACCCTTAATCACATGCAGTTGGTCCTCAAACAGAGACCAGAAGGTGACAACCAAGGTAAGCGCCATACATCAGCTGGCTCCAATTCACTGTCCTGGAAAGAATCATACAGAATTGTGGTCACTTTTCAGAGGATGGTTTACTGGACGCCACACTGAAGACCATTTGTTTTGATTTCGTATGAGCATTTTCACTTTCATGAAAATCTCTGGATGCTGTAGTTCCTTATGATGGTCTCAGTGCCTACAGAATCCTTTCCCAAGTTTTCCTCTTGTTGCAGAGAAACAATGAGGTGTTTCAGGTGTTGAGCAAGAGCTGTGTTGCCATTAAGAATTAGATTACTCATCTTGTTTTTTTTTTTTTTTTTCTTTGAGACGGAGTTTCGCTCTTGTTACCCAGACTGGAGTTCAATGGCACGATCTTGGCTCACCGCAACCTCTGCCTTCTGGGTTCAAGCAATTCTCCTGCCTCAGCCTCCTGAGTAGCTGAAACTACAGGCACACACCACCATGCCCAGCTAATTTTTGTATTTTTAGTAGAGATGGGGTTTCACCTTGTTGACCAGGATGGTCTCGATCTCTTGACCTCATGATCCACCCGCCTCGGCCTCCCAAAGTGCTGGGATTATAGGCGTGAGCCACCGTGCCTGGCCTCATCTTGTTTTTTTAAATATTAAATAGAAATAATATGTTGGCCAGGCCTGGTGGCTCACACCTGTAATCCAAGCACTTTGGGAGGCAGAGGCGTGTGGTACCTGAGATCAGGAGTTTGAGACCAGCCTGGCCAACATAGTGAAACCCCGTCTCTACCAAAAATACAAAAATTAGCTGGGTGTGGTGGCAGGCGCCTGTAATGCCAGATAGTTGGGAGGCTGAGGCAGGGAACTGCTTGAAGGTGGATGTAATGCCAGACAGTCGGGAGGATAAATGCAGGAAGGTGCAGGTTGCACTGAGCTGAGATTGTGCCACTGCACTCCAGCCTGGGGGACAAAAATGAACCTCTGTCCCAAAAAAAAGAGAGAAATAATATTTCAAATAATAATTTTCCTTAGTATATTAAGTTGCTTTGCTGTATAGAACCTGCTTCTGATTGCTTTAGGTAAACGATTTTAGTGATTACAGATTATCTGTAAAATGAGGGATTATTTAATAATATAATCTCCAAGGCCATTTCTAGTTCTTAAATCTAAAATGATCTGAATTTGGGAATTTCGAGGTGGAAATGTAGTTGGAAGACAGACAGAAGTTCAAGTACCAATTTCGCTACTTATTTTGGGCCTCAGATCCTACACCTCTGAAAAATGAGCTGATTATGGTATTTGCCTCCTGGGTCTGGAGAGTCAGGTGCAAAGCATGGGTTCTAGAGTCAGGCTGCATGGCTTGAACCACAGTCCAAGCAGACTCAACTATGTCACTTTAAACAAAGTTTGTGACATCCTTATACTTCATTTCCTTCACCTGTAAAATTGGAATATGACAATGAATATTGCATAGGTAATCATGACATTAAGTTAATGGATATTAAATTTAGCACAAAACCTATGTTAAATAACAAACATTTAAAACTATCTCTCACTATCATCACTGCGTGGTCAGTGTAAACGAGATTGCACAAAGTGCAGACGCTAGAGACGTGCACACTATCATCCTCATCGTCTTCCCCTCCTCTTATTTCCATAAGATTCTCCATCTGCAGCATCTTCCTAACATCTGAGATTAATCCCGTGGGATCCCTGAGGATATGGAAATAGGCTCAATTTTCACTCTCTAATACTATTCCCTGTATTCAGTAAACACTCAGGCAAAGAAGAAATGGATGAATAAAAATGTTTGTGAATTAAGTGAGAGATATGATAAATTGGGAAGTGACAATGAAGTGAGGGCCCTTAGAGAAGACTCAGAGAAGAAATTTGAAATTATTTACACAGAGGGAGACGGGGGGAAAATTAATGGATGATAATGGAAGTTCTTAAGATACGTGTGGCAAATAATTAAACTTCCCCATGTATGAATATGCCTAATGGAGTCAAAAGTTGCATGTAGCATTAAACCCATCCTCACACTTCACTAGCAGTGTGGCTATCAGGGGACTGACTTTCTGTGGGAGATCAAAGCTGCCTTCCATGATGTCAACACAGAAGCTTAAATGTTCATCTTACATACTGTGACTAAAGAATACACATCTAGATAGAGGAAAACTAAGAAAGTCACTGTGGGTTCTAAGTGGTAAGTGTGGAAAGCACACATCTATCCTCCACTTTCATCCAGAAGGTGGTGGCCTCACCGCTATGGGCCGCAACAAGAAGAAGAAGCGAGATAGTGACGAGCGGTGGCCCAGGCTAGTTCTCAGCTTCGACAAGTAGAAGAGGCGGGAGTACCCGACAGGCTTCCACAAGCGGAAGGTCGAGCGGAAGAAGGCGGCCATTGAGGAGATTAAGCAATGGCTGAAAGAGGAGCAGAGGAGGCTTCAGGAGGAGCGCCACCAGGAATACTTGAAGATGCTGGCAGAGAGAGAAGAGGCACTGGAGGAGGCCGATGAGCTGGACCGGCTGGTGACAGCAAAGGCGGAGTCGGTGCGGCACGACCACCCCAACCACACAGTCACCGTGACCACCATCAGTGACCTGGACCTCTCGGGGGCTCAGCTGGTTGGGCTGACCCCACCTGAGGGAGGGGCTGGAGACAGGTCTGAGAAGGAGGCATCATCCATGGAGAAGCCCACCAAAGCCTTGCCCAGGAAGTCCAGAGACCCCCTGCTCTCTCAGCGGATCTCCTCCCTCACAGCAGCACTGCACGCACACAGCCGCAAAAAGGTCAAGAGGAAACATTCCCACAGGGCCCAGGACTCCAAGAAGCCCCCAGGGGCCTCTCGCACCAGCAGGGCCAAGCGTCGCCGTCTGACAGACAAAGCACAGCACAGCACAGCAGGGAGTGAGGCTGAGAAGCCGTGCCCCAGTCTAGGCTGCGGGGACCTGGTCTTTGTCATCTTGGCTGTCCCTGTAGCCCAGCCTGCACCAAGGTGATGACTGCACAGCTCAAAGTTGGGAAGCCAGGACCTCTCTGGCCTGGGGCTGGCTGCCTTTGCCTGGGGTTTGAATTCCAGAAGGAGTGGGCAGCTGAGCGCAGCCTCCCCGGGCAAGAGCCTTCAGAGCCACGATGGGACATCTTCCCAAATGTGCACACCACCTGGCACTCATCAAAGTTGGGAAACCCATCACAGATTTGTGCACTTGTGATTTGTTTGCCCCTGATACCACGTGCAAGAGCAGTTTCTGGGGCGGTGGACATGGTCAGGGGCCATGGCTCTGTCCCTAGCAGTTTTCCCTGTGGCTGCAATAAAGTCCAGTTCTGCTTCTAAAAAAAAAAACAAAACTTCAATCTGCCCCATTTCTGAGACATCTTGCAGTTTGAACTGACACAGCAATACAAAACAAAAGAGAAAAAGAAGAAATACCTGTGCAAGGGACTATTTAAGAATGTCATATGCATGCTAAAAATCTTGAGGAATTTCTGCAAGACATCTCAGAAATGGGGCAGATTGAAGAAAAATTCTACAAGTCACAATTCACTGCATGAGAAGATAGCATTTTTTCAGCAGAATCTCACCAGTTTCTAAGCACCACAGCTAAGGTCAGTCCATAACACAGCATTTATAGGAAAAGTTTTGTCCTAGTAGCACTGAAGGTCACTTGGAGTAAGGATGCCATGAACATACTTACTCTCTCTTACCTTGATGTCTGAAAGTAGAATCAGGCAATAACCAGGGAATTTGAAGAGGCAGTATGCCGAGGGGAGGTGGGAGTCTCAGAACAAGCTGAAAAACCAGTGACAAACAAGAAGAGGAATTCTTTGGAACCCAGGTGACTGCCTCTAGCTCCGACTCCTTCATTATTTCTATTTTCTGAAGATTTGTGTTAGTGAAATAAAATTACAGAAAAGTTAATATTTTTCCTTCTTTCTTTATATAAACCACTCAATGCCTTAAAAATATTTCTTAGTTTTCCAAAAAGGTAAAACACAAAATTTTCTTTCTGTGGGAATGAGCAAATGAACACAAATTGCCAGGCACATAAATTTAAAATATGTCTTCTAAAGGTTTTAAGGAATCAGAAACAATATCCTCTCAAGAAACAGAGTTATTATGTGAAATATGTCTGGCAATAAACTTAAGAAAGTCTGGAATTAATATTCTTGATAGGATTTAGAAAACTATTAAATAACCAGTCAGAAGAGAGGGAAATGCAACTTGAGATAAGAACACAATTGTGTAGTAATGGCAGGGAGGGGCTGAGAATATATTGCAGCAAAGAGAAACAGTGATGCCCAAGTTCGTTTCCAGAGAGAGAAAAATACATATTATATTTGCTTTTACTTGCATGAAAAAAGAAAACTGTGGAAGGTAAGGTACACAAAATACAATAAATGTAATTAAATATTGTGGGCAGTAACAGTGGTGGTGGGCAGATGGGAGTGGAATGGGAGGAAAACTTCCACCTAAAAGAGAAACTTGTGTAAAAGAAACTTGTATGTCTGATCTCTGCTATAAGTTTATTATTTTAGGTTCCTGATATAGGCGAGATAATAGAATATTTGTTCTTCTGTGTCTGGTTTATTTTGTTTAACATGATGTCTCCCAGCTTCATCCACGTTGTGGCAAATGAAGGGATTTCCTTCTTTTTTAAGCATTAAGCCAACCCCCCTTTTTGAAGCTAAATAATATTCCATTGTATGTACGTAACACATTTTCTTTGTCCATTTATCTGTTCATGGACATTTGTTTCTATGCCTTTGCTACTGTAAATAATGCCACAAAGAATGTGAATGTGTAGATAGCTCTTTGAGAGTTTGGTTTCTGTTTTGCAGAGTATATACCAAGAGGTGGGATTGCTGGATTATCTGGTAGTTCTTTTTTTTAAGTTTTTGAGGAACTGCTGCACTGTTTTCCATAGTGACTATACTAATTTGTATTTCCAGAAAAGGTGTGCAAGGGGTTCCCTGCCCCTGCATCTTACCCAACACTTATTTCTTATGCTTTTGACAATAGCCATCCTAAAATGTGTGAAGTATTACTTCATTGTGGTTTGATTTGCATTTCTCCTCATTAGTGATATTGAGTACTTTTTCATATACCTGTTTGTGATTGTTTATGTTTTTTTAAGAAGTGTCTCTCTGGTCTTCTGCCCATTTTAAAAGTCAGATTGTTTTTCTGCTATTGAGTCCTAGAACTAACTCATATATTTTACCGCTAACTTTTAATCGGATGTATGACTTGCAGATATTTTCTCCCATTCCATAGGCTGCCTCTTCATTTTGTTAATTGTTTTCTTTGCTGTGCAGCAGCTTTTTAGGTTAACGTAGTACCATTTGTTTATTTTTACTTCTGTTGACTGTGCTTTTTGTGTCTGTTATATCTAGGAAATTATTACTAAGATCCATATGAAGAATCTAAAAATTTGTATTTAACTTTTGAACAAAGTTAATGTGTTACATATTCAAAAAATAAACAAAAACCATGAAAATGTCTATTTCAAAACTTGCTATTTAAAAAGGTAATGCCAGAATATAATACTTTAAAGTGACTTCTGAAGAGAATAAATACAAGTAATTCATGAGATACTGCCATGTTTTTCAAAAGTTTATAGTTTTGACTTGTAAAACTGTGCATATGTATTTTTATATAAAAAAGACAAAATTAAAACCCTTCTCCAAGAAGTTAAAAGAAAAAAAGATTACAGATTTAGTGAGAAAGAGAGTTTTAGATATTATCAGAAGGAGAAAACAAAACAGGGAGTGAGAAAGTAACCAAAGACGTAATAGAAAAAAAGTGGATTCAACTAAAGCAGGGGAGTTCAATCTTTTGGCTTCCCTAGGCCATACTGGAAGAATAATTGTCTTGAGCCATACATAGAAGACACTAATACTAATGATAGCTGTTGAACTAAAAAAAAAAATGCCAAAAATCATTTGTGTTGGGCTGCATTTGAAGCTGCCCTGGGCCACATGCAGCCTGTGGGCTGCAGTTTGGATAAGCTGGAACTAAAAGCATTTGTGTTATTAAAGCAAATAGGCTCACTGAATGTGAGGCAGAATAAGTCAACAAAGACAGACATGCAGGCAAATCCTCTGGAAACAATTACGTTTTTTTCAAAGGATGTGGCAAAAGATTTCATACTGGGAAAATATTATCCTCCACAATACTAAATCACAGATACTCCTTTTTCCTGTTTCCATCTTTAGCATCAGCAATATCTTTTTTTTTTTTTGACAGAGTCTCTGTCTCCCAGGGGCTGGAGTGCAGTGGTGCAATCTTGCCTCAGTCCAACCTCTATCTCCTGGGTTCAAGCAATTCTACTGCCTCAGCCTCCCGAGCAGCTGGAAGTAAAGGCATGTGCCACCACACCCAGGTAATTGTTTTGTATTTTTAGTAGAGATGGGGTTTCACCATGTTGGTGAGGCTGGTCCTGAACTCTTAACCTCAAATGAGCCACCTGCCTCGGCCTCCCAAAGTGGTATAATCCCAAAGGGATTATAGGCGTGAGTCACAGTGCCTGGCCAGCATAAGCAATGTCTTAATGGCCAGCATTTATGCTTTGCTAAGATCCAGGCACTGTGCTTAGGGTTTGCATGTGCTTTTTCCTTGAATCTTCAGGACAATGCCATGAGATGGGAGTTTGAATATCAGAAATGCTGAATAACTTACTCAAGGACACAAAGCCAAGAGCTGAACTGATACATTCTGACTAGATGATCAATATTCTTTATCACTGAACTCGATAGAAGTAAAAAAAAATAGGTTTCAGTTTACAACCCCAACTGTACATTAGAATCCCCCTGAAAGCTTTTTAAAATTCTGTTTCACTAATGGAGAGTCTGGTTAAACTTGTCTGAGGAAAGTGTGGATATTAGAGTCATCTAATAACATATAGATTCTAGTGTGAAAGCAGATGTGACAGCCACTACATAAAAGCAAAACCTAGGGAGTTTTGAGGATAAAAATGTGTTCTAAGCAGATCCAGGACCAAAGTAAGGTGAATAAGGTCCTGAGGTGCAAAATTTTAGTGAATACCAGAAAATTCAGTAATCAAGAGAAACAGTATTTACTGCAATTTTTAAAAATAAGAATTAAATATAATGAATTATAATTCATGCTGGATGAAATACTAAAATTTTGAATTGGGGAGATCTGATGTTGCACCTGTATGACTCACCTCACCCTAATCTTACCCTGTCAAACTCTATTTCAAATTTTTATATTTTTTCCATCATAGATTTTTGCATAATTTTTATTTTTAAAAATGCTGCATTAAATTATTATATCTCTTGATAATTTAGGTTTTTGTTTGTTCGGTTTTGGTTTTCTGACATGAGGAATAGGGAAAAATACATCCACTCCATCTTTCTGGGTGTCCTAAGAGTTTGATATCTAATAAAACAGTAAAGTGAAAGCAACTGAAAGTCATCCTCAGGAATTAAAGCCTTCAAATAGAGTTCCACGTGTATACTCTTCTTTCAAACATTTCTCAAAGGGCCAGGCATGGTGGCTCACGCCTGTAATCTAATCCTAGCACTTTGGGAGGCCAAGGTGGGCGATTCTCTTGAGGCCAGGAGTTCAAGACCAGCCTGACCAACATGGCAAAACTCCCCCATCTCTACTAAAAATACAAAAATTAGCAGGGTATGATGGTGTGTGCCTGTAATCCCAGCTACTTGGGAGGCTGAGTCAGGAGAACTGCTTGAACCCAGGAGGCAGAAGTTGCAGTGAGCCAAGATTGTCCCACTGCTGTCCAGCCTGGGTTACAGAGTGAGACTCTGTCTCAAAAAAAAAAAAAAAACAAAAAAAAAAAAATGAAAAATCATTGCTCGAAGAAATACTATAACACATTCAAAAATGAGGAAGTCATACTATTTTCATCAAAGATGAACAATGAAATCAGAAGCCTAAAAATAAGTCCAAATAATTATTAAAAATGTGAATATTAAGCATAATGCAAATATCAACAATGTCTTGAATTATAAGACATATACTTTAAAAAATTCATAATCTCTATCTAAAATTTGAATATATAAAAATTAGAAATATTTAGAAAGAGCAGAAATTAAAATATATTAAATTTGTAAAGAACAAAATAGAATCTCTTCATTTCCTCTCTGAAAATCACCTTTCAGAGAGAGAATGAAGAGATTCTATTTTGTTCTTTACAATTTGTATTTAACTAGTGAAACTCACATAATGTAAAATTAACCATTTTAAAGTGAAGATTTCAGTGGCATTTAGTACATTCACAATATTGTACAACTACTACTTCTATCTAATTCTAAAACATTTCATCACCCCAGAAGGAAACCCTATACCCATTAAGTAATTGTCCTATTCCCCTTTCTCCCAGCCCTTGGTAACCACCAATCTGAATTCTATCTCTATGTATTCTGGACATTTCATTTAAACGGAATTATGCCATGCTTTTGTGTCTGGCTTCCTTTACTTAGCAGAGTGTTTCAAGGTCCACCCTGTTGTAGCGCACATCCGTACATGACTTTTATGACTGAGTAGTATTCTACTATATGCATAACCACATTTTGTTTATTCATTTATTCACTGATGGACAATTGGGCTGATTTTACCCGTTGAGTATTGTTAATAGTGCTGCTATGATCATGTATGTACAGTTATTTCTTTGAGTCTCCATTTTCAAATTCTTAGAATAAAACATAGGGAACTTGGATGTAACAATGATTCTTAGATATGACACCAAAAGCACAAGCAAAGGAGAAAAAAGATGAATAAATGGACTTAATAAAAAATAAAAACTTTCGTGCATCAAAAGGCATTGTCAAGAAAGTGAAAAGACAACCTACAGAATGGGAGAAAATATTTGCAAATTATTATTTGATAAGGGTCTAGCATCCAAAATACATAAAGAACTCTTTAAACTCAACAACAACAACGAAAAAAATAATAACAACAACAAAAATAAATTTTTTAAATGGCAAATGGCTTGAATATCATTTCTTCAAATAAGCTGTACAAGCAGTTGACAATCACTTGAAAAAATGCCCAACATCATTAGCCATTAAGAAAATACAAATCAAAATCACAGCGAGGTACTCCTGCACATCCACTAGGATAGCTATTAACAAAAAAGGAATATATTGAGTGTTGGTGAAGACGTGGAGGAACTAGAATCAGCATATGTTACTGGTTGGAATGCAGAATGGTTCAGCCACTGTGGAACAGTTTGGCAGTCCCTCAAAAATATTAAACATATTAAGTTTGTATCATAGCAGCATCCCTTTCGAGGTACTAGTTTCTGTATTAGGTATGGCCAGCTAAGTTGCAATGAGAAAGGGTTGTGTGTTAACACAGATGAAAGAGCATGGTGGCTTAGACTAGAGTTTTAGCAATAGAAATGACAAGACATGGTCAAATTCCAGATAAACTTAGAAGGAACAGGACAGACTGATGCATGGGATATGGAGGGACTGGGAAAACTGGTAAATAACCTTCCAGACTTTTGTCTGTATAACGGGTGAGTTGGTGGGGGGTTGGGGGGAGGGTCCCTTTTCTGAAATAGGAACATTTGACATTTGACCTGAATGAAATATAAAAGATGAAAAGGACTCAACCAAGCAAGTATTTCTGGGAAGAATATAGGAAAAAGAAGAAACAGTAAATGCAGAGACTTGAGGAATGAAATGAACTTGGCTGATTTGTGGAATAAAAAGAAGGTCATTGTGGCTATCCTGAGAGTTGGGAGTTTTCTTGCCACTGAAAAAAAGATCACTTTGGTTTGCCCTCATTAAAATGATAAGAACTAATTATTGTACTTGGTATACCTAAAACTGCATGAGACATTAACAGCTTTAAAACTTGCTGAAATTGATTTGTAATTAAAACACACACACACACACACACACACACACACACACCACACCTTTAATTGTGAGTTAGATGATTTTAAATTACTTTCTGAAAAGTTTAACAGTTCATTTTGTGAACATTCGTCATGTCTTCAAACGAGGCAGGCACACACCGTTTTTAAAAAAATAAGTATACACTTAAAAAACAGACATACACGGCCGGGCACCGTGGCTCAAGCCTGTAATCCCAGCACTTTGGGAGGCCGAGGCAGGTGGATCACGAGGTCAAGAGATCAAGACCATCCTGGTCAACAAGGTGAAACCCCGTCTGTACTAAAAATACAAAAAATTAGCCGGGCATGGTGGCACGTGCCTGTAATCCCAGCTACTCAGGAGGCTGAAGAAGGAGAATTGCCTGAACCCAAGAGGCGGAGGTTGCGGTAAGCCGAGATCGCTCCATTGCACTCCAGCCTGGGTAACAAGAGCGAAACTCTGTCTCAAAAAAAAAAAAAAAAATAGACATACACTTTTTTTGGTGATAATTCTTTTTTTAAAATTGCATTTTAGGTTTTGGGGTACATGTGCAGAACATGCAAGATAGTTGCATAGGTACACACATGGCAGTGTGTTTTACTGCCTTCCTCCCCTTCACCTGCATCTGGCATTTCTCCCCAGGCTATCCCTCCTCAGCCCCCCCCCACTGTCCCTCCCCTATTCCCCCCAATAGACCCCAGTGTGTAGTGCTCCCTTCCCTGTGCCCATGTGTTCTCATTGTTCATCACCTGCCTATGAGTGAGAATATGCAGTATTTCATTTTCTGTTCTTGTGTCAGTTTGCTGAAAATGATGTTCTCCAGATTCATCCATGTCCCTACAAAGGACACAAACCTATCATTTTTGATTGCTGCATAATATTCCATGGTGTATATGTGCCATATTTTCCCAGTGCAGTCTATCATCGATGGGCATTTGGGTTGGTTCCAGGTCTTTGCTATTGTAAACAGTGCTGCAATGAACATTCGTGTGCATGTGTCCTTATAGTAGAACGATTTATAGTCTTTTGGATATATACCCAGTAATGGGATTGCTGGGTTAAATGGAATTTCTATTTCTAAGGCCTTGAGGAATTGCCACACTGTCTTCCACAATGGTTGAACTAATTTACACTCCCATCAACAGTGTAAAAGTGTTCCTATTTCTCCACATCCTCTCCATCATCTGTTGTCTCCAGATTTTTTAATGATCGCCATTCTAACTGGCGTGAGATGGTATCTCAATGTGGTTTTGATTTGCATTTCTCTAATGACCAGTGATGATGAGCATTTTTTCATATGTTTTATGTTTGTTGGCCTCATGTAAGACATACACTTTAAAAAAAATCAAAGCAGCATTAAATTCAAGGCCTTATCTACTAAAATCAATCTGCACAAATAATTAAATTATTCAAGTAATTAAAATTGATATTAAAATTTAATATTTGAATAATTCAAAAGTCAGAAAAATCTTATTTTACCTCTTATATTTCAGTGTTGTCCAGACCTTAGCTTGGTTAAAATACTTAGTTATTAGAACTTCGGGGCAAAACCCAACAGCACAAGTGGAGTGCTAAAAGTTAGACCACTGAACCTAAGGCCACAGAACAAGGCAGAGGCTGGATGAGGAGGGTCTTACAGACTAAATCTGGTTGTGGGAATCTGGCCGGCATGAATTAACAGCCAGCAAATCTTCACATCACCTGTTCCGCCGTATTAGTTCAGACACTGCCTAAGTAGGTTTCTGCCATACTGAATTATTTTTGGCACAAACACCCACTTTCATATGCTAAATAAATATGTTCGAACTTCTCCCCTTTGAATACAATGTTTCCTTGCTCTAATGTAGAGAATCACAATATTTTGTATTCATAGAAAACCTTTTATGCGTGAGATTTCAAGTATGTACTTTGGCAAAATAAACAGCTCTCAATTTTCCCAGGTCCTTGATGTCCCAATTGCATTGGAACTTGCAGTTTTCCTAACAGGGGAAGGGAGGGGGCTGCTGGGCCAATTCAGATACCATTCTGCCTCTATTCTCCCTACTCCTTTGTATTACATAATATGCTAAAGAACTACACAGTATACTTTTTCTTCTGAGACGCTTTTCTCCAGGAAACTGAGCTTCCACAGAGGGTCACCTCCTTTTAAAGACCTTCCTTACTCTTCCTCCCATTTCCCCTTCTCCTAACTTCCACTCCCTACCTTAGCACCCCCAGCAAAATAAACTCTTTCCTTCTTTTCAAGCTCCACTTTGCCCTATTCAAACCTCTACCATGGCTTGGTTGTCAGGATTATGAGCTTTGCAATTAGAAAGACCTAGATGTGAATTCTAGCTATCCCATTAACTAGCTGTGTGCATGTGGGTCTCAGAGGCTCACCTCTAACACAGGCATGACAATTGGACTGACCACAAAGAATTGTTAAAAATATCGTAAGAGACAGCATTTACAAAAGACTTAGGACAGTAGCTGGAGCAAGGGAGGTCCTTGATCATTGGTAGTCATTAATAGCAGTAATCCAGTAGTGTTTTGTCATTGTTATCACTACTATTTTGGCAATTACAATAGCTTTTTGTGTATACAGTTGCCCCCTGCCCACACTCCCATCGATGGGTTCCACATACGTAGATTTGATAAACTGTGAATCAAAAATATTTGGAAAAAAATTCATCTGTGTTGAGCATGTACAGACATTTTCTTGTTATTGCCCCTTAAACAATACAGCATAACAACTATTTACGTTGCATTTACATTGTATTAGATGACTTAGAGTGTAAGGAGGATGTGCATAAGTTAAATGCAAATACTATGCCATCTGATATAAAGGACATGAAAATCCACAGATTTTAGTATCCACAGGAGGTCCTGACACCAATCCCCAGTGGATACTGAGGGACGACTGGACTCGTTCACCTGTCTTTCTCTAGTCAGTTGTTGCTAAGCCCGTAATGACAGGACACTAACTTATTTGGCTTTGTTTTCCCAGCATCTAATTGAGGACCTTAATAGATGTTGGCTGAACTTACAAATAAACTATTTTTTGCCCACAGCTAGCATTTTCAGTCTTTTTTCTACTTTCTAGACAATTTATAATCCTCAAATAATCTACAAATGACAGGTGAGACTCAGTTACAACGTCCTTTCCCTGCAAGTTGTTTATCCAATTAGTGACACTGACAGATATGAAATTCAGCTCAAGCGAAAAGGACAAGTCAAATAGGCTCGCGGCCAACAGGAGAGAATGGAATTGCTCGAAAAGCCATAAGTAAAACCATTCAATCCTTAGTAATGAGAACTATTTGGTTTTTACTATTTCTTTATGTCTGAATTACAACACCTTCAAGATAATTAATTTTACAATATTACATTGTATTACAATATTGGCTATTTCCCACCATCCCTTGCATCATCGTTAGCATATTGGCATACATCCTTGTGCTGTCCCCTCATAGGGTCAAGATGGCTGCCAGTTCTCTAGGCATCACATCCACCATCAACAACCAAGTGGAAAGTGGAGGACAAAAGGCTTTCTTCTCTTGGGACTCCATCTTAAAACTTCCATTTTTATTTCTTTGGCCAAAAGCGGTTATCATTTATACTCACCCTAGAGCACTCATTGGCAAAGAAGAACGAGTCTAGTATAGTTACATTAGCTCAACCAGAATTTCTCCACTGGCTCTGGGTCTTCCCTCATGTTGACAGATCTCTGTTGGCTACGTGGACCCAAAATCTAGGTCCTTCGTGAAGAGAAGAAGGTATTAAATGGCTGTTTGGTTAGAAGTGAACTGCGTCACAATTATTCTCAAGAATTTATAGATAAGAGCATAGTGGCCCAGAGATGTCAAACGATACCTTCAGCAGTACCTAGCTCATGAATAAAATAAAAGATTTCAACCTTCAACGCTACCACAAAATTAAGGAGTTCTTAAAATATATGAGGCTTGCAAAAAAAAGAAGGGAACCGCTTAGAATTAGAACATTCCTGAAGAAGCAAATTAGTAGAAGAGTGAAGAGAAAAGGAAAAGTTTACTTAGCTGTCTGCTATAAGCCAGGTAGTATGTTATTTTCACTGTTTCCAGACTTGAAACAATTGATTTTACGAGGAAGCGCCCAGAGAAGTTAGGTCACTAGCCCAAAGTTGCACAGTTTGTTAATGTGATACAGTGATTGAAAAGCAGGTATCTTATGCCACAGCCCATGATCTTTGCATGCCATTGCCCTGTCCTTTTCTGTAAGCACACAAAATGAGTGTCAGGAATGAAAACTTACACCATGTGGGAAAGTCCAGATCCAAGCCAAGGGATTGCTGGGAGGAGGAAGATAGAGAGTAGACGGCCACCCAAGAATCCCTGTTTTCCTCCAATTGCCTGATGCTGTGTCTTCAGACAGGATTCATTATCCTGCTGCCCATTGAACTGGTCCCTCAGAAACAACTCTGTTTCTGACATTTCCCCATAAAGCTGTCACAATCCAAATTATTGAAAACCAGTCATATGTTTAAAGCCACATGAACACCTTGGTGGCTGTGGGTGGTTGGAAGCTTGCAGAGTGATCTAAATGGCCTAAATTATAGAGAACCCTTATTTTCTATCCTGACAGCCAGCCTCTGAGATAGAGTCTGGGTCCAAGAGTGGAAATCAATTTTGAGCTGAGATGTGTTAATAATTTCTTCTGCAAAGCTCTTGCTGCCATATCTAATTCTCTGTGTGGGTATTCTCTGTGACAAGGGATTAGATGAGAGGTAAGTTTAAAAGAGCAGATATCAAAGTATCTTTCTAGAAGTTTCTATTGGCAGTAAGAATGGGGCTCTGGGCATAAGTAAAGCTTCAGAGGCAGGCAGACTTGGTTTGCAATGCCAGCTTTGCCATGTGCTAGCTTAAGACTGTTGAGCTATTACATTTCTCCTTGAACTTTATTGGTAAAAGCAAGACTGACAAAATTGGCTCTTTGAATGCCTGTGGGCATAGCACAAGGTAAAGCTCAGCCAGTTGCTTGGTACACAGCAGTTGCTGCCTACTGTCACATCTCAAGCTTCCTTCTCAACTGGCTCTCTTCCACCCATTTGAATCAGGACTGAAAAGCTGCCCACTCCAAGGCCAGGTATCTAACATCCAGTTTTAGAGTCATGCAATGTAGGCTGACGGCCCCGTTGACATTTGGTAGTCATCAGATAAACGAGACCCTGAAGTCATAGGTCAGACTCTAACATTACAGCTAAGGGAAGCCAGTTGCCTAGAAATGGAGAAACTGGCTAGCAATGATGCAAATTTGTAGCTATTTCTAAAATTCCCAGGAACCTTGATTGGGGGGAAAGTGGAGGTAGGAGTAGTGGTGGGTATCTTATCAAAAGCTCAAGTCAATCCAAATCCAACTAGAATCACTGCTACGAGATGTAAAAAGACAAGAAAACAATGAAAGGGCAGAAAAAAAGTATTTATCAAAATTTTTCCAGTTGGGACAGCAGGCATGCACACACTGTTTCTTTTCTCC
The DNA here is from genome assembly GCF_049354715.1 of Callithrix jacchus. Taxonomy (NCBI): domain Eukaryota; kingdom Metazoa; phylum Chordata; class Mammalia; order Primates; family Cebidae; genus Callithrix; species Callithrix jacchus. The sequence goes on from NC_133502.1 coordinate 76,477,548, forward strand.
AGCTTCTCAGTCTGGCCCCCAGGTCGGAGGATGAACCATCCTCCTCTGGTTTGTTTTCATCCACAGCCTCCTAAGGAAAGATTGAGGAGAACTTGTTTTTAGTCAGTTTAGATGGTGTCTCATCCTCTAATCCAGAGTGGATTTTTTTTTTCCACTCAGCCTTGGAAGTCAATGCCATTTTATTTATTTGTTTGTTTGTTTATTTTATTTTATTTATTTCTGTAGAAATATTGCACAATTTAAATATGTAGTCCTACCCAGTCAATTTTCACATTGGCTCTGTTTTTCTTTTCTTTGCATAGATTTCCAACTTAATCAGGAATGGCTGGATACTGTAACTTTTTGGCACAAATAGCAAAAAGAAAGCGGGGGTAGGCTGGGGGAAGTTCTTTTCCAGGACTGAACTGTTTGCACTCTTTGTCTTGATGGTGCCACCTGACCCCCCTGGGAAGAGTTGAGTTTCTCCACATCCATCACGCCTACATGGGGCCATGTCAAAAGCCCAACCAGACCTCCCCCTTGCCCATCTATGCTGATTATTCACTGCATTGTGTTCCAAAGACACACAGGCTGTCACGGAAAAGGTGCATTCCTGCCTCGCTGCTCAGGACACTGACCCTTTTGTGAGCCGACTTTCCTCTCCTGTTCCCATATCTATGACCTCCCATCACCGTTCAGAGCCGTTTCAAGTGCGAGCTTGCAAGGTATCACTTTTCCAAAAATGTTGGCCCATAGTCATCGGCATTCAGATATGAGTAAAAAGATATGTCAGTAATAAAGCCAAGCAAAGCAATTAATGCGTCAGGATTCCAAAGCACATTTTGCAATACCAGCTCATGTTGCCGCTGATGTCAGAACTTACACGCTGTTAATCTAATGAAAGGGCACAGGGATTTCTCTAAACCCTGCACATATGAAGATGCTATCAGATCATCTAACTTTTTGCTTGGGTACATTGTGTACCACATTAAACGTATTCCAGTTTGTTTCTATCCTTCTAAAAATTCTCTCCCTATCTGCTAAAGTCAGATTTGGATATATTCATAAGGGAGTCAAGATTTAGCTGATCAGAATTGGAGTCGTTAAGCAGGCCTGGAAATTCCCTGTCAGGCACTCACACCAGTATTTCTTGGTGCTACATAGGTTAAGAATTTGGAAGAAATGGGGTAGTGGGCCAAACAATTTTATCTCTGAGTTTTTTTTTTTTTCTGAAATTGATGAAGGCACTCTGCAGTCACACCAGATGAAACATGGTAACTAACTAGATTGCCTTTAGTTGCTTACTCTAATTAAGCCAGTATTGAAATTGTGTATGCATATAAGCAGTGTAGGAATTGCAAACTCAGGTGCCTAGAGGGCCACATGGGACAGTTGGAGGGGCTATGAGACAGTACAGTAGTGGGGACAGTGACGACCAGAGAGAGCATTCTCTGTCTAGAGGGACATTCACTGCTCTTCTAACCTGAAAAATGCAGATATAGTAACATTTTCTATTTTTTGTGTTTCCAAGAAAGGTCAGAAATCCTGATGTTTAGGAGAAATGTTTACATCTTGGTTACCAATTCAATTTAACAAAATTCTATGCAAGTAGAGTCTGACTGCTGTATTTGGCCCATGTGATATTAGCTGTTAATCTACAACAGACTACAACTTGGAAATTTGTCTCTACCACACAACTGGAAGCTCGATGAGTTGAGAGTTACAGTGGCCTTTTTCCCATGACTTCTTGGACAGTTCGTCACTCAGGCTTGAACAAAGAATGATTCAAGACAAGAGCTTCTTACCCATAAGCATCCCGGGGTCCTTCACCATAGTGAGCACACCTTGGGGGTTGATTCAACGATGCCGTTCTTTGTTTTCTATGACTGCTAGCACAAATTACCATAACCCTGGTGGCATAAAACAACACTAATTTGTTTCTAGACAGTTTCGTTGTCTGGAATTCTGACACAGTTCTCACTGGGCTAAAATCAAAGGATGGGTAGAGTTGCGTTCTTTTCTGGAAACTCGGGGAGAATCCATCTCCTTGCCTTTTCCAGCTTCTTGACACTTCCTGCATTCCTTCCCCTTCCTCCATCTTCAAGGCCAGCAGTGGCAGGCGGAGTCCTCACAGCCTCCATCCTACTTTGCTTCCACCCCATGTCCCCTAGGACTTTGGTTCTTCTGCCTCTCCCTCCATGTTTCAGGCTGCTTCTGATTACATTAGGCCCTTCTGGATGATCTCTCTATTTGAAAGTCAGCTGATTAGCAACCCTATTGCCCTGTGCCATGTAGCCTAACATATTTTCAGGAAGGGCTGTTGAGATGTGGATGGTAGAACCTGAGGTTGACGCTTTGAAGTGAGACTAGTGGGCCACTGGCTTTTAACCTCAGGAATCCATGTTCCTTTGACTCTTTGGGAACCTTCCCGTTAATGACAGCAAATTCCTGGTGACTTACTACCTGGCTGCTTATCTAACCTGAGGGTTGTAGAAGGCCTTTGCTTCTTGCCATCATTTCTCCTCTTGTTGAGTTTGAGAATCACTGACCATTCCAGAATAACCAAAACCAGGGTGCAAACAGCGTTATGTGGGGCAAGGAGATCACCAAAGGATGAAAGTCGAGCCAAATGTTCTCAGTGTCAGCTTTAAATGCCTGCTTTTCTGGAAGGTGTACAATGGTCTGACCATTCACCATTTCCATATGTCATGTGATCATTCAGCATGTGATTCATTCAGTTATTTTTGCACTGAACCAAAGGAAGTTTTCTTCGACTGCACTTTTCTTCCGTAATCTTTGGAGGCTCATGCCATTCACTCCAATTGCCGCTCAGCTCCTCTGCCTGAAAAAGAAAAAAGATTCAGGTAGCAAATGTCGTTTCCTGTCCTCACTTGAAATCCCTAAGACCAAGGACTTTATTTTGTTTCTGTCTCTCTTTTTTTCTTTTTTTTGCATTTTTGCATTTTTGTTTTTCAATTTACTAAACCTTTATTGAATGGCTTCACTGTCTGTAACACTCCATTAGGGTTGAGATGGGGAGACTAAGTTTCCAAAGTGAATGAAATGCCCTCTGTTCCTCATTCTCTTATTGAGTATACAACTGGGTAAAAGTGGTAACAGAGAATATCAGTGAATGTTGGAGAGCAGAGAATGCTGCCTGGGACTAAGAATGGAACTAACGGGCTTCCAAATGCCAACTAGAATGCTGCTATTACGATCTGGTTTTCCACCTTAAGTATTATTTTTTGCCCGGGCGCGGTGGCTCAAGCCTGTAATCCCAGCACTTTGGGAGGCCAAGGCGGGTGGATCGCGAGGTCAGGAGATCGAGACCATCCTGGTCAACATGGTGAAACCCCGTCTCTTCTAAAGATACAAAAAGTTAGCTGGGTATGGTGGCGCGTGCCTGTAATCCCAGCTACTCGGGAGGCTGAGGCAGGAGAATTGCCTGAACCCAGGAGGTGGAGGTTGTGGTGAGCCGAGATCGCACCATTGCACTCCAGCCTGGGAAACAAGAGCTAAACTCCGTCTCAAAAAAAAAAAAAAAAAAAGTATTATTTTGTGCTAAAATTCAAAGGAGAGACTATTCCAAGTTGGGTGAAAAAGTTGAAAGTAATGCAACATGGCAGGTCAGGGTCAGTGCTGTGGTGTGGATGAAGGGGCAACTGAGAATGGGTCTCCCTTAGATTCCATCCCATTTTTTGCAATTTTTGCCCAATGCCTAAAATTTCTTTTCACAGTCATAAACACATGCCAACCTGTGAAATTCAAGAGACAAAAGTATCCTACCAAAATAAAAACACAAACTCCTATATGTTGATTATTGATGTTTCATGTAGCTAACTGTATTGCACTTTATTTAAAAATAAGCCTGTCTTCCCCTTGAGGCTGAGATGTTGAGGAAGCAATGGGTCCTGACTTACCTTGTCCTTCCAAACTTGAGTCATACTTAGCACCTGCTGCGTGCTTAATGAAAATGTGATTTGGATTCTGCCCTGTACTGCTCTGAATTCCATTCTCCCACCACCTCATGATATCAAAAAACATGGTGCTAGGCGGGATTTCGGCCCCCATGACTTCCACCTCCTTGTTTTATGCCTGTGATTATGTTATGTGCTTAAGGTTGATAACTGACCTTAAAATTGGGAGATTATCCTGGATAAACAGGGTGAGCTCTGGGTAGTCACAGGATGCCTGAGAACAGAGAAGGAAGGTGGACAGATGACTCAGAAGAGATGAGCAGTCTGAGAAGATTTCACCACTTCTGATCCTGAACTGCAGGGCTTGGACCATGTGCAAGATGTGGAGAGGGGTCTTTGAGAGCTAAAGCTGGCCCCAGCTAACAGCCAGAAAGGAAATGGGAACCCCAGTCCTACAACCACATGGAACTGAATTCTGCCAATAATCCAAATAAGCCTGGAAGCAGATTGTCTCCCAAAGCCTCCAGAAGGAATGCAGTCTTGCCCACACTGTGATTCTAGGGGTGAGACCATGTCAGACTCTGACCTACAGAACTGGAAGGAAACAAATTTGTATTGTGCTAAGTTACTAAGTTTGCAGTAATTTGTTACAATAGCAATGGATAGCTAGTTTTCAAAAACGATTTGTAGATCCTAAAAATTCTTCTTGTAGATACTTTATATCTGGTCTCTCCAAAGAGAAGTGCCCCCTCACTCCTCTTAACCACAGAGGACCTGCTATCCATTTGACACTTGTAGCATAAGACTTATTATAACGTTGGCTCCATTTTCTTGTACCTTATCTGATGCAATTTACTTTAAGTTCCTTGAAAGTAGGGACCAAGTATTAGTCGTGTTTGTCTCTTTTTGCATAAGGCTTAAAAGAAGCCATTTCTTTCTGAGAAGAAAGAGTCCAGAACTCATTTGGGAGAGAGGTGATAGCAGGCCTGAATATGGGAGTTGTTTTACAGGCTAGGGTCTACAGTGAGTGGAAGTCCTCAGCTCTAGTCCACCAGGAGGGGCACTGCCAAACCTGAAGGAGAACCAAGTCAGATAGAGCAGCTACCATTGGAACCCAGATGTCTGAACTCAGGAAATGAAAGCAAGTACATGCATGTTGGGAGCACTGGGGAAGGACCTGGAAGATTACATAAAACATCTGCTGAGTTGAAAGATTTGCCTTTGGAGCCCACTGGGATGTAGTTGACCTGACTTAAAGGGCCCAGAGCAGCATGGGTGTCCAGGGATAGCCATTTTCGTAGTTGGCGAGCTAAAGGCATCTCCCTACCACCAGACCACCATCGAGGTGTAGCCTTCAACCAGTGTATTAACTCCAGTAGCCTAGAGAGTAGCTCTGCCCACAAAGAGTTCTAGAGTTCAAATTTATTACCAACCTTGAGTGGGTCTTGCACCATTTCACTTGATTCCATAATCTGAGCTTAAAACTTCAAAAATAAGATCTGTTCCCCCATCTCCCCACCCCCCACCCCCCACCACCTGCCACCTCCTACCACACACACGTTCCCACTTGGCTAACCTGGAAAGTTCAGTTGTAGAGACTACCTTCCATCTGCATCTTAGCCAACCCTAGGAGCTCTCAGAAGGTTGCTTCAGAAATATAGATTGTCTCCAAATCAGACTTTTAAGCCCAGCAATCCCAAGTGGTAGCGTCTCCAGCCAAGTCACCCCTGGTAACATATTTTCAACTCTTTTAGCAGAGAAAAATATTTGGATCTCTGCCTATTTTGCAAAGGCTTAGCATCAAATTACATACTCAGGGCTTCTGTTTTTTTAATATTATGTGTCTGTACTATTTAAACATACATGGAAAGTAGTATTTTTTTCCTAACAAACTAAAGCTCGCTGGCGCCAGAGTTGCGTTGGTGACTGTGACCGTTGTATGAGTCGTGTCACTGGGATGCAGTGGAAGGCCTCAGCGAAGTGTCTGAATGCTCAGGATGGAGCCAGCCGGATTGGGACAGGGAATCTGCGCCTTCCCTTTGCTTTTCTGGAAAGTGTGATCATCACTGCTCCTACAAAGACTTTCCATTAATTACTCAAATGTCACATCCTGTGTCTCCTAGCCGACCACAGTAAGCCTTTGGATATTGAAATGTTATTCCCCTTATATTTGTGAATATTCTTTTTTAATTAAAGATTTTTCCTTCCTATACTCTTTTTATTTATTTTTTATTTTTTTAGTTTTTAGTTTAGAGAACATTCTTAGCCTAGGTATCTAGGTTATGTAAACACATGTGCTTTGTAGTGCTACCTATTTCAAGAGGGAAATAAAGAGTTTTTTGAACATATTTTCCAAGTCTCAGCTGATTAAGAATCTATTTTATCTTCTACATCTGTGGATAGCTCAGCAATGACGTGGCCCAAGCCTTTCATCCCTACATATCATATAGCATCATTAGTGCAGACTTCCCTGGGGAATTAGGGAACATTTGAGCAGCAGCTGCACTGAAGCTTACGATCCCACAGTCCAGGGAAGAAAAGTTAGCTGAATAAATTAACAATATAAATAACACTTCAGAGGTTTTATAAAATCAGTTAAGAAAACAAGCTATTTCCAATCTCTCCATATGAATTATTAACATTCTAAATTCTAATACCAAATTTGTTATTTTGTTTTATTAAACCAGGCATTTTCATTCTCTCTGCTAGGAAGGCCCTCGTTAACATAGGTTAAGCCATTACACCTACCTGAAATAAGTAAAACTACATATCTTTAAAAATTAATACTTTTTTTAACATTTTCAACTAGAATTCTGCCCCGTTTCATGATGTTTGACTCCAGCTTTAATTACGTAATAAGCTGTTTGGCTGTTGTTCCCTTCATTTCTTTCCCTTAAGACTCTCATTGACGTCAGACAGCTTTCTTTCTGCTTGTATTGCAAGTATTGCAAGTATTGCAAAGTCCCTGCTAATTTACCTGGACCCCCAATGCTGGCTGGTGGACAAGTTGTGTTTCCCAGGAGGCTGTGATGGTAAAGTGGACTGGCAGAATCTGTGCCATGCAACTCAGTCATGCCCTCATCAAACAGAACTCCCTCTACTGTAGGCCTGCCACAAGTGGAGGCAGGAGATCACATTTTTGGTTCACCTACTATGTGCCACATGGTGCAAATCACTATAAATGCGCTACCATGTTACATCCTCCCAGGACACCTAAGACAAAAGTGCTTTTGTCCTGATAATTTCCTTTTCTACTTAGAAGTCCAGGGATTTAGGCTAACAACCATCTGATCCCAAGGATCATATGAATATATGTAAATAAATTGGTCCCTTAAGTCTAATAAAAGATCTAATAAATTACAACATCCTTCAAAGAAAAGCAGAAACAATTTCACAAGTCAACCACTTCAATGGAACTAAATATTTTGTTGAGGAAAGAATTGTCTTCTATGTAGTACTTTAAAATGTAATAAATAATTTCGAGTAAAACAATGATAGGCCTGAAAATTCTTGTTAACTGAATATTTTGGAGGTAATTCAGATCAAGATTAAGGCAGGAGGTTGTTTCTTCTTTTGTTTTTCAGAGTTATTTTCTGACTGTCTCCTGATAGGGTGAGATGAAATTTTTGGCTTTCCCCTCAAACCCTCAAGTCTTGTCATAGAAATGAGAGAAAAGCATGGCATGGCTGAATCATCTTCAGAACACACAAAGCCAAGCATGTAATTTCCCTGTTTCAGATGCTTTAGGGACTCTCTGATGTCCACAGTAGAATGATTTAAGCTCCTTGGCAGAGCAGACAAAGCCTACAGAATCCCACTGTGACTTGCTGTGCAGCCTGTCCCCCAGCCCTCTACTCCTGCATCTGGTAACAGAGATACCACTCCAGGCCCTCATGGTCTGGATGCCGTTCTCTCTGCCCAGGGAGGCCATCTTCACTCTGCTTCAAGCATCATAAACCATTGCCCTCCTCATTACTTTTGTCCTCCTACCCAACTCCATTACTGCTTCAACAGGATGTCTGCCTTTGTGTATTGGAATGGGCTGTGTGCTGACTTTTCACTAGATGTCAAGCCTTCTGAGGACAGATACTGTGTCTTTTTAGCTCGACGTTCCCACAGCTTTTCTAAGTCACTTTGCCTATTTGTGGAATAAACAACTTTCCTTTGAACTCACTCTGAAGTCTATAAGCCAAGGTTTAAGCAATAGAAGTTAAGGGAAAAATGGCAAATTAAGAAAACTGACCTTTTAAAATTGGGTAGTATATGAAATTCTAGGTGAAATTTTGTATGTCTGAGCCTCAGTTTCCTCATCTATAAAATGCAAGAATTTATGTAATAATTAACTCTAAATGATGTCACCCACAGCTAGAAAGAGCTAGAGTCAAAGGCTGACCTCCTATCTCCAGATTCTAGTCTATTTTCCTTTTATCACAGGTCCTCTTTGTCACAGGTCTACTCTTGACATTGTAGCCAAAATCTTAGCAATGTGAATTTCTTTAGGGCCGTTGAGCCCTACATCTCCAGCTTCAACATTTTAAAAGTGATCTCGTTTGAAAGAAATAAGCACTGGGCACATTACACTTCAAAGACTGTGGATGATGAAAACCATAGATTGGGTGGTACTGGAAATAAGACAAGGAAAATCTTTCCTTTTTCTTTCTTTCTGTATGAAATGTATAAGCCATGGCTGTCTATGCAGCAAAATATTCTTGAGTATAAGATATCAGCACATAGATATTCATAATATCCTGACATATGCAACTTGCAAAATTGAAAAAAGAAATGTAAAGGAAATGTGTAATACTAGGAGGATTGGAGATGGTTAATAGCTAACAGTTAGAGGAGGAGTTGATAGTTATCGATAGTTACAGTCACTATGTTGTCTTCTAAGTAAAAAAATGCATGGAGTGGACTTATGAATTCAGTTGCAAAGAACAATAAAATGCATATCAAAAGCAAAATTATTGGATCCAGATAAAAATATTTCAGCCCCAATTGTGTGCTGCAGATAATAGACAGAAAATTGTAACTTCAAATATTTCATAACCAATTCAAAAAAAAGAATTCCTTCAAAGTAAAATAAAAGTATTTTACACATTAGAACATATTTTAACTATCTGAACTTGAGGCACATGGAGAAACTATATACAGTACACAGCTGTCTTCACATTGCCCTTTTTGTTACTTTAAAGTACAGTAAAAAGAGACCAATCCCTATAGAAATGAGATATGTTCTTTTTTGTCAAAAAGAATTGCACTTTCATGATTTCCCACAAAACAGCTGCAAAAATACCTGCAGTAGGGCATCTGGAATTCTTAAAAGTGACTTGAGGATTTGTGGCTAATGAAACATTGTGAAATAACACTCACCATGTTGTAAAAACTACCTTAACCATTTATTGGTATTTTTTAAGACAAAAATGAAAGGTGCCCTAAGCATATTAGCCTAGCTTGATTAGAAGAAAGCACTAAAGTGACAAAGAAATAGTGTAAATAAATGTCTTGCCAGAAACAGATCTTGACATAGTAGACATTTAAGTCTCTTTGAAAAGTTTTGAAGAACAGTGCGTTGATATCACAACGGGACGGTTGTCGCTTAAGAGTTTGATCAGATTGCGGGACATCATCAGTAATAACTTTCATGTTCTTAAAAAATGTGGTTTCCTATTGAGACTAAGCATTGTTCCCGGGGGGAAAAAAAGAAGGAATTCTCTTAAAGATGGTTTTCATTTTTACTTCTCGCAAAACAGGACTATCAAAATGAAAGCAACAGCCTTTTCATGAGAACTTGGGTCAAATAAACCACATATTGTTCCATCTTAAAATGAAACATCTGGTTGATTTAAGAAGAAAACGAGCTTAATTATTCTTGAGCATCTAACAGAGAGAGGTTAACTTCAGAATCTATATGTCTTTCCAAGCTAAACATAGAGAGGTCAAAAAAAAAAAAAAAAAAACTATGAAGTTATTTTTGACTCAGGAAAGTAGATCTGGAGGTAATTTAGTGAACACAAATTACCAATGACAAGGGAAGAAATAATTTATTCTCCTGGTGAGTCTTTCCTATATGAGTGGGCAGTGTGGAGCTGTCAGTGGGGAAAAGGCATTTGGTTGGATTTAAAATAATTGAAATCCAAGTCCAAAATCCTATAAGATATCCAGGGTATCTTTGGAGAAATTTAACTTCCAAACTGAAGCATGAGAGTGAAACCATGAGATATAAATTTGGGTAGAAGAGAGTTCACAGCTTGGCGATAAACAGGTTGGAGGGATATCCAACCTAAAGTGTTTCTTAACAAATCCTTTTCTTTCAGCCTCACTTTCCATTTTTTCCTTGGGTTGTCAACCTAAGGGTCTCTTCTCACTTGAGTATTTATGGATGTCTTCCTGCAAGTCCTGCCTCACCTCCAGTGTTCCTCCCTACGGCCCATTCCTTGAACGTGGGCCCTGACTCACTGTTGATAGTCATTACTAGACATAATCCCCTTGGAAGGGTGTTGCCCTTTCCCAGCGGGAACCATAAGACATGGGTGGGATGAGACATTGATTTGGTACCTGACCAAGTTTCCCTCAATGTCCTGCTTCCTTTTCTTCACTTGTGTGTCACTGAAGACTCAAGGGATGATCAGATTTTCCTGAAGATGTGGAGCAACTTCAAGGTAACTATATCCTAAGAGAAAAAAAACTTTAAAAAAACTTACAATTATACTTCAATCTGTCTTCTCTCATAGTTTTGGGGGAAAGCACTTATAGTTGAAGGGAAAAATGCCTTCATAAGGGATCTCCTCCAGGTCACACTCAAGTTATTCACCTTGAACTTGACCACCTGGCCTGTACCTCCCTCCACCATTTCTTCTAACCTCCGTGGTGTGAAACTCCACATGCCTTTTGGCACTCACCACAGGCTCAGCTCAGGATCTGTCCTTTTCTCTGTCCAGAATTACATTTCCTCAAGTTTAGTACACTTTCCCTCTGGAGGAACAGCAGACTAGAAGGCATTGTGATTGCTAGTAATTAGCCTTTTAAGTCAATGAATGAGCCATCTATCTTCCTTTACATGATGGAGACACTGTTGAACACACATACTTACATATCTCATGGAGACGAACTTTAAATCTCAGAGTGTATCAACTACATTCAGAGGAAGAGAAGTAATTACCTGACTGCACTGTAATTTGCAAAACTGCCCCTCTCCCAGTGGAGTTGTACTCCACCGTATTACACAGTCTATTAATGCAATCCCTTAACCCCCAACAACGCTCTCATTCTCTCCCTACCATCTACAAGAAATAACCATATAGCTTTGGGTAGAACACTCTTTTAACTACACAAATACTCCTCAGACACTTTGAGGTTGCCAGATAACTCAAATTCTTACTGAGGGTCATCATAGTTTTTTTCTGGGGTAAGAAAATTATAGTGACACCTGAAATTATTTTGTTGATGAAGATTTCATAGCTGGTTTTTGGTCATATAATCAAATGCCAGCTGAGTAGTCACAGGGATAATCTCAAATAATTCATGCTCCAAGTGATCTTAATCTAATGATTTATGTATATTGGAAGTGAGCTATGTTAAAAATTTGAAAATCTGCTATAACTCAGAGAGCAGTAAAGTTCTACTTTAAATACCAAACACAAGACTCCCTGAAGACTAGCAGCATATTTGCAATGACTCTTTAATGCTACATCCATGTTTCTGGGGATTGAAATGATCTACATCATTAGGAATATTCTGGAAGTCAGGCAAGTCCTATCTCCAGCTCTGTGATTCTCCAATTCTGTCTTAAGGGAGAGGTATGTGTATATGAGGAGGAGAAAGAGGAGCAGCAGCAGCAATATGTGTGTGTATGTGAGGGGAGCAGGGAGATGCAAAATAGGAAAAGGTTACCAAATGTTTTTCATGGTAAAGATGGCTCAGGTAAGTCAAATTTCATCCAGAATCAGGAATGGCTCTAGAAGCTCCATATATTCAGAACCCACCTTAAGCAAAACTGTCAATTGTGTCAGCTATACTTTGTATCATTTGCAGGGGAAGATCTGAGTCCTGTTGGTGGCAGGGAGAGGAGTCCAAGGTTCACCAAAGAGGAAGCTTGGAATAAGCAGCTTGAGGCCCCATTTCTACCACAATTGCCTTCACAGTGTGGGGTCTACCACGTTTATACCAGAGAAAAGAATTTAATCTATATTGGTAGGTTGGTTACATGTGTGTTTAAGGCTACATGAATGCACCATGTGAGAGAAATGAAGATTTATCTCTACTTTAAAAAGAAATTAATAAGCTCAGCCACTAGAGTTCATTTTCAATTGGATTATGAAATATAAATAATGTAACTAAAACAAAGACATTTGATTTTATTTCTAAAGGTGATATTAACTTAGGAATTCAAAATACTGACTAAAATAAATGCAAAGTGATCAGGTGACTTTAATCTTATGCTGATCAGCAAATCTTAAAAATGAATGCTATTAATGGGTCTTTTATTTAAAAGGATAAGAACACTGATTCCCAGCCATGGTTTGGAGTTGTTTTGATAATTTTCTGATCATTCCAAGAACTCTTAAGGAATTCTCCATTTGAAGTCCTCTGAAAAAAATACATATATTTGTCACTCACTATTTGATTATTTTAGAGGGGGTTAGAAGGTTAGGTTGAGTCATGAAATAAAGCCAAATAATTTAATGTTGCAACTCAGTTAATAAAATTAAATCCAGGATACACAAGTCACTGAGTTGGGAGAGAACTTTCTGGAAAAGGTTACAATTAAAGTAAGAGTGCTTCCCATCAAGACGGGACCTCAGAACTTTGGCACCGAGGCATAGACTTGTTTCCAGGGAAAGAAAAGAAGCTTTGCACACTCTTTGAACTTATCCTCACTGCTTTAAAAAAGAGAACAAGATGGAGAGCTAATACCAGAGAAAAGAAAGAAAGGGAGGGAGAGAATGTTAAGGAAACTGTGACGCATAAGGGATAAAAGAAGGAACATCTGCAGGATAATTAGCAAATTCCTTCACAAACAGAACATTTAAATCTTTAAACTTTCCAACACCAACTAGACTGCATTGTTTTAAAAATACCATTTATAATTATTTTCTATTCTAAATTCAGGAACTTCTTTAAAGAGGAACATGGAGGGGGAGTAGGGAGAGTCATCTTCTTCTGGAACTGCCATTTTAAATCTCAGTCTATCATGAATGTTTGATATGTTGTTTCCACTGAGAGGGAAAAACAGCTCTAAATATAACTCCCAGGCGATATTCAATTTTGCCCATGTTTTAAACCCAATTAATGTGATATCCAAACACACCACTTTTTAACAAACCAAACAGATGGTGTATATCACCTCCTTTGGTGACTAAGGAAAGTTAAGGGACAAATTGGATTTTTCATTGGGCTAACATTTAAAAAAAAACAACTTGAATTGATTGTGTCTCATATCCAGCTGGGAGAATGGTGAACTGGCACACAATTAGCTTACAAGATTGACTCGGTTTCAAGAAGAAAAATGGAGGTGAGATCAGTTTTTATACTTAATAATTTAAGAATAAAAGCATGTTTTAAGTATAAAGGAATAAGAGAGGAAAGCTAAGGAAATGAAGCTCACCTCTTATCAGAGTAAAGAAATGAAAACAAATCGAAAGCCCCACGAATCATCCCTACTGCGCTAAGGCAGTACAAGAAGGGTCCTCATCCCTACGGCAACAGGGCAAGCAGGAAGTAGCTCAGGCAACCGTATCTGGAATGGCCATGGCCTTATTCATCACTCTTCCTTAATTCCTTTTCACTCTTCCCTCCTCCCCTCCTCTGTTCTTTCCCATCTACCCCTTTCTTCTTTTCACATTATCAGAGGATATTCTGATACAAAGTTAGAGCTACGAAACCTACACTGAGCCCACAACTGGAATTTAACAACCTCTTCCCCTCTGAGGCTAACACAGAAGGCAGTTTGACAGGAAAGCAAGAGTCTGGCAGTATCAGGGAAGAGTGGTGAAAGATGCTTGTCATTCTAAACTCTGACGTTCACCTCTATGAGGCATTAGATGATTTCAGTTAGTAAAAATGATCAATTTCCTGGCATCCCTCAAAATACCATGATTTATAGCATCAATAAGAATTTGCATACATGTCCTTTAGTAAGTAAAAATATGCACAACTATTCAGTCACACAGGCCGTTTGTGATGAATCTAGCCAGTAGCTTATTTGCTCACAGGAAGTATCACTTACATCATGAAAAATTACCAAATGCTGCTCTCACAGCTCTCTTCTTCTGTGTCTTCCCCATCCCTCTTAGGTAATTGGTTATCAGTGTGTGGACCTCACAGGTCTCATAGGTCAATACCTGATGCTATAGAAAAGGTCTTAGTCACTCACTTAGCTTAACACCAGACTGCCTATATCAAGGGCTGGAGGAAATGTGGCTCACCCACTCTTCTGAATATGATCCTAACTTTTCCTGCCAAATGAATCAATTGAAATAATAATAACAATAATTTATTTGGGTGGAAATTTTGGTGCTCTGTGAGAATATGTACCAGCAAACAATTTGATGGCACCCCTGGGTAACAAGCATTGACATTCACACTGCTCAAACAAGAACATTAATAAATGTTTCTTTCTCCTAGTATCTCTTATTAAGTGCAGGCGGTAAATCAATTGTGCTGATTATATTCCACTGACCTGAAGAGTGTTCTTCAGATTATCTAATTTTTTTAGATCCTGGCCATGTAACCATCAATAACTATTCACCTACAAACTGTGCATCTTACCAAAATCTCTCAAAGGCAATTCATAGGCATCTGAAACATTCCTGAGTGAGACAAAAACTAGCATGATTATATTTATCAGGGTCCACAGAGGAAGGCAGAAACCACTGGGGGTACATCAAAGAGAGGGAATTCAATTCCTTACATAGATAATAGATGCTAAGAAGCTGAACCAGGCACAGCGGTGTAACCCAGAGATTGGCAGCAGGGAAGTGCCACATCTCCAAGGCTAGAGGGACAGAAAGAAAGATTACTGTTACCTGATCCCAAGGGTCAGGTCACAAGAACCAGTGAGAACTATGGCAGCCAAGTGGGTAATGGAGGTGTGGAGTTGGGAGATGCTGTTTGAGGCAAAGAGGGATGGGAAAAACATCTTGGATTCTTCCTTCTTTCTTCCTCCTCTGACCCCCGACCAGCACCTCCCCTCAGCCAAACCCTGCTGAAAGACAGCTTACAAGGAAGCCTGTGAAACTCAGTCAGCAGGGTGAAGTGCTCAGTGATGCACAAGAGGGGAGAGAAGGGGAAGGACAGGCACTGGGTCTGGAGCCAATGGCTCAAGGATGGCATAATGATGGAGTGTCAGCTTAGTTAACGTTAACGCTAAGTGCTAAATGCATTCCGAAAAGAGAGTCACTGTTGTCCCTGACACATTATAATGTATGTGCTCAAAACAGTTTATGTCACATATGCATTTAGCTATGCACACATATATCAGGATGACTCAGAAGTCACCAAGAAGCTCATACACAAAATGGAGAACACAAACATTTGAAATGACATCAAATCATTTTAGACGCATTTCTCTGCAGCACTGCCTAAACAATCAAAAGGGATCACTCTGCACATGTGTAGTGTTGAAATCAGCATCCTGAACCCAAGGCAGCTGACCGCTTAATCTTCTCTTTAGGAAAGCAAAAGTTGGCAGCCTTGGGAAGCTGGTTGCCCACGGAATGCACATTTCCCATCAATCTATTTCGCCAACGCTTCTTACCAGTTCTCGGAGCCTATGGTGTCTGGCTTGTGGCTAGACCACAATTCTGACAGCAATTGCAAGCAGGGGCCATGCCAGGCTGACTTCACCATGATGATATCGAGCTGAGGCTGGGTTGCCAGTCTTGACATGCTGATGTCAAAGCCAGCCCACTCCTCCAACCTGCTTGTTTTGTTGGCTAAAATTATTGGCCAACATTAAACCAGGTACTAAAGACCAAATGATCGTTTAAGGCCCCAGTAGACCAGTTTCTCAGCAGCTACTCAAAGTAAGCACTTAATAGCACATCATGTACAGTGAGGCAAGATATTGGAGTCAGAGAGATCTAGCTCCAAAGTCCAGGTGCTTGTTAGCACTGTGGCACCGGGCATCTCAAGCCATGCATCTATAAATAGGCAGCATGAGGTTAGGATTAAGGACGTGGTAGTACACTCTAGGGTAGAGTGTGTGTTCAGCCCACGACATCTCCTGAAAGTGCAAATGCTCAATAAAAATTAATCATCAATAATGATGATAATCCTTGGCCGGGTGCTGTGGCTCACTCTTGTCATCCCAGCACTTTGGGAAGCTGAGGCAGGCAGATCATGAGGTCAGGAGTTCGAGAGCAGGCTGACCAACATGGCGAAACCCCTCTCTGCTAAAAATACAAAAGTTAGCAGGGCGTGGTGGTGCGCACCTGTAATCCCAGCTACTCAAGAGGTTGAGGCAGGAGAATTGCCTGAGCCCAGAGGTTTCAGTGAGCCAGGATTGTGCCACTGCATTACAGTCTGGACTACAGAGTGAGACTCTGTCTCAAAACAACAACAAAAAGAATTCAGAGACTACAAACCTCAAACAAGATTAATATTTCCTAAGGCAGCACTCTCTACCTATTACATCTTACGTAAGTAATATTACTTATTGCCTCCTATTACACTCTTAACATCGCTCTCTTCTCCCTCTTCTTTAGCTTCCTTGCCCTTCTATTTTTTTCTTCTTGCCATTTGTAGCTGTACCATGAGATTAGACACATGAAATTATTTGTAGCAAAGTATCCAACAGGCCATCTAAAAAGCGTGAGTCATATCCAAGTAATTATTTTAAGGATTTTGTTATTTCAAAATTTGAGAAATCTGCATATGAGGAGAGTCTCAAAGCTAGGCAACTGCTTTTTTTCCAAGGGATATGTTGACATATTCAGCAAATAATTTCCAAAACACCATGAGATGTTTGAAGTTGTTTTTCTCTCTAGACAATTGTGTGGCTAGAAAATCACATTTGTGCCGTATACTTTCTTAGATTGGCTTGCCAGGTGACCAGAAATAAAAAGCAGGTTCTTAAAAATTACCTCCTCCAATGCCTATCTCCCCCCAGTGGAGGGCCTTCAGTGCATTCCAACTGTACATTTTTTGCTTTAACGCACTGTGTGGCCTTGCTCAGTTTAGATTTGAACCCAGTTCAAGAAAGCACAAGTCCAGGAAAAGATTGTGCAAGACTTCCGTGTTTACACCGCACTGTACATTCTTAGCAATACTAGCCACGTCATCTGTACACTTTGATCTAAATTTCGTAAGATTGCCAATCAACTCTTCAGTGAACATTACACATTTCAAGGGAAGAATGCAGAAAATTATTGAAAAGCCATGTTTTCCAAGAAGTTTGTAGACGACAATGAACATGAGTGCGTTTATGAAATCAGTGAAGCAAATGTCTGTGGAATGTCTCCTTCGGGCCGCACACTGCTGCCACGTGCTCAGAGAAACACACACGTGAGTTAGACCTAACTCTAATACTTATATTGATATACTCCGATATTTAATGTTATAATACTGCAATGCTGTACTCATACATATAATACTATATTATTCCATTTAGAGGCATAAAAAGAACAGCCATTTTACTATGCTCACAGATTGTCTGGATCAGTACATTGGACATGGCATAGGAAATCAGATGGGAGAGACCTGTTTCTACTCTACAGCATCTGAGGTCTTAGCTCAGAAGACCTGAACAGCTACAGGTGCACTGACCAGCTGACCAATTGCGGGGGATGGAGTCATGTGGATGCTTCTTTCCACCCATCTGACATTTGGCCTGGGATGATTTGAAGGCAGGACTCAGTTGGAACTGCAGATTGGAACACCTACTTCTGTCACCTCTCCATGTATTTTAGGGGGTCCTCCCAACATGGCAGCCTCAAAGTACTTGTACCTCTTACACAGCAGCTCTGAACTGCTAGGGCAAGTGTTCCTGTGAGCAAGGCAGAAGCTTGATCACCCTGTGTACCTAGCCTTGGAAGCATTACTTCTGTCGTATTCTACTGATCAAAGGTGGTCACAAGCCTGCTCAGAGTCAGGGGTGGGTGGAACATAGACCTTACTCCCCACAGAAACAGTGTTTAAGAATGTGTAGCTATGTTTAAAATGGCTACAGAGGGCTCTTATTAAGACCTGCATTCTACAGATAAGAAAACTGAGGTATGGAGATGAAAAGTAACTTGTGCAAGATTACTTATTGAGCAAGAAGTAAAGGCAAGTTACAAACCCAGCTCATCAGGCTCAAGAGCCCATGTTCTTTCCTAGTAGCTGTGCTACGTAATTCAGTCTTGCCATTTATTCAACAAATGTCTGTGGGGGTTTATGTGCTGGTCTCTGTTAAAGGCTCAGGGGATCTAGCACTAAACAAACTACATAAATGCCCTTTTCTTAGCATTTTACATTCTGTTTGTGGGTGACAGATAATAGTCTATATAATATACCAAGTGATAGGGCAAATTAAAAACTAAGCAGAACAAGGCAGGGAGAGCCACAACGAGTTACTTGACAAATGTTATTCCCTGTAGGGAGATCATGAAAGGCCTCTGTGAAGACGAAACACTGACATGATTAGAATAATAATAATAGGAGTCCATCATGGATTTCTGGAAGGATTGTACCTAAGGGATATCACCCCCAAAGTTTTGATGGAGTGGGAAGGACGGAGAAAGTTTAGGTCCACTGACAGCAGAGTGGGAGCCTGCTTTCAAATAAACAAAGGACCAGATTTCGGAGCCTGCTTGCCAAATAAAAGTGACAACACAGCCACCTGAAGGTCTCCAGCAGACTGCTTGTGGGCTAGTGAGGAGAAGTGAGGTCAGGGAGGTGCTGGGGGATGAGATCCTGTAGGACCCTGAGGGTCACTGTAAGGACTTTGGCTTTGACTTGGAATGAATTGGGGTAACCATTAAAGGAAGTTGAGCAGAGAAGTGACATGATCTGAATAGTTTATAAGGAACAAGCGTAGAAGCAGGGACAAGTTAGGAAGCTGTTGTCATAGTTTAGGCCAAAGATTACGTTGGTTGGGCCATAATAGTCAAGTCGGAGGCAATGAAAAATAGAAAGATAGTTGATTGACCTTGAAAGTAAAGTGGAAGGGTTTGGCTAAGGGACTATGGAAGAAATGAGAGGTCAAGAATCGCTTCAGAGCTTTGTCCTGAGATGTAAGTTGCTGAGATGGGGAAGAGGTTGGGGTAGAAGTAGGTCTGGGGGACATGGAAATTCGGGCTTGTGCTTTGATGTGCTTCATTGATAGTGACTATTGGACTTCTAAGTGGAGATGTTGGGGAGGCAGAAAAACCAATCTGAACTAAGTGGAGCAGCCTCCTTGAATGAAACCTTGGAGTCCTCCTCCCTTCCTTCTATTACAGTGGGTAGCTAGTCAGGCACGAGCAGGGCAGGACAGAGCTCCCCCAACCGGGAGTGTCAGGTCACTCTCAGGTGATGGTCAGGCAGTTGTTACAGTTTCTTTAAATTAATAATTGGTGGCAGCCAGCACCAGGGAAGGGCAGTCTCCCAATGGATAGATAAAAACCCTGAAATTGATGACCGGCAGCTTCCTGATAAGATCTCAGGAGTTGAGAGAGTGAGCTCAAGCATATACATTAAGAGGCAAAATGGTGGAGTTTATCTGGTATATGACCTTCTAGGAACATTCGACTGGTAAGGGAAGAACTCAAGTGAGCATGCACACAGCTCCAGTAGACACACTGGACATGTAGCCCCTCCCAAGCGCCAGCAGCAGACACACCGCACACGCACACAGCCCACCCCAAGGGAAGAATTGGGAGAATTGGGGGGAGAAGGGGTGTAACCCCCCAGAAGCTTGCCAACATATAATACCCGAGCCCAAGGTCAACCAGTGCACTCGATCTCTCAATTCGCCCACTTAGCCCTCTTCCAAATTACTTTACTTCCTTTCGTTCCTGCTCTAAAGCTTTTTAATATACTTTCACTCCTGCTCTAAAATTTGCCTCGGTCTCTCCCTCTGCTTTATGTCCCTCGGTCTAATTCCTTCTTCTGAGGAGGCAAGACTTGAGGTTGCTGCAGATCCATTAGGATTTGCCTCCACTAACATACTTTGGGGCCATGTGATCGAGAAACATTCCACTGCTAATAGTTCCTTTATTTATTATTTCCAGTCAGTTACTAAACACTGTCGTTTTTTGCCTTGAAAACAATGTTTCTTGCCTGCCTTTCTTTTTATATTGATTGCTCCTTCCTTGTGCATAGTGCTCTTTTTGTCCTGATTGATGGCAACCTCATCTTAATTAGTACTGCTGCCTTTCCTCCCTCCAATCAGTCCTAACAGGCTAATCATTTTTTGTTTTTGTTTTTGTTTTTTTGAGATGGAGTCTTGCTCTGTTACCCAGGCTAAAGTGCAATGGTGCAATCTCAGCTCACTGCAACCTCCACCTCCTGGTTCTAGCAATTCTCCTGCCTCAGCCTCCTGAGTAGCTGGGATAACAGGTGCATGCCACCATGCCAGGCTAAGTTTTGTATTCATAGTAGAGATGGGCTTTCACCATGTTGGTTAGGCTGATCTCCAATTCCTGACCTCGTGATCCACCCACCTCGGCCTCCTAGAGTGCTGGGATTACAGGCATGAGCCACCATGCTGGGCTTTAACAGACTAATCTTCAAATGCTACTCTCTTGTCATTCATCTGCCCAGAAACTTCCACAAGCATCCAAATTTCCTTAGCGAGAGTCCTCAGACTTCATGCAGAAGAACTCACTGTAGATAGTACCACGTGGGGGTCTGCAGACTCCACCATCAGAGTCTTCTGCAGGTCCAGGAGAAGCCCAGGAATCTGCATTTATGAAATAACCCAGGGAAGAGTTCTGTTCAGGTTCAAGATATGCCGCTGTGGTGGTAGAAGGGTCTTCTTGCTTCAGGTTACTTATGAGTCTGTAAAGGACAGGGACTATCTCCCATTCAGCTAGAGCAGCACAGCACCAGCGCATGGAAGATGGGCAATAAAGAGTCATATACACAGAACTGCATGAGTTTCCTTTCAAGAGCCAGCTCTGAATCCCTGTGGCACTTCGTGTGTACTCATAGGTATTAGACAAATGAAGCATCTCATCTGTAGTTTGATTTAATTTAGCCAATATGTGTGTCTTGCTAGATATTCAACTCTTCAGTTAATAATTTCATGCTCTGAACTTCCTTTACAGGTTAGAAACTTGATTCTCGGTGAGTTTAACTCCTGTAAGGGTGAGATTCAAACACTGGCTGTTCTAGTGTCTGTGCTGATAACCAACCATCTCCCCTGGGGAAGTTCCCAATAGGGTAACTCTCTCATTTCTATTAAAAATCCTGGAAAAAGTTACTTTGACTCACTTTTTCCACTATTTCCTTGTGTTCTCTCCTCAATTCACTATAATCAGATTTTATTTCACCGTTTTACTTGTCAAGGTCACTAATGGCTCAAATCTTGCTCTACCCAATGCAATGGCCACTTCTCAGTCCTCAGCTTATGTGACCTTTCCAAAGCGCTGGACGTGACCAATCACCCCCTTCTTTCCAAAGTGCTTTCTGATGTTTTCAATATTGGTCTTTCTCTTATCTCCATATATGCATTCATTTGGTTGTTCAAAAATCATCTCGAACTAATTCTGCCCCAAGGACACTACTAATTGCCCCCCCCCAAAACCTGGTTAGATTTGAATCAGAGAAGTCAGAATATAGCACCTAGCACTCAAGAGCAATGGGAAAGAGAAGAGATTCGGCCCACCAACTTTGTGCTTTGCCACTGATGAGGTACGGTGCCAGCTGGTCAGGCATAAAAGGCACCCTGAACACTTTTTTCTATATAGTAGCTCCATGACTCACTCCGCAAAGCTCAAGTTCTCATTAAGCTTGTTACATTATGCTTAAGAGACTTCCCTACACACAAGACAGACATTTATTCACAATCATTTTAAAACTGATACCATGCCCAGAGAAAAGGTGGGCATTGAGGAGAGAGCAGAATCAAAGGGGACCAGCTAAGTGACCCCAGATCCTAATCTTGCCCTATTATCTGCTGATACAAATGTAATATGAGGTGTATCCAACGTCAATCTCATGATTGTAGCAACCAAAATAGAGGCCAGTTCCTGGGAAATAGAACTAGATAGGCAGTGGGGTGCCTCTTTCTGGTTGCCGGTTGCCTCACGGTAACTGCTGTAGACCAGTGGGTTTTTCCTCAGCTGTTTCTCTCTGCTCCTCTCTAGCTAAGCTTGCTCTGTTTGCACACGGCCTGTCCCGTCACCCAGCCTGCAATCTATACCACAGTTCAAGCCAGTCTCCACATCTTTTGGTTCAAATACCAAAGAGAGGAATCAGAATGGTTGCTAGACAGTGGGTTGGCTGACCTGAGTCAGACACCATACCTGTGGCCATTAAAAGTTACACTGTGTTTTTCAAACATGAGCATCTGCGCTTATATGAGTCTGGACATTTCTCAGTGAAAGGAACTATTTCACAGAAAATTCCAATGATGTGGATTGCGTAATGACAAATAGCAAAGCAAGATCATGTTTTCCTGATAAATTCTTCTTGAGAATAAACTTTACTTAAAATGATTACTGAAAATTACAGAAGTAGGAGTCAAACGTACTGCAAAGAAAGCACTGAAGTTAAAGGAGAAAGACTGAATTGAAAAGGACAGGTGGAAATGAAGAGGGAAAGAACATAATTCACTATGTGCAATGTCTCCCTGAGTACGCATATACACGTGAGACTACAGATCAGCAGAGAAGGAATGAATCAATTTTTAGAGAAACAAAAATGCCAAGGGGGAAAAATAGGAAAATGTTGGTTGGATGATAGCCAGTTTCTCAGCTCCAGACATCTGAGACAAGACACGGAAAGGTGAGGAGCTGCCCTTGCCGCAGTTCTTGACTCCGAGTGGCTGGTTACTGGGGATATTTACATTAAATTAACGTGGCTGGCTATGGCTGTGTTCAGCACTTGGATACGCGGTTAAATAATCAATGTGGTTTGGCTGCTGGTTTCTTTACTGTGGTTAAATAATTGGTGTTGTCTTGGTTGCTAGCTACTTTAAAAATGCATATGTGCACTTGTTTCTCTTTCTTTTTCCATCCCTCTTAAGCAATTTTGACAAGCCCTTGGCAGAAAAGCAGCTGATCAGCTTTGAAAGGGAGGCTTTTCTTCCACCTTGTTTATGCTTCTCCCAGATGCTTCTCAAGGATCTGAGACTCTTAGAGACTTTTCCTCCAGAACCTAGAAGATTCTAGGAAAGAATTCCGTTCACATTTTTTTGTTTGTAGAATACAGATAAGGCTAAGCCTGAGGGCATCTGCCGTTTTCAGGGAATTCCAGAAACAGGCTCTGCTTTTGTAATGATGGGTCACTCAGTTCTCAGATTTAGCATAAAAATGGGGAAAGGAAATTATAAGAGTCACTGGATAAAATGACCTACGAACAAGCATTTCCTCCTGTGTTAGTTATTGCTAGACCTCTAGAACAGAGACCAGCTTCTGACACAAACTGGTGTAAAAAATGAGGTGGTATGGTCCCATAATTCAAGATTGTCATAACTTCTGTTCCAGAAAGTCGGTTCATTTGGTCACTTTGCTAATGTGTTTAATCATTGTTAAACTACCATGAACTGCTCTGCCCTGGGACCACAGGAAGCCTTCTTTCCATATGGCTCTGTCCCTTCCCTTCCCTCCAAAACAAGGGTCAAGAGTGGGTTTGAGGGTACGAGAAGGGACGATTAACCCTCTTAGAGCAGCAAACTGGCTGGGACAGTGAGGCAGTAGACAGTCCAGGTTCAGAGACAAGCCTCCACCTGACAAACACAACAAATGCAAATGAAAGCAAAGTCTTCACTGGCTGCTCAGAAACCACAAGATTCTCAGGTTCTACAGTGTATGAAAACTCAATGCTCTGAATTTGGTCAGATGCATAATGGAAACTGGTGTTTCAGAGTGGGAAGTTACAGAGGAAAGAGCAAAGTTTTGTTTCTCAAATATGTCTCATCAATGATAGGATAATTTCATCTCAAACAGAAGTCCAGATATTTTATGTCAATCATTCAGTGATTATTCAGATAAAAAAATGTTGATTTTTTTCTAGTTTGTCTCTAGTGAGGAGGGAGAGAGTTCCTAAAATTTTAACAGAAATCTGGGAGGATTCTTCAGAATTAACTGATTTTGCCATTTTAGTAAGAAATCTTATTGCTTTTCATAAGAAGGAATAATTTTTTGACAATTACTATCAAGTGGAGGAAAATACAAACATTTAACCAAGCCTGTTGGCACTGTGCTATGTACAATGGACAGGGAAGTGGGGGATGACAGAGGACAGGGGCTTAGGAGAACACTTTCACTTATGAGTTGGATGATATTGGCTCACTTAACCTCCTTGTGCTTAAATGTATTCAATCTTAATCTTATTAATTTTCTGTGGACTTAATAAGTATGAATTACATATAATAAAAGAAATTAAAAATTAAAGCTACAGTGAGATATAATTTTCACTTATCAGATTGGCAAAGATCCAAAAGCTTAATAACATGTAATGTTGGAGATGATATTAGAAAACACTCTCATACACTGACACAACTTTTCCAGAGAATAATTGACCTATCAGAGATACATAGAACAATTTAACACGTACCTCCTCTTTGAATTAGTCATTTCGCTTCTACAAATGTAACCTATGGCCACATTAAAATATTTATGAGATGACAAGTGTGCAAGAATATTCACTGCCACATTGGAATAACAAAGAGTTCGGATTTAAATATTCAACAACAAGGGACTAAGGGACTGCTTAAATAATTTATGGAATACTCAAAAGTGGAACACTACACTACTCACAAAAAAAAATAAGCAAGTTTTATATCAGATTTTTATAAAGTGACATGGAACAATTTCCAAAATATACTGTTAAGTAAAAAAACAAAGCAAAGATTGTTTTCAAAAAGATTCTTATATCTGTGTATTCATGTAATATCTTTGGAAATGTATGCCAGAAATTAATAACAGTGGCTGAGGACAGTGGCAGTCTTGGTGCAAAGGTAGGTGGAAGCTTGTTAAAATTATGCAATAAAAAAACAACCTTTTGCATTTGGTACTATATGCATGTAAAGGACTTTGATAATTAAATGTATGTCTATGCATGAAATAAAGATATGTAACCTAAGGTCACCTATCACAAACTTCACTAATCAGGGGAAAAACAGACCAGAATGCTTGGCCCAGGGCAAGTACTCAAGACATATTTCCAGATAGATAACTGAATTATAAAAAGTATTGGATCAACATAAATAGTTATCATTTGGAGAGATGTGTACCACAGAGAGACCAACTTTTGAATTCAAATGGCATCACTTTATTTTTGTTTATAAAGGACAAAAAAGAAATGCTAAATCCAGAAGAAGCTTTAAGAGATGAAGCTGTAAATGAAAAGATTGGCTGAAGGTCCCTTTTAGGTTAATACAGAATGCTTCTGGGGGGTTAGGGTGGTGAAACTCTGTATGATATTCTAATGGTGAATACATGACATTATGCATTTGTCAAAACCCATAGAACAAACAACACAAAGGAGGAACTAATGTAAATTGCAGGCTTTAGTTAATAATAAAATATCAAGATTGGTTCATCAATTGTAATGAGTGTACCACAGTAATATAATACAGAATGTAAATAATGAAGGAAATAGTGGAAGGGAGGAGGAATTGTGTGGGAACTCTCTGTACTTTCAATCAATTTTTCTAAAATTGCAGTAAAATGAAAAGTGCCTTAAAAGTTTAATAGTAAAGGAAGAAAAGAGGAACAGAGTTGGAAGACTTTTAAAAAATCCTTCAGCTTCCTAGAACGTACAGTGGGAACTCAATAAGCATCTTTAGATTCAACTGAGTCCAATTCAGTGAGAAATGAGAAGTGTGCGGGCAGATTTAAAATATAGGAAAAGTGTGAACTCATCAACGAAGTGTTTGATGAAGTCCTAGGATATATATTTCATTAAAATGAATTAGATGGCTTGTAATCTTTATCAATAAGATTATAGATTTTTTCTGAGACATTAATGACAATTACAGATTTTCAGCAATAAACATGAAAGCAGTTATAGTATTTTTCTCAAATTAGTTAGAGAAGCATTAACCTGAAACTTGTAAATTTTGTAGAAGTTTGTTGCTAGGATTTTTTTTTTTTTTTTTTTTTTGGATAGGTTTTTCTTGGAGGCCTACTGTCTTTATATAAATCCCACAAGATAAAAAGCAGACTTTTGAGGCATTTGATAAGTTCTCTTACAAACTGTTATTTTTATTTAGAAAACAATTTATCTAGATTTATGAAAGAGCTATTTAAAAGTTTCTTCTTAATTTCAGTCTTGACTTCATTAGTGAGAAGCTAGATTTGGAAATAAGGTCTACCATGGCTTTGAAACATGCTAACTATGCATGTTGTAGAACTGGCCCCAATTATGGGAGAATTTAGCAGGTCTTGTCCAAATGTGCCCAAGGTGTTCTCTTGGAAAACAAAAGAAAAACAAAACAAAGGAAACCAATTGCTCTTGGGAGAAATACAGTTATACTGCTAACTGCAATCCCCTGAGGTTGAAGCACCTTGTTCCTGAAATGTTCTATGTTGAATCTTGCCATTGGTTTTAAGTCTCTATTTCATTAATATCGCTTTTAAAAGTGTGAAAGTCAAGTTTCCTGATAATTGGAGCTCCTACTAATTTTGCAGGGATTTCCTCCTGTTATTAGATATTGAAACTGAGCCAGGATCTTGATCTCCCCAGTCCCAAAGCAGTGAAGTGCGGGTGTGTTTTCTGCTCCATAGAGAACAGCAGGCTGATGGTGTTAAACAGCTGCTCAGTCTCTATTGATACAATCATCCGTGAAGGCAGGATTGTGCTGTCATTTTGCATTCTGGAGTTGTTATCCACGTTCTTTGAAAAGTTAGAAGTTTGTTCCTTCCATTTTTATTAATCTTTACACAGCACCATATCTTTATGTTCCTGTACCAAACAACTTATTTACCTCTAAAACCAAAGAAAATAACCAGTATCCATTTCTTTTTTGTGCTTTAAAGTGTATATTTCATAGTGCTTCACAAATCGTCTGTTCTGAAACTGCAGAATATTTTTTGTCTATCACAGATATTTTGTAAAACAAAATGTTTTAAGTTACTAGAAAAAAGAATACCTACAAAATAGAAGACTCAAATTATTTTATTAGCTTCCACTGACATCACATTGCTCTTTTAGATTGCTATAAAAGTATGCAAATGCCTGTTCTCATGAGCTGGAGTTATAGATTTTTTTCCAAGACACTTATGACAATTACAGATTTTCAGCAATAAATATGTGAGCAATTGTAGTATTTTTCTCAAATTGGTTAGAGAAACATTAACCTGAAACTTACAAATTTTGTAGAGTTGGTTGCTAGAATTTGTGTATGTGTGTGTAGGTTTTTTGTAGGTCCATCTCATCATGGACCACTACAAAGCCCTGGATCCCATTTGTGGAGCCCTGGGGTAGTGGCTGATTTTTCTCATCGTGACAGCTTTGGTTTTCCTTCAGGAAGCACTGTCTCTCTCTCTCTCCCTCTTTCCCTGTCATCTCTTTCACTAAGGTACATGGGCATGTAACCCAGATCAATTGAGATTCCAAAACTTTTGCTATAACTTTTGCAGGAAAAAAGTAATTATTTCTATTGGGATTGCTAGAATGTAGACAGTGTCCTTCCTTCCTTATCAGTATTTTTTAATTATTGGAAAGATTCTCAGGAATGGGCTGGGCCAAATAGTATTTGTATTTTACATTTTAAAGCTATTGCTAAAAAAGAATCCAACATTTCACATTTACACCAGCAACATTTGAAGATATCTTTACAAGAACTGGCTGTCAAAGTGCTTTCATATTTTAGTCAGTCTATGGAGTGTTAACGTAATATCTCACTTGTTTTCTAATTTCCTTTCATCTAAGTACTAGTTAATTATAAACATTTTTTCACTTGTTTGTTGACCATTTGGATTTATGCTTCTGTGAATTGCCTGTTTATATCTTTTCCCAGTTTTCTCTTAGACTGTCTTTTTCGTGTAAGATTTTTTTTTTGAGACTGAATCTCACTCTATCACCCATGATGGTGTACAGTGGCGTGATCTCAGCTCACTGCAACCTCTGCCTCTCAGGTTCAAGCAAAACTTGGCTAAGTTTTGTTGCTGTTTTTTTTTTAATAAAGATGGGGTTTCACCATGTTGGCCAGGCTGGTCTCAAACTCCTGACCTCAAGTGATCCATCTACCTTGGTCTCCCAAAGTGCTCTGATTACAGCCATGAGCCATTGTGCCCAGCCCTTTTACTATAAGTTTCTAAGAGCTCTTTGTTTACTAAAAACAATTGTCTTTTTCATCCACTATCTTAGTTTGGGCTGCTATAACAGAATATCATAGACTGGGTGGCTTAAGCAACAAATACTGATTTCTCATGATTCTGGAGCAAGATCAGGGTGTGAGCATGATGGGGTTCTTGATGAGGGCTCTCCTCCTGGTTCACAGATGGCTGCCTTCTATCTGTATACTCACATGTGGAGAGAATCTCTTCCTCTTCGAATAGGGGCACTAATTTCATAAGGGATTCCCAACCTCATGACCTTATCTAAACCTAATTACATTCCAATGGCCCCACTTCCAAACAGCATCATATTGCAGAGAGGCTTCAACCTATGAATTTTGGAGTCTGGGAAGTAAAAAAGTTCCTCTTCAAAGTTTTCTTTCTTGTTTAAGAAAAATTCCTAAGTGTTAGAAATAATAGTTTGTTTTAAATACTTTCTTCAAAAGCCTTCTTGCTTTTTGTGCTAGCAGCTGTTTGTTAAGCCTATCCTACGTAGCTGTTAAACATGCTTACAGGCACATGTACATTCTATGTCCTTGTACTTTAACCAAGATACCAGTGCAGGACATGCTCACAGGCATGACCCAGCTCGCAGCCTATGCCCCTTCCTTATTTGGACTTTCTTTTGTACTCTCCATTGCTTTTATCTATTTAGAAAAGTTTTAAGTTATTAGCAATTGTGTTTTAGTTTAGACTGTGATGTCTGGCTCTAGCCAATGGAGACCAGACACAGCAGTAAGGACAACCCCAAACATGTAAGGAATAAATATGTCTGCTTTCCTTTGTTCGTTGTACTCTCATGGGCAAGATTGCTAACGGGGGGGTACACTTTCTGCAGGAAGTGAAAAGAATTGCTTTGCTGAGAGATCCTTTTTCCCAGTAGTAATTTTTTCTTTGCTGCACCCAAAAGAAAAATTTTATACATAACATGGAGGAATGCAAACATTCAACCTAAGCATCTGCTTTATAAATATTTCAAAGCAATGGTTTGTCAACTGACTTTGTCTCCAGTATCTTTTCCATGTACAATTTCTAAATTTTTATGTAGCTAAATATGTATTCTTTTTTCTATTTCTTTTGGTTTTCTAGTCTTAATTATAAGAATTTTCTCAAATTCTAGGTTATATATGTCATACCCTAGATTTTCTTATTTTTTCTTATTTTTTATATTTAAATTTTTATCTGGAATTTATTTTTTATATTATCTTTCACATAGCAAGTTTTGCAGTATCATTTACTAAAGAGGCCATAGTTTTCCTGCTGATTGAATTATTACTACCTTTGTGAACTTAATAAATGACAAAGGTTATGGCTTAATCAGCACTTTATTAAGTCTACATCTTGTATATGTTCTGATATATATTTAAGTTTTGTACTTTCCTTAGGTATTTAAGTCATTCCTATTTCCATGTGAATTTTAATATAATTTCATCTAATTCCAAGAAAAACCTTGTTAAGGCTTGAGAACAGCATTAAATGTATTTATAATTTTGGAAAATTAATTTTATTGTTTTTATTCTTTCTAAATATTCATATGTTTCTTGCTTTAGTTCTTATATTTTATAACTTGATTTCTATGGGCCCAAAGTCTTCTTTGTAAAATTTATTTCTCAATATTTTATCTTTTGTCACAATTATACATGAAGTATTTCTCCAAACTTCCTTTTTACATGTTTATGTCTAGAATACAGAAAAGTTATTTTATATTCATATAGCATGTAAATGTTATACCAAAATTTCACATTTAATCTAGCAATTTTTGAAGCCCCTCTTGGGATTTCTACACATTCAATCCTATCATTCAGTATTTCAGTTAGTGATGGACCAGGTTATGCTGTTGTCACAAATAATGTCAAAATCTCAGAGATTATCACAACTGAAATTTGTTTTCCCTCATGTAAAAACTGCTTCAGACCCAGGGCAGCTGTGCTTCCAGTGTAGAATGTGCAGTACAGGCTGGTTTGACTTTATGGTACCTGCATAACAAGGAGGGGGCTGCTAGGCACAGCAAACAGTGGCGGATAGTGCTGGAGGATGTTAGCACCAGTAATCAAACATTCCTTCCTAGAAATGATGGTGGTCACTTCCAATCACAGCCCAATGGCTAGGACCAGTCACACAGTCCTGCCCAACTGCAAAGGGACTGGAGAAATAGAGCCTTCTTTTTTTTTTTTTTTTTTTTTTCTTTTTGAGACGGAGTCTCACTCTCATTACCCAGGCTGGAGTACAATGGCGCGATTTCAGCTCACCGCAAGCTCCGCCTCCTGGGTTCAGGCAATTCTCCTGCCTCAGCCTCCTAATTAGCTGGGATTACAGGCACACGCCACCATGCCCAGCTAAGTTTATTGTATTTTTAGTAGAGACTGGGTTTCACCATGTTGACCAGGATGGTCTCGATCTCTTGACCTCATGATCCACCCGTCTCGGCCTCCCAAAGTGCTGGGATTACAAGCGTGAGCCACCGTGCCCTGCGAAATATAGCCTTCTATGTGGCAAGAAGGGACGAGGAGAACCAGAAATACACAGAAGTGCTAGTAATATTTGCTACATTGGCAAAAAGAGATAGTTTTGTATCTTCTTTTCCAATGTTTATGTCTATCATTACATTTTTTGTCTTACTACATTTGTTAAAATTTCTAAGGAAATACTAAATAGCAATGATATTCACTAAGCCTGTTTTATTTTCAACTTTAATTCAAATGGCTCTAGCACTTTGTAATAAAATGTTTGCTACTGCTTTCTGGTTTGTATTTTTGATTTTATATAATTAATTTCTACCTATTCCTTCTTTACCTAAAGTTTTTATCAGGAATGCTGCCAATTCTATCATGTCTTTTCAGCATTAAGATAATATATTTTTTCTCTTTAATTTGTTAGTGTAGCAAATTATATGACTACATTTCCTGTATTTGGATCTGTAAACTGAATCTCTCTTGGTTTTAGAGTGCTATTATTTTGAAAAACTGAAGAGTCTTAGGACTGTAGCATCTGCACCTGGACTGGTGGCACCCCAAGTGGCCAGCCACTCACCCATGGCTTGTCTGACCACGAGACCCAATGACACACAAGGAGGAAGGTGGAAGTCTGCTGCTGACTACAGTTACAAAGAGTATGTGCACATAGAAAGGGGCGGTGAGATTACCTGTATTATCCAGGAGCAGAGCATCTAAATGGAGACTTTGTTCATAATCCCTTAAAGCGGCCAGAAATATAACTCTGCTAAAGAGGCCAACATACCAAGGCCCCAGATAGACAGATAAAGGGCAGAATGGAGATGCCATGGTAGATACACAGAAGAGAAATTCCAGTTTGTGTTTATGTGTGTGCATGAATGAGTATGTGTGATTGCAAGCATGTGTATATGTTAGCACTTGTGTGTGTGTGCCCGCCTGAGTGTGCACATGTGCATCCATATATGTATGTGAGTACATGCATATGTATGTATATGTGAGTGCATGTGTGTATGTTCATGTATGTTTGTGTTTGGAGGCACAGGCGGGAATAGATGGGGTTAAGTATTTGGAATGGGTCTTTTAAACTACCTTTGTTTTTTGTTGTATTTTTTTTGAAACAGGGTCTTGCTCTGTCATTCAGGCTAGAGTGCAGTGGTGGTCATAGCTCACTGTAGCCTCAACCTCCTGAGCTCAAGTAATCCTCCCTCCCTAACTTCCTAACTAGCTAGAATTATAGGCACGCATCACCATGTCCTCATTTTTGTGGGGGTTTTTTTCTGGTAAAGATGGGGTCTTGCAACTTTGCACAGGCTGGTCTCAAACTCCTGGCTCTAGTGATCTTCTTGCCTAGGCCTCTCAAAGTTCTGAGATTACAGGAATGAGCCATTGCACCAGGCCTCAAACTGTTGTAACCATAGTAGTGACTTTGGACATTTTCCTGAGGAGTCACTGCAAATTTTAGCTGGAGTAGTAATTTGATCAGACCCATTTAATATCAGCGTGGGGGATGCTTTATAGTAGTAATTCCAAAATGCTGTCTGAAGATGCAAAAGCTTCTAAAGAAGTTTCCCCTTTGTAGTAAGTTACGTTGAAATGAGAAAATATAATAGGACAATATAGTAAATCCTTTAAATATCTAAATTTGTTAAATTTGCCTGTATTCTCTGGTTATTCCTTCCCTCAGTTTGTGGCTTCAAATCCTCTTTATTTAATAAGACACTGGTGTTAATAGATAGTAGTGATAGGTTTATTTGTTAATGCTTGATAAAATAAAACCTTGGCATATTTTTTCAACGATATTCCAGATTTTTAAAAGAATAAACTGATCTTTGAAATCTCAAAGTCTGGGAACCACTGGCAAAGTTATATTAGCAGAAATTTGCCTTTGTATGTGTGTTTTTTCCATAGTACACATTCCTTGGCCCCTGGGGAAGAATTCAAGTGTAATGGAATTGGTATAGGCATATGTATTTTGAAAAATCTTCCAAGTTCTTTAGAGATGCTTCCC
The DNA here is from genome assembly GCF_049354715.1 of Callithrix jacchus. NCBI lineage: Eukaryota > Metazoa > Chordata > Mammalia > Primates > Cebidae > Callithrix > Callithrix jacchus. Next base: position 76,510,315 of record NC_133502.1, read on the forward strand.
TGGTTTAGAATCCCTGGTTTGGAGGAAAAGTTGAAAAAGACCTGGTGTTCAGCAATGGAGAAAACCTTGAAGAAACCAGGACAGGAGAAGACAGGAAGGGTGAACGTGAAAGACATTTTTCTTAGCTGGAATTAATAAAACTCAAGGATAATAAGATGGTCCTTACAGAATTTATGGCAAAAATAGGATTCAGGAGGAGGCTCCAGATCATCAGCTGTGAAAATGGCCCTGCTTTACTGTGCATAAAGAAGGATTTCCTCCTACACGGGGTGACCATCCTTCTGTCTTGTTCCCAAGAATTAATTCTTAAGAAGGCAATAGTTGAAGAGAAGACTTTTGTGAAGAATGAGGTAGACATTCAGACATTTAGAAGTATCCTGTAGAATTCTAGAGTAGATGGTACTTGGTTTTCATGGAGTATCTCCCACAAACTGAAGTTATTAATATTTTCTCATTTTAAGAACACGAGTAAATAAAGAAAACAAGTGAGTAGATGTGATATGGGTTGGCTCTGTGTCCCCACCTAAATCTCATTATAATTATAAATATAAAATTATAATTTCCAGTGTTGGGGGAGTGACCTGGTGGGAGGTGACTGGATCATGAGGGAGGGATTTCTCCCTTACTGTTCTTGTGAGGGTGAGTTCTCAAAACATCTGGCTGTTTGAAAGTGTATAGTACCCACTCCCTTCACTCTCTCTCCTGTCAGCTATGTGAAGAAGTACTTGCTTCCCCTTGCCTTTAGCCATGACTGTAAGCTTCCCAAGGCCTCCCCAGAGGCAGAAGCCTGTAAGCCATCTGAACCGAGTTGATTAAACCTCTTTTTTAAATAAGTTATGCAGTCTCAAGTATAATAGTGTGAGAACACACTAATATAGGGTGTCTGTGACTTAAGACTTCTGCTAAGTGGTTAGAGTCCCTGACATCACCAAATGGCCAGGTGACATACTGTTGAGTCCCCTGAGGGCAGGAGTCTATCTCCTCCTACTTTATCCTATGTTGCTAAAGCACCAAGAGGTAATTGGTATTTGTTGATTGAGGTTTTGGTTCTTTCACTGAACAACTCAACCCTTTTGGAAATATAATTTTATATTTTAAAACTTCAGAACTATTCTGTATTCTTTAATCTCTCAGGGGTCTCTATTACTGTTCTCTGCAGGACAAAGGATTTGGACTAGTTCTGAGTCGACTGCTTTAGAAGACAAGAAATAAGTGCTGACTCTTCATTCAACTTATCAACTATTTTATTGACACCTATGATGAGCCAACAATTGAATGTGGAATGTGAAAACAAGGGAAGAATTCAGGCAGATACTAGCATCTTTCACCTAAGCAACTAGACAGGATACAAGTTCTAATGATCTATTGTTGCATAACAAATTATCTCAAAACTGAGTGGCTTAAAAGAACATTTTTGTTATTTCTCAGGATTCTTTAGGTTAACTGAGCTACACTCTGCTATTCTTGATTGAGGCAAGATCAGGACTAGAGAAAGGTGAGTGTAGTGTCTAAAGTACAAAATTTAAGAAGGTACACACTCTTGGAGTCTTCAGAACCCCATTATGAAAATCAGTGCCTCCTTAAATTTTACACCAAAATGCCTCATTTGCCTCACCCTGACCTTGACCCTCGCTTGAGGTCTCTCTCATATGCCTTCAGTCAGATGGCAGCTAGAGCTGGAGTCATCTGAACGTTTGATTGGGCTGGACATCCAAGATAGTGTCTCCACTCACAAGTCTGGTGCCTTCTTCACTCACTTGGCTAAAACAGCAGGGAGCTGGCCAGGGATCTCCTTCTGTCTCCATGTATACTCTACACATAGTAAGCATGGGCTTCTTCACAGCATGCCGGTCTGAAGGTAATCCAGATGTCTTACATAGTGACTGGCTCCTCCAGAGCAAGCATTCCAAGAGGTCTGACATGGTTTAGCTCTGTGTCACCACCCAAATCTCATCTTGTAGCTCCCATAATTTCCACATGCTATGGAAGGGACCCAGTGGGAGGATTGAATCATGGAGGTGGGTCTTTCCCAAGCTGTTTTCATGATATCGAATGGATCTCTTGAGATCTGATGGTTTTAAAAACAGGAGTTTCTCTGCACAAGCCCTCTCATTGCCTGCTGCCATACACATAAGATGTGATTTGCTGCCCTTTGCTTTCTGCCGTGATTGTGAGGCCTCCCGAGTCATGTGGAACTGTAAGTCCAATAAATCTCTTTCTTCTGTAAATTGCCCAGTCTTGGGTATGTCTTTATCAGTAGTGTGAAAACCGACTAATACAAGGCCCAAGTAGAAGCTGCAAGGCTTCTTGTGATCTAGCCTTGGAGGCCCCAGAATGTCAGTCACTTCCACTATGTCCTATTGGTAAAAGTCAGTAAGGTCTGCTCAAGACTCAAAGGGAAGGGAAATAGACTCTTGCCTTTCAATCAGGGAGAAAATGGATGGAGACCAATTTTTGAGGATATCTACCACAGAAAGCCCAGTAGACAAATAGGTTTTGAGGATGAGAAATTAGAAGTGCTCTTGGGAAAGCTTAAGTTTGAGATGTCCTTGGAACCAAGTGAGTATACACATATGGAGATCAGAGAAAGACTGAGATTGAAAACATCAAATTAGGAGATGCAACTTAAAGTCAAGGCACTAGGTATGGTGACCTAAGGAGTTGAGAGAGAGAGAAGGAGCCACCAGGCAGTAAAATGAGGGAACAGGGGAGTGTGGCATTTCAGATGCCAAATTTTTAAAAAGCACTTTGAAAAGAAGGAGGTGATCAGTCACGGCCAATGCTGCTGAAATGTCAAATAAGCTGAGGATGGAGAAGTGACCATCAGATAGAGCAAGGTTTTGGTCACTAGTGACTCTGCATAATCAAATGGAACTCGATTATGTAGAGTGAACCCAGAGGAGAACAGGAGAGTGGGAAAAATGAGTAAAAGCAAGTTTTTCAAATTTTCATGAAAATGGAATAGCGACTGAGTAGGGAAATGGAGTATAGAAGGTTTTACTATTACTTGTTTTAAGATAGGAGACAGGCTTTTTTTCTCGCTCTCCGGCCATCTTAGCGTCTGCTCTTGGTTGGGGGCTGTCCCGCACCTAAGGCAGGAAGATGGTGGCCGCAAAGAAGACGAAAAAGTCGCTGGAGTCGATCAACTCTAGGCTCCAACTCGTTATGAAAAGTGGAAAGTACGTGCTGGGGTACAAGCAGACTCTGAAGATGATCAGACAAGGCAAAGTGAAATTGGTCATTCTCGCTAACAACTGCCCAGCTTTGAGGAAATCCGAAATAGAGTACTATGCAATGTTAGCCAAAACTGGTGTCCATCACTATAGTGGCAATAATATTGAACTAGGCACAGCATGTGGAAAATACTACAGAGTGTGCACACTAGCTATCATTGATCCAGGTGATTCTGACATCATTAGAAGCATGCCAGAACAGACTGGTGAAAAGTAAACCTTGCAAAATTTTCCTTTAATAAAATTTTTCCGAGCTTGTTTTAAAAAAAAAAAAAAAAAAAAAAAGATAGGAGACGGGATGGCCTATTGTGGTGAATGGCAATGACAGAGTTAAAAAAAAAAAAAAGCAGGCTGAGAGCCCTCAGGCTAGAATGCTAATGCCCTGTGACTGGGATGCAGAGGTCCCCAAAGCAGGCAGATCTCCCTTAAACCCCACTGAGAGCTGTATCAAGGGCAAGGTGGGCAAGTTTTACCAAAAACACAACACAAAAAAAGAAATATGTTAAGGCTGAGAGCAGTGGTTCTCAAAGTTTGAGCAGCATTCTCTGATAACTTCTTAGAAATGCATATTCCATGGACCCATCAGTCCAACTGAATGAGAAACTTCCAAAACTAGAGATCTGAGTTTTCTCATACCTGGTAAGGTTTGGGACCCACTATTCTAAAGGAACTCAACAAAAATTCAAGTAAAGATGAAACTAAGGGCTGACTTTTTTCCTTATGAGCCTAAAAAAACAAAGTTTTAAAGACAAGAGGGGCTTTTTCAAGTGTCTAATTGGCTTGGAACTTTGCCTATGAGGGATCCAAGACTCAGAGAAGGTGTCTGAGTTGTCCAAGTCCTCCAGGCAGAACTGAGAGGACAATTCCAACAAAAGAGAGAGAGAGAGAGACAGAGAGCCAGGAATATGGTGGTTTTGATGTGCCATGAAGTTGCAGCCTTTCTGTATTTTTAAAGTATCGATTTATACTGTTGTTTATCTTCTACAACTCAAATCGGTCCGCCTTAAGTCAATCTGGCTCTTTTAAGGTGTAATTTTGGTTTTGGGGACTGCAGAGGTGCAGCTTCCCACGGCTGACCCAGCGCCTCTGCGGAATGCAGCAGCCTCAGCAGGCACAGGAGGCTTTTCCACAGCCGGAGAAATCTAGTGCTGGGGCTCCGGCTGTGACTTTTGCCATTTCAAATTCACTTGGCCTCTGGGGAGCGGCGGACAGCTCGGCGCTCAGCGCGTCGGAGGCCCGGCTGTTTCTGTAGGAGAGATTTAGCCTTAATTTTTGTGACAGATGGAGTTGATAGTCTCTCCACGGAAAGGGGAGGAAAAAAGCGCCAGTTTTTGACAGGCCGCAGACGCCCGCTGCCTCTGGTGGTCGAAGGCTGCGTTGCGCCCCAGTTAAGGTAGCTCGGAAATTCCCCCACCGAGACTGCAGAGGTCTACTCTGCCGGGCAGCCTCCCTTAAACTTAGTGAGGAGCTGAAACTTACACTTCAACCTAAACCTTTGGGGTCTGTCCTCCTTCTGTCTTGTGACTGCGGCGGGGTAGTACATGTTCAACATTCCTGAATATTTTTAATGCTACTTTAATTTTTTCATTGCTGCACGTGTTGCAAGCTTATCTTCCTAAGAAATTATTTCGGTTGATTGGATTTTGGTCTCGCAATTTGAAAACGAAGCGTGGCGCACGGGCGGTACCTACCAGATGGGCTAGCTGGGGCTGGAGGGTGGGGCGCGGGCTGTTAAGCATCTCATCAACATCTTTCTAACAAAGTGTGTTCTTCTTTCTTGTATGCTTCTTTAAAAAAGTTTCAGTTTCACATTAAATCTCTGGATTCTCTCCCTACCCTCTGTGGTGATCGAGACCCAAAGATAAGGAGCCTGGAAGAGAAACTGAGTTCAGAACCCAGTCGAAAGCACAGATGGAGGCCAGCCAGAATTAATAAAATTACCAAAAAAAGGCCGGGTGCGGTGGCTTAAGCCTGTAATCCCAGCACTTTGGGAGGCCGAGGCGGATGGATCACGAGGTCAAGAGATCGAGACCATCCTGGTCGACATGGTGAAACCCCGTCTCTACGAAAAATACAAAAAATTGGCTGGGCATGGTGGCGCGTGCCTGTAATCCCAGCTACTCAGGAGGCTGAGGCAGGAGAATTGCCTGAACCCAGGAGGCGGAGGTTGCGGTGAGCCGAGATTGCGCCATTGCACTCCGGTCTGGGTAACAAGAGCGAAACTCCGTCTCAAAAAAATAAATAAAATTACAAAAAACAAAACAAAAAGAAAATGAAAGAAAGACAAAAGAAAGGAAAAGAAAAAAGAACCAAACAAAAAAGGCCTGTGGCTGAGCCGGATGCAAACAGCTGCCCCTAAGCCCTGCCCGCCTGTGTTGTGCGCGAGCTGGGGCTGCATATCCGAGCCTCCTTAAGAGTAGGAGGAGCTCCGGGCCTCCATCAAGCTCCCTAAGCCTTTCCTTTCAAGCCCAGAATGCCTGAATGTGAGCTGCCCACCACCCTCCCGCCCTCCCCCACTCCGCAACCCCACTCCAGCGGCTCGTAAAAAAAAAAAAAAAAAAAAAACTTTCAACAACAACAGGCAGGACCAATAGCATCTCGAAAAGCCGGGAAAGGGGCCGAGCAAAGGGCGAAAGAGAGTGGAGAAAGGAGAAAGCGGGCCGGCTGGGAGCGCGCGGGGCCGGAGCTCGGCGAGCCGGAGGAGCGTTGCTAATGTTTTTGTTTGTTTGCTTTTCCATGCATGCATAATGAGGGGGCACCGCGGCACCACGCGGGGGCTCCCGGCCCACTTTTGTATTTAAAGCCTCGCTGCTAACGAGTCTGCAGCCGGGCTCAGCGGATCCGCTCCCCGGGCTCCTGGTCACCCGAGAAGCCGCCGCCGAGTGAAGCCAGGGAGCCGCTCTCCGGTAGCACCGACTTTCTTGTTCTCCCCGTGCCTCCCGAAAAGAACTCCCGGGAGCTCGGCGGAGGCCAGGGTTGCTGCGGGCGGAGGGGGAGGGGACGCGGGGTAGCCGGGCCGCGGGAAGGCGGGCAGCGCGCGGACTCCGGGCCAGGAAGCAGCGCGATGCGAGAGACCGCGGCTGCAGTGGTGGCGACGCGGCGCTGAGTCCGGGCGGAAGGAATCGCCGCGGCCGCAGCAGGAGAAGCCGGCGCGGGGACCGCCGGCCGCACAACGGATCTGCAGGCGCGGAGCAAAATGCACCCGCGGCGGCGCGCGGTCCTGCAGCCCCGCCACGGCCCCGCGGCCCGCACCCCCCCGGGGCGATAGTGAGCGGCTCCGGCCACCGCCGGGGGCCGAGCCGGGTGGGAGAGCGGGACCAGATCTGGGCTGCTGTTCATTTCCAGGAAGCCACCGCAGCCGGAGCAAGAGGAGACCTTCTGCCACCAGCGGGGCATCAGCCAGCGGCGCGCATGGATTTATGAAGACACTCATGCAAGAAGTGGGCAGGACTTGGACAAACTTTTCCACCGGCTCCGCGTCCGCCGCTCCCCGCGCCTCGTCTCCTTTCCCCTCCTCTCCCGGCGGCCGCCGCTGCCCGCGATGGTGGCCGCGCTGCTGGGCGGCGGCGGCGAGGCCCGCGGGGGAACCGTGCCGGGCGCCTGGCTGTGCCTGATGGCGCTGCTGCAGCTGCTGGGCTCCGCGCCGCGGGGCTCCGGGCTAGCTCACGGCCGCCGCCTCATCTGCTGGCAGGCGCTGCTGCAGTGCCAGGGGGAGCCGGAGTGCAGCTACGCGTACAGCCAGTACGCCGAGGCGTGCGCGCCGGTGCTAGCGCAGCATGACGGGGGAGACGCTCCCGGGGCCGACGCTGCTGCCTTCCCGGCCTCGGCAGCCTCCTCCTCGTCGCGCTGGCGCTGCCCGAGCCACTGCATCTCGGCCCTCATTCAGCTCAACCACACGCGCCGCGGGCCCGCCCTGGAGGACTGTGACTGCGCGCAGGACGAGAACTGCAAGTCCACCAAGCGCGCCATTGAGCCTTGCCTGCCCCGGACGAACGGCGGCGGCGCGGGCGGCCCCGGCGCGGGCGGGGTCATGGGATGCACCGAGGCCCGGCGGCTCTGCGACCGCGACAGCCGCTGCAACCTGGCGCTCAGCCGCTACCTGACCTACTGCGGCAAGGTCTTCAACGGGCTGCGCTGCACGGACGAGTGCCGCACCGTCATTGAGGACATGCTGGCTATGCCCAAGGCGGCGCTGCTCAACGACTGCGTGTGCGACGGCCTCGAGCGGCCCATCTGCGAGTCGGTCAAGGAGAACATGGCCCGCCTGTGCTTCGGCACTGAGCTGGGCAACGGCCCCGGCAGCAGCGGCTCGGACGGCGGCCTGGACGACTACTACGATGAGGACTACGATGACGAGCAGCGCGCCCCGGGTGGCGAGCAGCCGCTGGATGACGACGACGGCGTCCCGCACCCACCGCGCCCGGACAGCGGCGCTGCTGCAGCGAGCGGCCGCGGGGACCTGCCCTACGGGCCGGGGCGCAGAAGCAGCGGCTGCGGCCGCTCGGCGTCCCTAGGCGCCTGGACTCCACTGGCCACCATTTTGCTGCTGCTGCTGGGGCCGCTCTTTTAGCCCTGGCGCCCCCCGCCGCGCGCTCGCCAGGCCCCCGCGACGGGGCACCTGTGGCTTGGGGACAGATAGAGGGGATGGTTGGGGATACTTCCCAAAACTTTTTCCGAGTCAACTCGGCGTAGCGGGTTCCCCCGCCAGGACTCTGGGCACTACCCTGAAGCTCCTCGCAGGAGGTTGACTTCTTGGACCTCCTCCCCCGCCCCAATTCCAGGCTCCAGAAACTCCCAACACGTCTGCCGTCCAGAAACCTAGCTGCAGTGTTCAGGGCGTCCGGGAGGAAACGGGCATGCGGGGGACGGAACAGTAGTCCTGGACTCGAAAGGGAAGGTGCTGACCAGTGGGGCCTTAGCAGTTCGAAGGGACAGGAAGGAGGAATTATATTTGCAAAGGGGCTATTAGCATGTTTCCCTTGAGGGGGAAAAAAAAGTGCCGGTATCGACTTTTATAGATTGTGGCCAGTGAGGACATTACAATCCTATGTAAACAGAAAAGTCCCACATACCAATTCATTTCTTCACTGTTTGTATCAGCGCCCAGAATTCTCAGTGACGTGGGGGCGGGGGTGGGTGGCGATTGCCTTAGAGGGAACCCCTAAATTGGTTTTGGATACGTTGGAGCCCTTGACCTTAATTTCATTGCTACCACTCTGATCTCTTAGCACATTTCTTAGGATTAAGGGTCCAAAAATGCGGATCTAAGGGGTTGCCATGGTGTTGAACAATGCAACTTTTTATTTTAAAAAGCTCTGCACTGCCATCTATGAAAGCCTTTTTATAATGTTTGTTTTTTGTCATTTTTGTTCTTTACATCAAGAAATTAAATGTTTAGATAGGCGGAGAATGTATATTGCCTCTGCTCCTATCAGGGTTGCTAAACCCTGGTACATCATATATAAAATGTATTAAAACTGGGGTTTGTTACCAGTTGCTGTACTTTGTATATATAATTTTTATAAATTGTATGCTTCAGAAATAATTTATTTTTAAAAAGAAATTAAAAGTTTTAAACTTACATTCATATTACACCTTTCCCCCTGAAATGTATAGAATCCATTTGTCACCAAGGATCAAAATCCACAGTCCATTGTGAAGTGTGCTGTATTTAGAACAGTCTTAAAATGTACAGTGTATTTTATAGAATTGAAGTTAACATTCTTATTTTCAAGAGAATTTATGGACGTTGTAGAAATGTACACATGCATTTCCAGACTGCCTTAAACAGTGTATTTTTATAGACATTGTTTTTTTAAAATCCCAAGTTTTTAAATAACTATGGATTTCTGTATTTTTGGTTATTTGTTTTATTAAAACATGTACATCAGTAAAGAGTTTTAAACAATGAATGTGGTGTAATTACTTTCCAGAGTGATATTGTGGTTAACCCACTAATGGGTGAGGAGGGGGGTTGAGGGGGCACTGGGAATCTATCAACCATCAACTGAAATGAAAATACAGTACAAGACAAGAAATGCAGGATATTATTTCTGCCTTTAATTTAATGAACAATTAGACATCTGTAAATGAGGCAGCCAAAAATATATAATTGACTGGCCTCTATTGGTGTTTGCATTTGTGGAGAGAATTCACAAAAACGTGTCTCCTGCACATAATTTGAGGATAACTCAGACATCATGTTGTCCCACCTCCCCTCCTTTTCCCCTGAGACGTCCCCTCACTGTACCCGCCTTCCCATCACCCCTTACCCCCAAGAGTGTCCTCTCTGGTTACTAGACATTCTCATACAATCAAACATGCCAATAACATCTGTTACCAGTAGGTTTTAGGAAGCTTGCAAGACTCAATACTTGAAAGTCGTTTTCACACTTTTGGTGAAAAAGTACAAAATTTGTTGCAAAACATTCAGACCAGCAAAAGTAAACACACAGGGCCGAGGAACAATCACCAGAACTTGTAATATTGTTGTGAGGAGTTGTTTAGCAGTGGCTGAAGGCTGGGTTCCTGCCAGAGCTACTGATCTACACTCAAACGCCCTTAGATAAATAATTACACTCTTAAGCTGTGTCGAGTGCTGATACACTTGACCTTGTAAATAGAAATGTTTGCAGTAGGAATAAACTCCGGCATTGGAAAATCTTTTAAACATTAACACAAAAGAGAGCGCTCTGTCCTCTGGGGATTTGAGCCTGAACCTCGCCAAGCTAGGCACTTGCAAGGGGGAAAAAAGTTTATTTATCTTCTATTCCTGGTGTTTATTTAAAGCTTTTCATTTTAAACGCGGTGATTGGAAGGCAAGTCAGGAGTTTAAAAGTCACCACAAATAAACTTTGTCTGAGGGGTCGACAGATTAGCAAGATCTGGTGTCTCTTTATTTGATATTAACATGCGTTGAAAAAACATAACCAGATTTCTCTGCTGCCTAAAGTAATTAACAAAGCTGTGCCCCCATTCCGACTTCCTCCTACCCACTCCCACCCCTACTTTCAAGGTTTCTTGTGCCTCTGATTCGCTCTTTTCCCAGCTTTTTTGGAGGTATTCGAGGCACTTCTGGTGCACCTTAAACCACAATTTCTATATGTATTGTATCAGAAAGTCTAAGATAGCTGTAGTGTCAGACTTAAGCCCAGGAGAGTGGTGTGTGGTTGGAATCTCCAGTCACCTGAATGGTTGAGTAAACATATTGTTAAAACAAAGCTGAGAGCGTTGTTTCTTTGGGGAGTGAACAAAGAGTATTCCCAGAGACTTGTAAATGAAATCAGCTTTCTTTACAAAATGACAAGTTAGCAGTGCTTCTGCGTTTGTCCTTAAATATATTTAAATCATCTCCATCTCATGTTATTTTAACACGTTCTTGACTAAAAGTTAAGTCTTTGTCCCAGTAAAAGGCTCAGTTTTCCCCAGTAAGAAGTAAAAGGCATTAGCACTAGAAAAGGCCTGATAATTAACTGCTACAGTAAACTCACAACTTGGTTTTACAGGGTCCTGTCAAAAGCATCTGCCTGGAATAAATCAACACAGCTCGCTCTTGGGGAGAAATGACACAAGGCTTTATGTTTTCTTCCTCGAAGAAAGTGAACATTGATCGGTGGTCCACTTTAATTTAAACAATTATACACTGGAGCCCAAGAGTCCTCTGGTCCCCCTACAGACCTAGTGGAGGTTGTTGAGATGTTAGAACCCTTGGCTAGTGGTTATGAGATTGCATATTTCCATCTGCTTCTCAGCAGAAAGGATTTTTACAGATGTTGACATCTATAATATCTCACGCTCTCTGGGGAGGCTTTTGGAATTTTGGACATTTGGCCATCTCAAATGTCCCATGGAGAACGGCTGGAAGTACCGTTAATGAAAGAAAAGGTATCTCTGGCTTTTCCTGGGGATTCTCAGAAAGCACCACCCTTCCAACAGAACTCTGCCAGAGTGAGAGGAACTTCTTCTAGATTTCATGTAAAATCATGAGTCCTCACGGCCTTTCCCATTTCCCTAGTTCGCAGGTTTGAATTCTCAGTGACAGTTTATTTGTCTTTGGAGGCACTTCAGTGACAAATGTTTAAGGGAGTGTGGGACAATGGTGGAGAACAAGGAGGCAGTTCATTGAACTGACAGTGACCATACAGTAAATAGAAGAAGGTTCAGGCTTCACTGCTCACCCGAGCACACAGCAATGCTTTTGTGTATCATCACAATGGACATAACATAAGGTCTCTGTTTATTTTTAACAATATATAGCAATGTGCATGAGCAACACACGTATGTAAAGTAGAAAAATGTCTGTAGGGATATAAGTTCTTTCTACTAAGCAGGACTTCTCTTGTGCTTGGACAGGAACCCTACAAATATCTGGAAGGACAGACATAACTCCTGACTCTGAATGCCACAAATTTAAGAGACTTTCAGGCTCTAACACATCTAAGGTGCACTGCCATTCTCCAGATGAGGTTCCTATGGGTGAAGACAGAGTATTTCCATCTCTCTGCCTTGAAGAGTCAGGAAAACCCTCATGGGAATGAGCTTTCTCTCCTCCTTGCCACCATCTGTATTCATACTCTCATCCCATCCCAGCAATGTTACAGATCATCAAATAAAAATAGATCCCGAAAACACCATGAGGACTTTCAGAGACCTCAAATACTGTATTAAATCTTTGTCTACTTTTAAACTTTGGCTTTGCATTCTTAACTTGTTGAGTTCATTGTGGAGGCTCTCTAACAAAATAACCTCATGTGTCTCTTTTCAATCCATAAAAAGAAAAGCCCGTGTTATTTGTTTTTTTGACCTCTTACACCAAGGGACATCAGAAATCTTGCCAGTTGACCCTGTTTCTCCCAGCTACTCAAAGCAAGGTTGTGGGAGGGCATCAGGTTGCAAATGCCTTGTGGCCAGTGTAGTCAAGGCGGGTTGAGTTTCCAGTGGGTCTTGCTGCCTTGTGAGTGAAGTAAAGTCAGACTTTACTGTAATCTGTTTGAGACATTGCCTCTGGAAGACAGCGGAAAAGGTTCACCCTTGACTATCTGAATGACATAAGTCATGTGCTATTAGCATAAATACCTTTCTTCTAAACATCAATTTAATCAATTTCTTAAGTAACAGAATGATCTACTACAAAATAGTGGACTGTATACACTATATTTTGGCACAAAGATGGTCATTCTCCCACTAGTAACCAGGGGCTCTAAATAAATGATTTCAACAATGTTTTATTAAAGGACGACAAGAGCCCTCGAGCTGCATTAATCGGGGAGAAGTCGAGTGGCACTTTTGTTATGGAAATGTTAAGCACATAATAGCAGGGCCAAACAATGTGCAGCCACTTCATTCTTTCAGCCATGCTGACACCTCTTAAAGAGGAACTGCAGGGAAGGATGTGGGAAAGATTTGCTTTCCGAGGAAGCTTTCAGCTAATATTTTGGAGGGCTACCTTCAAACTCTGTGTAATATGCATGCAACGGAAGCCAGAAGGGCTGCTGAGACGCAGAAAGCATTTCCCCCCTTATTTCAGGAGCATGGGTTCCATAATCAAATCAAATGTCTGTGTCTTAGATACGACATTCACCAAAACAATACTTTACTGATTTTGTTGTCCTAAGAGTTCGATTCTATAAAGTTGATCAAAGACAGCTCTCTCAGTGATGCTGGTATATACTGTAGATATCTATAACATGTTCTCCTTAAGCAAACAGATAGTATCTATACAATGTTGTCAAGGACATCTTCAATCTGTAATAAAAAACAAAATGTGATTATAGACTGCCTTCTGTTCTCTGGTTATCAATATGTCTCCTTCCAAGCCTATCTTTTATTTAAATTTTATAAGTTCTGTAGGATATTTGTGGGTTCTCAGATACCAGAATGGGGGTAAAACCACAGCTCAAACTGATTGTTTATTTTATCCCTGATTAAATGTTACTAAGCATCAAAACGAGGAAGAATTTCAGCGGGATTTGAGGTCTTTATCACAGAGGTTTGTTTTAGAAAAATGCCACTGTTTGACCTTGGGTTTTAATTCATGTCACTTCTTACCTGCCAGGTAGTTTCACCGGTGTGGAGCTTCCTTCTGTAACAAACATCAAAACAAGCTTTTGCAATGACTAAAACTTAAGTCCATAATCTTGAACAGGTGGTGGGGGGTATAAAAAGAGTTCCAGAGGCATTTCCTGAGGTTGTGCTATGTATGGGGGTATCCATGGGAATAGGATACGGTCTTGTCCGTGAGCAAGCTGACACTCAGGATGAGGAGACAGGCACACAGAGAAACTTTTCTATGACATGGCAAGCACGGAAGAGGATGACAGCACGATGCTGGGTACAAGAAAAGCTTCTTGGAGAAGGTGACATTGAAGGTAAGTCTAAAGATAAGCATGGGAGTTAGCCGAGAGAAAGGTAGGGAAGGCTGTTGTATTAGAGGTATTAAAAGAGAATACTTCGGTTGGATTAAATGTAAGAGTTTAATTGAGCAAAGAATGACTCACAAATCGGTCAGCCTCCCGAGCCACAGTAGACCGGAGGACTCCAGTGCAGCCATGTGCTAGAAGAAGATTTATGGGCAGAAAAAGGAAAGTGATGTATAGAAAACGGAAGTGAGGAACAGAAACAGCTGAATTGGTTACAGCTCAGCGTTTGCCTTATTTAAACACAGTTCAAACAGTTGACCACATTGGATTGGCCAAAACTTGGTGATTGGCACAAGAGTAGGCTATGGTCTGTTCACACCTCCACTTGTTATGGTTCGCAAGTACAGAGAAACCTGTAGGCTGAACTTAAGATACGTATAGAGGCACCATTAGGCTAAACTTGATTTTACAGGGGGAACAACATGTCCAAAGGCATGGAGGGATGAATCAGCACAGTGCTGTGCACGAGACCACCTGTTACTAGTAGAAAGTAACCAGGGCCTGAAAAGAAGGGTTCATGCCAAGTCATGGAAGCCTTGAAGGACATGCTAGGCATAGACTTTACCCTACATAATAAACGAGATTGGAAATCCCTGGGTGTTCCCAGCTGAAAGCTTGAAGGTTCACTTTTTGCTCAGAGCATACAGTAGTTGTAAGGGAAAAAGATCAGAGATGATAGAACAGTTCAGAGGCAGTGAACAAAGGCCGAGGGATGGAACTCGAGGAGTATCAGTGAGGGGGAGGAAAAAGTCAGGTTCAAGACGCTGCCATTGGTCAAATATGGGGTGTTCAGCGAGCGAAGAGGCCAAGATAACTGCTGGGTTTCTGGCTCAAGTAACCAGTGGATGATGTCACCTTTGATCCTAGAGGAAGGAAGGTGGGAGAGCAAGTGATGTGTGAGGACATACAGGACACCCGTTGGTGGTGTACTGCAGGAAAACAGCTACAGGTCTGAAGTTCAGGCAGAAGTCAACTTTGCATAGTGGTCATTGTGAAAACCCTGAGAGTGATGCTCCCACAGAGACTGAGAGAGAGAGAGAGAGAGAGAGAGAGAGAGAGAGAGAGAGAGAGAGAGAGAGAGAGAGAGAGATGTGCAGTGGGCAGAGGAGGGGGTGCCCAGAGAATACTCCCAGCAGGGATGAAAGAAAGTCAGAGGTGTCTGAGGAAGGCAGGAACGAGGAAAAATAATAACATTTCTGGGCACGAACGCCTAAATGTTCAAATGCTTAAGAGACCAATACAGTAAGCAAAGCTTAGAAAGCAAGATGAATTCCCTGAATTTCTAAGAAAACTTAAGTGACCAAAATATTATACATTTTAACAATAATAGTAATCATAATTGTAATCACAACTAATTCCAGGAAAATTAAAATGACCAAGTTATAGCATTATATTCAAATAATAGTAATAATCAGTGATTGTTCACATTATTAAGCGATTATTTTTTGCCATGACAATGCTGAGCACATAATATGTACTACATTATTTCATCATTACTACAACTCTATGAGTAATAATAATTATTACTTTTATTGTTATAAAATAATACTTTAAAATTGAGGGAACAGATGCTTAAATGACTTAACCATGGTCATTAAGTGAGAAAGTTGGTGAATATAAAATCTAGGTCTGTTTGCATCAAGAGAATGTGATCATAACTTTAACACCTTACTGATTCTCAAAATGTAAACAGCTTAAAGAGCCCAAGATCATTTGACATATTGGGCAAAATTCAAATAATGTTTTTCTTTTCTTTTCCCTTCCCTTCCCTACTCTGATTCTTGACATGTACTAAAATGAAAACATACTGTTATATTCTAGAAGGACAATTATTTATAATAACTAAATTAATCATAGCATTTCACATTGCATATTATTTTGAAAATAATTATTTGTAAGTTCTGGAAACAAATAGATTCCTATTTCATGTAAATTGCCAAACAGAGTCCATGCTCACTGTCTCCTGATTTTTCTCTATTTCACAAAATTCAGCTTATTGAAACCAATAGTATTTTAAGACAAAACAAAAGGAAAAAAACTGCCAATTTTAGGTTCTTGCCAGGAAATTCAGGATTTTATTATTTGCCCTCTGTTGCATAATAGACCACCCCAAAACTTAGTAGCTTAAAGTTTTTAGTTATTTGTTTGATCCCAATTTTGTATCTCCTTTGTTGGATTAGTAATTTGGGCTGGGCTCAGCAAGGTAATGATCTTGATCTTTTCTTAGCTGATTTGGCTGTAGTTGGGTGCTAGGTCAGGGTAGAGAGGGTTGGTTCCTGGCAGCCTTAGTCACATGTCTGAAAATTGGCTGGGTTGACAGTGATAACTGAATCACATGTCTCACATCTAGTAGACTAGCCTAGGTTTCTTATCGTGGCACCTAGGTCCAAAACAGCAGGAGAGGGGAAGCACGAGTTTGCAAGAACTTTTATTTTTTTTTTTAGCATTTTCTTGTGAACGGAACATTTATTTAGTTATTTATTATTTCCTTTTTTTTTTCATTTTTTTTAAATTGTACTTTAGGTTCCTGGGTACATGTGCAGATCATGCAGGATTGTTGCATAGGTACACACATGGCAATGTGATTTGCTGCCTCCATCCCCCCGTCACCTACATCTGGCATTTCTCCCCATGTTATCCCTCCCCGACCTCCCCACCACCCCCAACTGTCCCTCCCTGGCACCCCCAAGACTTAGGTTGCTTCCAAATCTTATCTATTGCCAACAGTGCTGCAACAAACGTGGGAATGCAGATATCTCTTCGATATACTGACTTCCTTTATTTTGGGCATATATCAAGCAGTAGGATTTCTAGATTGAATGACACCTCTATTTTTAGTTTTTTTTTTAAATTTCTTTTAGTTTTTTGAGGAACCTCTGAACTGTTCTCCTTAGTGGTTGTGCTAATTTACATACCCACCAACAGTGTATGAGGGTTCTCTTTTTTCCACATTCTCACCAGCATTTGTTATTGCTTTCTTTTGCATATAAGCCACTTGAACTGGGGTGGGATGATATCTCATTACAATTTTGATTTCCATTTCTTTGATGATCAATGAGCCTTTTCATATGCCTGTTTGCCATTTGCATGTCTTCCTTTGAGAAACATATATTTAAATCTTTTGCCCATTTTTTTTTATTATTAGACTTTTCCCTATAGAGTTGTTTGAGCTCCTTATATCTTCTGTTTATTAATCCCTTGTCAGATGTGTAGTTTGAAAAAATTTTCTCCTATTCCGTGTATTGTCTCTTCACTTTGTTGATTGTTTCCTTTGCTGTGCAGAAGGTTTTTAACAGATTTTTTATGTTTTGAGATGGAATCTCACTCTCTTGTCCAGGCTGGAGTGCAGTGGTGCAATTGCAGCTCACTGCAACCTCTGCTTTCCAGGCTCAAGTGAGCTCCCACCTCAGCCTCCAGAGTAACTGGAATTACAGGCAGAGGCCACCACGCCCAGCTAATTTTTGTATTTTTAGTAGAGACAAGGTTTCCCCATGTTGTCCAAGCTGGTCTCAAACACGTGGCCTCAGGTGATCTGCCGGCCTTGGCCTTCCAAAGTTCTGGGATTATAGGTGTGAGCCACCGTGCCCAGCCAGAAGCTTTTTTAGCTTGATATAATTCCAGTTGTTCATGTTTGCTTTGCTTGCCTATACTTGTGGGATATTACTTAATAAATTTTTGCCCAGACCAATGTCCTGGAGAATTTCTCCAATGGTTTCTTGCAATACTTTCATAGTTTGGGGTTTTAGATTTAAGCCTTTAATCCATTTATTTGATTTTTGTATATGGCAAGAGATAGGAATCTAGCTATCTTTGATTGATTGATTGATTGATTGATTGGAGTCAGAGTCTCGCTCTGTCACTGAGGCTGGAGTGCAGTGGCATGATCTCAGCTCACTGCAAACTCTGCCTCCTGAGTTCAAGTGATTCTTGAGTCTCAGCCTCCCAACTAGCTGGGATTACAGGTGCCTGCCACTATGCTCAGCTAAGTTTTGTATTTTTTGTAGATAGAATTTCACCATGTTGGCCAGGCTGGTCTTGAACTCTTGATCTCAAACAATCCATTGGCATCAGCCTCCCAAAGTGCTAGGATTATAGGCATGAGCCACTGTGTCCATCCTAGTTTTATTCTTCTGCATATGGATATCCAGTTTTCCCAGCACGAATTATTGAAGAGACTGTCTTTTCCCCAATGTATGTTCTTAGCACCTATGTCAAAAATAAATTCACTGTAGGTGTGTGGATTTGTTTCTGGGTTCTCTGTTATGTTCCGTTGGTCTATGTGTCTGTTTGTATACCAGTGCTATGCAATTTTGGTTATTATAGCTCTGTAGCATAATTTGAAATCAGGCAATGTGATTCCTCCAGTTTTGTTCTATTTCCTGAGGATAGTTTAGATATTCTGAGTCTTTTGTGGCTCCATATAAATTTTAAGATTTTTTTTTTCCTGTGAAGAATGTCATTGGTATTTTGAAAGGGATTTCATTGAATTATAGATTGCTTTGGGTAGTATGGACATTTTAAAATTGATTTTTCCAATCCATGAACATGGATTATCTTTCTACTTTTTGGTGTCCTCTTCAATTTCTTCATCAGCATTTTATAGTTTTCTTTATAGAGACCTTTCACTTCTGTGGTTAATTCCTAGGCATTTCATTTTATGTGTGCTGTTGGGATTATCTTTTAAATTTCTTTTTCAGATTGTTCCCTGTAGGCATATAGAAATGCTACTGAGTTGTGCATGTTGAGTTTGTATCCTGCAACTTTTATCAACTTTGTTCACCAGCTCTAATAGTTTTATAGTGGAGTCTTCAGTTTTATAGTGGATACAATATATAACAAGATCGTATCATCTGCAAAGATAATTTGACTCCTTCATTTCTAATTTAGATATCCTTTATTTCTTTCTCTTATCTGATTGCTCTAGCCTTCCAGTACTATGTTGAATATCAATGGTGAAAGTGGACATCCTTATTGTATTTCAGATCTTGGAAGAAAGGCTTTCAGTTTTTCCCCCTTGAGCATGGTGATAGCTGTAGGTCTGTCATATATGGCTTTCATTATGTTGAGGACGCTTGTTGCTGTTTTGTTGCACCTTCCCCCTTTCCCCAATTATTTGAAGTTATAAATTGTACTTCTCTTTTGTCTAGTGTTTATCCTAAAACTTAGCCCAGGTATTTAACTATTATTTTCTCTCAATGTCTAAGGGCTGGAAAGTTTTACATCTTCCTCCTAAATAAAACAATAACTTTTCCTAAGCCTTCTTCTTTTACCATCCTCACCATTTCCCTGTTGTATCCTATAAATTGTTTGTCCTGCTTTGCTATTCACATTTTTTGTAATCCATCTTTACTTAGAATTAATAACACATGTTACTGCTTTCTTTGTGAAGAACAGCAAAAACAAAAGTATTTAACATGTCTGCCTTAGATAATTGTTACGGGAATTTGAGATAAAAGGAAAGGAAGAGAACTTATTTTACCAGGTGGAACCAAAGTCCCTTTTAAAGAAAAAAATAGACTGTGTAGGAAGAACCTTGATAAGTCATTGGGTAGCAGCATGGAGAGAGGCTCTAGAATGGAAAGTATGAGTGGAGAACACACGAAGATAATTCAAGTGCTTTTTATAAGTAAACAATAATTTGGGATGGAGAAATCAGAAGAGAACATAAAAGGGCATGAGAGAGGAGTGCAATATAGGACAATATAGCAACATGGCCAGACA
The DNA here is from genome assembly GCF_049354715.1 of Callithrix jacchus. Lineage (NCBI taxonomy): Eukaryota > Metazoa > Chordata > Mammalia > Primates > Cebidae > Callithrix > Callithrix jacchus. Next base: position 76,529,687 of record NC_133502.1, read on the forward strand.
CAGAAACCTGAGGTGACTCACAGTGAATGAGGGCTATCTAATCTTCTCTTTAAATTATCTGCTGCATAAAATTTACATGTGTATCCTTTGCTGTTATCAATAAACCCTAACAAAAATATGCCACACATCACTACCCCTACTGAATGTTCCTGATTTTTGTAAGGGACTGAGGAATGTGGTTCCCTAGACAAAGGAGCTTTCTCACTGTGGGCTAGTGCTGGAGTGCACTGTCCAATGCAGGGAGAAAATAAAAGCATAAGAAAAGCAGTATGGCTGGGCCTAGTGGCCCATGCTTATAATCCCAGCACTTTGGGAGGCAAAAATGGGAGGATTGCTTGAGTACAGGATCTCAGTACCAACTGCACAGCACAGTGAAGCCCTGTCTCTACAAAAATAAATAAATAAATAAATAAATAGCTGGATGTGGGGGCGTGCACCTGAAGTCCCAGCTACTTGGGAGACTGAGATGGGAGGGTGGCTTGAGCCTGGGAGGTTGAGTGTACAGTGAGCTGTAATTGCACCACTGCACTCCAGCCTGAGTGACAGAACGAGACCCTGTCTCTAAAAGAAGAAGGAAGAAAAGCAGAAAATTAGATTCAGATGGGACTACAAAAAAGTGATACCCTGAGAATTCAGCAGATGCACAGGGAGAGCACAAGAATTCCAAGAATGAAAGTTCAAACTGCTCTTATATCTTAATAGGCAGGAACGTGGTCAGTGAACAGTAGTGGTTACTATCAGTGTGACATTCGGTGATGATCTTCACCCTTCCTGCAACAGAGGGTAAAAGGTGGACCTCATGAGTGCATACTATGAAGTTCACCCTGTACACCATAAAGACCCAACCAAATGTGAGGTGCTCTTATGATCAGTAGACCCACAAATTATGTGGCCCTAGTCTTGGGTTAGAGTTGTCTCAAAGGTATCAGGTCCTGAGAACATCTCTTCTTCAGTTTCTGATACAAACATTTTCCACTGGGAAGGGGTGACAAAGGCAACTTTCATTAGTGGTAGTTTAAAGATTCTGTATGTGTTAGTCTTATATTTAGCCTTATTTACTGAGTCTCATTTTAAATATTCATTTCTAGCTTAAGGTCATACAAAACAACCCAGAGCCAAGCCAAATCTTCTGGAATAAATTCTTTTTTGCCAACTAACTACATTCCAGACATGCCATCTGACTTTAATTGTTTGTAATGCTTCTTCCAGGAAGCAAACATGCTTTGTCTTAAGTGAGGCTTTAGCCCTTTCAAGCTATTCATTCATCCAGTGTTTATTAAGTGTCTCATATGTGCCAAAACTACACTGCATACTTTAGAGATGATGTCATAATTATCATTATCATCATCATCACCACATCAGCCAGCCACAAATAGCAGAGTCAAGGTGTGGAGGGGATAGGCATGCTTCAGCCACTCCCACAGTTCTATCCATCCCCTTCACAACCATCCAAATAAATACCAATATGAGTTACATGAGAATGACGGCATACTTGCTAGGTCAACACTTAGAAGTAAGAAAGGGGCCAGGGGTGGTGGCTCATACCTGTAATTCCAGCACTTTGGAAGGCTGGAACAGGAGAATTGCTTGAGGTCAGGAGTTCTAGAACAGCCTGGGCAACACAGTGAGACCTCTGGCTCTACCAAAATAAAAATAAAAATGTTAGCTGGACATGGAGATGCATGCCTGTAGTCCAAGTGATTCAGGAGGCTGAGGCAGAAGGATTCCTGAGACTAGGAGTTAAAGGCTACAGTGAGCTCTGATCACACCATTGCACTCCAGTCTGGATGACAGAGCAAGACCCTGTCTCCATAAAAACTAAAAATATTTTTAAAATAAGAAAAAGAAACAAGAAAAGTTTCCCAGTCTCCCCTGTCAACCATACTGACGGTGCCCCTAAGCTCTTGGATATAGAAATTTTGGGATGTCATTGGCAGCAGCAATTTCTCCAGCTTCCTCTTTAGCTCCTCTGCTTCAGCCCGTTTGTCTTCCATCGTCTCCACTTCCCCACAATGCCTGTCATCCAGCAGCTCAGGCTGTGACTATAGAGGACAGTCCATGCTACACTTGATGTGGCTGCCATTGCTGGGACATGTTTATGCAACCAACCTGCAGGGTGGGGGACTTGCTGCCTCTGACCTAACATGAGCCACACCAAACTCAAGTGTCCCTGGTGCCTATTGTTCAGGACGCAAGATGTTATGGTTGAATTATGTTCCTCCCCAAATTCACAGATTGAAGTCCTAACCTCTCGTATCTCCAAATACGGATTTATTTGGAAACAGGGTTATTGCATATGTAGCTTACTTATGTTAAAATAAAATCATGCTGGAGTGGACCAATATGACCGGTGACCTTGCTTTGAAAAGGGGGAACTTTGCACACAAACATATGCACATAGGAAGAACACGTGACGAGGAAGGCAGAGATTAGGGTGATGCCTAGCGGAGGAATGCCAAAGATGGCCAGCAAGCCTTCAGAAGCTAGTGCAGAGGCACGAAACAGATGCCTCCTCCCAGCCCTCAGAAGGAACCAACTCTATCTATACCTTGAACCTGGACTTCTAAGCTCCAGGACGGAGTCCATTTCTGTTGTTTAAGCACTCAGTTTGTGGTGCTTCGTTGCAGCAGCCCCGGCCAACTAACACAGGGGATTTGAAAAGAAGTTGGATTTGGAGGGGTGACAGCATTATGGTTACATTTTTAGTTTCCTTTATTGAGAATTCTACTGTTGGCATTCTCTTTTGTTAGGCTTTGCTTTAAAGGAAGCTCATTCCCCCTAAAGCAAATATCTTATCATAAAATAATACCATCTTATACACGGCTATAGCTTCTTTTAAGGCCACATTCATTACAACAGGGGTCAAAACTTTAATCCAAAATTTCCCACACTTTACTGTACATACAAGTTATCTGGGAAGCTTGTTCAAAATGCAGATTTCTAGGCTCCACTCTTCTTCCTACTGAACCAGAATCTCTAAGGGCCAAGCCATGAGAGTCTGTTTTCATCAGGTATCTTAGGAGAATATATTGCTCACAATTTGAGGGACACTGACAAGAGCTGAAGGTATCATGGGATTTCATGCAAAGTATATTTAATGAAGTAGAGGCATCTTTTGGTATACGTCTTAGTTTGATTTTTGCTGCCATAAAAGATAACACAGGCCAGGGACCGTGGCTCATGCCTGTAATCTCAGCACTTTAGGAGGCCAAGGTGGGCAGGTCACAAGGTCAGGAGTATGAGATTAGCCTGACCAACATTGTGAAACCTCGTCTCTAATAAAAATACAAAAATTAGTTAAGTGTGGTGGCACGCATCTGTAATCCCAGCTACTGAGGAGGCTGAGAAAGAGGAGAATCGCTTGAACCCAGGAGGCAGAGATTGCAGTTAGCAGAGATGAGATCACACCTCTACACTCCAGTCTGGATCACAGAGCGAGACTCCGTCTCAAAAAAAAAGAATACCAGAGACCAACAGAGTGGATAATTTATTTAAACAAAGAAATGTATGTCTTACATTCTTACAATTGGAAGAAGTCCAAGATTGAGAGTCCACATCAGGTGAGGGTTTTTTGTTTCATCATCTCATTGTGAAAGAGAGAGAGAAAGAGAAGGGGACCAAACAGTCTTTTATTGGGATTCCACTCCTGATAACCAGCTCACTCCATCAATAATGGCATGAATTTGTCCATGAGAGCAGAACCCTCATGACCTAATCACCTCGTGAGGTCCCACCTCTCAACACTTCCACTGGGGATTAAGTTTCCAACACATAAACTTTAGGGACACATTCAGACCATAGCATCATAGTTCGAAGGAGAGTCCTGAAATCCCACTACAGAAACGGTAATATTTCTAGCTAACATCTAAGAGAATATCCCCAAAGTACTCATTATACGTCTTAAGTTAAAATGATCTTATTAGAGAACTCCACAAAAACCACACAATTATAGTTTAATGAAGTAGAAAATTACTTCTAATTGGGTTTGTTTCCCCAAGGAAAGGCAAGAGTCAAGATGAGTCAGCAGTTTTTTTCCCCCATTTATTCAGTAAATGTTCAGCACCCTTTTAGGCACCAGAGGAAACAGCAGCGATTGAAGAAGGCCCTGCCTTCGCTGAGCCTCCACCCTGGAAGGGAAAGCAAATGAGAAACACAGGGAAGAAAAGAACTTGAGATGCTCTTTCCACTCAGTCCCTTACACTGTTGGATCTCAGTTTTCCCTTTGTAGAAAATGGGCATGCAATGAGATTAAAACCCACACCTAAAATGTGCATATATATGTATAAAACTCCGACATATTTTTAGAGAACAAAAAGGTGACACAATGATTGACTTAAATGTCAGATTAGAGGTTTAAAGCACTGCTCTGAAAAAGTAAACGGTGCTGCTAATCTGTGTGACTTACCTTACCCATTCCTTTGTACACATTTTGCCTGTGTTCCTGGCTACAAGAACATATGTGAAGGTTGGATGGTGTTAACTCCTCCCTTTAAGAGGCAACACCCAAAACAGAAATGTGTTTCTGATTTTCTCCGTTATCCTAACGTTTCTACAAGGACTCCAGAGAGATTACGTTTCAAGAGAAGATTTAATTATAGGTGTTCAAACTACATGGAAAGGTGCTAGTAAAAGAGTAAACATTCCAAATCACATTAGAAAGCAAAGAAAATCAGAATTCAAATTCCTTTTCATAACAACAACTAAATATTAGTTTGCTGTGTTATTCAATAAAGTTCAAGAGACAGTCAAATAGCATGTAGAGGGTAAAATAGTTTGTATTTAAAATTTAAGGCTAATTCAATTTTGTTAGATGATGTCAAAATAATTCCCCCAGTGAGTACTATGTTAAATCTTAACATGATTTTAGTTGTGTAAACTGTTTTGCCAATGTTTACATACATTTTCTTTTAATACCCATAGTGCGTCTTTCTCAAAACCCAATGCTAGATTTGAAAATAGAAGTTTTTAGGAAAAGCAGCAATCATCTGCTCCCATTCATCCACTCCAAACAGGAAGAGACAAACTATATAATTTAGCAGCAAAAGCTTGTTTTTCTTCTAAGTTCCTGGTCTCGCATTTCAGGATTTTGTGTGGCGTTTTAGAAAGGACGTCAAAGACACGGTTCCTGAACTCACAGGCACTATAAGAGGATACAACATGCCTATTAATAATTGTATTACTCTTCTATTATTGCTAAGAATAATGATGGGCTGGAAGGGTTGGCCCCCAAGCCAAATTTATCCTGAAATGTTTTCAATTAACTCTTGGCACTGGCAGGAAAGCATCAAACCTTTCCCAGGCTGAAATATGGAAAATCTGCAGGGAACATCTCAGCAGGAGAGGAATTTCATTAAAATGAGCACATCATAATCCAACGACTTCTGCTCCCCCTTTAAGCTTTCCTATTGATAAGGAGTCCCGGGTGGTTTTTCTGGATTTGCGAAGAGAAATGATTTTACTAGATCTTTTCAGAGGTTGCTTTGGCCTGGCCTTTGAATTAGTATCTGTTCGGTGATTAAAAAATGGTCAGACATTTGGCTTAACTGTGACTGCTCCTAAGAGGTTGGCTGGAGGAAGTCGAGGCAAGTCGAAGTATCATCTTCAGACAGCTGCTTTCTGCAGTCATTGAGGAGCTGACACCTGGCCCGTTTTCCCAGGTCTCTGTAAAGTGACACACTGTTTTTTTTTTTGAGTTGGAGTTTCGCTGTTGTTACCCAGACTGGAGTACAATGGCACGATCTTGGCTCACCACAACCTCCGCCTTCTGGGTTCGATCAATTCTCCTGCCTCAGCCTCCCGAGTAGCTGGAACTACAGACGCACCACCATGCCCAGCTAATTTTTGTATTTTTAGCAGAGACGGGGTTTCACCTTGTTGACCAGGATGGTCTCAATCTCTTGACTTCATGATCCACCCACCTTGGCCTCCCAAAGTGCTAGGATTATAGGTGTGAGCCACTTCGCCCGGCCAAAGTGACACACTGTTACAACCCATGCTTCCAATGACCTGCTCGGAGAGGAGAGCAGCAGCCTTCTAAAGGAATGAGAGAAGCAAGCACATGATCTTACAGCTTTCCAGGGTCAAATCCATTTCAGAAAAAATTAAACTGCCCTCCTGGGTGGGTGGTGGGGCTGGAGGGTAGGGTAGCCCACTGGGGGAAGTGGTGCAGGGAAATAAAGAAATTTATCTATGGATTTTGAAAAAATGTATGCCTTTGTCTTCAACCTCCTACACTAACTCAACTCTTGCATTCTATTGTTAAATGTGTCATAAGAAATAAAAGGGAGACTTGGTCTCCCCAGCTATAAAATCATAATCATGGTAACACAATCCAGTCAGAAAGTGTCTGTACCGTGAATGTTAAGAGACATTGCATATAAGATGCTGAGGAAGTGTTAGTTGTTGTACTATTTTTAAAACATCAAAATATTTGACCAGGACAACTCAAAACCAAGGGAAGTCATCAAAAATAAGGAAAGCCTGAGAAGCTATCAGCCAAGAGGAGCCTACCAAGCAATGACCAGTAAATATAGCCCTGATGAGATACTGCAACAGGAAAAATAAAAATTAAAAACAGGTAAAAACCGGGCATGGTGGCCCACACCTGTAATCCCAACACTTTGGGAGGCTGAGGCAGGTGGATCACGCCAGATGGAGACCATCCTGGCTAACACGGTGGAATCCTATCTCTACTAAAAATACAAAAAATTAGCTGGGCATGGGGGCACGTGCCTGTAGTCCCATCTACTCAGGATACTGAGGCAGGAGAATTGCTTGAACCCAGGAGGTGGAGGTTGCAGTTAACCTAGATCGTGCCACTGCACTCCAGCCTGGGTGACAGAGGGAGACTCCGTCTCAAAAAAAAAAAAAAAAACAACTCAAGAAATCGAAAACAACGATGGATTTCAGTTAATAATAACATTGTATTCATATTAATTCATTGATTATAACAAATGTACCATACAAATATAATATGGGGCCTGGTGCAGTGGCTCACACCTGTAATCCCAACACTTTCGGAGAGCAAAGCAGGAGAATTGCCTAAGCTCAGGAATTCGAGACCAGCCTGGATAATATAATGAGACACCCCCCCACCCCATCTCTACCAAAGAGAAACAAAGTTAACTGGGCATGGTGGTGTGCCTGTAGTCCCAACTACTCAGCTACTCGGGAGGCTTGGGTCCAAGAGTGGACCCAAGAGGTCCAGACTACAGTGAGCTGTGAGCACACCACTGCACTCCAGACTGGGTGACAGAGTGAGACCCTGTCTCAAAAAAACTAAAATGAAAACGAAACAAACAAACAAAAATCAAATATAAGGTATTAATGATAGTGACCACTGAGTGAGGGCATATCTGGGAACTCTTTCTACTATTTTCTCAATTTTTCTGTAAATGTAAAACTATTCCGAAAAAATAAAGTTTATTAAAAACAAAAAAAATAAAGTATTAATTGAAATTATAGGGTTATCTATTATAGATAGTATTTCATTCTAATAAAAGCAAGATCACATATGCATTTTAAACTAGATGACTAAAGAATATTTGCCTCTTACTGCTCTCCCTGACCACTGCCCCCGACCCATATACACGAGGTGCTCCAGCCACGACTGAGATGCTGGTCATTTTACTGTGGTTCACATGTAGTGAGGGTGCAGTACATTTGTCACTCAAGGTTACCTATATATGCGTCTTATCTCCTCAAGCTGTGTCTGCTGTCACCTGTCAGGGTCAGCCCCAGATCTGCTTTCTCTGTGTCCCTCTTTATGTCCAGTGACCACCAGGACACACCTTCTCAACTGCATCACTTGAACTTTGAAACAGAATGGAAACTTCTGAGCTTTCTTTCCCATAGCACACACCCTTCTCAACTTCCTTAGTTGATCACCATGACTGATACTAACACCGCAGGCTGCTCTCAGCCCGCAAATGAAGAATGCTTTGAACTTCTTCCCTCTCCTTCTCCGTGTCCGGTTACCAAAGCCCTGTGCTGATGCCCTATTTGCCTCTTCCATCCATTTCTTTAGTTGTCATTTTATTCCAGCCCATCAAAGCTAGGGTATTTCAACTTCATCCATTTTTATCTTTTTGCAAATCCCCATGTCTGATTAGAAAATCTTTTTTAAACACCATTTTCACTATGTTCCTTGTACATTTAATAAGAAAAGATATGGCCTGTTTTTGTTTTCTCTCTCTGAAGCAGTGGTTCTCAAACTTGCATCCAAATGGGAGAACTTACTAAAATGCAGATTGCTGGGCCCCAGTCCCAGGGCCTCCAGTTCAATAGGTCTGGAGCAGAGGCCTGCGGACCACAGTTTGAGAATGATAGCTCTGAAGTACCAACTCCAAATGCTTCTGTCTAGATTTTAGTATTTCTCTGTCTCATTCTCCCAGTACTTTACATTACTCTCAAGTACCTGCCATGGCTCCAGGTCCTCAGCTGTATTAATATTTGTTCACTCCTGGTCTGCTCCTGCTCTGCTTTGTTGCCTAGGTCAGTTTTCTCTTCCCCACTGTTTCTTGTTTTTCACCCTTGCACACCAATTTGAGACTTTTCTCTTACCGTCTCTTTCCCAAATCAATTGATCCCACACTTAGGAGTTACAGGTTACCCTCCCCTCAAACAACACAGTCAACCAACCATCCAAACAACAAGCTCACCATGAGCCACAGTCAAGCATAGGTAAGACACTTCCTGTGGTTGGTCCTTTTCACCAGCACTATTGCTTCCAGGCCCACTGAACCAGTCTCCAGAGGTGGGGCCCAAGAGGCTGAATCTCTCAAAGCCCCCAGGCTTACAGGTGGTGTTTGAGAACTACTCATCTATAATTACGCCCTTTACTTTCTCAACATCTAACCATTTCTTAACTCCTTGAAATTGGCTTTGGTCCCACCAGTCCATTGAAATAGTTTTCTTGAAGGTTATCAATTTTTCTAATAAACTAACTCAATAGTTTTGCCTATTAATGATCACAAGTCCTTCTTAATTACTTTTGCCACCTAGATTTTCCTGGCACCATATTTTTCTGCTTCTCTGAGGAATCTATTCTAATGCTTTTCAGTCTTCCCACCCTATAATGCAAGCATTGGCCAAGACCCTATTTTTGACCATTTTCTTTTCACTCTATATATTCTTTCTGGAAGTTTTACCTGTTTGCCCCCCCCCCTCTCTTTCAATTCCTAACTCCTTACAGATTTCCAAGCTTTTTCTCCAGCTCAGCCTGTCTTTTGATGGCTCTTCTCCATTTCTGTCCATGTGCTGGATGTGTCCAACTATGGGTCATCATTTCTAGAACCTTCATCATTGCCTTAACATGCAAAACTTTTCTTCTTCGTATGTTTTTTATTTGTATTAAAGCTGCCACAACTCTCAAAGAAACCTAGTCACCTCACGTTTAATACATAGCATCAGTCATCTTTGACTCCCTGGTCTGCTCCACATCATACATCTAAAGTGTCTGAATCTCAGTTGGGTGCAGTGACTCATCCCTGTAATCCCAGGTCTTTGGAAGGCTGAGGTGGGAGGATCTTTTAAGCCCAGTAGTTCAAGAACAGCCTGGGTAGCATAGTAAAACCTCATCTCTATTTCTTAAATACATGAGTAAACACTTATGAATAATAATAAATAATTCGTATGAATCTCATGGATGTCGACCTTTCATTGCCTGAGACTCATTCCCCCATTCATTCATGTTGCTATGATTCTAGCTTGGAACTGGAGCTGCTACTGCCTCACTAGTGTCTTGGACTCAGACTCATGCTTCTCCAATCTTTGTCACAAACTATATTCAGATATACATATCATGTTGCTGCTTATTTATGACTCTACTTCATTTTAGCCTGAGGATTTATGGTCATGTTGATAAATATATCCAATAAAATATAAAACATAAAAGTCAGAATCACGGAAACATCAGAGTGGAAGATTGGGAAATAGCAGAAATTGATTGCGGATTATATAGGCCATGATATTTAGCCAGGTAAAAACCAAATGGCAGATTTGCACTGACCATCCTGGGAGACAAATTTAAAAAGAAGACAATTAGATGATTATTCCCTATAAAGAGTAAACTTAAGAGTTTCTCAGAAGTAACAAAAAGAATAAATTTTCCAAGGGAAGGTTCTTTAAAGGGAGCCAGTAGATTCGTTTTCCTAAAGCAAAGCTCCAATTGTAATATTTTTCTGATGAAAACTTTTAAAAGTATCCTCCTATAAGCTGAAAGAACTAATTCTAAATTTCATAGATTGTGGTTCGGGTGTTGGGGGTGATTAAATACCATGCTCTCTTTCAGTCTTCTCTCTCCTCATTTTCTCTTGTGTGTCCTGCATCCTAGGCAAACAGAACTACCTCCAGTGCATGGGCTTTGCCTTTGAGTCCACACCCAAGCCCAGTGTCAGGAACACCTCTCCTCAGTCCCTGTTCCACACGGACCAGCTGACCTGCCATCTCTTAGATCTCTTCTTAGTTCCCTCTTCTACTTTCCTCCCTATCTGATCCTCTGTGTCTTTGTCTGTAATTCTTTGGTTGGCATTTGTCATTTAGCCTACTGTCTCTCCTAGAGAATCTTCAGCTCTTCCAAAGCACAGGCTGAGACCGCTGGTTCCTCCACAACACAGGCCATTTTGCTGAAGACCCACAGGCTAAACGCTGAGGCTCAGACCTTGAAATGTGAGAAATCGCATGGAATTCTCAACGGAACTCTTCAATATGAAAATGTAAATTTGCCAGAAGATAGTAAAAGAGTATGTCTGAATTCCAGACAATGTGGAGAACGCTAAACTGGCTTCTGTGAGTTTATTCTCCTAGTCAGATTCGAGAACCTTCGTTCTGGACACTGTCTTAGGGCCTCTCAAGCTACAATGATCTCACCTCTCAGGAGCCTACCTCCATGCTCAAAAAGTGGTTTTGAAAGAGTGAATTGCCTCTTTGTAAGCTCAAGATTTTTTTCAAAAATCTTATTTGCAAAATCACATGAGACATTTCAGACACTTTCTATAACTAGTGAGAGTTTTTTGGTTGTTCTTTTAGTAGAAAAAAAGAACCGTGTTTGATTAGTTCTTTCTTATACTCCCCATCATCATTTATAGCAGTGCGGTCAACTAGAATAATACCGGATATTTAAAAAAAATACATTCCTCCTTCTGTCTTTACCCAAAATGTCTATAGTTGATTAATAAATGGAATTTATTTATCACCGTCTTGAATGGCCTAGTATAATTTGTTTCATAATCTCCAGTGATGGCAATTTGAGGCAGTAACTTTCTCAATCCCTCAGAAACATATCATTTCTGCATTCTAGCTGGAAGAAAGATTTTTTTCTTTGTATTATTTCTGCATTCTAACTGGAAAACACACTTTTTCTTTGTGTCATTTCTGCATTCTAGCTGGAAAATGCATTTTTTTCTTTTCCTTTCCTTTTCTTCCCCTCCTTCTTTCTCTTTTTATTTCTTCCTTCCTTCTCTCTTCCCTCCTTCCATCCTCTCCCCATCACCTTCCTTCCTTCTTTCCTCTCTTCCTTTCTTTTTTTGTAGTGTTCAGAGTATGGGCAGTGCATTCTCAGAGTTTACTTCAATCTCATAGTACACTAAACTTTTTTAAAAAGCTTCTTCCTGTGTTTTATTAAATTATTTTATTCTCACAGTGCTCTATGAAGGCAGCAATACTATGATGCCCTTTTATAGAAGAAACTACACAGGGAAAGTGAAGTCACTTGTTCTAGGTCACAGAACTAGCCAGTGCTATAGATGAAGTTGAATACAGGCTGCCTGGCCCTAGAGTCCATGTTCTTAACCTTGACACTCTACAGATAAGCTACACCTAAATTTAACTCCTGGTTTCCTGCCCTATCTCTCTCTGAACACTGACTTCACTCCAATTACCTAGTTGGTTCCTCACAGCAACTCTGTGAGGCCCAAAGAATGGGTATTACCATTAGCCCATTTTGCAGAGGAGAAAAATGAGGCTGAGAGAAGGAAAGAGACTTAACTAAGGTCCAATTTAGATTGGTGGTTGAGCTAAGACTCAAGCTGAGAAACTTCCTTTTGGCTGGTATTTCTCCTAATAAATATTTTTTCCAAGAAACATATTATTTCATGTATATATGAAATGCAAATGTATAAGCAGGGTTATTGAGACCTAACTCTCAGACTATGAATGAACTCATTAAAACTGTAGAATTCAGTGACTTTTTAGTGTGTTTACAGATATTTCCAATCATTTCCACCATCTCATTTTAGAACATTTTCATCACCCTGGAAAGAAACCCAGTTCCCTGTAGCAGTCACTCCTTTTTTACCCCAACATTCTCTCCTACTCCAGCCCTGAGGAATCACTATACTTTTCATCTCTGTGGATTTGCATATCACAGACATTTTATATAAATGGAATCATACCATATTTGGTCTTTTGTACCTGGCTTCTTTCACTTAGCATAAAGTCTTCAAGGTTCATGCACATCATAGTCCTTCATTACTTTTTATTGCCACGTACTCTCCCATTGTACACACACATCCCTTTTGCCTATCCATTCATCAGTTGATGAGCATTTGTGTTGTTTCTACTTTTTGGTTATTATGAATAATGTTGCTATGAACATACGTGTATGAGGTTTTGTGTGAACATATATTTTCATCTGTTGGGTGAGAAGTGGAGTGGAGATGCTGGGTTAAATTAGTAATTCTGTCCCTAGCTTTTTTTTAAGAACTGCCAAATTGTTTTTCAAAGCAGCTATGCTCTTTGCAATGATCCGGAATGATTGCACCTCTTCTACATGCATATTGTCACTTGGCAATGCATGTCTTTTTTTATTCAGCCATCCTGGGGCTATGAAGTAGTATCTCATGTAGTTCTGATATGACTTACCTGTAACTAATAATACTGAACATCTTTTCTTGTGTGTATTGACAGTTTATATATCTTCTTTGAAGAAATGTCTATTTAAATCCTTTGGCCTGTTTAAATTGTATTACTTGTCTTTATTTCTTCATTTAAGTTCTTTATACATCCTGGATCCCAACCTTGTACCCAGATTTGCAAATATTTTCTCTCATTCTGTGAATTGTCTTTTCGATATCTTGATGCTCTCACTTATAGTGCAATAGTTTTAAATGTTATTTAAGTACACTTTGCCTATTTTTTGTTTTGTTGTTTGTGCTTATCACCATAACACAAACCACTAAGAAACCACTCCGAAACCCAAGTTTATGAATATTTACTTTGGAGTTTTCTTCTAAGAGTTTTATAGGTTTCACGATTACATTTAGGTATATGGTATATGCACCAGTTTCATTTCATTTTTGTGTACACTGTGAAGTAGGAAAGAAACTTCAACCTTTTCCCTAGGATTTCCAGTTGTCTCAGTATGATTTGTTGAAAATATTATTATTTTCACTATTTAATTCCCTTGGAACTCTTATAGAAAATCAATTAACCATAAATGTAAGAATTCATTTCTGAACTCTCATTTCCACTCTATTTATCGAGATGTTTATTGTTATGTCTTGATTACTGAAGTAAGCTTTGTAGTAAGCTCTCACATTGGGAAATGGGAGTTTCCCAACTTTCTTTCTTTTCAAGATTATTTTGACTATTCTGAATCCCTTGCATTTTCATAAGAATTTAAATATCAACTTGTCAATTTCTACAAAAAAGCCAGTTGGTATTTTGATAGAGATTGCATTGAATAGGTAGAACAATTTGGGCAGTATTCCCATCTTAGCAATGTTAAGTCTTCTGATTCAAAGCATAAGATGTCTTTTCATTCATTTAGATCTCCTTTAATTTCTTTCAATGTAACTTGTAGGTTTTGATGTACGAGTTACTTCATTAAATCTATTACTAAGTATTTTTTGGATGCTATTCTAAATGGAATTGTTTTTAAAATTTCATTATTTTTGAGATGTTAGTTCCTAGTGAAAAGAAATACAATCGATTTTTTGCATTAATCTTGCATCCTGCAACATCAGCGAACTTGTTCATTACTTCTAAAATCCATGGGTGCTCAAGTCCCTTATATGAAATGACAACATAATTGCCCTTCACATCTGCAGGCTCCGCATCCATAGATTCAACCCAACTCAGATGGAAAATATGGAGTCAGCCCTTTGTATTCACAGGTTTTCCCTAACAGTTGGTTGAATCCGCAGGTTTCCATTCAGAGTTGGTTGAATCCACAGATGTGAAGCCTGTGGACAGGAAGGGCCACCTCCTCTTATTTGGGGATTCTTCAGAATTCCCTATATTCAAGATTATAATATCTGTCAATACAGACAGTTTTACTTCTTCCAATCTGGATGACTTTTGTTTCTTTTTCTTGCTTAACTGCCTTGACTAGAACCTCCAAAACAATGCTGATTTGAAGCAGCAAGAACAGACATGATTTTCTTGTTCCTGATCTTAGAAGGAAAAGTTTGTTGAGTGTTTTTTTTCTTCATATTATAAAAGGCTGCTGGATTTAATCAAATGTTTTTTCTGCATCTAGGCAGATGTGGTTTTTGTTTTTTATTCTACCAATATAATTGATTTTTAGATGTCAAACAAACCTTGTGTTCCTGAATAAATCCTTCTTGGCCATGATGCATAATCGTTTTTATATATTGGTGGATTCAGTTTGCTAGCATTTTTTTTTTTGAGGATTTTGACTCTTATATTCATAAGGGATATTGGCCTTTAGTTTTCTTGTGATATCTTTGTCTGATTTTGATATCAGGTTAATACTGGCCTCATAAGAGGAGTTGCTTTCAAGATCCCCTGTTTTCAACTTTTGGCAGTTTGACTATGATGTGTTTAGGTGCAAATTTGTTTGTGTTTATCCTACTTGGAGCTTTTGAGCTTATTTCAAATTAATCTTTTTAATCAAATTTTTAAAGTTTTTGGCCATTATTTCTGCAAATATTCTATCTGCCCCCCCATCCCTCTCTCTCTCTGGGACTCCCATTATGCAGATGTTGGTATGTTGGATAGTGTATTCGGAATTTCTGAGAATCTGTTCATTTTTATCCATTTTTTCTTTCTATTCATTAGCCCAGATAATCTCAACTGATCTGTCTTCAAGTTCTCTAATCTTTATTCTTTCCATTTATATTTTCTGCTGAGTCCCTTTTGTGCATTTTCCATTTCTGTTATTTTTCAAAACAAGATTTTTTATTTTTTATTTTTAATAATTTCTATCTCTTTATTGGTATTCTCTATTTTGTGAAGCATTGTTTCTGTATATCCCTTTTCCTCTTTGGTCTTGGCTTCCTTTAGTTCTTTGAACATATTTATAATAGCTAATTTGAAGTCTTGTTTTGGAAGGCGAGTATCTGGATCCTTTCTGATAAACATTCAATTGGCTGTTTTTTTCCCCTGTGTATAAAACATACTTTGTTTCTTTGCATGTATTGTAACTTCTTGTTGAAAACTGAACATTTTAGATAATATAGTCTGGCAACTCTGGAAGTCAAATTACCCTCATCCCAACCCACAATTTGCTTCCATTGCTTTGTTGTCCCTGCTGCTGATTGCTCATTTAGTGCTTTTCCTGGACTAAGCCTATAAAATCTGTAGTCCTTTTAAGTGTGCAGTAACCGAAATCTCATCTCAGCTTAGTAGTCAGTGAATGATTGGTCAGAGATTTGCTTACAGATCTTAAAGCAATAAGTCTTTCATCTTTTGTCAAAGGGGCCTGAGTTTGCCTGGGAATACATGCTCAATGCTCTAACATTTTACAACTCTGCCTTAGCCTTCACTTCCTGCTTGCGTGGGGCTTCAAGGTCAGCCAGAGAGGAGAGTTTGGGGTCCTGTCAGGTCTTTCCTGGTCATGCACACAGCTCTATACATGTATGCAGTTTTGAAAAACCCCAGGAATATGTCAAGAGTTTTTCACAACCCCCTATGTACATCTTATTCTTTCACTTCCAGAGTCATGAAAACATTGATTTTGACTATTTGGCCATTTTTTTTGTTGCTTATATGGAGAAATTGATTTACAGAGGTTCTCATTCTATGATTCACATAGTATGGCCACCCACTGAACTTTTGAAAGTTGATTCTTTACATCTGAAATAGAACTGAATGGGCCATAGCCAAATAGCTGTAATAACCAAAAAGTTCCCTGGCACCGGAGTTTTCCTTCTTCTTATATGTTTATGAATACAGTTGCCTGATAAAGCTACAGGTTTCATCCTCTCATCATACACCAAGATTGGAAGTAACTGCAGAGAAGGTCTCCTTTAGTTTACTTATTTGCAATCACAGATATTTATAATAAACCCTCGGAAGACATAGCATTATGTTGAAGCTACCTGGATGCTCATTAAGCAGTCTTGAAAGCTAGGACATTTCTACTTTTCTTCAATCGAAAAGAAGTTAGATAATAAGATTGATTAAATTCAGGTAATAGGGTAAAGATTAAACGTAATGTACTAAACCTTGCCTGATATAGTAATGTTTTTTCACCTGTCATAGAAAGACTAATTCTCCCCCTCCATCCAAGCAAATTTAAAAAGATGCTTACATTCTAAGTTCCCAGAACTAGCAATCACTTTGCAAATGGGATTAAGTTAAGGATCTTGAGATGGGGACAGTGTTTTGGATTACCCAGGTGGGCCCAATGTAATCACAAGAGTTCTTATAAGTGAAAAAGGGGCTAGCAGTGGTGGCTCACACTTGTAATCCCAGCACTTTGAGAGGCTGAGGCAGGTGGATCACTTGAGGTCAAGAGTTTGAGACTAGCCTGGCCAACATGGGGAAACCCCATTTCTACTAAAAATACAAAAATTGGCCAGGTGTGGTGGCTCACGCCTGTAGTCCCAGTTACTTGGGAGGCTGAGGCAGGAAAATCACTTGAACCTGTTAGGTGGATGTTGTAGTGAGCCAAGATTGCTCCACTGCACTCTAGTCTGGGCCACAGACTGAGACCCTGTCTCAAAAAATCAAATAAAATGGAAAAAAAAAAAGAAAAAGGGAGGCAGGAGAGTGAGAGTCAGAGAAGGAGATGCAGAGCAAGTTGGGGTGATTCAATTGCTGACATTGATGATAGGAGACCATGAGCCAAGGAATACCTGCATTCTATGTAAGATTTAAAAAAAAGGCAAGAAAATGGATTCTTTTCTAGACCCACCAGAAGAAAGTTTAATTTTTAGCCCTATAAAATTCCTTTTGAATTCCTGACATCTAGATCTGTAAAATAATGTTTGTATTTTAAGCCACTAAGTTTATGATAATTTGTTACAGCAGCAATAGAACATTAAATCCATACCTCTGTGTACCTTTACTTTATACAGGGAAAGCCACACTTATTTTCTACTTCATAGTTGCATTCCCATATCCCGGTGATAAAATACGGTAGGCGAAAGCATATATGGAAAAAAAGGGTGAAATGGTGGGTGGCTTGTAAGTTCAGTTAAGATGAAAGCATGTTGTGGAGTTTAAATTGTGTCTTTTGTGGAAGACCTAGTGTTTTCCACAGCCTCTTTATGTTCAAGATAACTATAGAACTGAGTGAGAATATAAAGCCTAACAGTTTTCTTAAAAGTCTAGAGGTGTTGAATTTATATCTTGAGTATTTATGCATAAAAGAGAATCCTGCCCAGTGACTTCTGCACTTGATTTGCTAACTCTGAGAGCATGGCTGATTTGAGCCAGGGCTTTCTGTTTCTTCACATGTCATATCCACCACTGCTATGTTACTAGCCTCTAATATCATCCCAGAATTTATACAGAATGTTCAACCCAAGTTTCCCCAATACCTTTTCTATTCCAGATGCTGCCTGGACTTTGCCTATAGAAAAAAAATAGATTCACCAGAGTTTCTGTTGACATTGTATGGAGTGGTGCTAAGATCCCATTCCTAATGGGAGACAGTGCTAAGCTACTTTCAGATCTTCCCAGAGACACAGAGATGTAAATTATCAGCAGGACTAGTAGTGGCCCCAATTCATTTGAAAGAAAATGAGTCCCATTTCCAGAGAAAATAGAAACGCCAAAGAATTTCAGTCTTAAAGACCACATATGTGGAGCAGTCTTCACTTTCTAGGTTTTGTTTATGATTTATTAATGCACCATATTTTTGCTTTTACTTTGTTTTGCTCTCCTGTGTCTATTTGGAGTGTTCATAGCAGACAATTGAGGAGAAGTTCACTTGAAGTGCAAGGGTCTGCGAGTATGTGTTGAGAGTGATAAGAAGGAGGAGGTGGAGGGAAATAACATGTAAAATGACAATTCCCGAAGGAGATTCTGTTCCTTAAAAGCATATCCACTCTTTCACCTTTCAAGCTAAGAATTATAAAAACATGCTTCTGTTACCTAAGTAACCTGATACTTATCCTTACTTACAATTTTCTTTTTTTACATTCTTCATCCCATTACAAATAGACCTCCAGTGAAACACACCATATAAATATATGGTCACCCCACATTTATACCTCTGCCAATTCTTCCCTCACATATAAACTTTAGGAAGTTCCACTCCAAATAGTTTTCAAATCCAAGCTGCCACTTTGATTTCATCAAATCAAGGCCTTGTTGAGATCAAACCCTCGAAATGAGAAAAGATTTTTAATCCATTTACACCAGCTGGGGTCTAACTCTTGCAGTCCTGAGAGCTACAGGATTAGGATTTCTCAAACCCTTTCCATACTTCTACCTCCCACATACCCGGCATATTTTACAGCTACTTTAATCAAACTGTATCAGCACTTGCATTTGAACCAAATCAGGATAAAAAGGTTCCTTATAAGCCAGGATTATTGTAACTGTTGGTGTACGGTAGTGACAAAATGTAGTATTTCCCTACAAGGATCAGCAAATAAAAATGAAAATAAAACTTAATTGAAAATAAGCTTGAAGTTAAGTCTTTTTAGTAAGGGACAAGAAAAATCAGAAAATGGCTGAGACTGTAACTGAGGGATATTTTTATAATAAGCTAGAAGCATCTTTGTGCAGGATGGATGAATGAAAATGACAAGCTCCTTCAACCATACATACTGACATTCTGAATTTTAAAAATTATTGTCTACAATTATTCTTGTTTTAAAGTGTCATAAAAAACTCTTCTGATAGAATCTGCCTTCCGTTTTACTTACTTACAAATGGCACTTTAAAGAATTATTAAATTTCTTGTAGCTGTGACTTACTCTGCAAAGTTACTTCCCTTTTTTTCTACTGGCATTTTCCAGAAAACAGAGATTGTATTTTACCTTCCCAGTTCAAATTGTAACATAAGGTAATTTGTGAAGTTGTGTGCTACACAAACAAAGCTGGAAAATCTACTAGGAATAAAATCCACAGGCACAAGGAAGGTGTAGTTGTGGGCGGATGGCATCAGACCCATTCAGAATTTATGTGACAAGCACATGTGTCTCTCCAGAGTCTGCTTTGTGACTCCAACATGTGATCAAGGCACTACCTGTAAGAAGGAACCCTGCAAGTGATGAAGGCCATTGGTTGTATGTGGCATTTACAGCTGGAGGTCCTCCAATATCAGCTCGAGGTGAAACAAATGTATGCAAGATTTTTTTAAAGTTTTGTTAATGCTTTAGGATTAACAGGTTCGAGTTTATACCAGGTAGCATGTTAACAATATTATAACTTAGAAATACAGAACCTTGATATTTGCTGGGTAACAAATGAGAAACAACATGGAGGAAAGAGAAGGATTAGGTAAAAAAGTGAGCAAAGAGGGGGTATCTACAAACACAACATTGAACCTTGGCATCTTAGGTTCTCATTATGGGAGGAGCCCTGAGTAATTTGATCAGGATGAGCTCCAATCCTCCAAAAGTCACTGGATGCTTCCACTGGGAATTCTGGCTGCCAATGATGGCACTTGAGTCTTTGTTGGGGAGCTACTGGAACCTATGTTACCTGCAACACTGAACACCGTGATCCATACCCCACCCCAACCCACCCAGCTACTATTGAAATCAGTAACTCAAGAATGTGGGGCATAAGCACTACGGTCCCTCTGCCCCTTGGTGGGAATCTTTCTGAAGGATGTGTGTTACATCACTTTAAGAGCTTTCTGGGGAGATTGCAAATCAGTTGCCCTCAATGTTAGCTGGCTTAATAATTTCCCCTCCTTCAGTGCCTTCCCTTCCCTGTGCCATCTCCTGACTCTTGCTGGTGCTTCCTACATCTCCAAAAAAAATTACATTCTCTTAAACTATGTCTCAGGCTCTGTTTTTTAACAAGGAACCATTTTAGAATCACTGCACAAGGAATATTTGCTTTCTTTAGTCATCAAGAGGCAACGAAAAATAGTGGTGAAGAGCCAGAGAATCAGGCTATGCAATCTAGCAACAGCAGAAAGCTTTCCTGAGCAAAAACTCCACTTTTATGACTCACTAGGTAGGATCCATGGGTAAAGTACTCCTTGTCACTGAGCTTAATCTATAAAATACAAAGAGGACCCCTATCTGGAGATCCATGAGCAAGAAGGCACAATTCCAAGTAGGTGTGTGATACCTGATGGCTCCTTTCCAGCATACACTGCAATCTTCACTTTTGCTCTGAGCTCCTCCAATTCCATGTTGACTTACTTGGTGCATGCCTGGCTGAGAAGAGTAGGGAAATTAGGACTCATGGGACAACTCTTAGCCAATGGGAAAAATGGATCCTGTGGATAAATGCCCCTGCCTTCAAGCAGGTAATTCTAGGAAACATTTGGAACACTTCTCTAAGAGTCTAGGTAGAATTGATCCCCTTGCTCTCAATGGTAAGCTTCATAATTCACCCTTTTATGGACTCTTCTTCTTTTCTTGTCTCATTTCCCTCTCTTTTACCCCTGCTTCCTGAGATCATACCCCCACATAAACTGCCTGTACTCTTGTCCTTCCCTCAGGGTCTTTTTGTAGGGTATCCCACAGTAAAACATGTTGGCTGCAAGATTTTTCTAAAGCTCACATCATATTAGAGTGCCGTGTGATAAGCAGGCATCCATAAAATTCCTTAAGAACATTTTCAATGGAGAATACCACCATGGCTGCCACCCAGAGGAGCCCTGCACCTCTCTCTGTGCTCCTGAGTTGCTCACACCACTCTCAAATGCCCTCTTCAGAAGTCTTCCCACCCAGTTTAAGAGCTGCATCAGGAAGTCAGAAGCTAGCTTATTAGGGAAGGAGAAGGAAGGCTGGGGTGTATGAGGTGGAGAACTTCCCTTGGAGTAAGACTGCTGGACTGCAGAGGAGTTTGCCTACCGCCTGGAGCCCCCAGAACTTAGGGCAACCCCATTCACACATATCATGTCTCTATCCATGGTGCTAAGCTTCGGAGAATTCCTCAGCTCACATGGGTACCTATTGAACCCCCCAAATTAAGGAGTCGCCTTTCCCTATCATCTTCATGAAAGGTATAATAATTTTTAAATTTTTTGTAGAGACAGGGTCTTGCAATGTTGCCCAGGCTGGTTTTATGCAATCCTCTTGCCTCAGCCTCCCAAAGTGTTGGGATTACAGGTGTGAGCCACCATACCTGACCTACTTTTGGGTCTTAGACCACTAAAATCAAAACTTTGCTCTGTTCTTAGATGGTTCTTCCAAAGCACCTAATTTTTAAAAATATTATAAAATGTGATTGCTTTAAGAGTTTCCACCCCAGCTGAGTCAGTCTCTCAAAACCTTTATGTTTTCCATGGTGGAGCAGCCGATTATATTGTTCATGTCAACAACTGCTCTCTAGTTTACCATGTGGTTTTATTTAATTCCTGGATCTTTTGCAGAAAACAGTTGGCTCAGGTAGGCCCTGGATGGTAAGAAGAGAAGGCAGGGAGTGGGGTAGTGTGTGGGCAGAGCAAGGACCCCAAAACAAGGCGATCGCTTAAACCATAGAAAATGCCAGTCAGACTCTCCAAAACCAACTGAGCATTCTTCCCCTTCACCCTGCTGGAGAAACGCTAGAAAGGTTTAATTTTTCACTGTGTAAGCATGTATCCCATCTCTTGGGGCGATGCAGATTGCAGGCAAATAGACAAATGTATGTTTCTTTATTTAGTTTGCTTTTTCAATTTTTTCAGCAGAGAGGTCTATAAGTAAATGATGTTAAAGGATTTATGTTCTTTCTGTGTGTGTGTGTGTGTGTGTGTGTGTGTGTGTGTGTGTGTGTGTCTGTGTGTGGTGTTGAGGGCCCTGAGGGTTCTTAGGAGGCCATGTGTGTATGAGTCACCATCAGCATGGGAGGGGAGCTCAGGGCTGCAGAGCTGATGCTCTCTTAGTTTACTAGGAGCTCTCTTCACCTTCCCCTCCCGCATGGAGAAAAGAGCAGCAGCCACAGCTACGCTAGTGATTAACTTTGGAAGGAAATTAAGGCTTGACCGCTGCTGCTGACCTGAGGGGAGAGTCACCTCCAAGCAGACTGCGCTGGCTCAAGAACATGGAGTGAGCCGCAGCAGGTGGAAGCACTCAGAGAGGGCGCTGCTAGCATCAGGTCCGGAGGGGTTCCACTCGAGGTTCGACGCAGAGAAGGAAGGAGGAGGAGAAGAGAATAAGAGGGAGAGAAGAAAGCAAAAAATGTATGTTTGTGTGTAGGGGGTGAGTGGAAAACAAAAGACAGCATTTTGCCAGCTCTTCTCTGAAAGGCAATCATCTCCACTTACTGTCTGAATAGCCCAGGCTCAAAGCACAGCAGCCTGTGGGCCAACTTCTGCCTGTCCTGGGATGTGCACTTCCCGGCAGGAAGGTGAAAGGGCCAAGGGGAGATCGCTGGAAAGGCTGGGAGGAGGGAGGAGAGGAGGGGGGTGCACGAGGTTGAAGGGGGAGAGAATGAGCGTGGAGGCAGAGGAGTAGGGGTGGGAAGGAATAGAGAAAAAAAGAGGAGGGGTGGGGGAGGGGAGAGAAAAGAAAGGGGAAAACTCCTTTGCTGACACGGGGCATAACTTAATTTTCACGGTGCCGGGACAGCTGTATCGTGTAATCTGCCATGGCATGCCGTTAAAGCTTCAATGACTTTACTGACCCAGAAGGGAGACTCAGACCGTGGAGAGGCTTTTGAAAAGAAGTGGTGATCTTTCACGATTTATGAGCTTGTCTTAAAGAAACAGACTCCACTCACTTTAAATTAATCACCCTTTCCAGGGTGCATAGAAATGGGGGTCTTGGTGCCGCGCGCAGTGAAGGCCCCTGTGAGATGGGGCAGCTTTGACCCCGGATCGGCGGATGTGAGGGTGGCGGTGGAGGTGAGGGTGCTGGAGCGGTCGTTTTTTCCATTTCGTCCCTTTCCCAGCCCGCGCGCCCCCGCAGAGACGGGGGGCGGGGGTGGGAAGAGGAAAGAGGGCCCGGGCTGCGGGACTGCGACTTGCGGAGGAAGGGGCACCGTCTCCTTAGGGAGGCCCGGGAGGTCAGAGCAGGGATAGCTGGCAGGGGGTGGGAGACAGCCTGTGTGTGGTGGGGAAGGGCCGCATTCGCGTTCCTGCACTTGCATTCATTGTGCAAGAAGAAAAAAGAAACCAGGAGAAATATAAGGCATTTCACACCCTGATGAAACGCGAGACCTCCCGTGTGATTAAACCGCTGAAAGGAAAAGTGGGGTATTACCAGAACCACGTGATCCTCCCTCATTTTCCATATTTCTGAGAACAAAAAGGTGAAAACTTCATCCTAATGTGCAGATACCGCTTGCTTAAATTTCGGCCGAGGCATATTTCCCCCCAAAGGAACTCTTGGTAGAAGTGACAAACCTAAAATTACCAGCCATAATGTTCCCTAAAACAGTCCCGAGACCAGGAATATTCTCTAACTTAATATCACCCAGCAAAATACTGCATTTATCTTTGAAACACCTTTGCACATTGCAAAGCTTTCTCTTGGTGATTCACCTACCTCTGCAGAGAACAAATGAGTCTATAGACTCATGCGTGGTGGTTTTCCCTTCATTTCATTTGGGGTTGCCCTTTGTACCTGTTTTGCATGGCCAGCGGCTTCTGCATTTTAACACATTTTGGAGCCTTTTTATAGTTCTATGGTTTCAACAACAGCTGTGTAAGACTGGTTATCTTTGAGCAGTTTCAGATGTGTTGAAGGCTCCCCAGCTCCTAAAAGATCTGCTACTCTGTGAAACCTTTAATGGAGGTAGAAGTGGGATCCCGTTAAAAGAAATTTCAAAGACAACAATGGAGCAAATCTAGTCTTTATAATTTTGATAAAATATTGTATCTGGTCTCTGTATAGTTACTATAACAATTTCTTCTTAACCAATGGCGTTGCTCCATATTTTAAAGTTTGGCACCAGTCAACAGACGTCTAAAGACGCTCGTATGGAGGGGCTTGAAGAGAACCGAAGAAGCTGGCCATGCTCCCACCCGCCTTATGAGAGGCTCAGACATAGCCTTGAACTATCCCTGGGACACCCAACTCTTCCAAGCTATTCAGTGAGGTAATGTGGCTCCCAAGGGGATGTCATTGGAGGTACTCTTCTTGTGTCCAGCACCAGTCAGGGTTTGATGGTTTCAATTTAGTTTTTCTTTCTTTTTTTTTTTTTGAGATGGAGTCTCAGTCAGTTGCCCAATCTAGAGTGCAGTGGCGTGATGTCGGGTCACTGCAACCTCCGCCTCCGGGATTCAAGCGATTCTCCTGCCTCAGTCTCCAGAGTAGCTGGGACTACAGGCACCCACCTCCACAGCCAGCTAATTTTGTATTTTTAGTAGAGACGGGGTTTTGCCATGTTCGTCAAGCTGGTCTCGAACTCCTGACCTCAGGTGATCCACGTACCTCAGCCTCCCAAAGTACTGGGATTACAGGTGTGAACCACCACACCTGGCCAATGCTTTAAATTTCACAAATACAAGCTACAGTACTGTCACGGTACTGTTGATTTTATAGTTCCTTTGCTAACATTGCAAATTGGGCAAGCAGAGTGGGGGAGTTCTCCATGACTTGTTTTTCACTGAGCATCTCATTGGAAAACTTCAACAACATACAGCTCTAGACTGGAGCTTCATAGACTGGAGCTCAAGTATGCATCATTTTAAGAAGCCACTTTAAAGCATGTATGGGTATGAATTTCCCATGGCATAAAATTAATTATTCTAAAGTGGACAACTCAGTAATTTAGTACATTCAAAATAGTGTGCAACTGCCACATCCATCTGGTTCCCAGACATTTCTCTCTCTCCAGAATAAAACTCTATACTCATTAAGCAGTTTTCCTTTTCCCTACCTCTATGCCCAGACAACTACCACTCTGTATTCTGTCTTCTTGGATTTACCTATTTCGAATATTTCATGTAAATGGAATAATACAATACGTGACCTTCTGCACCTGGCTTAGGGCTGCATATTTTTAAGACAGAGGTTCTTGCTGATAGAGGCACAATATCCCCCTAAAGACAGATTTTGCACTTTTTCACCTGAATGCTTTCCCTTTTAATTATCATCACACAACTTCACAACATCAAGCGTGAAACAGTTAATGATTAATTTTGCCTTACAATCCATCTTACAGCCGCAATTTTATTTATTTACTTTTATTTATTTATTTATTTCTGAGATGGAGTCTTGCTCTGCTGCCCAGGCTGGAGTGTAGTGGCACCATCTTGACTCACTGTAATCTCTGCCTCCTGGATTCAAGCAATTCTCCTGCCGCAGCCTCCTGAGTATCTGGGATCACAGGCCTGCACCACCACACCTGGCTAATTTTTGTAGTTTTAGTGGAGACGGGATTTTGCCACTTTGACCAGGATGGTCTTGAACTCCTGACATCAAGTGATCCACTACCTCAGCTTCTGAAAGTTCTGGAATTACAGGTGTGAGCCACAGTGCCCAGCCTATAGCAACAATTTAAATTTTTTGTGACTCTCAATTTTTATCGAGTTTATTCTCAATAAAAAATTTTAATTGAGATTTAATGCAATATTCATGGATTAAATCTACCTATGTGGATGTACCATGATTGTAGTGATAGAATACATTAAATATTTTGCTCTACTTCTAGAAGTTGTTTTCTATGTACTTCTGCATGTTCCTAATATTTACATGTGTTTATTTTTCTCTTTGGGCTGCATATCATATCACTGCATTAATGTACTATAATTTTCCACACCTTTTTTTTGCCTTTTGATATTGCTATGCTAAACATCTTCATTCATAAAATTGCCTGGATGTTTTGTGTTACTGGTATTTCCTTAGGATAGAATTCTAGAAATGGCATTATTGGATTGAAAGCATGGATTTAAAAAACTCTTTTTTCATGAATGAAGTAGTTAATGTTTGTTCTAATCACAGCTCTGAAAGAACATTTGACACTTACGTTGGAATAAAAGCCTTAGCCTTTCAATGTCAGCTTCATCTCATCCCACACTCAGATCAGAACAGTTCCAAGTTTCAAAGTGTGTCACACAGCAGCCGAAATGGCTAGCCTGCATGGATACACAATACATTGCCTCGATGATGACTAACCGTCCATCTGTGCACACTCCCTCCGATCCCCGGGTTTCAAAGATCTCACAACAACCTGAGATCCGCTTTAGGAGAGTAGAGAGGAAATTTTGCTAGAAGATGACAGATCTTGGGAGAGCCTGTGCTTCAGTGGCTGTCAGAAGGCAGCCTAGAAGTGTCCCTCTCATCTACCACCTGGCAGTGAACTCAGGGCATGCCATCACAGCCAGGAGTAAAGATGCATGAGGAAGGATGTCGACTGTGGTTTCCACAGTAAGGAATGGGTAAGATAGGGGAAGCAGACTTAGGACTGGCTACTTTGAAGAATTTCAGCAGGCTCTGGGGTATAGGGACTTTCTCTAGTCCTCAAGTACCTGGCCCTGGAATGATTAAGGCAGGGGAAAAGTAGCTTGGTGTGTGAGAGCCAGTTATTAGAGGAGGTGGGGGTGGTCATGTTGTCTGGGCTCTGGATTGGTTGGTTTGCATATATGAAAGGTGCGCTGGCAGGTGGGTTGTTTACTGTCCCTAGGAATCTGCTAACCTGGGGAGGAGCAGTCTCTATGTTTAGCAACACACCAAGATACAAAAGCATTGGAGATACAGAACATAACAAGGCATGGTTAATTCAACACTTTAAAGCCACTGAATAGATGCCAAATCTGGTGATTTGGAATTAACTATAATGGTAGCACATGCAAGTGAGGAGCAGGGGTAGAGAAGGAAATGTGGTGCATTATAGCCTCTCAGCACAGTCCACCAATGACCTTGTCTTTTCCATGAATGCATATGCATCAATATGACTATATTAGGAAATTCTACTTTCTTTAATAGATGGAACCCAGACATCCTCTGTCAAATATAGGGAAAGAGAGCATGAACAGAAAACGAGGCTAGGCTACACAGCTCCAGTCATTGTTCTCTCTATAGGATCCACATTCCCCTGTGTGTTTTTTTGCTGGAAATTTCTGCTACTAGCATGCTAACTTGGAGAAGTAGTTGTTGTTTCTTTAGCACTCTGATCCAGGTGTGCTCCTTATAAGTGGCTGAACAATGGGGAGGTATGAAAAAAAAAAAAGCTTCCTGAAGCAAGAGTGGAGCAAAAGAGAAATAAAAATAAGTACTATCTTTTCAATAATGGATAATGCTCATTTTGAGCCTGTGGTCCATCCCAGGGCTGCCTTCCTGGCCAGCACCAGGTTGTGTCCACTGAAGCAGTGGTCATCTCTAACCTACGCTACTGGAGTGAACTCTTAGACATTCAAGTTTCTCAAAGTAAAGACCAAGGAAAGGAGTGACATTGTCTCCTCCATCCTTTCAATCCCACTCTCGTAATTCCTGTTTCCTGTCTGAGGAATCCAGCCCTTATCTGGGTGGATGACCTCCCCCTTAGGAATGTTCTTCATCCACAGGGGTTTCATCTCACCCCTGCAGATCTCAACAGAACAAATGTATCTCAGTGAAATATAACCATTCAGAATGATAAGATATCCCCCAAGATTCCAGCCCCCTGGTATACATTCCCTGTATAATCTCTGGGACTTTGATGAAATGGTCACTCCCATGATTAGGTTATGCTGTATGGTTCAGCTTGTGTTAGGAAAGGAAAAACTATCCTTCCTCGGCCTGATCTAATCAGGTGATGATCCACTGAAAGAGATTGGAGAAATAGATTTGAAAGGTGACAGAGATTAACACAAGAGTCTCTAATGCTGACTTTGAAGACGGAAAGGAACATGCAACAAGGATTGTGAGTGGCCTTTGGGAACTGAGAGTGGTTCCTGGCTGACAGACAGCAAAGAAACTGGGAACTCAGTCCTACAACTGCAACTCACTGGATGTAACCTTAGAAGAGGGCACTGCACTCCAGGTGAGAACACAGCCTGGTTCTCACCTTGGCTTTAGCCTTGTGAGATCCTGAGCAGAAAGCCCAGTCACAACATGCCTATATTTTTGACCTCAGAACGGTGAGCTAACAATGGGAACTATACATAACCCACAAACTTATCTCATCCTTGCCACAAGACACAAAACCTCTGGATATGCCTAGTCACACATGTGAACATCTCCAAAACAGTATATCTTGGACCGAGAACCACTTTTCTACTGTCAAGATAGGAGGAACATCTTTGCCACTGATGGATCAATGCGGTGATGCCATCCGGAGAGTAATGAGTGCCATTTTAAGCCACTGAGTTTGTGGTGACTTGTTACGCAGCAATAGAAAACCAAGCCAATTCCAGCCTTCTTTAGTGAAGCACATCTAATTAAGTCATAATGTCTAGAAATTCTATTGCAGAAGGAGACTTGATGGCAGTGGGTTCTGTTGCAGAATGTCTCAGTGTGTTCTGGGGTCTGCCATGAAAATATCAGCTGAAATCGTTTCATGACACAAACCCCACTGCCTCTAACTTACTGTCTCATTACTCTCTGATGGTGAAAAAGGCAGTTTGCCTTATCTAGTTACTAATCAGTGGATGCTTAAATCTACCTCTTTCCAGGCAATGATGAAGTTAACAAAGTAATTCTGGGTATTGCTATCTGCTCTTAATCCTGCCCAAACTTACTAGGAAACCTACCCAGGAACCTATGACCTGGGTTGCTGATACCATAATTCAGGTCATAAGGCCCTATGTCATAAAAGGGCCAAAGAGTAAGTGGAACCATGTGGCATCACCACATTGATCCATCAGTGGCAAAGATATTCCTCCTAGCTTGACAATAGAAAAATGGTTCTCCATCTACAGGCCAAAATATACTGACCTGGAGATGTTCACATGTGTAACATAGGCATATCCAGATGTTTTATGTCTTACAGTAAGGATGAGATAGTTTGTGGGTTATGTGTAGTTCCCATTGTTAGCTAAAATCCCAGCCCAATGAAACCACTACTTTAGAGAGCCATATGGCATTGGTTTCTAGCTAGACCTCCTGATGATAAACAAAATGAAGAAAACACACATTTTTGTTTTCTGACTACCAAAACTGCTGATGAGAAATCATCTGGTGTATCCACATATATAGCCTCAAAGAGGCATTCTCAGGGCTGGTGAAAATATTTTTATTTAAAAGGGAAAGGGTACCACGTACAGTATCTGTTTGAGTTCAGATATATTGCATGATTTCCATCAGCATTAACTTAATCTCCAGTTTAACACCAGAGAGAGAAAGATGAGACTTTCTCAAACTTTTTTGACCTCTTTGAGTTTTTGTTTCTAGGCTGGAAAATGGAACGATTCCTGTTTTGTAGGATTGTTGTGAGATTTGAATAAAATAATGTAAGTAAAATACTTTGTATAATACCTGGCACATAGTAAACCACAAATGAGAGCAATAATCATCACCATTATCACCATCAACATCATCATACCATCCCCATTGTTATCATCAATATCATCTTCATCATCTCATTATCATTATTAAAAACAACATCTTTACTGAAAGCTTGCTACCCTTTAGTCCACCTTAATTCACCTGGCTTCAACATTACCTAAAATACCTCTGTATTTACATACTGAAAAATATTAAGTAACTAGCCGGGTGCCGTGGCTCATACCTGTAATCCCAGCACTTTGGGAGGCTGAGGTGGGCAGATCACCTGAGGTCAGGACTTTTAGACCAGCCTGGCCAACATGGCAAAATCTTGTCTCTACTAAAAATACAAAAATTAGTTGGCTGTGGTGGTGCACATCTGTAATTCCAGCTACTCAGGAGGCTGAGGCAGGAGAATCGCTTGAACCTGAGGGGGGCGGAGGTTGCAGTGAGCCCAGATCACACCACTGTACTCCAGCCTGGGTGACAGAACAAGACTCCGTCTCAAAAAAAAAAAAAAAGGCACTAAGACAAAGGCACAGTCGACAGGTATAATACACACTACACTGGTCAGTTCTTACCTAACTTTTAATTCCAATGGCATAAAATATTATGCCTGTTTACTTAAAATAAATATTTCCCAGCATCTTTATATAAGGTCATTTGTTTTAGAGAAATCATCTTCATATTGCAGTTTCTTTTCTGTAATTCCTGGGAATACCTCTTCTATGGGCATGACTTCAGTCGCCTGCTCCCATGCCCATCCCACATCCTATCTCCATGTTATCATTCAGAATAAATTGTAGGGAGGTGGGGAAGCTGTATTAACGAAGACAAGACTGTAATTGTTTTCTCACTACAAAATCTTTTCCTAAAACCTAGTGTATGCGGTTTGACTTCTGCATAGCTTTTTCTTAATTATAAGACAGTTTTTTCCTGTTCATCTTTATATTTTTTGTGTTTGGAAGGGATATTTTTTATTTGTTGTTTACATTGCATGTTTAAAGTTGGTCCCATTGTTTGTAATTAACAAAACAAAGCTGGAGAATGGGAATAATGATTGATGGTAGGAAAAGTTGAAAGTGGACTGAGCATAGAGGTTTGTAGCATATGAGACTTAACTGTACATTACCATCACAGTGGTTCTCCTGTGTAAAATGGCACTGATGTCATCTTCATTTAGTGTGCTTTCTTTTTAGCTTAATGGTTTGTTTTGCATGTGGTATATACATCCAAAAGTTATAAAACAGTAAAAAAACAAAAAGTGGAGAGAGATTCACCCACTCCTCTTTACAGTACCTACTTCTTCCTACCTCTCAGAGGCAGTTGCTATTAGCAGTCACTACACATCCTTCCAGCATCTGGTGAGCACTTAACATTAAAAAATTGTGTACATATTAATTAAACATATTAATGCTTTTTAAGCTTTAACTTTAACTGTATATATAGAATGCTTTATTATTCTTTTTAATGGGTACCTAGTATTCCAGCGTGTGGATGAATCATAATATAATTGGTGAATCAGGCTGGGTGTGGTGGCTCACACCTGTAATCCCAGCACTTTAGGAGGCTGAGGCGGGTGGATCACGAGGTCAAGAGATGGAGACCATCCTGGTCAACATGGTGAAACCCCGTCTCTACTAAAAATATAAAAAATTAGCTGGGCTGAACCCAGGAGGCGGAGGTTGCAGTGAGCCGAGATGGTGCCATTGCACTCCAGCCTGGGTAAACAGGAGCGAAACTGCGTCTCAAAAAAAAAAAAAAATTGGTGAATCCTCTTCTGATGAACATTTTCATTGTTTCCAATGTTGGGCTATTATAAACAATACTACTGGAAATATTTAGAAGCATCGTTTCAGTGGGCTATTTTTTACTTTTTAAGAAATTTTTCAAAAGTATTTATAAGCATCCAGTGGATGCCTAGCAAACTCAGTCTCTTCAAAACTATTTTTTGCTGGTAAGCATTAAGCTCCACCACTAGGATTCTCATTTAAGTATGATTTTTTTATCCCAAAACTCTGGGAAACCACTGTCAGATGACTCTTTTGTGTGGTAAGAGAAAATATTCCTCTCTCAATGCCACCTTAAATTTGATTACTGTTTCCTGCCAAGCAAAATAGCAGAGCAAACCTGTGCTCCATAGTTATTTTCTAGCTAAATCATCCCCTGTAGCCCAGAATTCTCAAGATTTATACTCTTCACTGGCTGTCCTCCTGCCGCTCTGCCCACTTACATGTGTGGCAGGCAAGTATCCCCAGACAAAAAAATTAAAAGTGAAAAATGTTAAGAATATTTCTTGCCTTTATAATGAACATTATATAAGCAATTGGAGTTTTCTTCATAATCTAGCATGGACTAAATATAGAATGATCATAAAATCATTTATAAACTATCTGCCTCATGATGAGACTACAGTGACTGTTGTTATACATGTGTGTGCAGACATGTCTGAAGCAGGTAAATGAGCATTTGCCCATGGACTGTATCTACATGATAATAATTAGAATAAACATGCCATGTCATGGGCTAGTTAATTATCACTCAAGGAGTATTCACAGAAAACCTCTATGCATCCATCACTCATAGCTCATATCTCTTTGTTCACTCTTTGCTACCTTCGAGGTATATAAAGTTATATGAATCCAATTTAACTTTTGGCAATGTGCCACAGAGTGGCAAAAAATTCTGATACTTGCACCAAACATTTATCTGATTTCCTCGTAGCACTGATTGGTTGGTAATTGAATCAGCTTGTATTAAGATGACTTGTACGGGAGTTGTAGGACTGTGGGGCTCAAGAGAGCTTCGAGATGATCACGTTCAATCTTTTTTCAGTGATGAGAAAACTAAGCTGTGGAACAGACTGTTACCTGCCCAGGATGAGACAGCAAGCTCAGATGAGACTTCTGACTTCCTGATCCAGGTTAGGATTCTTTCCTTTTTTCTAAGTCAAATGGACCAGTTGTTACTTCAGCTATTTTTACTCTCCTAAGTTTTGTTTCCATATGATGCCCCATAATGGGTGTACTGTATGTGTGCTGCCATAGGTTTTGAGAAATATTTAATCTCTGAAGGGGATTTTAAAAGTCACCTGGCCCATAATACATTTTTCCCTCTAATTATCAATATTATGATCTGTCTTTCTTGTAGTCATTCTGTTCCCTTGGTGATCTCCTAAACAAAATAGAAATGTGGCAGGTAAATTGAGCAATTAGTATGTGTGTTTTCCCATTTCAGTATCATTCCTTTTCTGTTCCAAGAAGGTCATTGGACTGCCTGGCCCCAGGGGGAGGTTTCTTTTGTTTTCAGGAGCCCTGAGGGAGGTGAGGACTGTGCTAAAGGGGAGGATGGAGCAGCACAGCCAAGAAGATGGGGTGGAGGGGTCCCCAAATGGGAAATGCATGGAGCTCCTTGGTCTACAGTTCCTATGGAGAGGGTGGGGCAGGCAGTGGAAGTCTAGCTATGGGTGGTCCTTGGCAGTAGACAAGACCCCCAGCTCATTTCCTACCCAAAGAGAAACCAGGGATGCTGGATTTCAGAATCTCTTATTGGCTTGGCCAGAGGAACCTCAGTTTTAATCAGAAGTCCAAATATCAAAGCTCCTTCCTCCTAGCATTGAGCTGTGCTTGAGATCCCTGGGATGTTCACAAAACCCTGCAGGGTGTGTGGGAAGGGCCTCGTATTAATTATCTCTCACTTTGTGATAACCACCCCATGACTCTGTGACTTAATGCAACAAAAATCATTTCTTTTGCTCATGAATCTACAATTGAGGTTAGTCTCCTCTCTGCTCCACCCCTGGTCAGCTGGAGAAGCTTAATTTTGGGCTGGATAATGTGCTTTCAAACTGGCTTAGCATCTATCTGGCTGGCAAGTCGGTTCTGGCCGTTGGCTGGGAGCTCTGCTAGGGCCATGGGCTGAGGATCTCAGATCCACCCTACACAGGCCTCTCCAAAGGCTGCTTGGGCTTCTTCTCACAGCCTTGGCTGGTCTCCAATACCAGGTGTCCCACAAGACGCAGGGAGAACCAACCTCAGAAGTCACATGGTGTCAATTCTGCCTCCTCAGAGGCAGGGACCTTATCTCTGCTTGTCAAAACCACACTGTTAAGTACAGCATGTAGAATGGGATGTATTCCTTGACTGTTTTTGAAAAATAGAATCTGCCATATTCCCAAATGACTGAGATTGGAATGAGCACAAGGACGGTATGGGCGGGTCTTGTCGAACTAGTGTTGTTCAAAATTTCATAGACTTCATAGCGTGTCTGTTTTCTCAGGCTTCTACAACAAAACGCCATAAACAGGGTGGCTTATAAGCCATGGAAATTTATTTCTCACAGTTCTGGAGCCTGAGAAGTTTAAGGTCAAGGTGCCAGCAGATGTGGTGCCTGGCAAGGCCTCACTTCCCTCTCGCTGGACCTGTCTTTTTGCTTCTCTGCTGGAAGGAGTGAGGGAGCTCCCTCAGGTCTCTTTTGAAAGGCATTAATCCGTTTCATAAGGGCTCTGATCCCATGACCTAATCACCTCCCGAAGACCCCACCTTCTAATACCATTACCTTGAAGATTAGGGCTTCAACACACGAATTCTGGGGGACGCAGACATTCAGACCATAGCACACTGTGTACAGAGGGATTCATTTTGCCTCAATTTGCACTGATGTTGTCTTCTTATTCTGTTTGTCAAAATAATTATATTTACACATAGTAATGTACGGAAAATATTAGAGGGACTTTCTCTTCATTTTGTATTTATTTACAATTGATTAATTTTTTCTGTCCCACAGATTTCTCATCAAAGTGGTTACTGATTTTTAATCAAATAGCTTAGATGCTCTTACTATTTAGCTATACATTTTGCAGTATAGTTCTTCCCTAATTTAATTTGTAATTTGCATTTCAATATTGTTTTTCCTTAACCTGGGCACATCTGCAGGTCGATTTAAAGGTGCTGGTGAAGTGATTACAAATCTCCCCATGGCAAACAACCTCTGCAGACTCATGAAGACGATTCTTCAATTCATTCACAGTAAGTCATCTCAGGTAAAACTCAAGAAACCTCATGCAGAGTACTTCTCTGCTGGGTTTAGCTGCTCTCGACGGTTTAAAAAAATGCTGACTGTGAGGACAACTGTGGAGGAAAATGACTTAAGGTGATTCAGAGAAAG
Organism: Callithrix jacchus; assembly: GCF_049354715.1. NCBI lineage: Eukaryota > Metazoa > Chordata > Mammalia > Primates > Cebidae > Callithrix > Callithrix jacchus. Next base: position 76,564,507 of record NC_133502.1, read on the forward strand.
GTATCCTTCCTTTGCTCACAAAAAAGCAAAACAATGTACAGCCCTCCCTGAAATGCCTTGTAGTCTTTCCGTCTTTTCCTTAGATCACAGCTCTCCTTAGAGTCATCATATAAATGTAAATGCAGGGGGAAAGCAGGAATCTTATCATGAAGTCTCCAACACCTTGCTGCAGAAAAGGGACCTGTTTGAAGCAGGCGGAAGATCAGGGCAGAGGGTGGGGAGGAAGCCTTCTCATGGCTGTCTTTGCAGACTCTTCATCTCTACTTGCTTTCTCCAGGTGGCGTTTGTTTCTAAAGATGAAACTGTGGTTCGTCAATACCATTTGTATATCTGGGATTTAAATAAAAAAAGATTTTGGGAGTTCGAGATCAGCCTGGCCAACATGGCAAAATCTCATGTCTACTAAAAATACAAAAATTAGCCAGGCGTGATAGCGGGTGCCTGTAATCCCAGGTACTCAGGAGGCTGAGGCAAGAGAATCACTTCAACCCAGAAAGTGGAAGTTGCAATGAGCCAAGACTGCACCATTGCACTCCAGCCTGGGCAACAGAGTGAAACTCCATCTCAAAAAAGAGAAGAGAGAAAGAGAGAAAGGAAAGAAAGAAAGAAGAAAAGAAAGAAAGAAAGAAAGAAAGAAAGAAAGAAAGAAAGAAAGAAAGAAAGAAAGAAAGAGAGAGAGAGAGAGAGAGGAGGGAGGGAGGGAAAGAAGGAAGGAAGGAAGGAAGGAAGGAAGGAAGGAAGGAAGGAAGGAAGGAAGGAAGGAAGGAAGGAAGGAAGGAAGGAGGGAGGGAAGGAGACTTTGGTTCACTTTGGAAGAAAGTCTCTTTTTATCATTAACCAGCACTTTCTATCCACACCTCATTTTCTTCATCAGAATGGAATTTATCAGGCTGCTTTAAATCAGGCCTGGGTCAGTTTCTCAAGATGAATCATTTCCAGTGGCCATTTATCCTCAGAGGCCCAATTCATCAACACAGGAATTCTCTTCCACCTGCATAAGCATCTCTTAGCTCTGGACAACATGTTGCAAGCTTTGACTTCCAGAGTGACACATGATAGTAATTTCCAAAAATGATAGCTCAGAGAGGAGAGGCCTCAGTGGATGTCTGCTGGGCCCATGGCCTCACCTGAAGAAAGCTGGCCTCTGGGATGGGGTGTCTCCAGATCTGGCCATAGTGGATCAGATATGAAAGGACTCCTCCCAGGCAGCTGGTCTTCAGGCTGGCCAGCAGGCCTGGGGCAGCTCTGTCCAATTGGGATAGGTGGTTCTGCTTAACAGGATCAGTTAGAGTTTGGTAGAAACAGGTGGGACGTCAACACGCTTCCAAAACGCACAGAGTCAACAACTTAGAGCAGGAACAGAAGCAGAGTATCAAAGACAGATGAAAAGCCACTGAGTTAGTAGAAGGCAAAGATTCTGGAGGTCAGAAGCAACACAGGAAGAGAAGAGCCTAGATTTGTGCTTCTCCAAACTTTAATATACATACATGTCCTATGAGAGTCTTCTTGAAATGCTGATTTTGATATGACAGCTCTGGGGTGGTGCCTGAGACTCTGCATTTCTAATGAGCTTCAGGTGCCTCCGGATGCTGCTTCACAGGTCATACCTGGTTGCAAGGGTTCAGAAAACCAACAGTTCTCAGCCTGTGGCTGAGCACTAGAATTGTCTGAGAAGTTTATAAAAATCTAGTCTCCAGAAGTGGAATCTGGGCATCTCCAGGCAATTCCACCAGACAGCCAAGGTTGAAATCATTGGCTTGGAGCAAAGTTAGTTGCTGGTTGAGAAGTCATAGATATTGACTCGGCCCCATCACTGAATGTCCAGAGAGGAGCAGCAGGTGTCTTTTCAAGGACATGCCTATCACACTTGCTATGTCTTGAACATATGCTCTGGCTCCCATGAGGCATCTGCTTCTGTTTATTTTTTTTTTGAACTTCAATAGTTTTTGGCGTACAGGTGGTTTTGGTTATACGGATAAATTCTTTAGTGATGACTTCTGAGATTTCAGTGCACCTATTACCCATGCTTCTGTTTTCACCACCGTCATCAACCCAGTTAACCCAAACATATCACTGTTCTTTACAGCATGGAAGAATTCAGGGAGGATGACAATGGTAATGTTTCTTTTACTTCATCTATGAAATATACAACCAGGACCAGAGGGTGTCTGCCTAAGGTATTCAAAGTCTCGTGGGTAGTTGTGCTATTTGTCCACAACTCTGCATTTATATGGTCCCATGTCGGCATTCCGTGCACTGATTTTTTTTTTATTTTTTTATAGAAACGTCTTTCTTCTTCTTTTAAGGCAAGTGAATAAATGTTTCAAGCCATGGCATCAATCTACACACTTTCAGGATCTTGCCTAGTGTGCAGCTTTATATGTCTGTTTCCTGACACTTCTCAGCAGAAGAAACCATCTCTAACATTCCAAAGGGGGCAGAGCTCAGAAGTGTAGCTGAGAAAGCAGTTTGAGAACCCAAGACCAAATATGCTGAATCCCTTGAAGATGGAAGAAGTTTCTCCAAAACAACCAAGTGTTTATTGAGCTGGGAATAATTATGTTGTGGAAGATAGAAGGAAGTATAACATAGTTACTTGCCTTTAAGAAGCAAATATTCTGACCAGATAGAAACCAAGGAGCTGGGCACCGTGGCTCACGCCTGTAATCCCAACACTTTGGGAGGCCCAGGAGGGCAGATCACGAGGTTGGGAGTTTGAGACCAGCCTGACCAACATGGTGAAACCCTGTCTCTACTGAAAATACAAAAAAATTAGCTGGGTATGGTGGCACGTGCCTGTAATCCCAGCTACTCAGGAGGCTGAGGCAGGAGAATTGCCTGAACCCAGGAGGCAGAGGTTGCAGTGAGCCGAGATCGTGCCAGTGCACCCCAGCCTGAGTGACAGAGTGAAACTCCATCTCAAAAAAAAAAAAAGAAAGAAGAAAGGATGATATTGGGGGTCTCCTCTTTCAACTTTGGAGCCCCTCTCCCTCCCCCATCCCTTTATCTCTGTACTGGGGAGCCTCTTCCTTCTGCCTTCTCTTTTCTTTCTTGTCAATTAAACTCTCTACTCCTTAAAACCAAAAAAAAAAAAAAAAAAAAAAAAAAATAGAAAGAAAAGAAAGAAGAAAAAGAAGAAAGAAAAAGAAAGAAGGAAAGAAAGAAAGACATGTAAGTGGCTTCCTAGTGAGAGAAATAATTTACTCTGGGATGAGCTCACGTGGTGAGAAATACTGTGAGCCTTGATTTTTCAGCTCCTTACATCTCAGAATGAGGAATTTTGAATATTAGAATGCATTCTGAAGAAGGCAGAGTATACTCATTAAGAATATGGCTTCTAACTCCAGATAGACGAGAGACCAAAGGCTGGGGCTTCCACTTACTACCTCTGAGAAGTTGGACCACTTCATTTTTCACCTCTGTCAAGGGCAGTCCTTGTGAGGATGAACTAAGGCAGGCCCGGCACTGAGAAAGTGGCCAGTGGTGTCCACTGTTAGGTAGAGAGAAATTGTTGAAAGCTTTAAGACAGTGTGGGGAAGGGGGATGTCAATAAAATGAAGAGAAAGATTTTGAAAGACGAACGCAGCCTCAGTGTCAACCTTTGGAGGAGTCTGTGCTGAGGAGAAGCCGGTAAGTGCAAAAACGGCCCAGAGAGTCAAAGAAGGGAACTTTGAAGTCAGGGCTGCGTTTGTTGCAATGGTAAGAAGATAAGGTTGATAAGACCTGGAAAGTATGTGGGCGTTTGAGACAAATGGGTTAATACACCATCTCTTAGACAAGGAGAAGTCAAAGATGATGATGAGGTGAGAGTCTTGGGTAGCCAGGAGAACAGACTTGAAAGGCCTTAACGGAGGTGAAACACACTCCACTTACCTCCTCAATGCGCTCTTCCCATGCGATATGCAGACTAGATGATCCTGGAGAAGTTTCTATATTCAGGTGGTTCCTTGGGGCACAGATGTTATATGCTTGCTGTACTGTTTAATCATAAAACACTGCTACAAAAAGATCTTTGAGCTTTTAGGTCACACATACGCAAGTGCTAGGTAAAATGTGAAAAGTAAGCTGAGTTTTTCTCTTCTTCCTCTGCAGTAGAAAAATGATTTTTTTTTTTTTTTGAGACGGTGTCTCACTCTGTTGCCCAGGCTGGAGTGCAGTGGCATAATCTTGGCTCATGGCAACCTCTGCCTCTGGGGTTCAAGAGATTCTTCTGCATCAGCCTTCCAAGTAGCTGGGACTACAGGCATACGCCACCATGCCCAACTAGGTTTTGTATTTTTAGTAGAGACAGGGTTTTACCATATTGGCCAGGCTGATCTTGAGCTCCTGACCTCAGCCTCAGGTGATCCGCCCAACTCGACCTCCCAAAGTGCTGAGACTATAGGTGTGAGCCACCATGCCTGACCAGGAATTTTAAGATATAAGATGAAAATGAGGAAGTAAAGAACACTCCAAATAAGCATCAGTATGCTGATCTTCAAAAAATAAAAATTTTCACCCATTTATCAGTCCTCCTGCAGAGTAGCCATCAAGTATAGATTTTGAACTTTGTCCATGCAAGGAATTCCCTGAGACCATGAAAGGTCAGAGAAGGACTGTCTTTAGGGCTGGGTGGACAAATGGGTGGTGTAGGTGATTAAGCACAAGTTTTCTTCTTGCACAGAAAATTCCTTTCCAAAACTTAAATAGTTTCTGCCTCAAGGAAAATCTGTGCTATTATCACCAGTTTCCCCTTCTATTTGTTTTTCCTGAAGTGCTATGAGATTTCTAAAACAAAGTGTAAGATATGAACGCTGTAAATTCCTGCTGTTATTCATAAACATTATTTGGAAATACTCCATTTGGACTTGTCCACTTTTCCTTCTGTTACTAAAACCAGCTATCAACTTTTCTATAGGAATTTTTTCCTTTAGTTACCTTATCATTTTTTGTTTAATCAAAATAACATTCTTATGTTTTTTATTAATTCATACTTTTTTTTTTTGAAATAGGGTCTTATGCTCAGGCTAGTCTCAAATTCTTAGCTCATGTGATCCTCTCGCCTCAGCTTCCTGAATAGCTGGGACTACTGGTGCATGCCACCCAGATTCATTCATGTTTTATTATTATTTTGAGACAGAGTCTTGCCCTGTCACCAGGTGCCAGGCTGGAGTGCAGTGGCATGATCTCGGCTCACTGCAACCTCTGTCTCCTGGGTTCAAGCAATTCTCCTGTCTCAGCCTCCCAAGTAGCTGGGACTACAGGTGCACCCCACCACGCCCAGCTAATTTTTATATTTTTAATAGTGATGGGGTTTCACCATGTTGGCCAGGATGGTCTTGATCTCTTGACCTCGTGATCCACCTACCTCGGCCTCCCAAAGTGCTGAGATTATAGGCGTGAGCCACCGCACCCAGCCTCATGTATTATTTTAATGGCTTAGGGTTGCTTTTCCAGACAATAAATCGGTGAAAATTATTTTATAAAAGTATTATCAACTGAACATTATTATAACTCCCTCTTGGTCTAGATAAAAAAGGAATGGAGCAGTGGGTGGAAAATTGACTTTCATTACTTCTTATTTTCATATTTTATAGAAGTACAGAGAAGATTGATCAGTTGTCAACATTAACTGACTATGTATAGAATGCTAAACAATTATAATAAAGAAGAACAAAGCAATGAGGAACCTCAGTGGGGGTAAATTTCTCAGTATCTACAGCATGACAAAGACATATTTCCCTGAGGCCAACAATTCCCCTATAGGAACACATCCTATGGATAGACTTGTAAGTGCTCAAAATGCAACTAGAATGTTCCCAACTATCTGCTGGGTAATATACAGGACATAGGAGAAGAAAAGGATAAACTGGTGTCTCTCAACTGAGACAAATGAGAGAAGAAGTTCAGTCCTAACTCAGGCAGGGAAGCAGAGTCAGAGAATGACTGACTGCAAGGAGTGGAGAGCCTTCTGAAGAAAATCCCAGGTTAAAGCCCCATAGCGCAGAGGTCGGACTTGGGGTAGAAAACACAGAGGCAGCTGCGGTTCATCCCTTGTAATAACCACATTTTCTAATTTCTGTGTTTGGTGTTTTGGCATCTGAGCCTTGCTAACTCAAGAGAAACTACTGCTCCCAGGGCTGCTAATTCCTAGAGATGGCAAACAACTTGCTTGGGAGTGCACCTTTCATCTGCACACCAACCAATCCAGAGCCCACATTCCCCAATCACTCTGGGTATACTTACAAAAGGAATAGGACAGTGGAAGGAAAATTGACTTTCATTACTTCCTATTTCAATAGTTATAGACATACAGATAAGAGAATGATCAGTTAACAACATTAGGTAACTAAGTATAGAATACTACAAAATTGTAATAAGAACAAAGCAGTGAGGAGCCTCAGTGGAGGGAAATTGCTCAGTATCTGAGGCATGACAAATGCGTATTTCCCTGGGGATATGGTTTGGATCTGTGTCCCCGCCCAAATCTCATGTTCAATCGTTAATTCCATTGTTGAAGGTGGAGCCTGGTGGAAGGTGATTGGATCATGGGGGTGAAGTTCTCATGTATGGTTTGGCACCATCCCTTTGGTGGTGTTCTCATGATACAGTGTCACAAGATCTGGTTATTTAAAAGTACGTGGCACCTCCACACCTGCTTCCTCCTCCTCCAGCCAGATGAAGATGCCTGCTGGCGCTTTACCTTCCGCCATGAGTAAAAGCTCCCTGAGGCCTCCCCAGAAACAGATGCTGCCCTTCTTCCTGTATAGCCTGGGAAGCTGTGAGCCAATTAAACCTCTTTTCTTATAATTTACCCCGTCTCAAGTATTTCTTTATAGCAGGATAAGAATGGACTAATACATCTAGAACGAACAATTCCCCTGTAGGAACATACCCTATGGAGAGACTGATCCTGTGGATAGCCTCCAATCACCTTCTTTATCTGACCATTATCCACCTATCTCAATCACCCCAGGGCCAGATGCCAGACAGAAAGAGTGGCTACGTCCCAGAGCCCATTGAATTACTCAAACTAGCCAATCCTAAATCTGCTTATTTTACCTCATGGATTCCTCCTCATGGAAACCACAGTAAAAAACCTTGCCCACATTCCCCGACTCCCTCTACCTCCTGACGACCCTGGTGCTTCCCCATGTGGCCTGCATGGCATGTCACAGCTCCTGTTCCTAGGAGTCTGTGAATATAGACTTCATAATTATCATTTCTGTGTCTGCATATCTTTCATGCCTGATTAAAACAAATCCCAGACATATTTTTTAACTTCCTTGAAAACAACTTTCAAATATCTTGAGTTCTTTGGAAATAAAAAGAACCTCCAGAGATATTCCCCGTCCTAAAGACAAGTAATCAGAAGCCCATAGTCCAGAAAACGAAGTTTGGTATGTTGTGTGTGTGCATGTTGGAGAAGGGGAAGAAGTTAGTGTCTTCGATGATCTTTAAGTTTCCTCTTGCATGTATTATTTTACATAATCAGGCATATTCTATATAATCAGTAGAAGCCCTATGTCATGCTAATTATTTCTGTGCCCATGCACTTTCACTCAGCTTTGTATACACAGCGTGTGTGCTGTGCTCTGCATAGTACCTAGCACATTGCTAGTACTTTTAGAAGATTAAGGCCCAGCAAAATATGAATATCATGCTCTCCCGCCATGAATTGCATCTAATGTCTAATTTTCTGAATGCTCCTATTCTCCCTTGTCTGATGTGCTCACCTCAAAGTATTGGCAGGTGGGTGAAGTGGAGGTCTTGGTGGGGGAGAGGGCAGCATTAACTAGAAAGGTACTAGCATCAGAGGTTACGTTGCTCTTTCATCTGGGCCTATTGTAAGGAGCTTCTTACCATTGGCTACAAAAATTACCTCCAAGATATAGAATGGGAACTCAGAGGCAAAGCCAACTGGGAAAAGGTAAGGTACAAATAAAATAAAAATGGGACCAAAATTCAGGATTCGTAATTGGGATTTGGTGGAGATTTCAGAGCTGAGCATTTGGAAACTACAAGAAGAAGATCAGAGCAAAAAAGATTAGAAACCAGCTAAATGAATTCTTGTGTGATTTACAAAGCAGACTGGGGCTCCCTTGGCTGGTGGGTGTGTGATCCTCAGGGCTCCAAGTTGGCTGGAAGGGTCAATGAAGGCAAAAGGAACATGTGTCTTAGGTTGGGTTCCTCTGGAAACATTCTGAGAGTGTGAAGAGGGCTTGTTGGGGAGTGCTCTCAGGAACATCTTAAGGCAGCGAGGAAAGCCAGATGGGACAGAGCCGGGAGTGGAATTGCAATGCAGTTGCAGCCAAGGCCTTGGGTAATCTATATGTCACTGTGTAATGGGGGTGGCAGTTCAGAGTTGTCCAGAACTGAGGTGTGAAAACTGGGCTTTTGTACCTCCTCTACGGATCTGAACTACTCTGGAGAAGGAGACATAATTTGGGTGAGGCAACCTCACTTCTGCCAAAGGCAATTCCTCTGGATGCAGCTGTGGGCTCAGCAGCCAATAGTCAAGACAACTGGAAGAATCAGTCCCAGTGAGGGATCTGGGTGGCATCCATGACAGCATCCCATTAAATAGAAAACTGGCAGTACCACATTTGGAATTGTGGATTTTGCAAGCCAAGTTTATCTTATTAACTCAAAGCAATGTCAAAATGTCAAACTCTGTTGGGTCAGGAAATAGGATGCTCCAACCCTGCCCATGGTAAGTTCTCATAGCTGCTATAAACATCTTAAGAAAGCACACATGATTGGGCCTGATAGCCCAGGGAGGGGTTATTCTAACTGATGTCTCTGCCAACTCTATAAGCTGGTAGCTTGGCTGCAGTACACCAGGTATCCGGATAGGAAGTTGTTTCCATGCGTAACCAAAGGTGAAGGACCCAGGGTGGTCACCTGAAATGTGTTTGTCATATGCAGGTCATCGTTCCTGGGAATCTTTGGCCTCATTTCCCAGATCCCTCTGGCTCAAACGTATGATGATTTAAATCAAGATGCTTGGGAGCAATGACAAATAATCCACTACAACTTCTCTGCTGCTTCCCTGCTTGCCTACGGCCCACCCTCTCCAGCACACACACACTCAGACACACACAAGTACAGTATTGTTCCACCATATCCCTAATTTTACAGATCTCCCGCTGAAGGTTCTGACTAATGGTAAGTTATTTGTTCAGAAAGATTTTATGGCTCTCATAAAATGTCAATTACAGTTTTAAAATAACTTGTAGTTTTTCTGTAACATGATGCTGCCATCTTGGTTCCCAGAGGGTGTATTAAATTCAAGTAGCAATAACAAATCATTTAAGCAATAAATAAATAACCTGAGACGGAGTGTTGTTAAGAGTTAATAGTCTCCCATACACTCAATAGAGGTTGAGGCTCCACTCAATTAAAGTGACCCTGGGAGGGAGGGGCACAGGGGCCAAACTGCACCCAGTCGTTTTGTTGAAGGTATTCAACCCGCACACATTCATTTCCTTCTTTATGTTGTCTCTTTTCAGCAGGGAAGGCTCTCTGCAGTCCCTGGTTCCAGAGAACAATTACGGTACAGTCTGAGAGAACAGAGAGAAAGCTGGGGTCATAAATATGTTAAATGGGTGCGTGGGTTTAAGTGGCTTTGTAAACGAAACACGGAGGAAAACTCAGACTAATTAATGAATATGAAGCAGCAGGAAGGCTGGAGGTTTCTGGGGGACCGTCTTGTTGAGGGATGAAGATGCGACATCTGTAGAATTATTTTCCTCCAGGAAGGGACACTTGCTTATTTCAAAACCTCTTTTTCTAGATCTCAAAGTGGCTTTGTGGAGAACATCAGATGTGGGTGAAAACACACAAAGAAACATTTAAAAGTGAAATCCCCTTAAGTTGCAATTTCTCTGATCAAGTTATAACCTCGGCCCAAAAGAATGATCTGACAGATTTTTAAAAAGTGTTATCTGTGTATTCTGAGAGAGTGACATCATGCTAATGTAGAAAAGAAGATGTATTGCATATTTTAAATACAGATTCACAGCTCATTCCAATACACAGACTCTCGCCTAATAAGTGGCATTTGTTGAATGTTAAATTCCATTTCGGTCAAATCAAAGATAAAGATTTTGTGATGTGGCATATCTGCAATGTTCTAAAATATTTCAGTTTTTCTGTTTGGAGCATTTACTCTTTTTCCTTTTGCTCCTTCTTCACCTTTTTTGGAAAAAATTATTAGCACAAATATCTTATCTGCACAGGATGTTAAAGACTGCCTGCATGCCTCCTATGACCTGTGTTTACCCACAAATGACTTTCTGGTCTTGCTGTGTGAGACAAGCCAGTGCTGGTACTCTGAAGTGTCCCAGAACTTGGGGGATGCTGACCCTGTAGGAGCCAGTCAAAGAACAACCACCACACATAGGCCACAGCAGAGACGCAGATGGACAACGGAGTCAGGAAGGAGAGACAGACTCAAACAAGGATGGGAAAAGTAGACAGGCACAAAGAAAGCCACAGAGAAGAACAAACACGAAAATAAAAACCCAGAAGCAACAGAAAAATGGCACTTCTAGGATGCACCCTAGCCTCCTTGTTTAATTGACTAAATGGCAGAGCTGTGAGCAGAAGATGAAATAGTTGATCTAATTTGATTGTTAAAAGGCAAAAATAAGCAGACTGCCCCAGTTTCAGCAGCCTTAGTTTCAATGACAAGCAAACAAAACCTTGCTACATCTTGTCTATATTGATTCAACCAACTCATTTTGTTTTTATTACATTTAAAGCTGAAGAATTACCTTTATCATTCTTAAATGTAATTCATAAATGACATCTGTTCTTCAAAAAGAAATAGTATGTGTTTGATTGAACACCTACTATAGGAAAGGTAGGGGATTAAGGCTTTGCAGAAAGAATACAAAGATGCATGAGAACTCTAATTGATCTTAAAATATTAAGGAAACAGATGGTCACGGTTACGTGATAAATGTGTCAAACTAAATGATATCAAGACAAGAAGTGAATAGTACAAGAAACATCAGAATAACTGTCACAAGAAAATGCTCTTGAAAAATTGCTTAATATGGGATACAGATTATAAACGTTTTGAGGTCTGAAGGGAGAAGACTTATAATTTGTATAAATACAGATTATAAACGTTTTGAGGTCTGAAGGGAGTTAAAGTAATCATTATAGTTCTAATGAGATGATGATCTGCTTTGGGTCTTCGAGGACCTTTGATTCTTTTATAGGTGAAATGGAGAAGAAAAGGATTTGGAGACATTAATTTACATATTATCCATTGCTGTTGTTTTATTTATAAGGAACAATGAAACCATAAACATATATATAGTGGTATGATGTGATCTGTGTTTGTCTTAAATTTTCACCTTATACACAAATACAAAGAAAAGTTATCTAAGGAAGCTTGATAGTTGCAGTGAAACTATTCCATGGAAGAAAGTGATGCTGGAAATAGTCATTAAGCAAAAAATGATAGTAACTCTCAAATACTTATGTCTTTTGTCAGCATTTCTATATACAAACTATCAAAAGACTATTTTATATATAGTCTTTGCTATGTTAGAATGGAATAATGTCCTTCCCCTCTGAATACCTTATAGCTCCCAGAGCATGATTTAAATGTTCAAATGTCTATCAAACAGAGAAGAAAAACAAATCAGTATTTTCCTAGAGTTGAGGATGGGAGCAGGGAATAACCATCACCTGGGATCAAGGGAATTTGGGCAGTGATGGAAATGTTCTGAAAAATTACACTGTGGTAATGGTTGTACAATTCAATACATTAACTAAAATCATTGAATTGTACATTGATTACAGGCAAATTTAATGATATGTAAATTATAATTCAATAAAGCTATCTTTTTTTGAAGTGTCTACCAGGCCAGGGTGGTAATGTAACTCAATGATAGTTTCTGTGTTTTGAATGAAGATGCACTCTTTTTGCATGGTAGACATTTAAGAGTGTCCTTTAACCTCACTAAGATTTATCAATCTCCCATATTTCATGAAACCCAGGATTTTCTTGTTGTATTTTTTGTTTTCTAATTTTTATAGAGATATGAGTATAGAAAAAAATTTTTTTAGTTAGAGGAAAACAACATGACAAGTGACAATCCAAGATTTCTCACTGTGCAGCCTTGGTAGAAACTGGTGGGGCCATGATACCTGGAGGACTGTGTCCTGTGTCAAGGTGAAAACCACTACTCAGCTCCATTGGTTGTTACAGGGTAGGGAGGGGAAGTTGCCAGATTTTCTACTTCTCCAAGAAAACATTATAATAAAATCTTCTGATTTTAAGATGTTGGTTCAGACTTTTAAAACAAAACACCATATGGTCCAAACAAAATGGGCCAATTCAGTCAATGAGGTGAAAGTCCATAGCCTCTGCTTTATAGTCAGAAGCTTATTGTGTAGTGCTTAATTATGGATTTCCTACTTTTGCTCACTGTTGTTCTGTGTGGGCTAATTTTGACTCCCCGAACTTTTATAGTTTCTGGAGCTGGAGGTTGGGGTAAGGGTTTTGGGCCTGATACGTACGTGTGTGTGCATGTATGTTTGTGTATACTGGTCTCAACCAGTGCGTAGCTTTGTGCCAAATATATATTACAAATGCACAGTCAGTATTGTCGGTTTCATTAAGATAATCAAAATATCATGCAAATAAATGTTTTCTTGAAGACTAGCTAAAATATGCATGCTACTTCACCCATCTAGAAAGATACAGTCTGGACTCAAACTCAAGTCTAAGTAGACCTCACATAAAGTGACAATGACCTGTCAGGTTTTCCTTGGCCAGATCAAGCACACAAGAAAATAAAAATAATAATTTTCTGTACTGGGCCATCGTATTATCTCTGAAATGTGGCAGAGACTAGATAGATTCTTACCAAATATTGTTTCTTCTCTCTGGGCATACGTAAAGACTGCATTTCCCATACTCCCTTGAAGTTAGTTTGAAGTCATTTGACTACATTTTAGGCATGGAATTTGAGCAGACATGTTCCAGGACTAGCTATAGAAGTCTCCTGTGTGAACCGCCATATCTCTTCTCTTTCCATGCTGTAGCATTTGCAGAGAATACATTTTAGAATAGAGTCATCGCATGATGGAAGGAAACTGGGTTCCTGAGTCACAGCATGGAGGAGAGTCACAAAGGAGAGCCATCTGGCCCACATCAGACTAAGGTAATAAATAAATATATTTGTGTTAAGCCACTGAGATTTGAGGATTATTTGTTATGGCAACCAGCATTACTTATCCTGTCCTTTTTCAGAGACAGTCGGAGAAAACTTGATTACACATGCAGGTGGTTCGACCCTTCTGATGTAATTAATAACTATAGATTGCCAAGTAATTATATACTTTTTGTAATTAACAAAGTTCTTTTGCACACTATTTTATTTGACACTCACAACACAATCCTGTGAGGGAACAAAATGAGGCTTCTCACCATTGGGTCAGAATAGGAAACAGGGGTGCAGAAAGGTCAATGGAAGCAGCTGGGATTTCAACCCGAGTATTTTGAGATCTTCCTTCTGTTCATCTACCACTATTTATGTTTATGAGAGAATCCCCAAAGAGATGGAAAGAATCCTTAAACTTAAGTTACCTGATTATCTTTTCATATTAGTATTTTAATGTCAAAATTACACTCAATATGGATGCCGAGTCTTCAACATGGCCGGGATTCTTGTGCTAATGTTAATTATTATTGCTTCAATTAGGCTTCTGTAAAAAGAGAAGGAAGCTGTATGCAACTTCATCTACTGCATATTAGGACTGATGACACATAAAAATTTGGATTTTTATAGTGCAATGTATATCCTGAAAAAGTACAATATTGCTCAGAACTTTTTGTCTATAAGGTAAAATACAGGGTGTGTAATTATAGGTACAAATAGCCCTTTTTTTTTTTGAGACAGAGTTTCACTCTTGTTGCCCAGGCAGGAGTGCAATGGCACATTCTTGGCTCACCGCAACCTCCACTACCTGGGTTCAAACTATTCTCCTGCCTCAGCCTCCCAAGTAGCTGGGATTACAGGCACGTGCCACCATGCCCAGCTAATTTTTTGTATTTTTAGTAGAAACGGGGTTTCACCATGTTAGCCAGGATGGTCTTGATCTCTTGACCTCGTGCTCCACCCACCTCGGCCTCCCAAAGTGCTGGGATTACAGGTGTGAGCCACCGCACCTGGCCAGCCCTATTTTTAAATAACTTCTTCAATTAGTGGTGTACACACTGAGAAAAATTTCCTTTGTGGGGACAAAAATTAATAACATTTTATGAATATGATGCACTAAAAAAATTTAAAACATTCAAAACTGTTTTTCACCAAAGAGAAGAAATGAAATATCAAAAACGAATAAGCTCAGAGAATTTCCAAACTTGCACATTCTATGGTCCCTGACATTCAGTCTCTTTAGTCAAGCTTTCCTTGTTCCTCTGTCTGAAACAGCATATTTTAAATCCATTATGATTCTATTTTTTCATGACTGCACTGAGCGTAGCCTACTGTGTGCCACACGTAGGTAGTTATCAACCCCCACAGAACATTTGGCAGTGTTTGAGAACTGATGCATTGTCATGGGGCTTCATGTTCCAAAGGGCCCCATGTTTCCTTTAATGCTCTGTTGCTGCCCCTTATAATTCTTGATAATTTTATCTTTGAACTTGTATTTTGTGAGCGAAGTCTGATGGGACAATGGAGAATGTGCATAAGAAGTATAATACATGGGGATGCCTTTTCTTGCCACCTCATTCACGTATTCATGATGCCCCATGAGCACAGAATTCCAGTGGCCTACCATGTGTGGGAGTTCAGTAAGACTCAAAAGTACAAATTAAGAGTATTTCATCTATACCAATATAGCTCCAATAGGCTGTACTTTCGGCTTGAACCAGAACTTTCTTTGAGAGCAGAAAAACACAATGAAGGAATCCTATCATCTTCCTTCTTATTCAGGCCATTTTCCTGTATTAGCCAACCACTTGTCCTGAAAACGATGACACAGACAGAAAAGGAAAGACAGGGCAATGCATACTCCTTTTCCTTCCAGACCTTCCTTACTCAGCAGTAAGCTGAAAGCAGAGAGGGTTTGTAGAATGCGTGCATAGTTTGTACAACGTTTTCACTGTTCTAGTAAGAGTGACATGCATGTGCATGCATAAATTACGACATAGGAGTTGTGTCTTTTTTTGGAGGGGGGATGCAGTGTCACTCTGTCTCCCAGGCTGGAGTGCAACGGCGAAATCTCGGCTCACTACAGTCTCCGCCTCCTGGGTTCAAGCAATGCTCCTACCTCAGCCTCCCAAGTAGCTGGGATTACAGGCACATGCCACCAAACCTGGCTAATTTTTTGTGTTTTTACTAGAGATGGGGTTTCCCCATGTTGGCCAAGCTGGTCTCGAACCCCTGACCTCAGATGATCAACCCACCTCAGCTTCCCAAAGTGCTGGGAATTACAGTTGTGAGCCACCAGGCCTGGCTATGTCATTTGTTTATATGAGCTAAATGCTGTTATATTTGCAATTAAAACTGACATTCTGCAATATAAATGGTAAAATTCATGCTAATAAATTTAAGTTTTTATTTTTCCTTACTTTGACATTAAATAGCAAATAAAAAATTGCTAATCCCAAGGCAAATGGAGAGAGAAACTGTGGAAGAAAGGAAAAAGCTGCACATTTTAGTACCTTTAATGTTACTTTTTCAGTAACATACTAACATATTTGTGAGTAACATATTTGTGCGCATATTAACATAATGTGCTTTTTCAACACAGGGCCTACATTTTCATTTTGCACTGGGTCCTGAAAATTATTAATCACTCTAATGGAGACAGTTTTGATTACCACAATTGGGATACAGGGATGCTACTGGCATCTAGCAAGTAAAGACCAAAGATGCTGCTAAACGCCGTGCAGTGCATAGGTCAATCTTTACAACAGAGCCAAAAATGTCCATGGTGCAAAGGTTGAGAAACCCTGTGGCATGTGGGTTTATATTTTCCAACTAAATGTCCAGTCCCTTAGGTTATGGGCCATTGTTTCTTTTTCTAACTCATGTAGCATCCAGTACACTTTCTGGCACAATTGGTGGAATGTTTTTAAAGTGATCAATACTTGTTCTGTTAAAAAGAAAACAAGAAGAGTCTTTCAATATTCTTTGCTTGTTATCATCCTCATCATACAGGCTTATTAAACAATTTGCACAGCTTGCAGATGACTTGTGTGCTTCAAGCCAGTGGCGAAGCTGGAAACAAAAGTCTTATCTCTGATCTTCAGAGATAGACTTAGATTTATTATTTCCATCAGAATTAATCTGCAGCTGAAAAGGCATGATTTAGAATTGAAAAGATTTTACCACTAAAGTTAGGAGGCAGGCATCAGTGAAAGGAAATATTCATTTAGTTCCCGACTTATGGGCACTGATATTGGGTGCTTTATATTTAATCATTTGTTATAACTGGTGATTCTTTTTTATAATGGTTATTCCATTTTACAGGTGAGCAACTTGAGGCTCAGAGAGATTCAGTAACTCATCCAAGTTCATATGTCTAAAGAATATAGACTGAGCCAAAAGTCAAGCTCAGGTTTGCATGACTCTGAAACATGTGACCCAGGATCAGACCTCCCTGCAGTTACACTTCACCACCGAGGACTACGATATGAACGCTGAGGTGGAAATTATAGTCCCATTCCACATTTATGAAGTGCCCCCACTGATGGGGGTACCACATACCAGGTCCAAACCATGATACCTTTGAGAGTGAATGGGGAATTATTAATCTGATGCTGGGACAATAGCGTATTATTAACTAGGACTGCTCCGGTGACATGACGACCTACTATGGTCACCCCCAATCCCTGGGAACCTCTTGGAAGAAGGTCTCTTAGCAACAGAAGGGAAGCATCCTGGTCAGGTAATCTGCTTCCCCAGAGCAACCACCGACATATCTACTATGTTCACTTGGTAGAAAGAAGTAACAAGGGAAACAGAAGAGGTAGGTAAGAAACAAACAATGTATTTTACAATTCATCATAAAATGATTGCTGGGAGCATATTTTTTGCTTCAGAAACGTTAGTCAAAATAATTCAGCTATAGTCCTGGTATCATAGAACACACATATCCTAGCAAATTTCAAATGCAATAGTTTGTCAGTTTATAGTCCACAGAAGATCTTCTAAGTATAGGCCTGTGCCACATTCTCCTTACCCCGTGGTGTCTCTTGGGCAGCGTACATGGGCATGCAAATGTGACAAGAAGAATTCTGATTCCTCACGCTTATTTAGGTTGTGAAACTCCTATTCTGGGTTCATGCCATAAACATGGTGTGCCTAATTAAAGAGGCTAAAATCAAAAGAACCACAGCTCTTTCTTTCAAAAAACTATTTCTCTTCCTCTTTCTGCTCCTCCTCCTTCTCTTACAGAGCTCTTACTACCAAAATACATACAAATTAGACATGCATTACTGGAAGAAACTGTAGGAAAAGGAGCTAATGACTTTAGTGGGGCAGAAGGTTCAAATATAGGACAGGAATCCAGCCCCACACCACTGGTTCACTTGAATACCTCCTGCTGTTCAAATTCTACTCACCTCTTGTCCCCCAACTTTCTGCTGGGCACTGACCAACACTCAGAGGTATAAACTTAAATTTGATGTTCAGCACATATATTTGCTCCCATTCATGAAGATCCATGGCTACAAAGACTAGGAAATTAGAAACTAAGCCCCAGACCCTTGCTTTGGACTACAGTATTTCCAGATATTGGCTCAGGGATACTTAGAGGGCTGGATTTGCCATGTCACGCCCGATAGCCTGCTGGTTGT
Organism: Callithrix jacchus; assembly: GCF_049354715.1. NCBI lineage: Eukaryota > Metazoa > Chordata > Mammalia > Primates > Cebidae > Callithrix > Callithrix jacchus. The sequence continues at coordinate 76,582,322 of NC_133502.1, forward strand.
CGGCGGGGTCTCCTTCTCGGCTGAGGAAGGCAGTGGCTCAGAGACCTGCTCTTTGTCTGAGGTGACACAGACTCTTGGCAGCAGACCTCTTCAGTTCAAGCTTGCTTGCTTCTGAAGTCCTGCCAACCCTCACACTAAGAAAACGATGGCATTTAATTAGGGGGAAACACCTCGTGCTACATGAAAGAGAAGAGAGAAATGGGAAAAATTAATTCATTGCTATGTAATAGGTGTAAAACACTTTAAATATGTAGAGGTTGCCATTTAATTTTTTTAAAAGTCAGCTTCTTATTAGACAGCAGTGTAGATAGATATCTTGACAGCTTTTGCACGTTGGTAGCAGCCTAGGGCAACATGGACACTAGAAAGTCATTGCAATAAACCTCTGAGCTTTGCCCTATTAAAAATGTCAGACTAATAAATCACATTTTTTAATGACCAAGGAGGGAGGAGATCAATAAGCTTTAGGAAGCCATCTACAGAAGGGTCATCTGGTGCTGTTTAACATAGGCTCACTACGGTGGCAAAGATTTCACAATTCATCTACCGTTCAATGTTAAGATCCACATCAGGGCATGAAAGTTATATTAACTTTTAGGCCAGAAATCTTGGAGGAAACTCTTCTATTTTTAGGCACTTATTTAGTCTTTCAGATCGTGTGTGTGTGTTTTTAAATAGCCCTATATTTTCAAATTGTTTTCTGTCTTTCGAATCTTTAAAATGTAGAAAATAATATTTTTCTTGGTTCTATTAACCAGAGTTTTTAAAAACTTTTCTAAATATGGCAATTACTTAGCATATTGAAACAACAACATGAGGTCAATTAAACAAAGGGATGAAATTTACTGTTGAGGCAATGAATGGAAGAGTATACCCTATAGACCTGCAGGCTTCAGTGTTAGCAAAGATCAAACTGTCAACCTCAAAGAAAAATAGATCCTTTAAAAGAAATAATCCAAGGCTTATCATTATTCTTAGCAGCTTTTTCTTCTCTCTTCCTCATACCTCCCTTCTCCTGAATTATATATGCATTAACAGACATTCTCATTGGAGGAAAAAAAACTAAATTTGACATCTTTTATAAGTTATTCATTTTAACAAAAGTTTCAAAATTGCCTTATTTAATGAGTTTCTCTTCACCAGTACAAAAGACAATAAATAAGACGCAGTGATGAGCAGTAGAGGAAGGTCTTTTGAGGTCTCGGTGAGACTGTTTAGCAGGGATTGAAGACCACTTCTGATGCTCACTCTAAAAGAAATATTTTAAGCAAACCATAAAAGTGGGCTTGACCCTTCCATGGGACCATCATAAATCAATTGTTAAAGCAAGGGTGAAAACTGGGGAGGAGGTCAGAGGTGGGAGAGAGGCCACAGAGAAAGGACAGTGTGAGAAACTAGGGCCAAACCAGGGAAGAGAATAGGGCAATCTTTTGGTTGAGCAGCATCATTAATTCAGAAATTGTGTTTATGCTGCTTAGAACTGTACACTAATGAAATTACAGCCATATGAAAACTTCCCACAGCAGAACTTAAAACCTAGGGTTGTTTTAGCACTGAGGCTCCTGTTCAGCAACAGGTCGATTGAAACTTGCTTAAAAGTCAGTGTCAATCTACCCTAAGTCCTTGGGAAAGTTCCTCCGAATATACAGGAAAGTTTGTGCCACTGTTTCCCGTGTGTCATTAAATGATACACCTTTAGATGTGCGGGTGGTATTCAGACATAAATATCTAACTCATGGTGTCTCGAAGCATGTCAGTTTTACCATATTCTGAGAAAGGCAGCCCTTAACTTTTTGCCAAATTGATCTTACACTCGCAAGAAAAGGCTTCGTGATAACCCCTTCATTAGGAGAAAAGAATATAGAATAACAAGTTAGAGTGTTGACTAATCTAAAAAATAAAAACTTTTGCAGAAAATTTTGTATCAAATGTAGAGTTTGAATGATCTATATGTCTAGTCATTTGTTTCCTTCGGGTGGAATCAAGTTTGAAGCCCAGACAATTAAAGTGATTCACATTTAAATGAAAGGTGGCTCGATTGATTTGTAACGACACAATTTATTTGGTAATAATGACATTCCTTGCGTTTGGCCAAGAAAACAAAGGTTGATTTATTTCCTAATAACAAAGACAAATGGCCCTTCTGCTCCAACCTCTTCCTTATTCTCAGTGGTTTAGGGGAAGGTTGTCAGTGGACTCTGCTCTGTTCTCTCTCTTGCTGGAGGAGGATTCTAGGCAAAATCTTTTAGAAACATGCCTGGAAAAGTCCCAGTAATGGAAACCAGACAGTTGTACACACACCTGAAAGTTTTAAAGAGTGTGCTTTTTTTTCTGCTTGGTATCAAAAACAAAGGATTGTGCTAGAAAAATTACACACCTTATACAGAGCACCTTAATGTTGTCATTTGCAAAGATACAGCTCTAGTTAACATATGTTGTTGAGAGTAATCTTAGAAGACTCAGATAAATAGGGGTAAATATAACAATGGCATCATTATTAAAATGATAATGCTCATATTTTTAAAAATTATCCTTTAAAAATGGTCCAATGTTTTATGCAAGTGTTTCACTATAAATATGAATTTTAAATGCAACTACAAGCACAACTGGGAATTGTCTATTTAAGCTTAATAAGTAATGATAAAAAATAAAATGAAGACAAATAGATAAATAAAATAAATCAATTTTTAGTAAATATGTGGTTCTATTTTTATGTGATAGACTCACAGCATTAAGCTTGTTTAAAACAAGTTTTCTATTTTATTTTAATATGTTTTTAAATGTTCAGAGAAAGCAGTGTGGTTACTTGGGACCTTTAAGAAACAAAGTCCTTGAGTGACTTAGAGAATTTCCTGGGGCCAGCTAAACAGAGTCCGCTTTTCTAGTGTGAGGGAGACCCTGGCCAGGGAAAAAGAGGTCAAGAAAAGCAAGTGAGTTGGAATAGTAACCTAGTGAGGTTCACAGAAGATCTTTCTCCTGAGAAGGAAAAGTGCAGTAATGAGAAATGTAAAGAGGACTGTATAACCCTTATGTTTATTCCTCTCTGAAAACAGAGAAACGTTTCCATTTTGATACTGAGAGGTGGCTGGAAACTGATACAGGTAGCTGTTAGAAGAGCTGAAAGAAGAACCAAGGCAGCAAATTGCTCCTTGCTTTCCAATGCAACATTCATGCATTCAGCAAACAAGTCCCTACTATGTGCCAAAGGTGCTGGAACAGGTGACCAAAGGGAAAGTGAAAGCACACTTGTGACGGTGATGGGAGCTGAGGAGAAGGTAAATAGAGCAATGCCACAGAGCAGGAAGAGTGAAACTCAGAGGTCTACAGTCAGACAGGTGACCTATGTGAAAAGGTGGCAGGGGAGGCCTCATAGAAGGAAGCCTGCTATTTAGCTCAAGCAAAGAACATTTTAAGAGAAAAAGCTTTAGCTTGGGCAACGTGGTGAGACCATGGCTCTACAAAAAATACAAAAATTAGTCTGGTGTGGTAGCACATACCTGTAGTCCCAGCTACTTGGGAGGCTGCAGTGGGAGGATCACCTGAACCCAGGAGGTAGAGGTTGCAGTGACCCATAATTGCACCACTGGACTCCAGACTGGGTGACAGCGTGAGATCTCATCTAAAAAACAACAACAAAAAAGAAGTTAAAAAAATCAGAGAGGTTTAGTGTACATTGAACAGTCAAATGCATGACTAAAATTCATAAGCAATAGTAAGTGCTAAGATATTGTCATTTGAGCGTCAGGTTAATTTCAATGAAAGAAATAAGGATAATGCATTAGACCTTAAGTCCTTTTTCATTCTTTTGGTTTTATACTCTAACTCCCGTTCCTTCCTTCCTCCCTCCCTGCTGGAGACAATCACTGTCATGGCTTTGGTGTTATTCTTTCAGTCTTTGTTGCTACATGCAGCACTGCTTTGTGTTTTTAAAATGTATGTAAATAACATCATTCCATATGTAAAATTCTGTTATTTGCTTTTTTATTCTGCAGTATGTTTTGAGAGTTATCTATGTTAATTTTTATGGATCTGATTCATTCATTTTGTTGGCCATGCAATATTCCCCTATATATCATAAGTTATTCTGATTAATGAGAATTTGAATTTTTAACAAATTCTACTGTCACACACCATGCCTCACTCAACATTTATGTATATGTCTCCTTGTGCACAGATGCAAGGGTTTCCTTAAGGATTATACCTAGAAGTAGAATTGCTAGATGGATATAGGATATTGGGTAGGCACCAGATATTCCAGATACTGCATTCCAAAGTGATTGGACACATTTGTAGTCACTTTAGAAGTGTGAGGCTTCTCCTTAACCCCATGCTTGCCAGCATCTGATGTCATACATCAATTTTATTGTTACCAAATGATATATTTTTTTTACATTGTCATATAAAAACTATATTATTTCTTTGATTACCAGTGAGGTAAAATGATATTCCATACATTTATTGGTCATTTGGTTCTTCTGTTTTGTGAATTCCCTGCTTCTATCCTTTGTTGAATTGTCTATCAGAGTTTTTACATTTATCCTTATTACTTTGTATCAGTTATTTACACTTTCTGGATTCTGAGATTATATGTACACATACACACACAATATATGCACAGACACATATATGCACATATCTGTATATAAAATTCTACTAAGCACATAAAAGAAGATGTAGATTAACGGAAAAAAATTAAGTCCTTGGAGGAAAAAAAATAATATTTTAAAGACGTAAATCATCCTCAAATTAATCTATTAATTCAAGAAAATTGTAATAAAACTTCAAACAACACTTTTTTGTAGCATGTGACATGAATCTACATATTAGAGTAAAAAGAAAAGAACAACTAAGACAACCATTAAAAACTGAGAAAGGACAGGAAGCATGTTCTATAAAGAGACAAGAATTATTGTAAATTACAGTTACATATAACTGTAATTAACATAAGTACAATATATGCACATAAATTAGTAGACTATATATATACATACACACAATATACACACAATACGTGTGTGTGTGTGAATATATATCAGTTTATATCTGATCTATACTCAAGATATAATTGAGGCCTCGTCCGTCGATACTGTGGGAGATTGGTTCCAGAACTTCTCATTGCTACCAAAATCTGAGGATGCTCAAGTCTCTGATATAAAATGATGTATGTAGTATTTGCATATAATTTATGCACATGCTCCAATATATTTTAAATTATCTCTACATTACTCATAATACATAATTCAGTATAAATGCTATGTAGATACTTGTTATGTTGTATTGTTTAGGGAATAATTACAAGAAGAAAAAGTCTGTACAAGTTCAGTACAGATATAATTCTTTTTCAAACATTTTCAATTTGTGCTTTGTTGAATCCATGGATGCAGAGTCCATGGATATGAAGGGCCGGCTGTACTAGCATATGTGTATTCAGTAAGGTGAGCAACCACAAACTTAACATACAGATAAAGTTAATAGCATTAATTTATATATGTAGTAATCAACCAGCCAGAAGATATAATTGAGGCCTCATTCGCAAGGCAACCTAAACATACAAAATATTCAGAAATATGTGCTTTCTTAGGCAGCACATATACTAAAATTGGAACGATACAGAGAAGATTAGCATGGCCCATGTGCAAGGATGATGCGCAAATTCGTGAAGCGTTCCATATTTATGAAAAAAGATACTCAGAAATTATTGAGAAATACTGATTAATTTAAAAATTCTACTAAGTACATAAAAGAAGACCTTGATTAATGGGAAAAAAATCAAGTCCTTAGAAAAGAAAATAACATTCTAAAGATGCAAACTATCCTTATATTAATCTATTAATTTAATAAAATTCTAATAAAAATTCAGGCAACATTTATTTTGTAGCACGGGCACAGAATCCACATAGAGTGAAAAGAAAATCAAGAGCAACTAAGACAACCTTTAAAAACAAAGAGGAGGTACCAGGCACCATGGCTCACACCTGTAATCCCAGCACTTTGGGAGGCCGAGATGGGCAGATCACCTGAGGTCAGGAGCGAGATCAGCCTGGCCAACATGGTGAAACCCCATTTCTTCTATGTAATCCCAGCTACTCAAGAGGCTGAGGCAGGAGAATAGATTGAACCCATGAAGTGGAGGTGGCAGTAAGCTGAGATCATGCCTCCACACTCCAGCCTGGGCAACAGAACAAGACTCCATCTCAATAAAACAAAAACAAACAAACAAACAGAAAGCTGAGAGAGGAGAGGAAGCATGTACTATGAGGAGACAAGAATTACTGTAAATTGCAGTAATGATATCCATGTGCATTGGAAAAAGACACTGGTCCTCAGTGTATCACCACAAATTTTTGTTATAAAAACATTCCTGGATTCTATATTGATACTTATTTAGCCACTAAATAATTCATTCTGTAATTTTAAAGTCAAATTTTAAAGAGCAGTTTTAGATTCACAGCAACACTTACTGAAAGGTACAGAGTTTCCAAATACCCGGCCCCCTACAAATGCTCAGCTGCCCCCATTATTCACATCCCCCACTAGAGTGGTGCGTTTGATACAATTCATGAGCCTACATCATTATCATTCTTTAATTTTTAATAAACAATTCTACTTTAAGGGGAGAAAGAAGCATCACAGTCTGGCTGATATCTTAAAATTTCTAAGACACAGGAAGAGCCATTGCTCTCTTGAACCAAGAAAAAAAACATCTTTTAGCAGCTGACTCAAAAATGCAGGAGGAATTAACTAACTTCTCTAGGGCTATTTCCTTACATGTGACAGCAGGTTTTACATGAAGATATTACACTCAAAGAATCATACAAAAATATGATGGAATTTTTTTTTCAAATCTCTACTACAAACTAGGTGTTACCAACTCCATTGAACAGATAAGAAAGCAGAGGCTCAACAAGGTAAGACACTTTCCCCAGAACACAAGGAGAAAGGGCAGAATCGGAACTACCAGTTAGGTCTAGAAGACTCCAACCCTACCCCCGCCATCTTGCTTCATGCCCACTGTCTACTCCACTTACATTGACCCTGGGCTTACTTGGAGAGTTGCAGCCATTTGATGACTTGGAGTTCCATAAGACTGGGATTCAAGAGGTACAGAATACAAATCCCTAGAACTTGGAATGGGATGCTCTGTGGCCACATGCCTTGGGGTCCCCAAGCCTCCCAGGCCTCACCATTTCAACACGTCTTTGGAGCACGTTAGTGGCACTTTATTTTGCTTCTGCTTAACTTCAAGGATTTCATGTGCTTATGTCAAGCATTAGTTGCATGTTCCTGCAGTTTAAACAGGTGTAGTTTCATGACAAGAGTAAATCATTAATGCAACAGTAGAATGAATCAGCAGCCTGAAAAAACAGTAGGGAGATAGTGATCATGATATCGTCTATCCCATTGTTTTCATACACTTGGTCCCTGGAACCCTAGATCCTTTTCCACTCCTTCATCATGGGATTTTTTTTTTTTTTTTTTTTGCCTCCACAGGGTCTTTATATTTACTGTACTTTCTCCCTTAAAACTGACCTACCAATTTGTGCATGGCTGCAAGACTTAATGTCCTTTAGGTCTTGAGTTAAATAGCATCTCCAAAAAGCCTGCTATAATCACACAGAACAGGTCACAAGGCTCTAGTTACTCTCTATTATATCGTCTAGTTGTTTCTTTCCTGCCAGTTATCTCAATCTGAAATCATCTTATTGATCAATTGTCTTGAAGCCAATACTTCTTGTTCTTTGTTAAATACCCAGCACTTAAACTAGAGCCTAGAAAATGATGGTAGCTCAGTGAGAATGCATGAAATAAGTCATTGAGAGAGCAAGCAATCTTTAACAGAGATAGAAAAATGATCAGAAAACCTTTTCCAGCTACATTTCCAGGAAAGAGATTCAGCAATGAAAATGGGTGGTCTGACATACTTTTATTCAGTTCCAAAGCTCTGGTCAGTAAATACTGACTTCAGAGGCCAAAGAAACCTGAGACCTGACTGGCGCTGGGCTTGCATTGCAGCTCAGAAAACCCCCACTTGCAAGCAGAACAGGGGTTATTTGAACCCCCCACCCCTGCTCCTTTGGCATGCGTTCTGGGCCCTGTAAAGGTTGCCATTTGCTGGGTTTTGTTAGATCAACACAAAGTAAATATTTTCAGTTCCTGAATGCTGGTGAGAGCATGGGAGGGATCGAGTGACGGTGCCTGGGAGTAAATTCCATCTCCCTGCAACAGCAGGCTTAGTTCCATGCTCTCTGCGAAGCCAGGCTGATTAGTGGTGCATGGCTAGGGCTGAGTTCCTCCAGCAACCCTGTGACATACAGGAAGAAGTTTATGCAGCTCTAAGAAAGAAATCACCACCAGTAACAAGCCAAGTGTCAGTGCATGCTTCATGGCTTATAAATACCCCCAACCATAGAGAGATGCTGGTGAATTACACAGCGTGAGAAAAGAAGGATGGTGGGGAAAGACTCGTAGCAAGTCAAGAAGAGCTATAACAACTCTGCCAGATGATCGTAACAGAAAAGAAAATGTTGGTTGCCCTGAGCTCAAGTGTATGGAAATCACACTTCTCCTAGATAAAAACTACCTATAAAAATTACCCAAAGCTGTGACTATTTACTCCTGCAACAGAACAAGATTCTGGCAACTGTCAGAAGCCAGGAAGAGGAATATGCCCTGAAGCTGAGTCCAATCGCTGCTCTCGTGCAGGGTGGGTGGCAGCTAAGCCCTCCAAGATGCTCTGTTCCTCTTGGCCAACAGGAGAGAATATTAGGGCTTGCCCAAACAGGCCCCAACAAGGCACTTTTATTTAGTTTCTAGCATGATTAATCTAATTTGTTTTAGGTTCTGGGAAACTGGCTATACTACAAGGTAACTTCCTGGAAACTTATGAAAACTTACATCCAAAAATTCTTGTGCAAATTAGACATTAATGGGCCAATTGTACATATTTCAAATCAGCAAACTGCTACATAGGTGAAACTGATCTATTTAGAAAAGGCTTAGAATTTAGAATAAATTAGGTTTCAGGAAAATAGTACACATTCTTTTTAACCTTTCTTTCCCAGGCTCACTTTTAAGGGATCATTGGGATTCCCCACTAAGAAAGCAACTGTATTTATCATCAGAAGGGTATTATCAGATGGCACTCCCATCTGCTGATGTGTTAGGATTTTAAAGGATTCACTAATCTTGGAGAAGCCTCTCTCTTAGACTGGTTTCTGTGTTGGGAGTGCAGGCAGTGGGAGAGTCCCAGAGGTGGGGCATAGCTCTGGAGTAGAAGCACCCAGTCCTGCAGAAGTGAAGGGCAGAAAGGGAGCAGAGCTCGCAACAGAGAAAATAGATTCCTAGATGAATTAAATCCTTACCCTAAGGAAACATGGCCCATGAGCTGATAAGAAAGCCAGTTTAAAAAGCTTCATCTTCTGATTCGTGGTCCACAGCCATCCCAATTCTGCAGTGTAGGTAATCTGTTTGGGTAGTTCCAACCGGTTCAATTTTAGAAGCCATCACTAGAGGCCTGTTTTCAGATTGAAACTGGTCCAACCAGGTAGTTTTAGGACATAGGTTTCCAACCCAGGACTTCATATGCCATCCTTGTCCTCCAAAATCCAGAAACTTTAAAAAAAATAGTTATTTCTATCTTCTAAGAGTGGATTGTAAACCCAAACCAAACCTCTAAAAGGAGCCACAGACCAAGGCCTTCTCTACTTACCCTAGACCTCTTAGCTGTAGGTAGAAATAATGTAGGCTTTTCAGATGCTTAAAAACATATCACACTCGGGAGGAGACGGCTCCAGATAAGATCTTTTGGCAGGTGCCTATTAGGCTCAGTTCCGTGGCTTTCCTCCAAGATGATTTTACTTTTAAACAGCATCAAATGTTATGCTGTAGCCTTGCTAGGAATATAGCAGGTACAAAACAGCTTTCTTTTATTTCATAAAGAACACAAGTTTAACCTTTTTTTCTTGTCTCTGAAATAACTCAAAATGGAATTCTCTTTACAGTGGAGCTTTGTTTTAAAGAAAGATCTTTCTCACCTGTATACATGCTGTGAGCAGGAGATTGTTTAAAAATCTTTGACAATATTAAATGAGGGATGCAGTGCTTATTAAAATTATTCCTTATTTTTGTTCAGATGCATAGTCCAAGCGACACAATGTTACAAACGAAGCCTTATAGTAGCTTCTATTTGAAAGATCTAATATTAAATGCAGTTATTTATTCTCATGATAATTAGTTTATTCACGTAAATTAACACTGTCCATGAGCTCCAGTTTCTTTTGGAAATCTATCAAAATATTTAGGAAAATTATTTGAGTGGTAAGTTGAATATTATCAGTCAATTTCTGATATCTGAGTGAAATACACAGAAGCATTAACATAGAGAAAACATATCTACCGTGAGAAGTTTGTTCTTAGCACAACCATGAGGATCAAGTTTGAAAAACACTCTCAGTTGGGACTATCTGTCCATAAGAACTGTAGGTCATCAAAATTATCTACCTGTCTGTGGCCCTCAGGTGGTGTCTGGTCATTGCAGCCATAGACTAGCTACAGAACTAGTTTTCCAAAAGCAGTTCATCTCAACCAGCTTCAAGATTAAATCGGAGGTTCAGATCAGATCCAATTTACCTGCGAAATCTCCATTCTAGCATCTAACAATGCACTGGAGTTGCTCAGTCTGTCTGTTAACTTGTCAACGTAAGTTCATTCAGCTAAGAAAACAGGTGAGTTTTAATCTCTTCTGTAAGGGCCATGACTATAATAAGCTCTGTATTGTGTTCACATGTATACAAACGCTCCAGTTCTAATTTGCTTTCCTTCAGTAGGATGTAAGCTTCACTGAGGGCAAGAACCTCTGGCTTGTTTGTTTGTTTGTTTTTCCCCACTGTCTTTTCTCAGAACCTAGAGCAGAGCCTGACATGTAGTAAGCACTCATTAAATATCTGGTAAGTAAATGAATGAATACTCAGACAGGGCATTACTGCTCCGTGCGGGTGGCTGGAGGATTCCACTCCCGCTATTGGGACACCCTGCTTGGTTACAATGCAAGGTGTGTATCCCTTTGGCTACCTCATTTTTTACTTTGGAGATGTGTTTCTAAAAGGCTGACATGGGTGCATCCTTTCCTCTAGTCATAAACAATAGAAGTAGACCAATGTCATGAACCTTGCTTTCAAGGAAAGAAAAAATGTGTCAAATGTTCTTGAACTTACCAGGGATACTATATCAGATGGTATAGCCAGGCAGCCAATACATCTTGCTTCATTTGATGTAGAAAAATATTCCCAGCAAATATTCTCTGTGGCTGGAGACTTCACAGATTTTGGAGGCAGAGAAAATCAGGAGGCCACTGGAAAATGGCCCTTCATTCCAACCAAGATGGCAGCCGAGGGCAGGAACATACACTCACCTGGGAGTGCTTTGGCTTCTCAACATTCCATGAACTAATATGAGTAACATCCACTTTCTATTATCTCTTGTTAGAGATATGAACACATTCAAGTTAAGAGCCAGAATCAGTTTGCTGCAGTTTTTCTACAAAGTTACCAAAAGAGATGGGAACAGAGCAACGACTGGTTGACTTTAGATCTCACTGCCTTAGTATAGAGCCTGGCATATTAACAGAGGCTGGCCAATGTGTATTGAATGCTAGAGTGACCAAGAAGTCCTGGTTTGCCTGGAACTTTCTCAATTTTAGTAGCAAAATGTTTATGTCTCAGGAAAATCCTCTGTCCAGGTAAAACTGGGACAGTTGGCCACTCTATTCAGGATGTCACAGTGATGCATGGATTTGGAGTTCAGGTCAGGTTGCCTCTTGTAAATCAGTGCAGTGTACCAAAATGCTGGGCATAAGTTTCTTTGTAAAAAGTGAACAAACAAAAATTGTTCTATTAAAACATCAACATATTTTTGAACTGTTTGAAAAATGCTTTGGTTCTTTCTTAAATACCTGTCAGAATAATCAGTTAGCTGGAAGACTAAAAAAGATGGTGAATAGAAAAGAACAGCATCAAATAAGAAGCATGACAAATGATTTTGGTTACAGAAGCAAACGTATTGCTTTCACTTCCCCCAACTGCTACCTGTCAAGTAACTTATTGGAGACATACTGGTCAGCACAATGGGATGAGGGTTATAGGCTGGATATGTTGATATGAAAAGATATTTTTTTTAAAAATGCTAGAAAATAAGGACCATTAAATATTTCCTTACTCTTCCTTTCAGAAACAAAAATAAATTTGTCTAAAGAAATATTCCATCATTGTTTTAAATACATTTTGCATGTTTAGAATTTCCCCCAATAAAATGCCACAGAGAATAATGTACATTTTAGAGTCCTAAACATATTTAATATACTGTTTTTACAACAGCTGTTGCTTTCACAGAACTTTAACCCTGCTGTGTAAATGCATCACCAGGAAAATACCCAAGTTGTCATGGAGACAACCTCAGCACAGAGCCCTTTGCTCCGTTGAACTGGTGTCAGCTTTCAGCCTCCCTGCATTCCAGTCTGGCATCAACCCCAGGCTATGGCTCAGACTTCATTAGAGGTACTGATGAAGGACAGCGAAGGAATCCGAGGCAATTACTAGAACTGTAAGACCTCTTTCCATCAACACACCTGATGGGAGAACTAAATATTAATTCCAGAGGGAGTGATGGTATTAATCAAGATTTTTTGGCATCTTCCTTCAAGAACCCTTGATAGACCCAGCTGTCTTTTCTTAGCTAATTTTAGGCCCATCCATTGTCTTAGCAGGGAGAGGTAACATTACAGCTGACATTTGGAAGATTATTTAAAGTATCATATGGCAAATGTTACAAGTGTAAGGCCAAATTTTCAGTGTTGCTAAGTTAGTGAAATTTCTAACACTCCTTGAAGAGAAGAACCACAGTTGCATTGAATCCTGCCTGCTGGTAATTCACGATAACATTTTCTAAAAAATGTTAAGTATTTTACTTCAAACAAAACCAAGCTCAAAGGGGTGGCACAAAAAATGATGGATATAGTAAAATGATGATCACACAGTTCTTGTAAAGTATTGCAGAACATAAACAAAATGAATATTCAGCCCGGGTAACCACTTTAGAAAGCAAATTAAAACAAAGTTTTCTAAAACAACTGTTTTGTGGTCTCATCAGTACATGTGAGTTATGTTTCTATTATCCCTGAAAAGTTCTTAAATTTGGTCACAGGAAGATTCAAAAATTGATTTATTTCATAAAACCTTGACATATATATGATTTATCCAAACAAAGCACTTTCTTGGTCATAAAGGAAATTTACCAAAATTGTTATCAGTGATCTACCCAGAAATCAAAGACACAAAATGAACTCAGTACCCCAATCATCCAATGGCCTTCTGTCGTGGCAAGACTAACAGGGAGCAGGCATTCACAAAGCTAAGTTCATGTTGAATTGACCTTAGACATCTGACCAAATCAAGTTTGCATTTGACCAAAGATGTGTGCATAAATAAATCTGAAATGTATGAAAATTGTCATGTTTAATAAACTGATTAAAAGCGGAGGAAGAGATGGAATTTTTTAATATGCTCTCTTACTGTTCACCTCCCATTTTTCACTCATTCAACGATGATTTACTAAGTACATATTGAGTTCCAGTGCCTGTACATGATGTATAATGATACATCTGTTAATAAGTGTGATATTGCTCTCTTGAAACTTACATTTTACTGAGCTGTTGTTCATTTGTCATGTATTTTTTCTCATATTGTGATATTTTTGCCTCTGTACTTCCATATTTACAAATTCCTTGAGATAAGAGGTGTACGACTAAAATAAGCTGTTTTTTAAATAGATGTTCTCCTTTAAATGAAATTACCACCAGAAAGAATTTACAGGGCATGCAAGAAATATAACTTTTCCAATTTTTAGTCCATTTTCTGATGATTAGATTTATGTCCCATTATGACTGCTTCCTTTTTCCAGGAGATTTGGCCCAGAAGGTCAGTATTATATAGACTTATTAACAAAAATCGTGTCAAAGAACAAAGGGATGACACAATTAAGGTTAGTTTAAATAATGTGACATAGGTGTTATTCCAAACAAGACATTTTAGAAATCAATGGCAGTGTAACAATTTTGAACTATTAAGCAATGTGTTTCTTGTCCTCTTTTAATACCTCACTTGTGGCTCTGTGGTCATTACCTTTGGGAAGACATGTGACAAAGCTAAAGCCAATAAAAATTAGATGACATGGTAGATGTATATCATGGAATGCTACGCAGCCATTAAAAACATGAAATCATGTCCTTTGCAGCAAAATGGATGCAGCTGGAGGTCATTATCTTCAGCAAATTAATGCAGAAACAGAAAAACCCCACATGTTCTCACTTATAAGTGGGAGCTAAATACTGGGTGCATATGGACACAAAGATGGCAACAATAGACACTAGGGACTATAAGGGAGAAAGGTAGGGAAGGGGGCAAGGGTTAAAAACCACCTATTGGGTTCTGTGCTCACTACCTGGGTGATGGGTTCAATCGTACCATAAACTTCTGCACCATACACTGTATTCCTGTAAAACCCTGCAAATGTTCCCCCTGAATCTAAAATAAAAGTTGAAATACAAAATAACCTGCTAGCATAATAATGACAGGATCAAATTCACACATAACAATATTAACCTTAAATGTAAACAGGCTAAATTCCCCAGTTAAAAGACACAGACTGGCAAACTGTATGAAGAGTCAAGACCTATCAGTGCGCTATCTTCAGGAGCCCTGTCTCACATGCAAAGACACACATAAGCTCAAAATAAAGGGATGGAGGAACATTTACCAAGCAAATGGAGAGCAAAAGAAAAAGCAGGGGTTGCAATTCTAGTCTCTGATAAAACAGACTTTAAACCAAGAAAGAGCAAAAAAGACCAAGAAGGGCATTATATAATGGTAAAGAGCTCAATGCAACAAGAAGAGTTAACTATCCTAAATACATAGGCACCCAATACAGGAGCACCCAGATTCATAAAGCAAGTTCTTAGAGACCAACAAAGAGACTTAGACTTCCACACAGTAATAGTGGGAGACTTTAACACCCCACTATCAATATTAGACAGATCAACGAGACAGAAAATTAACAAAGATATTCAGGACTTGAACTCAGCTCTGAACCAAGCTGACCTAATAGACATCTACAGAACTCTCCACCTCAAATCCACAGAACATACGTTCTTCTCAACACCACATTGTACTTATTCAAAAATTGACCACAAAATTGGAAATAAAACACTCCTCAGCAAATGCAGAAGAATGGAAATAATAATAAACAGTCTCTCAGACCACAGTGCAATCAAATTAGAACTCAGAATTAAGAAAGTCACTCAGAACCACACAACTACATGGAAACTGAACAACCTGCTCCTGAACGACTACTGGGTAAATAACAAAATGAAGGCAGAAATAAACAAGTTCTTTGAAACCAATGAGTACAAAGACACAACATGCCAGAATCTCTGGGACACAGCTAAAGCAGTGTTTAGAGGGAAATTTATAGCACTAAATGCCCACATGAGAAAGTGGGAAAGATCTAAAATCAACACTCTAACATCACAATTAAAACAACTAGACAAGCAAGAGCAAACAAATTCAAAAGCTAGCAGAGACAAGAAATAACCAAGCTCAGAGCAGAACTGCAGGAGATAGAGACACGAAAAACCCTTCAAAAAATCGATGAATCCAGGATCTGGTTTTTCGAAAAGATTGACAAAATAGATAGACTGCTAGGCAGACTAATAAAGAAGAAAGGAGAGAAGAATCAAACAGACACAATAAAAAATGATAAAGGAGATATCATTACTGATCCCATAGAAATACAAACTACCATCAGAGAGTACTATAAACACCTCTACACAAATAAACTAGAAAACCTAGAAGAAACAGATAAATTACTGGACACATAAACCCTCCCAAGACTAAATCAGGAAGAAGTTGAGTCCCTGAACAGACCAATTAGTTCTGAAATCGAAGGAGTAATTAATAGCCTACCAACCAAAAAAAGAGCACAAGACCAGAGGGATTCACAATCAAATTCTACCAGAGGTATGAAGAGGAGTTGGTACCATTCCTTGTGAAACTATTCCAAACAATAGAAAAAGAGGTGCTCCTCCCTAACTTATTTTATGAGGCCAGCATCATTCTGACACCAAAACCTGGCAGAGACACAATAAAAAAAAGAAAATTTCAGGCCAATATCCCTGATGAACATTGATGTGAAAAACCTCAATATAATACTGGCAAACCAAATCCAACAGCACATCAAAAAGCTTACCCAACATGATCAAGTTGGCTTTTTCCCTGGAATACAAGGTTAGTTCAACATAATCCATCACGTAAACAGAACCAATGACAAAAACCACGATTATCTCAATTGATGCAGAAAAGGCCTTTGATAAAATTCAACACTGCTTCATGCTAAAAACACTCAATAAACTAGGTATTGATGCAGTGTATCTCAAAATAATTAGAGCCATTTTTGACAAATCCATAGCCAATATCATACTGAGTGGGCAAAAGCTGGAAGCATTCCCTTTGAAAACTGGCATAAGACAATGATGCCCTCTCTCTCCACTCCTATTCAACATAGTGTTGGAAGTTCTGGCCAGGGCAATCAGGTAAGAGAAAGAAATAAAGGATATTCAAATAGGAAGAGAGGAAATCAAGTTGTCTCTTTGCAGATGACATGATTGTGTATTTAGAAAACTCCATCGTCTCAGCCCCAAAACTCCTTAAGCTGATAAGCAACTTCAGCAAAGTCTCAGGATACAAAATCAATGTGCAAAAATCATGAGTATTCCTATACACCAATAATAGACAAATAGAGAGCCAACTGATGAGCAAACTCCCATTCACAATTGCTACAAAGAGAATAAAACACCTAGGAATACAACTTGCAAGGGACCTAAAGGACCTCTTCAAGAAGAACTACAAACCACTACTCAAGAAAATAATAGAAGACACAAACAAATGGGAAAATATTCCATGCTCATGGATAAGAAGAATCAATATTGTGAAAATGGCCATACTGCCCAAAGTAATTTATAGATTCAATGCTATCCCCATCAAGATACCATTGACTTTCTTCACAGAATTAAAAACAAAACTACTTTAAATTTCATATGGAACTAAAAAAGAGCCTATATAGCCAAGAGAATCCTAAGCAAAAAGAACAAAGCTGGAGGCATCATGCTACTTAACTTCAAACTAGACTACAAGGCTTCAGTAAACAAAACAGCATGGTACTGATACCAAAATAGATATATAGGCAAACGGAACAGAACAGAGACCTGAGAAATAACACCACACATCTACAACCATCTAAACTTAACAAGCCTGACAAAAACAAGCAATGGGAAAGGATACTGTATTTAATAAGTGGTGTTGGGAAAACTGTCTAGCTATATGCAGAAAACTAAAACTGGACCCCTTCCTTACACCTTATACAAAAATTAACTCAAGATGGATTAAAGACTTAAACATAAGACCCAAAACCATAAAAACCCTAGAAGAAAACCCAGGCAATACCATTTAGGACATAGGCTTGGGCAAAGACTTTATGACTAAAACACAAAAAGCAATGGCAACAAAAGCCAAAATTGACAAATGGGATCTCATTAAACTGAAGAGCTTCTGCACAGCAAAAGGAACTATCATCAAAGTGAGCAGGCAACCTACACAATAGGAAAAAAATTTTGAAATCTATCCATCTGAAAAAGGGCTAATATACAGAATCTAAAAGGAACTTAAATAAATTTATAAGAAAAAAACAACCCCATCAAAAAGTGGGCAGAGGATATGAACAGACACTTCTCAAAAGAAGACATTTATGTGGCCAATAAATACATGGAAAAAAAGCCCATCATCACTGGTCATTAGAGAAACACAAATCAAAAAACTACAACGAGATGTCGTCTCACAACAGTTAGAATGGTGATAATTAAAAAGTCAGGAAACAACAGATGCTGGAGAGGATGTAAAGAAATAAGAACACTTTTGAACTGTTGGTGGGAGTGTAAATTAGTTCAGCCATTGTGGAAGACAGTGTGATGATTCCTCAAGGATCTAGAAATAGAAATAGCATTTGATCCAGCAATCCCATTGCTGGGTATATACCCAAAGGATTATAAATCATTCTACTCTAAACACACCAGCACATGTATGTTTACTGCAGCACTATTCACAATAGCAAAGACTTGGAACCAAGTCAATGCCCATCAGTGATAGACCAGAAGAAGAAAATGTGGCACATATATACCACGGAATACTATGAAGCTGTAAAAAAGAATGAGTTCATGTTCTTTTCAGGGATATGGATGAAGCTGAAAGGCACTATTCTCACAAACTAACACAAGAAGAGAAAACCAAACACTGCCTGTTCTCACTCATAAGTGGGAATTGAACAATGAGAACACATGGACATAGGGAGGGGAATATCACACACCGAGTCCTGTCAGGGGGTGGGGTACTAGGGGAGGGATAGCATTAGGAGAAACAGATAATACAGAAGATAGGTTGTTGGGTGAAGCAAACCACCATGGCACATGTGTACCTATGTAACAAACCTGCATGTTTTGCACCTGTGTCCCAGAACTTAAAGTATAATTTTTTTTAAGTCGAAATTTTAAAAACTGTAGAGAAATATGTTGTTTTCCTGGCATTGGCTTCCAAAATTCTGATCTTTTAGGGAGGTATAGAGGGCTCCCACAGAGAGAGAACACATTTGGAAAACACATGACTTTGAATAGAGCTTCTAAGATTCCCTCAGGCTTAAGGTGGGGGAGGGTTCATGGAATGAGATGAAGTGGAAGAGAGGAGGGTAGAGAGGTGGGAGGGGCTGTGAGACAGCCAGCTGGATTTACTAGAGACTGAGTGGAGGAATGTGGACCATCTCAACCAAAGGCCACCATAAGAGGCTTGATTAAGTGCCCAGGCACTGGGAGGACTAAGAGACCAAGTAATCAAAACATTACCCAGTGACAACTTAGCTGGAGTAGCACGTTTCTGAGTCTTTCCATTTTCTTTTTCCCTGTCTCACATACTGGGGAATTGGCTTAGTTACACTGTTGTAACCAGGAGCCCAAATTTTCCCTGGAGATTGATGTCTTACTTACAGTACTCACCTGTTGGGCATTGGCTGGAGACTCTCCTCTGTTGTCATCATTGTCCTCACTCGTGACAGCCCATGATGATATTCCAGTCACTGTCCGGGCCCCGCCTGGGTGAGCTGGCAAAAGGGGAATGGGATGCTGGTGATGCACCTGTCTGGAGGTCTAGAGAACTAGCCTGAGATCCACCTGGGGTCAGATCAGAGATTCGTTCCGCTCCTGGTATTAACATGCAATGACAGCCTCGCCAGGAACAAGCCTCATTACGAACAAGCAGATTTGCTTTCTAGAACGAAATAATTTTGTTTGCTTTTGTTTTTGTTTGATCATCCACTGAATTGAATTGCTTATAATAAGCCAGAAAGTATAATTAATGTCTTATCTGAAAACTGACAAAAGTCAAAGTTGTCTGAAATGATCAGAGTTGAAAAATTGCCTGGAACTGATTCTTAATATTCACAATCCCTGGTTCTTTATATGACTGCATTCAGTAGGACTAGAAGTTTGAGAAACATCTAAACAAGCTCATTATGTTTAGTCATAAAGAATTTTCTCCTTATACCAGTGTTTTATGTTTGTTTTTTAGAGGCTGAGAAAATACAAACTTTATTATTGTGAATTTTAGGATTTGCAAATACAGTTATGAGTTTGTTGCAAACTCTAAACTCTATTTTTTTGGCCACTTGCAATGCTGCTTTTAGCATTTGTGTTAGTAGGAGATAATAATAAAAGGCAGAAGGTCCTGATCCACCACTTAGTTAAGTTTCAGGATTTACCAGTTGAGTATAGAACACAGAACATCACCTTCAGTAGCTCACCCAGCTTTGCTTGTTTTTGTTACCCAGTCCTGTTGATTATTTTTGTGAATCATTCATTCTACCAACCCTTTGTATTTTTCTTATTTGTAGAAGCTCTTTTTATATTAAAGATATTGATCTCATTGCTCTTGAGGCGAGTTACAAGAGTCAGGAGTTGGGTAAGTATTATGGATTCCTGTTTGCAAATAGTAATTGTTAGTACAAGTAAAACGTTATGTTTTGATTTTAAAAATGATTGTTCTGGAGAGCCAAGATCAACAGCTGTGTGAGAATGTCGTGCACTGAATCATCCTGTTCATCTGCTTGAAATACTTTCTATCCTCCTTTAAAGCCTCGTTCTACAAATCACTCACCCTTTGCGGCCTAGCTGTCTCTCTTCCTTTAGGAAGCCTCTCCCTATCACTCTCTCTGCACTGACAGCCCTGACCTCTGTGTCTGTAGCACCACAGCTCATTGCAGTGTTTGCTCACAGACACCCTCCCATGATTCTTAAGCTCTTTATATGTCTCCACTCCAGGAACTGGATCTCATGCTTCCTCCACATCCTCCACAAACCCCACCGCATTAATGAGGCTACAGACCAGGTGTTTCCAATGAGATGGTAACCTCCACATTTGGTTTCTCTCCTCCATTTCTGTTGCACGTGATGCTGGGCCCAGAGCCAGTGCTCAGTAATGGTCAGTGGGTTGTGAGAAATGGAAGTGACCCCTCAGCACAAAACATCTTCAATTTGTCATGGATAGAATGGACTGGGAACATTCTACCTCCCGTTCATGTTCTGCATTGTAGACTAGCATCGAGAGGCCTTAGGACATCTTTGGAATTGTTAAATATAACAATGACAACAGCAGAGAGATAGCACAATCTTTAAAGGCTTTCTCTTACTTGCAACCATGAATTTTAAATAGTCCTGTGACGACTTTTTGGTAATTACCTGGCAAGGAAAAAGTATAACTGCCATATGATTTGAAAAATTAGGATTGATCATTCTGTCCCTAATAGTCTCTTAACTTTTTATCCTCATTTAATAACACACAGTAAAGGGATTCTCATGACATTGCACAGTTTTCTATGTGATTTTTTTTGTTAATTAACTGTATTGTGTTATGATTACTGAACATTTGAGTTGCTCTAAAATTTTCCATATTTTAAATAATCCTGTGATGAACTATCTTACCCGCAACATTCCTAGTTATTTGATAAGTACAAATTCTCAGAAGTGGAGTTTTGGTCTCAAAGAGCATCCTCACTGTCAAATAGTGACCAGTTGTCTTCCATGGTGCTGTATCAATTTACAGTTTCTTCCCACCACTCAGTACTGCTTAGGGCTCATTTTCCCATACCCTAATCAGCACTACCATCTTACCAGGGTCCCTGGAGCTAGACTTCAGAGCTATAGGATTTTTGCAAATTGTTCATTCCACCCTACAGGGCCTAGGTCTTCCACTGGCCGAGGATGTGACCCAGTCATGCAACCTCAGGCACATGACTCCACCTCACTGGCCCTAGTTCCAATTCCCTCATCCATGAAGCGAGGATGAGGTTCTCATGCCATGATGGTGGTGCATTCTTCTCTTTGCTCTGCAACTCAGCCTTCGGGTACGTTTCATAACCTACCCACCCTCCTACTCACAGAATAATGTGGCTTATATGGCTTTTGTGTTTAGTCCATTATGCATCCAACAGCTACTCGCATGTTGTTATTTGAAAGCATTTCCAGAACAACTGTCCAAAAATCTCTCCTGCTGAAAAGGATCATGGAATTGAAAACTCTAATGTTGGAAATAATAAAGAATACCATCCTTTGTTAAAACACCCTGCAAAATATTACAAGGCTTAAAAAGAGCTTCAGAAACAGAATTTCCATTGAGGAAGAGAAAATTATAAAAGCAGAATTGGTCTAAAGTTTTGTAATCACATTTTTAATTAATTAATTAATTAATTAATTTTTTTGAGACAGAGTTTTGCTCTTGTCACCTAGGCTGGAATGCAGGGGGGTTATCTTGGATTATTGCAATCCAACTCCTGAGTTAAAGCAATTCTCCTGCCTCAACCTCCCAAGTAGCTGGGATTATAGGCACCCACCATCACAGCTGGCTAATTTTTGTATTTCTAGTAAAGACAGGATTTCGTTATGTAGGCCAGGCTAATCTTGAACTCCTGATCCTCAGGTGATCCACCTGCCTCGGCTTGCCGAAGGGATTACAGGCATTAGCCATCCTGCCGGCCTGTAATCATGTTTTTTAGATTGCAATAGTTGAGAAACATTAATTACTGCTATGGTAACCTGGATAGACTAAATTCCAGTTTATATATATATTTTTTTAATCTTATATTTCCAAGTTATTCTGCATATCTAGACACATACCATGATCCAAAAGGTGAGCATCTTCCTCTGTTCTGAGTCTTAATTCAGAAAAACTGTGAAAAATAGGCTTATAGCTACTAAAGTGAGGAATAAATATATGCAAGCTTTTATAAGTATTCTTTATATTCACTAAGATAAAGCAGTGAACACATAATATCTTCAGGATCTCAATCCCCAACAGTTTTGAGTATTCATTTATTTTATTTTCAAAATTGCAGATGAAATGCCTCTGAAGAGGTGCTTTCTTCTTCTGAGTGAGTTCCTCCATGTTTGGGGCCCTTGCTTTTATGACTGCAGGTCTATGCGCCCTGATTTAAAATCCTGGTGCTCAGTGTCTTTGACAATCTATAATTGTTTCAGTTTTTAGAAAGTTAATAACTAGCGCAGGCGGGATATTGCACAGGACCTTCGGCAGAGGCTGGGTCTACCCTATAATCAAACCCATTATTTGGATAACAAAATATTGAATACTCAAACCAAGTAGAATAAGTAAAGATTACATAGCCTTCAGGTCACGTCAGGTTTTGCTTTCAAACAAGTGAGAAAGAATCTTTCGGGTTCCAAAGCTGCTTGGATGTTGGAGTTATGAGTAAGGGAACATGGCTTTGTGTAGATAACATTAGTTTGCAATATCCACCACATTAAGGATGTTAATGAGATTCCTAGGAAACATTTTCTTTTCAAAATAAGTTTAAATGTTCAACCTACTCTATCTAGAAAAAATCTAGTGTTTATTTAGCAACTGTCCATTGCATTCCTCATCTATGCCACGGCCTGTGCTAGGCACTGGGGGAGATCAATGAACAGACAGACACAACTCCTGTCCCCATGCAGATAAGCTTGGGAGACTCTATAGTTATTGTAGATATACTGAAATTTGACATGGTTGGAAAAAGCCGGACATGTCACATTTCTTTTAGTGCTAATTTCTAATTCTCATTAAGTTACCCTGATTTCTTTCAGTTCACAACTGATTGTCAAAGCTAATGATAAGCCCATTGATTATGAGCTGCATTTAAAACCTGCTCATTAAAACAAAAACAACAAAATAAAAATAAAAGCACATGCAAAACTATAAGCGAGCTTTCAACTTTTACATCTAGGTTTTCTTTTGAATGAAAATTTTCATTACCATTATTTATTTTTCAAGCACATATTTTCACTCGGCGCTAGAGAACACAGCAAGATAAGACCCTCTACTTTGCTATAGTAGAAGCAAGGGTCTGATATACATTTAGCCCCTATTCTAGGGAACTAACTTGGACCCCATCCGAATACTTAGGGGACTGCTTACTTTCCCCCTATCCACTTGGATCGCAGAGGAAGTGGCATGAGAACATACAGCTCTGATGCAAAAGCTGCCGAGGCTGTAGAGAAGGAGGCAGTGGACACAGTGTTCCTGGCTACCAGTAAGCAAGCTTCAGCCTGCACAGTCAAAGGACAGAAGGGTCTGGAACAGAGCCAAGATGCCCGTGGCGCAGCACAGAATATCACAGATAGGATACTGGGGAGGAATTCTGTGGGAATGAAGGTGGGAATATGGAGTGATACAAAATAACATACTCAGATGTTGCTCTAATCTTGCTGTAATACAGCTCCTGCCGAGATGGGTTGGTCTCATAGCAATGAGACTGATGGTGAGACTGGATGACCCAGCTCATGGGGGCTTTCTATCCCCCTGGACGGGGACAGCTGAGATGCAAGGCAGGCAACACAGTGGGGAAGGGATGGGGAGAATGGATCAAGTAGGGAACTAACAAACCTCAAGAGTTTCTTTAGAAACCTGTTATTTTGGGACTGCCTCTAGGAGCCAGAGGCTTAAGCAACTTTTCACATGTACACGACTTGGCCACCAATAGTGGGTAAGGGATCCCACTTGCAATTTGGTAAAGCTCATTCTCCAGGGAGAGCGTGTCTTTTAAAGCAGAGATGTTTTTATGGAGACAGAGAGCTCAGAAGGGGTTTAAAGCATTTGTTGACTGGGCAGGCCATCAAAAAATGGCCATAGGGTGGATGAATGAAGGCAGGGTTGTCTAGTGGGTGTCTGCCACAGCAGATGACTGGATGGAGCAAAGGCCACATGCTCCTAAATGCTCCAACATTCTGTGGACACTGGGACTTAGCATAACCTCAGAGGAATTTATGGGGGAACCATAGCTTGATCATAATAAGGTTTCCACAATGCTGGTGGAAAGAGGGCTCAAGATAGAAATTCACTGACCCTTGAACAATAGAAACCTTAGGGGTACCAATCCCTTCATAGTCAAAAGTCCGAGTATAACTTTTCACTCTGCAAAAGCTTAACTACTAATAGCCTACTGTTGATGAGAAGCCTCACCAACAGCATACTCAGTTAACACATATTTTATACATTATAACATAGTTTTCCAACAATAAAGTAAGCGAGAGAAAAAAATTATTAAGAAAATCATAAGAAAGAAAATATATTTACTATCCATTAAACAGAAGTCAAACATCATAAAGGTCTTCATCCTCATCATCTTCACATTAAACAGGCTGAGTAGGAGGAGGAAGAGGAGGGGTTGGTCTTGCTGTCACAGAGGTGGCAGAAGTGGGGGGAAATCTATGTATAAGTGAACCTGCACAGTTCAAACCTGTGTTGTTCAAGGGTTAACTGAAATTTGAATTCTAGAGACAGAAGTCATACTTCTCCTGCACCTGAAGAGTTATAAACTAAGATTTTTACCTTGTTCATATATACTTAATCTGATGAAAAGACTTCAGGAGGTGCCAGGGCCTGGACCGAGGGTTGGAAAATACAAGATGATGATAGTCTTTAAGTATCTGCAGCACCCCCTTGTAGAAGGTGGATTTGACACATTCTATGGATGCTACATTTAGAACAACGGCTGGAAATGGCCGCTTTTACACTCAGAATAAACTTGTTCCAGCTGTTGGGAGTGCTCCATAATGGAATGATTCCCATCTGGACGCAGTGAGGTAAAATTCCTGGCTTCTGGAATTATTTGATTCTTTAAAAGGAGATTAGACAATTATTGAGATTAGGGACCTAGCTATCTAAGATGCCAAAAAAAAAAAAAAAAAAGCAAGTCTAATGTAAGATGGAGGTTTGGGCTATATGCATCTCAGGGACAAGAAGGGGAGAGGGTCCCAACACGGGCTGAGTGCCTACCGTGTCCTCTAGTGGATGTTTATTAGTTTTGTTTTTGTTTATGTTTCAACATTCATCTCCTGAATCCCTCTTCTGAGCTTGAGAATTTTCCTACCTTGAGAGTCTTGCTTTTGGAGACACCTTACTATAGAATTTGAAAATGCTAGTTCATTACTCTCCCAAGCCCCCTGGCCAGCTATGCAAGCTCCAGAGTCTAGGGACTGGTGACCATGACAGCAGCATCTCAATGTTTTCCTAAGTGACATCTCAGCCTTGTTCATCAGTCCTCATAGACAGGCTGTTTCCTGTTTTGTTTGAGGATTTTATTATGAAGAATTTCAAAAGCACACAGGCACATGCACACACAGAGAACAGCAAAATAAATCAGTATGTATTCGTCACCAAGGTGCAGCCTTGTTTGATTATTTTGACATAATCAACATTTTGCCAATCCTGTTTTTTTTTTTACACTCCTCCACTCCGCTCCTCCTATGACTTCTTTTGCTAGAGTTTTGATGTGAATCTCAGACATTGTGTTATTTTACCAGCAAATACCTTAGTGTGTTAGTCTCTGTTACAACTCAGAAAATTCATGGTAATTCCTTAATGTCATCTTATACCCAGTCTTATTCCAATTTTTCCAGTTGTCTTTTCATGGTAGTTGCTTGAATCACAATTCAAGTGAAGTCCACCAATTACCTTTGGTTGTTATGTCTCTGATGTCACTTTTATTCAACAACCCCCTTTTTCTTTTAATACCATTACTTGTTGGTGAAACAGTTCATATTCCCTGTATAACTCAAATTCTTGTAATAAATTCCCTTTCTGCTTAAGTCAGCCAGATTGGACTTCAGTTGATTGCAACTAAGAATCGTAACTGAAACACAAGCCTTTTAGGGTTCCCAGTTTTACAGAGGAGGAAATTGAGGTTCATAGGGGTTAAGTAACTTGCTAAGTTTTCAAAACTAGTGTCACAGCTGGAATTGAAATTCAAGGCTCTCACACTGAATGTCTATTCCATAATCATCAGACTTTCTGCTAGTTCCCTTTCAATATTTCATGCTCTTTCAATCCTAAATTCTAAATTCCTAAATTCATTTCAGCCAGCAGCACACCTCAGGGGTCCAGAACACCTGAGTTCCCACTGCCAGCAATGAGGTTCTCTGCTCAGCTCAGCTGCTCCCCGAAACCACTGACTGGGGACAGGAAAGGAGTCCAATAAGTGTTGGCTTTGTTATAGTCCATTATGCTTCCTGCCAGAATACAGTTGCAGATGTGGGTAAATAGAAATGTAATCTATGCATGTATCTTCATCCTACATACACTCAGCCAGTGGTTCTCAAACAGCAATCCCCGAAAGAGCAGCACCAGCATCACCTGGGAATTTGTTAGAAGTCCCATCCTGGACCTACCAAGTCAGAAACTCTGGAGGTGGGGCCCAGCCATCTATGTTTTAATAAGCCTTCTAGGTGATTCTGTTCAAGTTTGAGGACCGCTGCAGGAGGCCTTACCACCTGTGCCTTCCCATACATTACATTCCTTTAAAAATCTAAAATTGCTGTTCTTTTCTCTACCTGATCACATAGAACTTCCAACACTGCACATTGAATGCTCTTTCTTCAGTAGCTAGAAATCTTTTATCTGCCACTGAGTTTGTTGGTAGACTTTGATATTTATAAAAATGTTATTCTTTTGAAATGTGATTGTAATTTGATTTCTCATTTCTTATATTAAAATCAGAGCATTGAATGAAGTTCCACATCTCAGACACTAAGGCCTTGTTCTTACTCTGTGAGAGTTGTATTTGTTGGACCTAGAAACTCTGGCTTTCAGGCAAATGGCTCAAGACAACCTTCAAATCTACAGAAGCTCATGGAGAGTGTGGAGCTTGCTAAAGGGCCTATTTGGGCCAGTGGGCTCCCCACCCTTGGCTTGCTCTCTGGTTTCATTCAGTTCTACCGGCAGATGGGAGACAGGGAAAGATTAGAAAGCTTAAAGAGGCAATAAGGGCAGGTAAGGGTATGTTTGTTGAGTAGCAAGAAGGCTTGAAACTTTGCAAAAATCTTTAAAAGTCATTAAGATTTTTGTGTTCTGGTTTTGGTATTCTGTGGTAAGCCCCATTTACCCTCTCTTATTATCTGCCTATTTCCTTACACATAACCATTCTGCTAAAATTCCCATCGCTGGATCCTTGCCATCTCATTTATGATGGATAAAAGCAAGCACTTGGCGGATGGTCCTGCTGGCCTCAGTTGCCCACTCCCGATAGGGCAGCATCTACCGGCCCTCCCCGGGGCCTCCCTGAGCATCAGCCTCCAAGCCTTGGACAACACACCCAGGTCATTGGGCCACAGTGGCCTGTCTGCAGCAATGTGCTTGGCTTCCTGCTCAGCCTCAATTCTGTGTTCATATTTCAAGTCTCACTGGGAGATATGAAAAACTGCAGGAGCGTTCTTTGTAAGACACCATCTGTTTTTCCTCTCCTGTTCCAGCCTTTTTTCTCCTAATCTTCATTATTTTCCAGGACACAGTGATACATCAAGAATGATTTAATACTTTCCTTCTCAACCGATTCACAGGTTCCTCCCTCTATAACTTTCTGGGTCACCCTGAATTTCCCACCAGTGAGAAACAGGCTAATCTTACCACATGACATCAAATTACAGCTATTCCGCACGCACCCATATGCACTGGCATGCGTGCGCACACTCTCATACAGAATGTCTTTAGGTTTGCTTCACCATTCCACAGCATTTTCCCTTCAGAAAGTTAATGAAATCCCTCCACGGCACTAAAACCATCAATACTGATTCTGCATAGTAACAAATTGGACATTTCCGGGAAGGGTTTTCCCTGCCATGTTTGAACTGAATGTTTGTAGTTTGTGTCGGGTCATTTCTTATCCAAGACATCACTCCCCTTCGTTAAGTGAAAAGTAAATACATCTCCAGTTTTACAAAATAAGCTGTTGTTTCCCCAGAGCCAGTTATCTGAATCCAAGCCCTCTTTCTTGAAGCCTGAAGACCACAGTCTTTACACAATGAGTAGGCAGGGTTGTGTGTGCCAAGGTGCCTGGCCTAAGAGAACAATGAAAAAAAAAACCCTCTTTTATCCCCCACCTTCACTGCGTCTCTCTGTTTCTTTTGGGGCTGTCATGGGTTCTTAACATGATATAAGAAGGCGCCTGAGGATCATTTACTTCTCTTGGCATGGGAACATTGCGGGGGTTTATGTTCCCCCATCAATCTCCGCTCTTGGCTCCTTCTCACCAGGCTCCAGAATGAAAAATGAGAACGCTTCAATCTCGCATATTAAACCATAACTAATTATTATTAGATCGGTTTTCACTTTTTTCCCATCCCAAATGTCAAAGGCAAAGGTCTTAATTTACTAGCTCCAGTGGGCTGCAAGCTAGGGTGAAGGGAAGGACCGGAGATTCCAGGCTGACTGTAGCAGGCTCAGAAGCTCCAGTAAGCGAAACAGCTTTCGGCCACTTGAAGGTGTGGATTCTGCTCTGTTCACCGGAATCACCCCTTAAATATTTTCAATGTTGCTCACGTTCTCTGAATGGAGGAAAGGTGCCTGCAGGAAGCAGGAGTTGTTCTGCATTCAGATATGAGACTGCATAAGAGCCAGGCAGGCACTGAGAGTTTAAGGTCACCAAATGCCACAGTTGGAAGAGACGCCTGAGACAGCCTGGGAGCACCACAAACTCCTCCAATTACCAGTGAGCAAGCCAAGGTTTGCAGAGAGGCCAGCTATGGACACTGCCACAGGCTTCCTCTTTCCTCGGTGATCTGGACCATGCCCACCTTTTGACCATCACAGGGCAAGGGAAAGGGTCATGGATCAACGGAAAGTGTAAGCGTAAATCCAGAGGACTTAAATTCTGCTCTTGTGTTTTGATACCTAGAAAAAATGTTAAGCTAACCCAATAACTTATGCATATTAAGTTCTTCCAAAAGGCATGAGAAGTCTGAGAATCAGAACAGATGCAAACACACTCAGTATACTCTGGAGCCCTGAGTTAGACCCGGCCATCACATCAAACGCTGCTGAGCATGGGAGTAAACAGTCTGGGGTCTGAGATGGGACGGGCCTAGGACTCGGTCCCCAATCTGCCTTTCACAAATGTTACCCTTGGGCAACCGCAGCCTCTCCAAAGGCTGTGTCCTGATTGGTAAAGGGGTTTAGCACATAAATCTTACATAATGTTGTTATTATTTCATTGCAGTTAATGCTAGATGTGGCATTGGGAAAAAATATTCCGGGTGTATTGAGTATCCAATTAAAATTTCTAGGAAACTACTAGGCACTGAAAGACACAAAGTTAAGAAATAAATGATTCTATATCACCATAGGACCCTGTCTTTTGAGACTCATCCCTCTAAAGGAAATGTCAAAACCGTATACGAGTACAAGTGACTTCCTCACTTCCATTACTCATAAAAGCTCTTGCAGTGAAAAATACATGACAAATCCTCCTTTCCTCCTGTTGCTGTGCTTCCTTGTGGTCTCAGAGTCCTGAAAGGGATTCTGGAGAGCAAGGGGAATCCCCTGCACTGTGACTAGGGCAGCAGGGGAGCTTTCTTGTCACCCCGTAGAGCAGGATGACTTGAATGTCAGTTCTTACAGTCAGCGTGTCTGTGAGTGCTTGTAACATAGCCAAAGAGCAGGAATGTGCCGCAGAGAGGGAATGGAGATTTCTCTGCAGGAGTAGGAGGTGAAGGAATGGAATGGGGAGGGGTATGGATGAAGAAAAAAGAATGAGTGAGCTTGAATAGAAAATAGAATTCCCCCTCCTTGCCAAATCAGGGAGGGATTGGCTTGTGATCCTCTGAGTTCAGAAGGGTTTTGTTTATTCATTTTGGTGCCGGTTGGGGGAACATTAGGGGAGCAGAAAAGTCCACCTGAATTAGAGCTGGGAGAAGGCAGCTATTCGTGTACAGACTATGGATTCTAGAGAGAGAAGGACAGGGCCATTTGAAGTCGGTAGTATCCGGGGTGAGGAAGCCATGAGTACAAATCTCCTTTATCTTCAACGACCCCAAATGAAGTGACAGCTCTCACAAGGCTAGAAACACGAGAAGGAGGAAAAGGACTTCCTGGCTTCAAAGGAAAGACACTAAATTCATATTACATTTTGCATTTTTGCTGATAAATTATGTGTCACTGATGACTATCAGATACAAAAATGGGCTAAGAACACAGCTCTGTTTCAAGAAGCAACGGTTTTCTAGACCTAAGGATATTAGAGCGGTTAGGATAGACGACACCAAGCTTTCCCCCTGCTTGCAGCACACGTAGTTAAGTGTATTACACAGGTGCATACATGTTCTTTTTTCTTAATTCTGGAAAGATAATCAAACTATGGTTTGGGGGGAATGGAATCCTTTTGGTTACGTAACTTTACTCTCCTCATTCTTATCTCAAAACTGAGAGAGTCAGTTTGTTTTGTTTTGTTTTTCATGGATAGCAAGTTCCACATCCCTCAATTTTGGCAGGGTTCACATGAGGAAAGTGATATTCTGGATCTCTGAAGCTGAAATCCCACAGTCCTTGCTGCTAGTTCTTAAATTCATAATTCACCCAAAAGGTACCTGTGATGGTTGGCCTCTGCGTCAGGCTGAAGGTCCTAGACTCTGCTGCAGGACAAGTGACTTTAAACCTTTAGCAATAAAAGTCTGCTTCTGGCTCACCAGGTCCTATGCAGGTCTGGTCTCACTGACAATCCTGGCAACTGTTTGGTTTTCTATGTGATTGGCTAGTGTTGTTCCTTCATGCACTCAAAGTCAGCCAAAGAGATGCAAGGTGTCAAATGTTTTTCCCTGGAGGCGATAATGCCACTTCTGCTCACATTTTATTGGCTTAAGCAAGTCACATGGTCGTGACTAACTACAACAGAGTAAAAAACTTAAATTTCCAAAAGGACAAAAGAATTACAGTAATCCTACCACAATGCCACTGAAAGTGAAAAAGCACACAGCTGCACTGTCCTACCTAAACAGTCTCGTAATTCAGAGACATTAGCCATTCTTCAGGGCCAATGCATCCAACTCCTCAGCCTCTGCAACCACCCCTCACACTCTATTAGACATCATATGTTCATTATCCTGACCATGGATGGCTCTTTCCTTAGGTAGCAACTGATAGTCAATAATACACCTCCATTAAACTCAAATTTTGCTCATTTATGCTGGATTTTTTGCATAGTTTAGTTAGAAACTTAGGATTTTATATACCTATAGAGATTAGCGAAATGGTGGCTGGGCACAGTAGCTCATACCTGTAATCCTAGCACTTTGGGAGGCCAAGATAGGCAGATCACCTGAGGTCAGGAGTTTGAGATTTGCCCGGCCAATATGCTGAAACCCTACGTCTCCTAAAAATACAAAACTTAGCTAGGTATGGTGATGGATGCATGTAGTCCCAACAACTTGGGAGTCTGAGGCAGGAGAATCTCTTGAACTGTAACACAATGGTTGCAGTGAGCAGAGATGGTGCCACTGCTCTCCAACCTGGGCAACACAAGTGAAACTCCATCTCAAAAAACAAAAAAGAAAGAAATTAGTCAAATGGTCCCCAAATTCTGTTGCCATGTTCATTATCCAACCTCACTGCCATTACACACATGAGAGTGGCTATTGCTCCATTGACTTGGATTTCTGAGAAAATTCTTGCCAGATTATTCATTTTCTTGTAAGGATTTTACCTAAAACTTTGTTGAGATACAACCATGGGATGATTTGTCCTGGGTTATCACTTCTAAGAACATACCTTTCTTTCTATTTAATTATCATTCTTTTTTCTATAGTAATATAAGCATTTAAACTAGATACAAGTAACTATTAATTAGTGAAATAATAGCTTACTTATGCAGACATGATTTTCTTTGCAAGCTCCACTATTTGAGAGTCTTGAAGGATCTTAAATAATAGGGTTGTGGGCAGTTTAAATAAATGTCACAGAATGTATTTATGGTGATTTCCTTATAATTTTAATAAGCTTCATATGGTTACTCAGGAGCACATTAAGCTCAGGATTGGAATGGAGTCCTTCCCTCACAACATAACAGCAATGAAAAAGACAAGACAACGTAAAAACCAAACCCAAGGATGTGAAGAGTAGAGAGGTCTAGAAGTCCAGAATTATTTGGTAAGGGAAAAATTATCCCATCCACCTCCCTGTCTCTGAAGGACAACAAAACACAGTAAAACTGTAGTTTATGATGAAGATCTCAAACAGTAGTTAAGGTTCAAACTTTTTAAAAAAGTTACCACACATAACAGAAGAAGAAAAGTATAAGATACATAAGAAAGAATTGAATAAAAGATGTGCAAGACTTAAGAAAGTTGTAAAACTATGCTGAAAGACAGCTAAGGAAACCTACATTCAATATTTTTAACAGCAAAAAATGAAAAATAACCCAAATATCCACTAAAAATAAAGGAAATATACCATACACCTGGATGAGAAGACTCAATTTCATAAATATACCACTTCTCAAATTAATATACCATTTCTCAGATTAATCTGTCAATTCAGAACAAATTCTTCTGGGGACTTAACAAGTTAATTCTAATATGTATATAGGAAAGCAAAAAGCAAGAATAGCTAAGACACTCAGAAGAGAAGAAGGGTGAGGAGGAGAGTGCCTCACCAGTGTCCAGGCTTATTGAAAAGTTATATTAAATAAATCGATATGGTATTGGTACAGATAGAGATTAATAGCTAAGGAAATCAGAAGAAATAGCCTGGGAATAGACCCATGCATAAATGGAAATTTCATATGTGGCTGGTAGCACTGTGGATCTAGAACAAAGAATGAACGACGGAGCACATGGTGCGGAATTAACTGGTTATCCTTGGGAGAAATGAAAAGAAATTAGATCCCTCTCACATACAATGCATAAAACCAGTGTCAGATGGATTTCAGGTTTAAATGCGAGAAGAAGAAATGTAAAGCTTTTAGAAGACGGTACAGGATAACTTCTGAGGTGGTGGTTTTTTTAATTTCACGGTGGTAAAGGATTTCTTAAACAAGATAAAGGAGACCAAGCCATAAAGGAAAGGGTAGAAAAACTAGATTACATTAAAATATAAATTTCTGTTTATCAAAGAAAACAAAAAATGTAAAACATGAAAACCTATAAACTGAGAGATATTGTATTATATACCTGTGACATATTAATACATATATGTATGTACACCAGTGTGTCTATATATACACAAAACAAACAAAACTATATATATATATATGTATATACACAAAACAAACACAGAAAATAGAAAACAAAATAGAAAAATAAGCAAAAGATAGGGATAGGCAATTCACAAAAGAGTAAATTCAAATGGCTAATACACATATAAAAGGATATTCAATCAAGGAAATGCCAAATGAAATCACAATATACATTTTTTACTCATCAAAATGGACAAAGCCATCACCATGAGATGGTGACAGAATAGGATGGTATGGCTACTACAGAAAATCACATACGGCCTGGGAGTGGTGGCTCACACCTGTAACCCCAGCACTTTGGGAGGCCAAGGCGGGCAGATCACATGGTCAGGGGTTCAAGACCAGTTTGGCCAACGATGAAACCCCGTCTCTACCATAAATACAAAATCAGGCATGATGGCACGTGCCTGTAATCCCAGCTGCTGGGGAGGCTGAGACAGGAAAATAGCTTGAACCCAAGAGGCAGAGGTTGCAGTGAGCCAAGATTGTGCCACTGCACTGCAGCCTGAGTGACAGAGTGAGACTCTGTCTCAAAAAGAAAAAAAAGAAAAAAAGAAAAGAAAATTACATGTTCTCTGGTCAATGTGAAAGTGCGTCTTTCTCATGACTCAGCACTCCATTTCCAGGTACAGGAAAACCATCCACATACCTGCACAGGAGTCATGGCTAAGATGCTCATAGATTTATTGTTTTTAACAGCAAAAATCTAAAAAGAGTCTCAGGGGAATGAATGAATCAATCAATCACAGTGTAGTCATACACAGGATATTATGCAGTAAAATAACTGAATTTCTGCTATTTGTATTTGTCCAAATAAATTTTAAAAGATAATGTTGGCCAGGGGCAGTGGCTCACATCTGTAATCCTAGCACTTTGGGAGGCCAAGGTGAGTGGATCACGAGATCAGGAGTTTAAGACCATCTTGACCAACATGCTGAAACCTTGTCTTTACTAAAAATACAAAAACTAGCCAGGTGTAGTGGTGCATGCCTGTAATCTCAACTACTTGGGAGGCTGAGGCAAAAGAATTGCTTGAATCCAGGAGGCAGAGGTTGCAGTGAGCCAAGATTGCACCATTGCACTCCAGCCAGGGACAGATTGAGACTCTGCCTCAAAAAAAAAAAAAAGAAAGTATAATGACAATGCTCACATACAATCTGTTTATATAAATATATATCTGAATATATATACAATATAGATTTATCTGTATATATACATGTTATACATGCTATATATGCATATATTATATATAATGTATGCAGATATACATATCTGCATATATCTATAAAATATCTATAGAAATAAAATATCCATCTATCTAGGAAAAACACATAAGTGATATCTTGTTTAGAGACATATATAAAACCTATGAAGAAATACAAGAGGATGACTCACACCAATTCAGGAGAATGGTCTACTCTTGGGAGAAGGATGGACATCCAACCTGGGAGGGCACACAGAGAGCTTCAGAGGAATCAGTATTATTCAATTTCTTAGGCTCAATGGGGAATATGTGGGTTTTCATACATATTGCATATTCAATATTATTAAATGCATATAAATATAAGGAATATCTTATTTTATTAAAATGTAAACTAAATTTTCTATAGTAAATGTCATTGACAATTTTTAGTGATTGTTTTGTATGAGGATTGTAGCATGTTGATTGAATAACAATTTTTAGAGCATAGGAATAAGATAAACAATATGTATTGCTGTTATCTTCAGGAATCTCCAAAATGAATGAACTACTCACATAAAGTTTTAGATTGAGGGTATCACTAATGAGATTATAAAAATATCTTTTATCTCTTTAAAAATGTATATTTGTTCTACTAATGAAATGTTTAAAATGCATATTCCCTAGCATAACACTTAGAAGTCACTTAATAAATATTTCCTCAACGAGTGAGCAAACGGATGGAAATAAGCTAATTCTTCCATGTGCTAGTTATTTTGGTACATGTTGTCAGTTGCAACCACCCCAGGCATACCCATAGGTCTGCTGTAAAATTCTACTACCTGTGTACTGAGTCTTCCCCAGGTCCTGAGTCAATGGATGCCCAGACAGTTGGGTAGAATGAGAATTTCCTCTCCATTGTTGACTCAAAGTCTAGCTGGTGTCTGCTGTCTTGACCTGGTGCTGTGTGCCTGGGATGAACTTAGCCTAAGGACACAGCTCCAGACATACCCATTATTTTCATGCCTCTGAGCATGTTCCTTTTTGAAGAACTGAGGGGCTGCATGGGGACATAGAAAGGGTCAACTTATGAACCAGAAGATGCCATCTCTTACAAGGATCCTGGGTGCAGGGTGGTGGGCCCCTGATTTGCTGTCTGAGGGGTGTTGGCCTAGCAGCAGAGGATGTGTGCTGGGGCCTGGGCTTCCATTTTAAGACAATTGAGATGGGTCATGTACACATTAAACTGAAACAGACCCAAAGAGACAAAAAAATATGGAGAGAGAAATTGCATAATGACCTCTTGGTTCCTGTGAGGGTAGGTGATTCATTAAGCCCCTAAATAACAATAACACCAACAAATAATAACAATAGAAAATGAATGCTCCTAGAAATAGCAATTCCATTTGACCCAGCAATCCCATTACTGGGTATATATCCAAAGGATTATAATTCGTTCTACTATAAGGACACATGAACAGGAATGTTCATTGCAGCACAGTTTACAATAGCAAAGACTTGGAACCAACCCAAATGCCCATTGATGATAGACTGGACAGGGAAAATGTGGCACATATACACCATGGAATACTATGCAGCCATCAAAAATGATGAGTTCATGTCCTTTGTGGGGACATGGATGAACCCAGAAACCATCATTCTCAACAAACTAACACAAGAACAGAAAATCAAGTGCCGCATGTTCTCGCTCATAGGTGGGTGTTGGGCAACGAGAACACATGGACACAGGGAGGGGAGCACTACACACTGGGGTCTGTCGAGGGAAATGGGGGAGGATAGTGGGGGGTGGGGAGATGGGGAGAGACAGCATAGGGAGAAATGCCAGATATAGATGAGGGGGAGGAAGGCAGCACATCACACTGCCATGTATGTACCTAATGCAACTATCTTGCATGTTCTTCAAATTTACCCCAAAACCTAAAATGCAATTTTAAAAAAAACATGAAAAAAAAAGAAAATGAATGCTAACAGTGACACTTACATAGCATTATCTTCATATCAGCCACTGTTCTAAGCACACTAACCATCTAATTCATTGAATCCTTAGCTATGGGTTAGATGTTCCCATTTTATAGCTGAGAAAACTGAGTCATAGATATTTTAGCTAAGCTAAGTATGGAGCAAAGACTGGAATCCAGGCAGTATGACCCCAAGGGTCATGCTCTTGACACTGATATTATCCCACCTCTCAAGGAGTCTTCAGGTGGGTGTGATTACTTGTAGGTATTTCCTAACTAACTGAATAAAAGGCATTCTTTCGAGAAAGCTGTACTCTTGGCCCACTCTGTAAGCCCCAAGCATTGTAAATAGTTAGACAGGCTCTCTGCCTGGGACCTCCCTTACCTTGCTCATACAATGATTGCATTTTCACCATTAGATACTTCTTACTATATAGCTTCCTCTTCCAGACATAGCCTGTTAATATGCAGTTTTGCCCCTGAAATGATCATGAGTTTCCCTACCCTGGAAGTGTCGTTTTTCATGAAAATAAAATAAATGAAAATTTTGTTCTGTGCTGTGCTATGCTTTTAGGAGACATACATTTTCTTCTTTTATTATCAGAATAATTTTTTTTTCCTAGTACTGTTTCCCCGGCCTAGATGTTGGGCAAGGTAAACAACTCTCTCGGCATGACGTCGTTCTCGGTTTTTTATTTATTCATTTGTCCGTTTTGCAGAGCACTTACCATGTTTCAGAACCAGTATTCTAAAGAACACAAGCTTGGAAAGAGCTTCGTGTTTCAAAGTAATTCAGATTCCCTTCTGGTTGCTAGAATTCACCTGGAAGACGGCTGCAAATGCTTTTTGTTAAAGGCTCTGACAAGTCTTTGGCCAAAGAAATTTGATTATGCTTTTCTACTTTATTGTTTCCCCAAACAGAGTTTTCATTTTTTTTTTTCTTTTTAAAGAATTTCTTCTAAGGTCCGAGGAGTTGATGCTCTGAGGAAATCCAACTGAGAGAATGCTCCTCTGCAGTGAAGATGTCATGAGGACCCAGTTCCCTTCTGAGTAAATCCCGTGGGGTCATGGAGCAAAAGCACACCCTTGACTGGAGATGCACTTGACTTTGTAGAGCTCTTGAGGTTTGGCGGGAAAAACCCAGATATTGGCATCATAGAGATCAGCTTGGTGGCTGGAAAAAAATGTTAGCCAATCCAAATTTCAGTCCCTTTTTGGGTAACCCCATGGGATCGTGGAGACAGTTACATAAGATCATCTGTTTAAATCTAAATTGAGTGACACATAATAGATACGCAGAAAAGGGAAGATGATATGTTTTGTGGATGCCGGTAAAAAAAAAAAAAAAAAAAAAGGAAATCAAACTGAATCGGATGGTATGCTTCAATTCTTCATCCAATTGACCCTTCCTGCT
Source organism: Callithrix jacchus (assembly GCF_049354715.1). NCBI lineage: Eukaryota > Metazoa > Chordata > Mammalia > Primates > Cebidae > Callithrix > Callithrix jacchus. The sequence goes on from NC_133502.1 coordinate 76,620,585, forward strand.
CAACTACAGCAGACAAGAGCTTCCACAGGTCGAAAGGGGTACAAGGATAGCAGAACATTATATCAGAGAACCCTGCATTTAAAAAAAGGCAGGGCCGGGCACGGTGGCTCACGCCTGTAATCCCAGCACTTTGGGAGGCCGAGGTGGGTGGATCACGAGGTCAAGAAATCGAGACCATCCTGATCAACATGGTGAAACCCCGTCTCTACTAAAAATACAAAAATTAGCTGGGCCTGGTGGCGCGCCCCTGTAATGCCAGCTACTCAGGAGGCTGAGGCAGGAGAATTGCCTGAACCCAGGAGGCGGAGGTCGCGGTGAGCCGAGATCGCGCCATTGCACTCCGGCCTGGGTAACAAAAGGGAAACTCCGTCTCAAAAAAAAACCAAAAACAAAACACAGAGCAGAGTGCTCCGTTGCTTCCTTCCACATTTGTCTCCTTACCCTCCAAGTTGGGGCACTTTGTCCTTCCTAAGTCTAAGGATGCCTCATTAATTAATAAACCCCTTTTTATGTGGTAAGGAGAAAGGGAGAAGGGGAGACGGAATATTGCCGTTCTGCCCTTTCGTATAGCAAAGGTCTTGTTAGGACTGCTGGATGCCCCACTGGAGGAGGGAGCCGCCTGCCAGCGTGGATACTCAATTCCACTCTGCAGTTCACCACTCAGAAGGACGGGGGTGCTCCTGAGCAGGAAAGTGCTGGCCTTTTATTGTAGGCCAATTTCAAAGCCTCTTCTCTGGGGCTCACAAACAAGACTCTTGTGAGTTTGCCTTTGTCCATAGGTCTGCTAGGCCTCTAGAAAGACAGCTCTTGAGCAATGGAATAAGCCCTTCATCGAGGATGGGGTTGGTAAACTCTGTCAAGGACCATGGAGTAAACATTTCAGGCTTTTCCGGCCATCTTATCTCTGTTGCAACCACTCAACACTGCCCTGGTAGCAACAAAGCAGCCATCAGTGACATGCAAACATCGTTTTCCAAGGAAACTTCACTTACAGACACAGATATTTAAATTTTACATATTTTTCCTGTATCGTAAAACTTTTGCCCCAATTATTCAAAAATGTAAAACCCATTCTTAGAAGTTGTACCAGACAAAAATACATGATAGGTGGATTCAACCCATGGCTGCCATTTGCTGAGCCCTGATCTGGGACATCAAGGTATAGCCCAGAACATTCTGGATGAGGTATTTTGGACAAGCTTTTTACCTTCTGGAAACATACATTAAAGAGCATATCAGCCAGAAATGGGATAGAATGAGATTATGTCTATGGAATTGCTCTAATAACTATACAGTGTTTTTTAATGAATTAACGTTAATATTATCAAAGTAAGTCCTCATGTAGAAATGTTAATTCCAACTTAGAAAGCCATGTGAACTGTCCGGGGATCATTTAAAGAGGGAGAAGTTCAACCTTTGTGGGGAAAAAAGTAGTTTAAATGATCTTTTCCAAGTCTTTTTTATTTTGTAGGGACCAAAAACCACAACCAAAATGTGATTTGTGGTTTGGGATGTTGAAGTTTTCTTTTTTTTTCTTTTTGCCACCACACACATTATTTTAAAAGTTGTAAAAGCCACCACAAGATGTTCAACTTCTCAAATTATTATTTACTACCATTTAATTAATGGCACTACTAATGGAAGCTTCTCTTTCACAGTTACCCCCCTTTCTGTACAATATCTAAGACAAGTATCCATCCTAACGTCAATGCAAACAGAAGCAAACGCAACACTCTCCTGATATGAATAATCTCCCAGCCTTCATTTGACAGGTATTCTGGAGTCTGGAGTAAGATGAAATAAGAAGATGAGTTCTCAAGCTGAAACCTCTAAGTCCTTCATTCCCTTAAGCTTTCTTCCAGGGGGTGTAGAGAGCAGCATTCACACAGGGCTGCAGTGGGGGAAGTCTGTGCCCTGCCCCAAAGAAGGGGGGCTTTACAAAGGTCACATGAGGAGATGCCACAGGACCAAACATAGGAGTCTCATTTCCAGAGGCACGTTCCCAGCAAGATGACAGTTACAACTCTGACAGATGGAGAAAAGGAATAGGAAACAGTACAGCCAGGAAGAGAGAAAAGAGGAAGCCACAGGGGAAGGAAGGAAAGGCCAAAGAGATGTGAGTGCACTTCATTTTATTTTTCTGTAAAATTAAAAATGCAGTCTGGGCGCGGTGGCTCGCGCCTGTAATCTCAGCACTTTGGGAGGCTGAGGTGGGTAAAGTCACGAGGTCAGATCAAGACCATCCTGGCCAACATGGTGAAACCCCATCTCTACTAAAAATACAAAAAAATCAGCCAAGTGTGGTGGCCCGCACCTGTAGTCCCAGCTATTCAGGAGGCAGAGGCAGGGGAATCCTTGAACCTGGGAGGCAGAGAATGCTGTGAGCTGAGATCACTCCACTGCACTTCAGCCTGGGCAACAGAGCTCCCTCTCAAAAAAAGAAAAAAAAAAAAACAAAAAATGCAGAAGTTGACATCAGGTTGACTAGGGAGATCTAATCTAAAGGAATTAACCTGAAGTTTTATCACTTATTTAATAACTAAATTTAACCGTAGGCCCAAGAGAAAGGGTGGAGGGGTTGGAGAAGAAGGGGCAGAAGAAGAGAAAGGAAAGGAGGACAGGAGGGGGAGTGGAGAAGGAGAAGGAGGAAAGAAAGGTATAGGGAGGAGAGAAGGAGAGGGAAAGGACAGGATGAAGGAGGCAAAAACAGGAAATAATATGAAGGGAGCAGATCCACCTTGCATCCCATTATTTCATTCATTGAGACATCTCTGGGGTGAGACAGGAGTGGGAGATATGTCTTCTGCACCCCAGGGAGACTCATTCATTTGCAAATTGTGTGCACCTTCCATCTGGTGTCTACAGATGCGTATTTTCCATTCCCACAATGCAAGTCAACTGCACAGTGCTGTGAAAGCCCTCACACAAATACAGCATCCGTTTCCCCCAGCCTTCTACCCTTGCCCTCTTTCTCTCCTTTCCTGTTTTTCTTCTACCTCCTTTTCAGCATAAACTTTGACTAACCAATAAACTTCAACGTTGGCCAAAACAGTTCTCAGATTATTGGGATTGCATCAAACATCCCAAGCAAGAGACACAAAAACAGGAACAAACTATCTCCAACCACAAGTTTTCTTAAAGAAGAAAATTGCCACCTGATGCAAAAGCCTTAAGGACACGTACTCGTTCTACCCCCACACCTTGAAAACCTTGGTTCTGCTTAAATAGAGAAGTCTCAGATCCTCCCTGATATGCCCCTGTAGAACAGAGTCTTTAGAACCTATTTAGTCTTTAAATAGAGACTCTATTTAGACCCAATCTCTGTTTGAGTTACTTAAATCATTTCTTTGACAGTATTCAATAAAAGACCTAGTCTACTCTGATCCTGAAAAAAGCCCGGGTTGTTGGTCACCCACATGTTGCCTTCGTAAAAGATTTATGAAATCCTTTGCACCTGTGGCTGTTGTGAGGGTGACCCCTTGTTGAGGACCTGGAAGGATTTCAGTGTGAGCTTCCACATCCTTCTTTTTCACACCCCCACATGGCTCCCATATTTTTGTGAATGTAACCGACCAGCAGTAGTTCTTAACAGAATTTTGTATTAGGAGACCTAGGGATGTGGGTTAGGGGTAGAGGAGGAGTCAAGAGTTTGGGGTTGTGATAGTTAATTTGATGTGTCAATTTGACTGTGCTAAAGGATGCCCAGATCTCTGGAAATCATTATTTTGGGTGTGTCGGTGAGGATGTTTTTAGAAGAAATTAGCATTTGAATAGGTGGCCTGAGTAAGGAAGGTGTGCCCTCACCAGTGTGGGCAGGCACCAGCCAATCCATTGACGGCTCACATAGACCCAAAAGGCAGAGGAAGGGTGAACTCTCTTTCTCACTTCTTGGGCTGGGACATCCATCCTCTCCCATCCTTGGACACTGATACTCCTGACTCTCAGGGCTTCAGACTCTGGACTTACACAAGGGCTCTCCCCTGCCAGTTCTCAGGCCTTTGAACTTGGGATGAATTATACCACCAAGTTTCCTGGTTCTCCAGCTTGCCGATGGTACATCATGGGACTTCTCAACCTCCTCAATCACATGATCTAATTCCCATCACAAATCTCTTCTATATGTCTGTCCTGTATCTTGCTGGCTCCGTTTCTTTGGAGAACCTTGACTGATACAAGGATTCTACACCCAGTCTCATTTCAACTAGGGATCCTCTAGTTTTGCTTGTTGGATATGTGCGTTCACTTGAGCAAATTTTAATAAATAAAACATGGGGCTGGGTGTGGTGGCTCATGCCTGTGATCCCAGAACGTTGGGAGGCCAAGGCAGGTGAATTACAAGGTCTGGAGTTTGAGACCAACCTGGCCAACATGGTGAAACCCTGTCTACTAAAACTATAAAAAATTAGCTGGGCATAGTGGCGGATGCCTGTAATCCCAGCTACTCAGGAGGCTGAAGCAGGAGAATCACTTGAACCTGGGAGGCGGAAGTGGCAGTGAGCACTGCACTCCAGCCTGGGCAACAGAGTGAGACTCCACCTCAAAAACTAAAAAGAAAAAGAAAGAAAAAAGAAACTTGGAAAACCACCCTAAAGACTGAAAGGTACACCAAGAAGAGTGAAGGCTGGTCACAGGTTACTCAGGCAGCTGGCGGATGAAGAAAACGGCTCTCTTTTGAACCCTGAAAGTCATGTATTTATTCATTGCCCACCCCACTTCCTCATGGACGGCAGACTCTCCCAGAGTTACTTCCCAGGCCAAACCCACCACCCTCCTTGCCTGGAAATATGACATGTAACCACATGTTGTCTGTGTGAGGACATTTAGTGTGCAGCACAGAGAATGGAAAAGGGAGGCGCTTCAAGATAGGGACACCTAGTCTAAGATCCCTGGCTCTGCTGTTTACAATGCCTATAACTTTCAGATATTTTATTTAACTCTGTAAGCTTCAGTTTCCTTTGTGAAAAAAAAAATGAAAATACAAATATCTACCTCTTTATGTCAAAAATTGTTTTCCTTTCCCCTTCTCTTTTTAGGAATATCCACTTGACTTGTATTAAGTAAAATGAGTTTGCTTTTTCAGAAAAGATAAACCCACTAAAAAAAACCAGCAATCATCTAAGAAAACAGCATAGCACAAAATGTCCTTAGTTCTGCCACTGGTTTCATTAAGGAAAGATGGGCCGAGGATAAAGAAACTGAGGATGGATCATTATTGGAGCATACTCATCAGCTACCATCTCTGGTAAAATTGCCTTCTTATTTCTTGCCCTTTATTTATTTGTTCTTTTTTACAGATTTCTTTGTTTGAAGAACAGTTTTAGATTTACAGAAAAATTGAGAAGACAGTGTGAGGAGTTCTCATCCTCCCCGTGTCCAGTTTCCCCTCTGATTACCATTTTTCATTAGTATGATTGCCTTATTATAATTAACAAGCCAATAGCAATACGATATTAAGTAAAAAGCAAGGCTTTATTCTGAATACCCCGGTTTTCCCCTAATGCTTCTTTTCTGTTCCAGGACCCCACCCAGGAAACCACATCACCTCCAGTTGCTGTGTCTCCCCGGTACCTCTTGGCTGTGACAGTCTCTCAGGCTTTCCTTGTTTCACTGACCTTGACTGTTTGGAGGAATACTGGCCAGGTATTCTGTAGCATGCCCTATTAGTTAAATTTGTCTGGGGGTTTTTGCATGCTAAAACTGGGGTTGTGAGTTATTGGGAGGAAGACCTCATTCTCATAGTCTCTATAAACATGACTTTCCAGTGTTGGTGTTGGTGTTGGTCCCCCCACTGAGGTTATGTTTGTCAGGCTTTTTCACTGCAAAGTTTCTCCTCCCACCCTCTGTACTGGATGTGTTGGAAGGAGGTCTGAGGAACCCATCAAGATTGCTTTCATGTAGGTCCCCTAGTTCCTCCTACACAGGCTGCCAGGTCTACCTCCCTTCAGTGCATACACTGCATAAACACTGGACTCCTGCTATTTCCCTTGCCATTTTGACAAATTTCAAAGGTTTCTAAATGTTCTCAAAATGTCTTTTCTTTCACCCAAGTCATCATGAACGTTCCAGTTTTCAGCAAAGCATGACCTTTTCCTCTGACCTCACAAAGCAAAAGTAGGATTACTGTACACCCACAGTCACACTTTTGCTGTGTCCAACCCTTCCAGCTGCTACAGTCCCAAGTTAACTTGCATGGATCAGCAGGAGAATGAACTGCAATTTCCCAGACTAAGGTTTCTTTCAGGCAATGATGCCATCATATAGAATAAGCAAGATGGCATGGATATGCAACCACAGGAGATGATTGTATTAGTCAGCCTAGGGTACATGCTTGCTGCTGTAAGAAACAAACCCAAAATCTCAGTGACTAAATATAGAGCGTTTGTTTAGTCCTCACTCTTGCAATGTCCGCCATAGGTCTGGTGATTCTTGAGGAAGGCGGACCTTGATGTGGAGACATAGCAATTCAGGCTTCTTTAATTCCATGTCTCCTGGCTCTGTGATCCCTTCAGAAGGGGAAGAGATAGCTGGGGAGTTCATAGCCTCTCCATGGCTCTTGTATTCACAATCCGTAAGCCAGAACAGATCACATGGCCCCACCTATCTGCAAGTAGTCCGGGGTCTTGGGTGCCCAGGAAAAGCCAGATAACTGGGCATTGTTGAGCACTAGTAATGCCTACTGCAAGTCAGAACAAGAAGGTACTTCTGGACCCACAATAACCACAGCATTCCTGGATCATAGTCTTAAGTCCACCCTTTCATACATATATCATATTTCTCTTTTTGTGATCTCATTCTGTGCCTGGCACAAAGCTCCCCCAAACTCCTTCCCAGATTATCTTCCATGGTGCAATGAGCTCAGTAAGCCAAATGTTGCTCCATTCCAATGACCTTTCACTTTGCTTTAATGTGCTTTCTCTTGCTCATTATAATGTAACTCATTGTTTCACAACATGATAAGTGCAGCATGCCCAGCATGGCTGTTGCTAGAAACTTAACCCTACTTGGTTAAAAGCCCAGTGTTCTTGGCTCATCTCACTATTTTAGTGCAAAATACAAAAGTTTCTACAGTTTCTTTCTTTTGTGTGTGTGGTTCTTTTTTTTTTTTTTTTTTTTTTTTTGGTCTCTCCACAAGGATATGTGGAGGTATCCTCGTTTCTAAATTTGCTAACTTAACTTTTTTTCTACTCTACCCTACCCCACCCAACTTTTCCCTTTTCCTATTCAATACTGGACCAGGCACATTGTTCTCACTTCCCAAGTCTGGACCTCAATTTCATCATCTGTAAAGTGGGAGGTTAGAGTAGGCTGCTTTCTTCCAGGTCTGCTGGTCTCACCGTGTTTGCATGAACTTTCTCCACTGGTGTCTGCTGGGGCATCCTCATCATCAAGATGTTACTCCCTTAAGCTCATGGAACCACCAATGAGGCAGCGAAAACCTGACATATTTAAACCTGAAGAGAAAAATCCCGTACATTTTACTTTGAATTTGAAATTTCTCCTGTTTTACTTTTCTTTCATTTTCTCACAACAGCTTTCCATGAATTGAATCATTTGGAATCATTCTTTAAATGACATAATTAGTTATACAGTTTACTCTTGGATTTCAGTACTGCTGTGAATCATAAACAGTGAAAATATCAAATTCTCCTGAAAAACAAAATGAAGTGGATTTGTATTTATTTTTCTTCCATGGAGTTACAAAGGACATAGTTACTTGAAAACAGAAGTAAATTGAATGATTGAGTTAATTTTGAAGTTAACAGCTACATGGATGAGATGCTTATGTAGAAACATGGTATAGAGGAATGTTTTTAGAGAGTGAAATCAGCTTAAGAGTATAATTATGTTTTAGTCATTCTTTTTAAAGACTGAACATTGAAGGAAAAAATGAGTTTTGCCTCATTTGTCGTGGTTACTTATTAAGCAACATGAACGTCTTAAAGCATTTAGCCACATTTAACTTTTAGACCAATGGTGAGGAACGTGATGAGTTTCCAAAGCTAAAGATGTACCCTTGACACTGCTTAGCAGTGGCTGCTGATCCGCAGTCCCTCTCACTCACAGAGGATTCTGAGTGTTCGTGATGATGAAGTCTGATGTTCCTTCTTCAGGGGTCTGGATCGCAGGTAGACATGAAACACACAGATATGGGGAACACCATTTTCCCAACAGCTTCCGTCTCTTATCTTTTTGTTCTGGGTTCTGCTGCTAGCGCTGAAATGCAGAGAGTGCCTCAGCTGCTGGGGAGTTTTCTGTCAGCCAGCGTACTCCAATCCATATTATCTGCATCATTGAACTCCAATTAGTGCGTGATTTCCACTTTGGTGCTGATTGAAGATTTTCAGTATTGTTAAACAGAATTCCAGGCTTTCAACTGCAGGAGTTTAGGGCTGCAGGTTTTGCTGTAGAATTCCCCTCAGGCCCCAAGAGACAGATCTGCTGGGGGTGAGAGCCCTCAGTATCAGTTTCTGACTATGCCACTTTCTTCAGTTGTGTGACCTGGGATGAACCATTTGTCATCACAATTTTTTTGAGAAAACAGAAGCTGGAATGCCACTGTTACCTGCAAAAGGCATTTGTAAACAATAAAATGTTGTGATTTATGATAGCACTATAGTAATCCAGACAGACAAATAGATCAATGGAACCAAGAAGAAGGGCTCAAAGACAGGCCCACACAAAGTGCCAAGGTCATTTGATGCTGAGAAGATCCTGTTTTGTGTTTTTAACAAATAGTCATGGGACAACTGGACACCCATGTGCAAAATAATGAAGTTCCACCATACCTTCCATCAAATCAGAATTAACTCACAATGGATCAGGACCTAAGTGTCAAACCTACGGCTATGAAGTTTCCAGAGATAAACCTATGGCTATAAAATTTCCAGAGATATTCTGGAAATATCTTTGCAACTTTGGAGTAAGGGGGGAACACACAGACATAAATGAAGAAACATGACAAATTGAACTTTATTGAAATTTAAAATCTCTGCTTCTTAAAAGTCACCATTAAAGAATAAAAAGGCCACACACAATGTGGGAGAGAGAAAAATCTTCATAATGCATGTATCTGAGAAATAACTTGAGTCTAGAATACATAAACATCTCCTATCACTCAAAAATAAGTTGACTCCCCATTTCTGTTAAAAGAGGGGAGGGTGCAAATGATTGGAACAGATATGTCACAAAAGAAAATGTAAAAATGGTTAATAAGCACATGAAAATGTGCTCAGCATCCTTAGTTATTAAGATATAAAGCAAATTAAAACCACTGAGTTATCACGACACACCAGCAAGACTGGCTAAAATTTACTAAATGTTGTCAAGGATATGGAGACTTTCACGCACTGCTAGTGGGACCCTAAGGTGAACAACCACTTTGGAAAACAGTCTGGCAGTTTCTTATAAACAAGATCACCCATCTTATTTATAAAGAAATAAGATGGATCACGGAAATAAGATGAATCTTATAAATAAGATCGCACATCTTATTTATAAAGAAATAAGATGGATCACAGAAATAAGATGAATCTTATAAATAAGATCGCACATCTTATTTATAAAGAAATAAGATGGATCACAGAAATAGGATGAACCTTATAAATAAGATCATCCATCTTATTTATTAAGAAATAAGATGGATCACAGAAATAAGATGAATCTTATAAATAAGATCGCATATCTTATTTATAAGAAACTGCCAGACTGTTTTCCAAAGTGGTTGATCCAGCAATTGTCAAATGATCCAGCAATTCTACTTCTAAGTATCTACTCTAGAAAATAGAGGACATATGTTCCCACAAAAGCTTGTACCAAAACTTTATTGCAGCTTTATTCAGAATAACCAGAAACTGAAAACACCTGACATACTTGATCAACAGCTGATCACGTAAACAATTGATGGTATATCCACACACTGGAATACTACTCAGCAATAAAAAGGAACAAACCACTTACACACAACAACATAAGTTTCACAAACATTATGCTGAGCAAAAGAAACCAGACACAAATGAATATATTCATTATATTTTTGTAGATTCTATTTATTTTTATAATTATATTTTTGTAGATTCTAGAAACTACTAAACTCATCTGTAGTGACAGAAAGCAGACCAGTGGTTGCCTGGGGACAGAGTGGACTTGGACTGACTGTAAAGTAAGATAAGGGAACTTTCTGGAGTGATGAAACTGTTATATATCTTGTTGATGGTGGTGGTTACACAGGTATGTATCTCTATAAAAACTCATCAAACTTAAAATAAATAAAAGTGATTTTAAAGATAGCTGAAAACGTTATACAAATGTAAGTTGCCAGGGAAGAAAGAAGCTGGAATACAAGTAACTGCATATGTATAATATTGTCACAGGTCCTTGGGGTGTCGCTTTTCCAGATGGAAGCCTCTGTGACCAGGGGTGCCTTTCTCTGAGTTTTGCTCAGGCCTGCTGGGCTCATTCTGCCCACTTGGCCTGGCAGGTTGCACATGGCTTGTGCTACTGGCCTGGATCCTATGCCTGCCAAGGGTGAGCCAGGAGCAAAATGGCAAGGGGTGTGTGTGTGAGCAAGTGTGTGGTCCAGCTGCTGCGCACAGCCAGGCAGACTGTCAGGCACACAGGCTGCTGTGATGGGGTGGGCAGTTTCAGGTGGTGGCACAGGCATTGGCTCTCTGCAAACCTATGGCTGGATGAGATGCACCACAAGAGACTTCTCAGCACAAGGGGACCGCAAGTGGTACCTGGAAGCTTGGAGACGCCAGAAACCACAGAGCACCAAAGAGGGTGTCACAGACCTGGTTCAGGGAGCCCCTAGGTCTGGGCTCTCCAAAGGGCTACAGCTCTTTTCTCCTTCTCATCTGCAACATGCCAAGTGGGGAGGTGTGTTTCAGCCCTGTTTGTGTTATAGCTCTTTCAGTCCCACCATTCAGGAGGTCCCAAGTTTTTTGTCCCATGTCCAGGAAGAATTAGGTAAACAGACAACAGGAGGGTGAGCAAAGTGAAGAGGAGCTTCATTAAGTGACAGAACAGCTCAGAAGAGACATGGAGAGGGTAGCTCCTCTCCACAGGTGGGTCATCCTGTAGTCTGTTAGAGTCTGGATGAGTCTGGGATTTTAAGGGCTTCAGAGAAGAAGAAGTGTGTGCTGATTAGTCCATGAGCTGCCGTGAGTGGGCACAGAAAAAGCATCATAAACTCTCACTCTGGATCTTGGACTGTACCTGAAAGTGATAGCCTTGGCCCCCATGCTTCAGGCCATCCCTGGCTTGAAGGTGGGTGCTTCACCAGGGACCTGCCCCTTTCCACCCAGGAGCTTATCTGCCTCCTGCTGCCATCTACTTATCCACAGCACCCAGGTTGCTTGTGCCAAGGGGCACCTGCAGTGCCTCAGCCCCTGCACTTGGCCTCTACCCCATGCTTGTCCATGCCCTAAGTCCAGAGAGGGTCCAGGCAACAGGGGTCTGGCATGTCAGTGCTGCCCTGAATGCAAGCACACTTGGTTGGGTTGTGACAGCACCCAGGCTTGGCCACAACTTTGCTCAGCCCTGGAGCAAGTGCTGGGAGTAGGGAGAGGCCAGGCAGTGGGAGCAGGCACTTTTGAGGAAGTGGGTTTCTCAGCCCCCAAGAGCACAGGGATGCCCACATCTGCAGCCACAGCTGGGCTACTGTAGCTTCCAGGGATGGTGGGGCTCCCACCTCACCAACTCAGAAGGGAGGTGGGGCTCCCACCTGTTCCCAGCTCCCACTGATTCCATGGAGCATGCAGCTCCTGTGGTGCCTCCCTGGCTGCAGCCAATGTCTTCACAACGACCCCTCCAGATGGGCTGCCACTGCAATCAATATTTAAATTGATATGTTCTATTAAGAATGTAGATGCTGAGTTCAGATCCCACATCTGTCTCTTATCTTTCCTAGCCATATGATCCTGGGCAAATTATTTAATCTTCCAGACCCTCAGTTTTCAAATCTGTAAAATGGGTGCTATTTAATCATATCTACCTCATAGAGCTCTTATGAACTAATACAGAGCACGTGTTTATAACAGGCACCATTGTGGAATAAGTGGTTGTAAATATTAAGTGTTTCCATTATCTCTGGGAAAGGAGAAGACCTGATGGATTCAAGAGAAGAAATGAGATGACAACAGCAGAGCCTGAGTTCACGAAGCCCTTTGCTTCTGTGTCTATTCACTGGAGATTAAATATGATCTAGTTATCAGCATACAGAAAGAAGTCTTCTCCTTTCCCGGGAGCTTCAAGAATAAAGAGGACAGTTGAGGCAAATCCTTTTCCATCCCAGCATTCCCACAACATCAGCAATCCTCCAGAGTTTTCAGGTGCCAACGAGAAGCTTTCTTATTCCCCAGGAGAACCTGCACATGTGGGAGGCGACAGCATTCCCAGCTGTTTGCTATGTGGCTGTATCAATGCCTCCGAGCTGCCGAGTGAGAGACAGCCCTTTGCCTGCACCTCTCCATGCTCAGCAGGGTCTCCTCGGGCCTCTGGGGAACTTCATTGGCAATGGGGAGTTAGAGCGAAGGACAAGTCTGAAGTTTCTTTCTCCTCGAGGTAACTTTCAACCACATTAAATGAAGATCTATTATTCCACACTACATCAGAAGCCACGTAAGTAGATGTTTATAAACCCTCACTGCCCAACAGGCACTGTTTAAATACTTAACATTTATTAGTTCATAAAAGCTCTATGAGGCAGAGACTATTATGATATCCATTTTACAGATTTGAAAATTAAGGGTCTGGATGATTGAATAACTTGCCCAAGGTCGTATGGCTAGGAATGATAAGAGACAGATCTGGGATCTGAACTCAGCATCAACATTCTTAATAGAATATATACATTCAAATATTATACATATGCAGTTACTTACATTCTAGCTTCTTCCTTGGCAATCTATAGCCTTTTCAGCTATCTTCAAAATCAATTTTATTTATTCTAACTTTGATTAGTTTTTATAGAGATACATACTTATCTTCTCTCCTTCTGAGCCAGCTTTAACTCCCTGAAGGACCCTTCAGCCTGGCCCATCTCTTGAATGTCTCCTGGCCAGGGCTTGATGGGACAGGGAGTTGAGCTGGGGTTGGATGTTATGAGGCTGGACTGTACCCTCTTTCCTGGCCCCTGTTTTCTTCAGATCATTTTTCTTGCCCCCTACTCCCTTCCAGTACCCTACTGGGGCCAAAGTCCTGTCCTGAACAGCCGCCTTGCTTAAACATGGACCTGGCTCCTTCTCAGTTCCCACTTCCTAAAGGCTGGGCTCTACTTCCCACATCCCCTTCTACTGAGAAGCATTAGGCATTGTGGGATGCTTGAAAGACATAAGCTTTCAAGAGACGCAGCCCTCAGTGCAAATTCTGATCATGCCTCTTTTAAACAGTGTGGTTTGGATGAAATCTTCGCCTCTCTGAGCTTCAGTTTGCCCTTCTATAAAATGATAAGATAATATGTACCTTGGAGATTGTTAGAGAGTGTGAATTACACCACCTCTGTCATTTTAACTGACCCACAGCAGGCATTCAATTCATGATGTATATAAACACCCTATTTCATCCCATTTTAACCTCTCGGAAATCAGGAGGTACGCTACAGCCAGTTACCTCTCACAGTCACCAAAGGCTGGAGACAGGTGTGATGTGGCTGTCCCCTCCTGCCACACCTGTTGTTCCTGAAAGCTTGATGGTATGTCTAGAGTCTAGAGCATGTGCCTGGTTTTGGTCAAGCAGACATTTGAGGACTGTTTCAGGAAGGAAGAGGAGTCCCGGCTGGAGTCCATACACCTTTGACTGTCACCCGCATGGGAGGTGAGGAAAGCATCAGCTCAGATCTTGCTGAGTGGGTGTCAGGCTTAAAAGAAAGCCCTGATGACAACAGTGCAGCCGTCTTTCTGAAGTGCTGCGGCCCCAGCCCTCTCCTCCTAGTGACCTAGAGGATGATCCTGAACACTGACGGCTTTGCGCCAAGAAAATTATTCAGCCAATCACGCTCTGTATGTAAAGAAGATTTAAGAAAGTCCCTAACTAATGTTTCTATTTTCTTTCTCGTATAAGCACAAGAATGATACAAAGATGATAATCTCTATTTAAAGAAGCCTAAAAGAGCTCTTTCAATAAGTAGTAAATCCACCTAAGTGGTTTAAAATGCTGTTTTATATTTGAGTAGGAGTCTATGATTTTTCTTTCTTAATGGTACATAAAATACAGAGGGCCAGGCGCCTATTTTATATTACAGGTGTAATACCAACACTTGGGGAAGCCTAGCCAGGAGGATCACTTGAACCCAGGAGATCAAAGCTGCAGTGAGCCATGATTTCTCCACTTCACTCCAGCCTGGGTGACAGAGTGAGACCTTGTCTCAAAAAAATAAAAATAAAAAATAGATGGCATCTTTCCATTGATGAAATGAAATGAACACGAACAGATCTGCCTAGAACATGATTATTTTCTCCTTGCTGACTTGGGAAATAACTTTTATCTGGGATTCCTTTTGTGATTAAGTCCTCATGGGGTGGCAACAAGCTGTCCTCACATTGCTTTGGTGTGCCGGCTGCCCGCGGACCAATGCTACTTCCCCATCCCCAGCGTGGCACCCTCTCTTCTGTTTCCATTTCCTCCAAGCATCCCGCTGAGATCCCAACATAGGCAAGGTGTGTACTATGTATTTATCTCATACGTAAGATCTAGCCTGTCCCAGTTACGACATCTACGATATAAAGACTTGGACTAGTCATTTGCTTTATCTACTGTGGAAGATAGAAGTTGATCTTTTCCTGAAATCCAGAAGAGATGATCAGTGGTGTTACACTTTAGGACGAGTCCTCTCTAAACTACAGCTCTCAACTCTGATGGCGAATTAGAATCCCCAAGAGAGTCTTTGAAAATACTGATGTTTGGGCTCTCCCCACCGCTCCCCATCACCCATGCTCCAATGCTCCAACCAATTAAATAAGACTCCTGAGGGATGCAGGCCTCAGGCATTGGTGGGTTCCGTAAGCTCCCAGTTACTTCTGATTGCAACAGGGGTTACATGAAAGCCCTGATTTAGACTTTGGGCCACACTGACTTAAGTTGGAATACAGCCAGCCCTCCTCCTGTCTCCTACATGAAGGCCTAATTTCTGGATGGCTTAAGAAGTAGGCTGGGGAATTTGGCATCTTCATTATTTCCATTCCTCTTTAATTGTTTAATGGAGTTACCAGAAGAGTGCAGAAACAGCTATCGAGTTAATGCTACAGAACTTGAACAGTGACCAGTAACTCCAAATCCCACTGCTAAACTCTGATGCCTCCTTTTAGAATGGAAATAAGTGAGTTTTCTGGTTTGGATTTTTGCTTTTTGTGGCAAAATACACATGTTTATAAAACTTACCATTTTCGCCATTTTTAAGTGTATGGTTCAGGGACATTAAGTACATTCATGCTATTGTGTAGGTATCACCACCATCCATCTCCCGAATATTTTCATCTTCTCAAATTGAAACTTTATACCCATTTGCTATAGTCTGAATGTTTGTGTCCCACAAAACTTCCTGTGTTGAAACCTAATCACCACTGTGATGGTGTTAGGTAGTGAAACCTCTGAAAAGGGATTGGGTCATAAAGGCTGAGCCCTCGTGAATGGGATCAGTGCCTTCATAAAAGAGGAGAGCTGCTTTGTCCTTTCCACTTTGTGGAGACACAACGAGAAGGAAGAATCAGAAACCAGGCCCTCATCAAACATGGAACCTGCTGGCACCTTGATCTGGACTTCCAAGCTTCCAGAACTGTGAGAAATAGATGTCTGCTGATTTTAAGCCACCCAGTGTGTCGTATTCTGTTAGCACAGAGCTAATGGTCTAGCACACCGTTAAAGCAGTAACTCACTGTTTCCCTCTCTCTCCTAGCCTGTGGCAATTTTCATTCCACTTTCTGTCTGTAAGAAGGTGAGGGGAGAGAAATATCAAGAAAAAGATGAGTGAAAAAGACAATCTAGGTGACTTAGCTGAATTTCCTTTGTTATGTGTTAAAACTTGTTCTGGACTGATGGCTGTCCTCATTGTGCTTCCATTGTCAGATGAAAACCAAGACTAACTTTGAGAATCTGTCACCAAACCAGGGCATGAGCATGTGGAGAAGTGGTGGGAAGCACAGTTTTAAAGAATGTGAATTCAGGATGCTGTTGAGAAGTAGAGCAAGTGTGTGGGACTAAAAATCATTTCCTGGGGTGTAGTGCTGAGCATGCTTTTTTTTATTTATTTATTTTTTTGAGATGGAGTTTTACTCTTGCTGCCCAGGCTGGAGTGCCGTGGTGCAATCTTGGCTCACAGCAACCTCCACCTCCCGGGTTCAAGTGATTCTCCTGCCTCAGCTTCTGGAATAGTTGGGACTATAAGCATACGCCACCACACCTGGCTAATTTTTTGTATTTTTGGTAGAGACAGGGTTTCACTATGTTGGCCAGGCTTGTCTTGAACTCCTGACCTTGTGGTCTGCCTGCCTTATCCTCCCAAAGTGCTGGGATTACAGGCGTGAGCCAACCTGCCTGGCTGAGCACGCTTTTATGAGAGATGGTTGAGGAAGAGCATAAGTGAAAAGGGAGTTGCAAAATAAATTTGACCCTAAACCATAAGAAAGATTTTTTAGTCTAAAGGTCTCTCTGAAAGGAAGAGGCACTTTGAGAAAGATCATCACACTTTTGAGGCATCATTCTGTAGGGAGACATACAAGGGAACTGCTCAAGCTGCTCCCCATCGTTGGAAGCCCCTGGTTTACCCAGCAGACAGTGTTGCTCCCTTTCTTTCCTCCCCAGCTCCCTTTAAAATAACCCTCAGCAAGTGTCCTCTACCAGATAGGAGGCTCCAGCGAAGGGAAAGGGTGTTAGGAGGCAGGGCCATTGTGCAATTTCCCATGGAAGCTATGGATACCCACATACTCATGGATGGGAAACACATGCCTTTCAACACCCAAATAAGCTGTCCTGCCTGGGCCTTGGTTGTTACCCTGGTTTGTTATTTTGTGCCTGCCACACCATCATTGTTTGCTGAATAAATATACAATTACAGAATATGAGTTTAAATTTTCCAGTAGGGGGTAAAAAAGTTGTCAATATATCTGAATATCATGACCCTTTTAAAGCCTGAGAAAAAGGTTTTTAGTGGCAAACAAGCAAGAGAGGTGTGTGTGTGTTTGTGTGTGTAGGAGAACCAATATTAAAAATGTGAAACACTTTATACAGTGGTATCCGGCCTCCAATGACCCCTGCCTCCCACTATTCATGTCCTGGGCAGACCCTTCCACAGTACATAAGGTTGGGCTTCATGATCAATAGAATGCAGCAGAAGTGATGGCGTGTTACCTTCAGAGATTTGGCTCTAACAGTCTGTGGTTTCCATGTTGCATTCTCTTTGGGAACACTCCCTGGAGGGAAAGATGCCACATCTGAGGACACTCGGGCAGCCTACGGAAAGGCCTGTGTGGTGAGGAGCTGATGTCAGCAGTCAGTGAGGAGCTGAGACCTGCCAACATCCCATTATGAGTCTTCAAAGCAGTGGGACTCCTCGGTGAGCAACCTCCACCCTCCAGAAACACCTGAACCAGAATCACTGAGCTCAGCTGCCTCTCCAGATTCCGGACCCTTAGAAACTGCAACAAAATACATGTTTGTTGTCTTGAGCTGCTACGTTTGGGGCCATTTTTTTATGCAGCCATAGATAAATAAGATACTTTGCATAATTATTTCCTTATCGAATCTAGAAATTAGGTGCTGGCTTTGCCGGAGAGATTTATATAATGCCGAGAAAAGTGATTGGAAAGATAAGACGGAAGGTGTGTGATCTGACCGTCACATCTTGCCATCCTCCCTGGACACTCCCTGTGAGTCCTAAAGGAGGTGATGCAGGAGGACTACCTTTCAGAGGAAGTTTATGAATGGCTTCTATTCCCAGAGGGAATCTGTCTTGGGAAAAATAAAGATACTGAATCTTTTTTTTTTTAATTTTTTTGAGATAGAGTCTCACTTTGTCACCCAGGGTGGAGTGCAGTGGCATGCCTTGGGTCACTGCAACCTCTGCCCCCGAGGTTCTCCTACCGCAGCCTCCCAAGTAGCTGGGATTACAGGCACCCACCAGCACACTTGGCTATTTTTTTGTATTTTAGTAGAGATGGGGTTTCACCATGTTAGTCAACCTGGTTTTGAACTCCTGGCCTCAAATGATTCGCCCACCTCACCCTCCCAATGTTCTGGGATTACAGGCCTGAGCCACTGCACCCGGCCTGATACTAGATCTTTCATCTAGAATTTTAGAAAAGGGCAAAGTTATGAAATGATAAATCTGAGTGGCATCTACAGATATTCAAGCAAACAATAACAAATATATTCCTATATTCAAGATGAAAACCCCGGAGCATGATGGCATATTGTAAGGAAATTTCTATGAGAATCTAGGTGATGCTTTACCTCAAAGAGCTACTTTCTAGGAGCCAGTTGAAAAATAGTTAAATAAAAGCAAAAACACTAAGCCATATTTGTAACTGCTTTATTGAAAGTTTTTCTCAACAGCCAGGGGAAATGGTAGTTACAGCCCCGTTCATTGTCTGGCACACGTAAAGGGTGTCCACGTGTGAGGTGGCTGCCTCAGTCCATTCGGGTTGCCATAACAAATTGGCATAGACTCTGTGGCTTATAAACAACAGTCATTTATTCCTCACAGTTCTGGAAGCTGGGAAGTCCCAAATCAAGGTGCTGACAAATTCAATGTCAGGGCCCACTTCCTGGTTCACAGATGAAGCCTCTGACTGTGTCCTCACATGGACAAGGAGGAATGCAGATCTCAGGGCCTCTTTTGTAAGGGCACTAATCCCATTCATGAGAGCTGCATTCTCATGACTGATCATGTCTCAAAGGCCCCTCCTTCTAATGCCATCACTTGGGGGTTAGGATTCGACATATGAGTTTTGGGGGAACAAAAACATTCAGACCGTAGCAGCAGTGCTCACAGACCCACTGTCCCCACTCAGTGATCACATCAGTCCTTCATTGGTTCAGCTCAGCTTTGGCCTTACCCAGGGTCCCTTGGCATCCAAGGGTCCCTTCAAGCTAACCAGGCACCCAGCACCCAAGGATGGCAGCAGAACCAGTTATGCAGGCCTGCTAGGCACCTCTGCCTATTGGAAAGTAAGTTCATTCTTATGGTGTAGAGTAGGTAACAGTGTAAGATGAAATCACATCTGATTCTCCTCTCCATGCCGTCAGCTGGCACTGCCTGACTGCCATGGGCTGGCCTCCAGAATTGTTCTTCTCCTCACTATTCCCCCCACCCTCCATCCACAAGGACCCCCTTACACACTGTCTGCCCTCAATCCCAAGGCTGTATTCTCTATTGTCACTAGGTCTTATAATCTGTTAAAACCAACTCCCAAGTCATTAGCCACCAAAAAACATTTTTGCTTTTTCTCAAGAGAGAGGAGAGAGGCAACGTCCCCATTCCAAAGCAGCAGAGAAAGGAAAGAAGCAACTCCCTACCATACGGACATTGTTGTTTCCATGGTAACCCTGGTTAAACACTGACATCCTTCTACATGTACATTATCTCATTTAACCAAAATCAACCCTAGGAGGCAGATATTGTTCTTCTCCATCCGTTTCCAGGTGAAGAAACTGAGATGGAGAGGAGCCAGTGACAGCCTGAGAGTGGCTGGAACTGGAAGCCAGGTCTGTCATCTCCATGGGCTGTACAGGCTCTTGACCCCACTCCTTCCTGCCACCATCTGATTCCCATTTCAGCAGCCGCCCTGACAAAGTCATCTGAAAACTGATAAAGGGAAATCTCTAGGTGCCAGAGTCTAGAAAAAGCACAGTCCATTGGCTGATCAGTTTCTCTCAGCCACTTCCCTGTGGGAGTCAGACTTCTTTCATTGGGCAGCTGGGTGTTCATCACGAAGACCAGCAGCTCAGGTGCATCTGCGGCTCGGCTGTCTGTAGCATCCTTGCATGGCCTCATTATGACAATCAAGTTCCCTTACAGCTGCTCCCAAGGCTATGGCAGGGTCAGAAAAAGGAACTCAAGGCTACCCTTTGCTGGTGACAATTGTCCCACTCTTTTAAAAAACAGTCATAAATCTTTAGACATTCCTAAGGCTCCCTCCTATTTTGAATTTTGGGCAGTTGCAGATGAAAGCCATGTGAGTTTTAG
The DNA here is from genome assembly GCF_049354715.1 of Callithrix jacchus. NCBI lineage: Eukaryota > Metazoa > Chordata > Mammalia > Primates > Cebidae > Callithrix > Callithrix jacchus. The sequence goes on from NC_133502.1 coordinate 76,640,761, forward strand.
ACATTTACACTTAACTATCTTGTGTTCTCTAACAAGACAGGGTGCACTGATGAAAGGAAAGGTGATGCCTACATAAATGGCTTGGGCAAGATGTCAGAAAACGTCCATCAAAAAGATAAATGATGGCGAGGTGTGGTGGCTCATGCCTGTAATGCCAGCAATTTGGGAGACAGAGGCAGGAGGATTGCTTGAGGCCAGGAGTTTGAGGCTGCAGTGAGCTATGATCATACCACTGTACTCCAGACTAGGCAAGACAGTGAGATTCTGTCTCAAAAGAAAAAAATGATAAAGATAATAATAAAAGTAATAAAATATAGGTAACATTCATTCAGCACTTACTATATGTTAGCCACTATCCTAAGCATTTTATATGTATTAACTAATCTGTTCTCCAAATGTTACTATGAATCAGTTACTAATCTTATGGTCCCATTTTTCAGGCAAAGAAACTGAAACAAGAGGTTAAATAACTTGTCCAAAGGTCGCAAAACTACCAAGAGGCAAACCTTAGATTTAAGCTCATGTAGGCTGGATCCATTAAGCATTTAAATGCTAGGATAGGCCAGGTGCAGTGGTTTTCACCTGTAATCCCAGCATTTTGGGAGGCTGAGGTGGGCGGATCACTTGAGGTCAGGAGTTAGAGAACAGCCTGACCAACATGGTGAAACCCTGTCTCTATTAAAAATGCAAAAGTTAGACAGGCGTGGTGGCAGGTGCCTGTAGTTCCAGCTACTAGGGAGACTGAGGCGGAGAATCGCTTGAACCTGGGAGGCTGAAGTTACAGTGAGCCAAGATCGCACCACTGCACTCCAGCTTGGGCAACAAAGCTAGACTCTGTCTCAGAAAAACAAAAATTCTGAAAAGATTATAGCTCAAAACTAGAATTATGTAGTTACTGGAGAGAGCCATAGCTATTACTGATGAAAGTATACAACATGTTGGTTATTATAATAATACACAAACTAGGAAAGGGAGAGTAATTGCTTGTAATAGATCAGATACACAGAGAACTAGTGCCTTCATTTCACAGCCGACATGTATCATGAAGACCCATGCAGTGCTGACTCGTGCCTCTAACCTCAGATTCCTCACCAGGAGCAGAAAGCTCAGTGGGTCTCTGGGCTAGGATTCTGGAACATTCTCTTACGAGGAGCAGGTGTTTTCTGATAATCTTGAAATCTGGTGAAAACTCCATGGATGTCTGATTTAATTTGTGTTTTCATAAACCTTACCCCAGACTGAAATTCCTGCAGGCCCATGAAGAAAGTGGTGTTCAATTCTCCTCTGTGCCAGCCCAGAATGCCTAACAGAAGTCTGAGAAAAGACCAGTAACAGTCTTTTGGGGAGGGCAAAGAAAAAAAACAGAATTAGCAATTCAGGCAGGCAAAGGGACGGATGGGTGTGCCGGTTTGCAAAAGCATTCTGGTGCAATGAGCCCGGCCCCCCTTCCCCCAATGTATAGAGCTTCAGAAGTATCCTGCTAATGCTTGTAAATCTTCAAATCTTTCTGAATGTCAGGTTAAAAAATATCATTTCCTAGTCTCCCTGTCCTGCGTCTGTCCAGCGTTGAATGCTCTAGCGAAGATAATGCAGCAACTTGGGCCTACTGCTCCACAGAGCTGAACTGCAGCTTCATAAACCTGCCATGTGAATCCATGATGTCATCTGTTCCCTCCGAGTTTGGGCTCCTGAGCCCCAGACCACCCACGCTGGCAGCCTATTCTCTCCCCGCGTCGTCAGGGAGAGACCTGCCTTTATAAATGATTCGAGGTCGAAACAGAGGACGAGGACGTAGCTTGAATTGTTATACAAAAATGCTGCCAGCGACAGCGATAAGCGTTTGGACGTGTCGATGTGGTGATTTTTTTCTCATTTGAGCTCGGAAATTCTCTCTAACAGACGGTGTAAAGGCTGAGAGACAGAGTGAGGCAAGGGAGGTTTCAGAAACAGGCCTGAGACGCTGTAACAGACAGCAAGTAAGAGGGAAAAAGAAGTAAAATGTTGGCAGCCTTGGAAATATTGGGGGGTTCAGTAATTAGATCATCAACGATTTAGATTCACATTTAGATGACTTTTTTTTCCCCTACTCTTGGTTAGAAGAAGATTGTAGTAGGGGAGGGCTGTGTCTATATTGCATTTTTCAAAACAATTTGCAGCTATAAGGAAACTGGGGCATTTGGGGCTTTTGAATATTTTTGCCTAATCTTTAGTTGAAAAGGAGAAAGAAGCTCATTTGGGACCACAGAGTGTGAAGAGCACCACGAAGGCCCATGTACAAGGTATCCATGCTGCCATCAGCCTCTGAGAGGCAAATGAGGCCCCGTGACAGTGTAAGCCTTGAGCAGTGAAGGGGCTTGTCTGCTCTTTTCCCATGGGGGAGCAGACATGTGAAATATCGGGGCAGGGAAGGAATATAATCAGATTTCTAAATTTGTAATACTGAAGACATGCTTGATGGAAATAAATTAACATGGAAACTCAAAAGCCAGTTCAGTGATGTTTCCGCTAAAGGAATAAGTCATGCCAAGGTTGGGGATGCAACCTCTCTAGGCTATGCACGACTTTGGCGGTCTGATGAAGCTTATGGGTGACTTCATAAAATAGTGTTTTTATATTAATTTAGTAGAATACACAGGATTATCTAGGCAATCAATTATATCGAAATGCATCTATCAGAATATTAAGACAGTCAATATATATTTTAGTATGTGTGCTTCTTTACTGACTCTTAAATAACAAGATCTGGTGCTGAGTTTAGTAACTACTATAATTCTGAAGTACTGAAGAGCAAAAACCAATCTTTTCAGATCTCTGTAGCAATTGTATAGGATATGAAAAGATCTGAGATTTCTACTGGTGACAAAGTCACAGGTAGAGTGCTCTTACAGTTGTGGCTGGTCACATATAATTGAAGGAAATGCTGAATTTCAGCTAGAGGTCAAAAGTAGAGATATATACATTTTTTCTTACTCAAGTTCATGGATGCCCCTGTCACAAGCTCCTATTCTAAGAAAGATGGATCCAGGCAGCCCGGTCAGGCTTGGTGATGAAGACTGGAGCACTGAAGAGGAGAGGCGAGTCAGTTACATCTAGTGAAGTGTGTGATCTACTTGTCTCTTAAAATCTTTTTCTAAATAAAAAATTTGAAAGAGTTGTTTCCCCAAAATCTCTGAGCTACTGGGGCACAAGAAACTATTCTCTGAGGCCTCTGTGACATTTTGTAAAGCAAATGCATGTTCTCCTTGTGTTTGGAGTAGAACACCAACGGGAAGCCCTGATGAGAGAAGGCTGTGGTGCCAGGGGAGGGCAATGGCCCTGCAATCCCTGATCAAAGTTTTAGCAGCACGTGGCCAAAATGGCAGTATCCAGTAGAGAAGGAATAGGCAGAAGAAACAAAAGGAAATGGATAAAAACCCTGAGGTATCTCGGTTGGGCCTATTAGACCGGTTTTTGACCATATGTGAGTGTACTTCTGGAAAGCCTTGGAAATTCATAGGGTGAAAAAGGCTTCTAGCTCGGGTCCTGCATTTGCAGGAAAAGATAATGGGAGGATTGTGGGTGGGCTTTGTTGGTCACCTAACTGCATTCATTTCACTTTCACCCTCTCTTCCCCTTCCTAACAGTGCTGGGATCTTCTCCTTCATCTGCCCCTCCTCTACCCAGCCCATGTCATCTCTGCTTTGGTGGAAGCTTCGGGAGAAGAGGATGATTGACTGAAGTCATGCTCTAGTCTCCTGGACACAGTTATTGGTTGAGGGGTGGACATGTGACCTCAGCTGATACAATTAAAGTGACTTTCAGACTCTCACTAGGAAGGCTGGGCAGAAGCATTCTCTTTGTCCCTGAATTCGCAGGGTGTAGATGTGAAGCCTGAACCAACCGTGGCATGTTGCTATTGATCAGGGAGGCCGGCGCAGGGATAACACTAAGGGCCAAGCAGGACGCGGCCAAAGGCATCTCAGAGAAGTGAGCCAGGGTCCCTGAATGAAACAAACCCCAAAATACAGCCCACAGTTGGATTTCCAGGGACACGATTCAATGGATTCCCCTTTTACTTAAACTAGTTTGAATTGGGCTTTCTTCTACCACAGCTCAAAGTATCCTAAGTGAGAGAGCAGGATTCCTAGCCTAACCTAAGTTTGCAGTCATGAAGCATTATATTCTCCAAGGAGTTTCCAGCATTTTCCAAAGTTTCGCTCACAGGTTTACTGCTCTGTCTGCTCTTCCACATGACATCTTCATGTGGTTCAGGTAGGCTGTGTCTCTCAGGGTCCAAACTTCCTGAGAGCAAATTCTCAGCTCCATCGCTAACATGACCTAGACAGGACACTTTGCCACTCTGAGCTGTAATGTTCCTATCTGTAAAATTAAGCCACAGATGTAAATGATTAAAGTAACTGATCCCCAAAGTCTTTTCCACCTAACAGAGATCCAAGAACATCACTAAGGGGAGGAGTAGGTTTAATATTCACCCGGTTTGACTTATGGCTTGAAAAAGTATTTACCCTTCTAGGATATATTCAGAACTGTGTTAATATTAGAGAACTGAGGATTTCATATGACCATGAATGTTAGTAGCCCAGGGGATATAAAGTGTCATATTTATAGGTTTTCTGTCATTTACAAGTCATTCAGGAAGTTCTGTATACCAAGAATTATAGTAAGCAGCAAGTATATAGAAACAACAGAATGATACAGTCTTTGTCTTTAGGGAGCTTCCAATTTGGCAAGGGAGACAACAGGACTGCTCTGGAAAGTTATGTAGCATATGCACTGATCAACTCTGAGAGGGTTGCCTTTCAAGCCAATATCTCTGTAAAAGCTCAGGAAGACAAACAAGTAAACTCTAATAATTGGCTGGGTGCGGTGGTTCAAGCCTGTAATCCCAGCATTTTGGGAGGCTGAGGTGGGTGGATCACAAGGTCAAGAGATCGAGACCATCCTGGTCAACATGGTGAAACCCCGTCTCTACTAAAGATACAAAAAATTGATTTTGGAGGACTCAAGATGGCACTGTGAGAACAACCCAGGATTGGAGCTCTCCTTGAATCCGCGGAGAGGTGAGTCGGAGCTGCATTTCCAGACTGATCTTAGTTACCCACAGAACGGGGAAATTCCCAAGTATAAAGGAGACGCGGGACACCAGGCAGTACCTCTGCCTGGTGAAGCCGGCAGCCAGGGTGGCGGCAGCCAGCCCCACCCAGCGCTCCCCACAGGGCGCACTTGTCCAGGTGCCCTGCTGAACCGGCAACCTGAGACTTGAGAGGGCTCGACTTGAGACTGAACAAGACTTGGACAGTGGGCCAGCCCAGGGGATTGCAGGGACGGAGCGTTTGGGCTAGCCCAGTGGGACGAACAAAACCGCGATTTCAAACGATCCCCGTCCAGACAGGCTGAGACGCTCTGTGGGGGAGGGGCGTCCACCATTACGGAGGCAACCCGCCCCAACTGAGATACACGCCCACTGCTGACGCAGCCAGCCGTTGCCGAGGCAACGCGTCCCTACTGAGATACACGCCCACTGCTGACACAGCCTGCCATTGCCGAGGCAACCCGCTACAACAGAGAGACTCTGCCACAGGGCGTGGTGGAGACCACAGCAGAACAGCAGAGCCTGCAGCAACAGGGCAAACCACACAACAGCAGGACAGAGCCTCGGTAGGCAAACAGTGGCTAGTCTGCCCCCTAGCTGGATAGGACACCTCAACAGACATCCAAAAATAAAGCGTGAACCCCCCAACACAGAGTATTTGAGAAAAAAAGGCTTTTTTTAATGAGCTCTGTTGCAGCAGAATCAAACATAGCAGCCTAACAGCCCTGAATGAACAACAGAGCTCACAGCTCAGCAATTGAGCTCCTATAAAGTACAGACTGTCTCCTCAAGCAGCTCCCTGACCCCTCTATATCCAAAAGACTGACATTTGGCAGGCATCATCATGGGACAAAGATAGCAGAAAAAGAAACTGGTAGCATCCCTCACTGTGCCACAGCTTCTAGAGGTGCACCCCAGACAAGCAGGGCCTGGAGTGGACCTCAGCAGTCGTACAGCGAAGGGGCTAAACTGGTAGAAGGAAAACAAAGTAACAGAAATACTTCATCATCAACAATCTGGGTGTCCACTCAGAGACCCAATCAAAAAGTCAGCAACGACACAGACGACAAGCAGATAAATCCACAAAGATGGGAAGAAACCAGCAAAAAAAGGAAGAAAACACCTGAAACCAGAACACCTCGCCTCCTAAAAAGGACCAAAACTCCTCACCAGCAAGGGAACAAAGCTGGACGGAGAATGACTGTGACGAAATGACGGAATTAGACTTCAGAAGGTGGACAATGAGAAACTTTTCTGAGCTAAAAGAACATGTATTAAATCAATGCAAAGAAACAAAGGAACTTGAAAAAAGATATGAGGAAATGATAACAAGAATGGATAACTTAGAGAGGAATATGAATGAATTAAAGGAGCTGAAAAACACAATACGAGAACTTCGCGAAGCATGCACAAGTTTCAATAGCCGAATTGACCAAGCAGAAGAAAGAATATCTGAAGTCGAAGACCAACTCAATGAAATAAAACGAGAAACCAAGATTAGAGAAAAAAGCGCAAAAAGGAATGAACAAAGTCTCCAAGAAATGTGGGACTATGTGAAGAGACCTAACCTACGTTTGATAGGCGTACCAGAATGTGATGAAGAGAATGAATCCAAGCTGGAAAAAACTCTTCAGGACATCATCCAGAAAAATTTCCCCCACCTAGCAAGACAGGCCAACACTCAAATGCAGGAAATACAGAGAACACCACAAAGATATTCCGCAAGAAGAGCAACCCCAAGGCACATAATCATCAGATTCAACAAGGTTGAAATAAAAAAGAAAATACTAAGGGCAGCCAGAGAGAAAGGTTGGTCACCCACAAAGGGAAGCCCATCAGACTCACAGCAGATCTCTCGGCAGAAACACTACAAGCCAGAAGAGAGTGGGGGCCAATATTCAACATTCTTAAAGAAAAGAACTTTCAACCCAGAATTTCATATCCAGCCAAACTGAGCTTCAGAAGTGAAGGAAAAATAAAATCCTTTGCGAACAAGCAAGTACTCAGAGATTTTGTCACCACCAGGCCTGCTTTACAAGAGCTCCTAAAAGAGGCACTACACATAGAAAGGAACAACCAGTACCAGCCATTCCAAAATCACACTAAATGCTAAAGAGCATCAACATAATGAAGAATCTACAACAACTAATGGGCAAAACAGCCACTTAGCATCAAAATGGCAGTATCAAATTCACACATAACAATATTAACCCTAAATGTAAATGGACTAAGTGCACCAATCAAAAGACACAGACTGGCAAATTGGATAAAAAGCCAAAACCCATCAGTGTGCTGTATCCAGGAAACCCATCTCACATGCAAGGATACACAAAGGCTCAAAATAAAGGGATGGAGGAAGATTTACCAAGCAAATGGAGAGCAAAAGAAAGCAGGAGTTGCAATTCTCATCTGTGATAAAATAGACTTTAAAGCAACAAAGATCAAAAGAGACAAAGCAGGCCATTACATAATGGTAAAAGGATCGATACAACAAAAAGAGCTAATGATCATGAACATATATGGACCCAATACAGGAGCACCCAGATACATAAGGCAAGTTCTTAATGACTTATAAAGAGACTTAGACTCCCACACAATAATAGTGGGAGACTTTAACACTCCACTGTCAATATTAGACAGATCAACCAGACAGAAAATCAACAAGGATATCCAGGGCTTGAACTCAGACCTGGAGCAAGCAAACCTGATAGACATTTACAGAACTCTCCACCCCAAATCCACAGAATACACATTCTTCTCAGCACCACATCACACCTACTCTAAAATTGACCACATAATTGGAAGTAAAGCACTGCTCAACAAATGCAAAACAACTGAAATCATAACGAACAGCCTCTCAGACCATAGTGCAATCAAGTTAGAACTCAGAATACAGAAACCAACCCAGAACCGCACAGCTTCATGGAAACTGAACAACTGGCTCTTGAGTGTTGACTGGGTAAACAATGAAATGAAGGCAGAAATAAAGAAGTTCTTCGAAACCAATGAGAACGAAGACACAACATGCCAGAACCTCTGGGACACATTTAAAGCAGTCTCTAGAGGAAAGTATATAGCACTAAGTGCCCATATGAGGAGAATGGAGAGATCCAAAATTGACACCCTATCGTCAAAATTGAAAGAGCTAGAGGAGCAAGATCAAAAAAACTCAAAACCTAGCAGAAGACAAGAAATAACTAAGATCAGAGCAGAACTGAAGGAGATTGAGACACGAAAAACCCTTCAAAAAATCAATAAATCCAAGAGCTGGTTTTTTTAAAAGATCAACAAAATAGACAGACCACTAGCCAGATTGATTAAAAATAAAAGAGAGAACAACCAAATAGATGCAATAAAAAATGATAAAGGGGAAATCACCACATATTTTACAAAAATTCAAACCATCATCAGAGAATATTACAAACAATTCTATGCACATAAACTAGTAAACCTGGAAGAAATGGATAAATTCTTGGACTCCTGTGTCCTCCCAAGCCTAAACCAGGAGGAAGCTGAAACTATGAATAGACCAATAACAAGGTCAGAAGTCGAGGCAGCAATTAAGAGCCTACCACTCAAAAAAAGCCCAGGTCCAGACTGATTCACAGTCGAATTCTACCAGACACACAAAGAGGAGCTGGTACCATTCCTTCTAAAACTATTTCAAACAATCCAAAAAGAGGGAAGCCTTCCCAAATCATTTTACGAGACCAACATCATTCTGATACCAAAACTCGGCAGAGACCCAACAAGAAAAGAAAACTTCAGGCCAATATCCATGATGAACATAGATGCAAAAATCTTCAAAAAAATATTGGCAAGATGATTGCAACAGCAAATCAAAAAACTTACCCATCATGATCAAGTAGGATTCATCCCGGGGATGCAAGGCTGGTTCAACATACACAAGTCTATCAACGTAATTCACCACATAAACAGAACCAAAAACAAAAACCACATGATTATCTCAATTGACGCAGAGAAGGCATTTGACAAAATTCAACAGCGCTTTATGCTAAAAACCCTCAATAAACTCGGTATCAATGGAACGTATCTCAAAGTAATAAAAGCTATTTATGACAAACCAACAGCCAATATCATACTGAATGGGCAAAAACTGGAAGCATTCCCTTTGAAATCTTGCACTAGACAAGGATGCCCTCTCTCACCACTCCTATTCAATATAGTACTGGAAGTTCTAGCCAGAGCAATCAGGCAAGAAAAAGAAATAAAGTGTATTCAAATAGGAAAGGTGGAAGCCAAATTGTCTCTATTTGCAGACGACATGATAGTATACCTAGAAGACCCCATCACCTCAGCCAAAAACTCCTGAAACTGATAAGCAACTTCAACAAAGTCTCAGGATATAAAATCAATGTGCAAAAATCACAAGCATTCCTCTACACCAATAACAGACTTACAGAAAGCCAAATCAAGAACGAACTGCCATTCACAATTGCTACAAAAAGAATAAAATACCTTGGAATACAACTCACAAGGAATGTAAGGGACCTCTTCAAGGAGAACTACAAACCACTGCTCAACGAAATCAGAGAGGACACAAACAGATGGAGAAACATTCCATGTTCATGGTTAGGAAGAATTAATATTGTAAAAATGGCTATACTGCCCAAAGTAATTTACAGAATCAACGCTATCCCCATCAAGCTACCATTGACTTTCTTCACAAAACTGGAAAAAACCACCATGAACTTCATATGGAACCAAAAGAGAGCCCGCATAACCAAGTCAATTCTAAGCAAAAAGAACACAGTGGGGGGCATCACACTACCGGATTTCAAACTATACTACAAGGCTACAGTAATCAAAACAGCATGGTACTGGTACCAAAACAGAGATATAGACCAATGGAACAAAACAGAGGCACCGGAGGCAACACAACACATCTACAACTATACAATCTTTGATAAATGTGACAAAAACAAGCAAGGGGTAAAGGATTCCCTGTTTAACAAATGGTGTTGGGAAAACTGGCTAGCCATTTGCAGAAAGCAGAAACTGGACCCCTTCCTGACACCTTACACTAAAATTAACTCCAGATGGATTAAAGACTTAAACATAAGACCTGGCACCATAAAAACCCTAGAAGGAAATCTAGGCAAAACCATCCAGGACATAGGAGTAGGCAAGGACTTCATGAACAAAACACCAAAAGCATTGGCAACAAAAGCTTAAATAGACAAATGGGACCTAATCAAACACCACAGCTTCTGCACGGCAAAAGAAACAGTCACTAGAGTGAATCGGCAACCAACAGAATGGGAAAAAATTTTTGCAGTTTACCCATCTGACAAAGGGCTGATATCCAGAATTTACAAAGAACTCAAACAGATTTACAGGAAAAAAACAAACAAGCCCATTCAAAAGTGGGCAAAGGATATGAACAGACAGTTTACGAAAGAAGGCATATATGAGGCCAACAATCATATGAAAAAATGCTCATCGTCACTGGTCATCAGAGAGATGCAAATCAAAACCACATTGAGATACCATCTCACGCCAGTTAGAATGGCGATCATTAAAAAATCTGGAGACAACAGATGCTGGAGAGGATGTGGAGAAAAAGGAACACTTTTACACTGTTTGTGGGAGTGTAAATTAGTTCAACCATTGTGGAAGACAGTGTGGCGATTCCTCAAGGCCTTAGAAATAGAAATTCCATTTGACCCAGCAATCCCATTACTGGGTATATATCCAAAAGACTATAAATCGTTCTACTATAAGGACACATGTACACGAATGTTCATTGCAGCACTGTTTACAATAGCAAAGACCTGGAATCAACCCAAATGCCCATTGATAATAGACTGGATTGGAAAAATGTGGCACATATACACCATGGAATATTATGCAGCAATCAGAAATGATGGGTTTGTGTCATTTGTAGGGACATGGATGAATCTGGAGAACATCATCCTCAGCAAACTGACACAAGAACAGAAAATGAAACACCGCATATTCTCACTCATAGGCGGGTGATGAAAAATGAGAACACATGGACACAGAAAGGGGAGTACTAAACACTGGGGTCTATTGGGGGGAAAAGGGGTGGGCCAGTGGGAGGGGGAGGTGGGGAGGGATAGCCTGGGGAGAAATGCCAAATGTGGGTGAAGGGGAGAAGGAAAGCAAAGCACACTGCCATGTGTGTACCTACGCAACTGTCTTGCATGCTCTGCTCATGTACCCCAAAAATTACAATCCAATAAAAAATTAAAAAGAAAAAAAAAAGATACAAAAAATTAGCTGGGCATGGTAGCACGTGCCTGTAATCCCAGCTACTCGGGAGGCTGAGACAGGAGAATTACCTGAACCCAGGAAGCGGAGGTTGTGGTGAGCCGAGATCGCACCATTGCACTCCAGCATGGGTAACAAGAGCGAAACTCCGTCTCAAAAAAAAAAACCTCTAATAATTATAAAAAGAACGAAATGTTAGACAGTAAATACTCTATGATTCTGTCTGTGTGAGGAAAGGATGGTGAGATAAGGTAGATCTGTCTATACTTAGAGATAATCTCAGTAAAGAGATGTAAGAAACATTCACAGAGGTTAACTCTGGGAAATTGGACTGAAGGGAACTTGGGATGCGGAAGAGGGAAACTCGTATTGAGTACTTTATATCCTTCTGTCCTATGAGAAAATTTGTTTCCTATAAGAAAATTTTACCATGTATCCAAACAAAACTTTCCAAAGCAAGCAATTCTAATCCAGTTGAATAAGTGCACTGCAGAGATACTCCTCATGCTCTAACATCATGGCAGTGAATCCAGTCTTGCTTCGGATAACCAGAGGATTCCCAGGGGAAAGGATGTTTTGATTGAGACTAAAAAGATGAATAGAAGGTATTCAATTGGAGAAGGAAGGGAAGAGCATCTCAGACAAAGGGAATTGCATATACAAAGCACAGAGGCAAAGGAGCTGGTTGCTTGTTCAAAAACTGAAATTTTGGTATAGCTGAAGCATAGAGGATGTATGGGAAACTGACAAGAGTCGGGGCTGCAGAGTTGGTGCAGGACCCAGTGTGCAATTATATTAAGACAGCTGGTGTGAGTCCACTGCAGGGTTTCAAGTAGGAAGAGACAAGTTTCTGCTTGGTTCTTAAATCATTCTCAGAGTAGTGCAGACACTAAGATGAGGAAGACACACGTGCACACATGCACCCACACATACATACACACATGCACCCACACATACATACACACACGCATATGTTCACATGCACCCACACATACATACATACACACATGCACTGACACATACATACACACATATGTTCACATGCACCCACACATACATACACACATGCATATGTGCACATGCACCCACACACATACATAAATACACACATGCACTGACACATACACACAGGCATATATTCACATGCACCCACATATACATACACATATGCATATGTGCACATGCACCCACACATACATACACACATGCACTCACACATACATAAGCACACATGTGATGCACCCACCCCTACACACATGCATATGCACACATGTTCACACAGGCACCCACACACATGCATATACACAGATGCACCCCATGTACAGACACACATGCATATGCACATGTGCACCCACACACACATACACACATGCATACGCACCCATGCACCCACAAATACATAAAAATGCATGCATATGCACACATGCACCCCCACACACGTACACAAATGCATATGCACACATGTGCACACATATAAAACCCACATCCCAATGTTATGGAAACGTCATCTTTCCTTATTCTTTTCACTTTCTTTTTCTTAGTCAGCTCTTTGATCTGCCTAGCACTGATGTTTGTTTATATTGTTAAGTACCTTTGCTTTTCTTTAAAATGTTTAACCAATTGTCCCATTACAACTAAGTTAATAAACTATCCTTTTTTTAATAACCTGAAATGCCACCTTTGTTATATATTAAATGTCTATAGCTTTCAGAGACAGCTTCTGAACACTTCAACTAAGTCATCTATTTTGTAACACGGTTTTCAAAATACTATAGTTTCATACTATTTGCTGACATCTGATAACTCCAGTGCTTCCTTATTATTTCCTTTTCCAAAACCTTAACTAGTTTCATAAATATTCTCTCAGATTAACTTTACAATCAGTCTGCTAAGTGAAAAGGAAGAAATCTCTGGAATTTTTCTTGAAAATGTATTTAATATAAAAACTAAAGTGGGCAGAACTTAGCGGTTAGTAGAATTTACCATTATAAATTCTTAAGTTCATTAAATCTAAAATTGCAAATGAATCAATGTATCACTTTTTAGAAGGCAATAATTGTTTTTAAAAGTATGCTTAGAAAAGAGCACAGAAACAGTTTTAAGTATGTGGGTTTTCCCCCAATCCATGTGTAAAAGGATCCTTCACCATGAATATCCCAGGACTTGGTGAAATAACAAGCACGGACCAGTGATAATTGCATTACCACCATGACCTATTTCCTCACAGCCTTCCAAGCATCAGCAAAACATCTCCTGAAACAGTCTCATTTACCTTTGAGAGAAACAGCTCCCCAGCAAAGCCACACCACCCTACTAACCTTTCAGGTGTGGGTTTTTTTTTTTTAAAGGGCATCTTCTCCACAGAACTCCAAAATAGTGTCTGCAGCCTGTGGACAGAGTCAGCCTTATATTTTAAGGGGTATGATTACATTTTTGATTAATGCAAAAGCCTCTTTCTGCTAGATGCAAAAATGACTTCATTCCCTGTCCAGCAAGTCATAAGGGAAAGAAATGGTTCTCTTTAGGACTTTAAACATATTACTTAATGTAATGACATCTGCCAAGCAAATGTTAGGAAAAGTACACTGAGCTCCGCGGCCAAATTCCATGGCAACAGCTGGCAATCACAGGTGTTGGCCAGGAAAGCCTCCAGTACTGCTTAAATGTTCCGGGGAGAGTTTTTTATTATTTTAAACACCACGTTTGAAAAGTGCTTAATTTGCTGGGACTCAAAACATTCCTCATGGGCAAACTGCAATATAAACAACGTTCCAGGAGAAAGTCATGTCAGCCTAATTTTTTATTTGCAAACAGGGTGGTTAGAAAACAAAGTGCTTACGCATTTTCTGACTGTGATGTTGCCATGAAGAATTTAGGAAGGCTATGAAGGAAAATAATTCTCTTCGTTAAGCCAACCATAGTGGGAGATCTTTGATATGAGCTGGGAGAGGCGGCCATTTCTAGACACACTCCATGGCTCTGTCCTGGGGGGATCAGTGTGAGGAATGGCAAGATCCATGGAAGAGACGTTGAAGATCCAACAGTAGAAAGGGTTTGAACCTTCAGGGTCCAGAAGTACTTTGAAGGTACCTCACTATACAACTCACATCTGTGGCAGGAGTTCCAGGCCCACTGCTGCGTGGCCCAAGTCTAAAGAGTGAAAAAAAAATCACCTAAAAGGGCAAAGCTCTTGGGTTCTGAATTCTACTTCACATAAAATCATATCTGAGAACGCGTGTGCTGCAGCCTCACCTGAGCGGAGGCTTGCCTGTGCAGGCACCTGATTTAATCTAGCTCCCACTGTTACACATGGCTTCATCCGTTCATTCATTCACGTATCAAATACTTGGTGAATAGCCACTGAATTCCATGAGCTGTGCTAAAGCAAAGGTACACAAGGGAAGCCAGACACATTCTTATCCTTGAGGGGCTGCGGCTGAGTGAGGGGACAGAGAAGTCAGAATAGTGACAGCTCAGAGGGATCATTAACTCCCAAAAGTCATGAATGGGAAGACTTTCCCAGGTCATGAGATTTCTCCATTCACCATGTCTATGCCTCACATTGCACTTCTAAAGACAGATCAAGTCCTTGGCATTAGGGATCAATCCACTTCATCCCTCTAACTCCAACAATCTGTGTGAAAATAAACCTATTATCCCACCTGGAAAAACCACCACATTCTTCAGGATTGTGCAAACTCAAGCTTCCCTCTCTGCTCACCGTCTGGGCCATGGAGACCAGCTGTGGCAGGAAAGAGTGAGGCTACCTCCATGTAGCAATGATGAGGCAGAGACATTGACTTCCGACAGCACTGAGTCCCAGGATAAGGCCACCTCAGGGCCAGCTCTACACCAACCCTTTCTGCATTTGGATATTTGGTTCAATAAATGCCCCGTCTCCTTTTATTTCTCCTTTTATTTTTGCTTAAACTAATTTTAATTGAGATTCTGTCATTTGTCACCAAGAGAGTGCTGTTTACTACATGTACCAAAATATGGATATGTGCAGGGGCAACACCAGCACTCAGGTAGGTGGGTGCACCGAACCCAGGGTGGGGGCCAGAGAGAGGCTTCCTGGAACACGAACTGTAACTAATTACAACTGGACCTCTGAGCAATTCTGTTCCATTGCTTTATTTCCTTTACAAAACAAACTCCCCTTCTCTTCCTTTCTCCACTGTTTCACACATGCATACACACACACACACACACACACACACACACACATTGATGGGACTCTAGTGGGGCAGGAACAGGAGATCAGTGTCCAGTGTTGCTCTCCCTGGCAATGGGAGTGAGCTGACCAATGAGCAGAGCTATGGAAGGAGGACATCTGGGAGTTCAGACGTAGGGCTGGCATTGTCGAGGTGCCATTGGTTTGTCCATGGATGGCAGAGGCAGTGGCAGGACCCAGCTCGTGCCACCTTTAGCAGGCTGTCGCCTGACCACACCAGCTCTGCGGTGGTCACCAGCCTGGCTTTTCCCTCCCAAGGACTATGCTGCCTCTGCTTATCTTCCCCAATCACTCCCCACCATCACTCCCCTGAAGAAAAGGGCCAAGGTCCTTCTTGAATGGCACAAGGACCCCGAAAAGCACTTTCAATGCAGGGAACCAGAGGTGCAAAAGCATGAGAGCATGAAGCATCATGTATATTATGTGTAGAGAATTTCAAATGGTACATTTGTGCTGAATTGTAAATGACCAGCAACCAGCAAGGTATGCATATGTAAGCTTCAAAGACCCCATCAAGGGAAAGTGTTTTGCAGTTGGAAAGTGTCTACCTATGCTATTTTCTATTATTACATGTTTCACAGGGTTGCTGTGGGACCCAAATGAGATCATACGCCTATAAAGTGACTCTGAAGGCTGGACAGCGTTGTACACATGTTAACTAATAGAGTGTGGGGTATGCCTAGGATATATTTCAGACCACAAAGGAATAGTAAAAATAAAAATAGCAGTGAATTTCTCTCAAATCCAGAGTATTAAATGTGTTTGCATATTGGGCATTTTAATTAAAATACTTCCTATCACCCCTTTACAGATAAATAAATGATTTCATTATCCATTAAAGTATTTCTTTGCTAGTAATTAATTAGACCACCAAGCTTCAGGCTGGGGACCTGAGAGTTATTTTTGTTGACTTACACATCACCAAAGCCACTCAATATGGCCTCTAAAATGTGGACATATGTATCCATGAATAGCTGGATAGATGAATATGTCTATAAATAATTTTTGGTTTTTAAATTTGTATCCATTACCTTTAGGACAGCATTACATCTCTCCTGAAATGCTGTAATGGTTCTTAGCTGCTTTCTCTGGCCCCAGTCTCCTACCTCTCTGCTCTCAAATCCATCATTTTCATAGCTGTTCAGAAGCTCAACAGCGTTTTAATTACTCCACCCAATTTGGCAATAATGTGGGTTCTCTCATTGTGAAAAGGCATAAAATAAGAGTAAAAAGCACAACCACAAGAAAAAAGAAGAAAAATAATTTATGCCAGGTGCTTTGATTATCTAGATAAATAAGAGAATTAGCTAAATCATCACTGGAATTAATAGGAAAATTTGATAATGTTGCTTGATATCAATAAATGCCAAAAGGACAATTATTTCCCTATCTACATGCAGTAACCAGACAGGCAGAATATGGCATGGAAAAGAAAAGCTGCTGATCTTTGGGATATCACAGAGGTACTGAGTATTGACCCTTTGGGCTCCAAATAATTCTGATTGTGCCTAGAGCCCCATAAAATCTCCCATGAAAGCAGCTTTTTGTTTCTGGTCACTCTCCACTAAGACAGAGGCCTGAGCCAGCTCCAAAGTCAAGGTGGGACACAGACATCTTGGCAGTCCTGTTATGTTTCCAAAAAAGACTAAAATAAAAGATGTGTACAGTGATGCTTCCCTGCCTCCTTCACAGACATACCTTTCTCTGCCTCCCTTGCAAAGCCATTTTAGCACCTGAGAACTCCATCTTTACAGACTATGAAGACGCAGCTTCACACGCATCTACCAGCTGTCCACTGGGGATGGTTTCCCCTGGACCCAATGGCAATCTTCTGCTGTTAAGAAGTATTTATATCTCTACCTCCTGCCAAATAACAGTGCTTGCAACTTTTAGCAAAAGATTGTTTTCAACTTTACCTATCAAATTGGAAAATCTTAAAGTGCCTGAATATCCACAGTGTTGCTAGGGATGGGAAGGTCTTCACAGATCAAGGCTTGAGTTGCAGGTTTTCATTGGCTTTGACCTTGCTTAAGCTAAGATCTGAAGAGCAACCAGATGTTCGGAATATAGGAGGGAGTGGAGCTGACAGAAGACAGTGGTCAGGGCAGAGAAAAGAGCCTGGTGGGGAAACAGGAGGTGCAAAGGACTCAATAGCAGGTGAATGTGCTGAAGGAGAAGCTCATGTCGCTGGCTGCTGAGAGAGCCAGGAGAGTGTGCATAAGTAGTAGGTCCTGAGCAGTGGGGAGAAGTTCTTTTTCTCTCCAGGTTTTGATTCCAATGAGGTGCCTGCTGTCTCTGCTGCTCCCCAAAAGGAACACGGATTGTGATGGCAACAGCTCTGAAGGGACCAAGAAATATTCCAGCCCCATTCGTCAAATGCCGAAACTCACAACTCCTGCCATTACAGCAAATCTCCAAAAGTAACCATATTCAGAGGAGCTGGCAGAAATTAATGAATTTTTAACTCTTGCGGGAGAATTTTGTGGGATTTTGTGGCATCTGTGTACAGAATACAAACTTTCTGTTCTAAGTGCTTGACCTCCCAGAGGCCAGCTTCAACAATGACCACGGATGGACTTAAAATGCCCAGGTTTCAAGTCAGCCATATGCAATGATACTATCAGTACATTAGTTATGTGAACCAGAAGTTTTTTTTTAAAGGCAATTCACTGCAGCCGCAGCATACAAATATTTTTAAAAGGAAACAAACTAGAGGTTAGATAGTAGACAGTTTTCTTTCCAATCTATCTTTCTAGTGCAGCCAGAAAATAAAAAGCTAAAATCTTGTGCTCCAAAAACATTGAACAATACAGAGCAAGTCTCAAAATGCACGAAGTGAAAACTTGATGATCAAACAGCATACTAAGTACAATTTTTATATGATGACACATGTACTATGAAAATATAAAACGCAGCAGGCAATACTCAAAATATTAACATTTGCTATCTCTGATAGGCATGGTTTTAGGTGGTTTGCTTTTCTTATTACCCTTTTCTGTTTTTGTTCAAGTGTTTAAAAATAAACATGTAATATTGTTACAGTCAGGGAAAAAAGTAAGAATATTCATAACAGCCTATATTTTACATGGCAATGAGTATTCCCGAACTGAATCACACAGCGGTCTTCGTGCAAATAAACGAAGGGCCAATTTTCCTGAGTGTTTGAGAAAAATAAAATTTTTCTGTGAGATTTATCTGTCCATGTCTTTGAGCATGAAAACACAGACATAAATACACATATTTTTCTCTGTTGTGCAGCCCTAGAATATTTGGGCGTTTGGCTCCAAGTCTGAAATTCCAGTTGTTGCCTCCAAATCTGAGAGCCCTTTACATCCGTGAAACACAAGCTGCAGCTCCCCTGGGAGTACACGCTCCTCAGCTTCCTGCCTCATCGAAAAGAAAACTGCCCTGGTGTTCACAGCCCTCACCACCAGAGCCAGCAAATGAGAACAGCTTGGAAAAACAGCGAGATGCTTGCAATCGTTTGTTTGGTGTCTCAGAAAATAAAATGCATCTTTCTTCACCAGATAAGAGTCATCGTTTTCAGATGGTTTTGGAGAAGGGGTTATTCCCTGCATTGAATCTGGAAGGCTGGCTAGGTTTCCAGAACTGTGTTTTCATGGACATGAAGAAGAATTTTATGAGAAGTACAATTGTAGGGGGCTTGATTTCTATAGGATTTTTACCTCCTGCAGATTCTTCCAGCTGGACCCTTCTTCCAGATGTTTGTGAGACTTATTTAATCAGATTCTCCAGGGATGGGGCTCTGGCATCCGCTTTCACAAGGTTCACAGGTGATTCTGATGTATAGTGAAGTTCGAGAATGCCTGTTACGGCAGTATGACAAAGGGGGTCTTTGCGCAGGAAAACAACAGCAATGAAAGCACACATTGCATTTGCAGTAGAGATATTTAAAGGCAACCTTAAAATGATATTTTAAGAAGACTGTTGCCTTGGCTAGAAAGGGTTACATGCCATTATTTCACTTCATTCACAGATTCCTCTCACAGTCTGAATAGAAACAATGAAACAACCCAAAGGCACACTCAGCCAGGGCCCTAGGATGCCACATAAATCAGCTCAGGGCAAGCTGGCCCAAGTGAGGGTGAGTGCCGCAGAGGTGAAACAGCCCGTCTGGTGACCAAACGCTCTTTGCCCGTTAACTGCATGTGTTGACCTTGTGTGGGGACCTGGAGGGTCCAGCCACCACAGACAAGGGGGTCAACAGCCACTTGGCAGCCTCTTCACCCTAAGCAAGTGCTGAATTAAACACAACTAGCATTTAAACAGCTCAGCATCCTCCTGGAAAGCCACTCTGCAAGGTGAGGTGAACACATGCCGTGATTTGTAAATGGGGTTTAGGCCCATTGCCCAGGTGTAATTCTTAATAGCACCCCTTTCACACTCAGAAGTATCCTGGTTTTGTGAATAAATTGTATGATCAGCTGATTTCAAGCTCAAGGTGATGGCCTGTTGGCTTAGGGACCTGAGGTAGGGGAGGAGGGCTGGTTATTCCTCTACACTCCACCAAAACAGTTATGAAGCAGTTATAGTGCTGCCAGCACAGCCACGGCTCCCCCTCTTAGCAAGCAGCAAAAAGAATTCCTTGGGAAATTTCCCTCCTCTTCCTTTCTCCCCACCCTCTTACCCTCAAGATGTGTGTGTGTGTGTATGTATATATATATATATATATATATATATATATATATATATATTTAAATCTTTCAGTGTCTTTAATATCCATCATTGTCATCTGAGTAGCACAAGGCAGTAACTGTATGTCAATTTACACTTTGTAGCATACACTCTTTATTCCCAAATTACCCCAGTAACCCAAATAAGAAAGGAGAAAATGCACAAAGAATTACTGTGGCCATCTGGAATGCATAATGTGGAAAGATCTGCAATACATTACATGGTCTGGAAAGTGGCTGGTTGAATTCCAGAGAGCTCAGATAGACTTCAAAGTCTGGCTGCACATCAGTGAAACTGCTGATCTGCTCCAATGTTTAAAGTGGGTGTAGATGAATGAATTTATTACAGTTTTTATCTTCTGGGCTCAGATGGGGAAATGGGATCATAGTCAGGTTCTCCCTTAATTTCATGCTGAATTTTTTTCTTTGATTTTGTTTTTCTCCACCTTAATGCTGAACTATTGCTTAATTTTTCTTTTGAACTGAAACATATCTTTCTGAAAACTGACTGACATGCGTTAATAAAGTAACTCTGTAGAGACAAATGGCCTAATCATGAGATATTTTGCATAAGGGATCTCAATTACAAATATATATATATAAACTCCTGACTTCTCTCTCTCTCTCTCTCTCTCTCTCTCTCTCTCTCTCTCTCTCTCTCTCGCTCTCTCTCTCATGCTCTAATGGAGCAAGTCAATATATCTGAACTCAACTGCATGGAAGTTATTTCTAAAGTTGAATTTGGGTGATATCTAGTTATAGTTCCTTATAAGAAAGATGACTAAAAGCTGGACTCAGGAAATATTTGGGAATACTTGATTTTAGTCAAGTGTCTGCTATCAGGAACTCCCTTCAGGAAGGAATGAAAAAGCAATTCTTTAGGTTCAACAGCCTCACAATCCCTTTGAGAGGCAAGTATCTTCTCATCTCTGCCAACTTGGTTGCTTTTATCTTTATACAAATTTTTCTTGATCCTTGAAAAATCCTTAACAAATATGATTCCAAGCAAACTCCATAGCAAATGTCTGTACTCCCCAACTTCAAGAATGTCAGGTTCTATTTCTAAACTCTAAACACAACCTCATCAGCAATGAAGAAGTTTTTTTTTTTGTTTTTTTTTTTGAGATGGAGTTTCGCTTTTGTTACCCAGGCTGGAGTGCAATGGCGCGATCTTGGCTCACCACAACCTCCGCCTCCTGGGTTCAGGCAATTCTCCTGCCTCAGCCTCCTGAGTAGCTGGTATTACAGGCACGTGCCACCACGCCCAGCTAATTTTTTGTATCTTTAGTAGAGATGGGGTTTCACCATGTTGACCAGGATGGTCTCGATATCTTGACCTTGTGATCCACCTGCCTCGGCCTCCCAGAAGTATTTCTTTTAGATCTCTTATGAACATGGAAGGAAAGAATTATTTTTCACATGTACATAAGGGAAAGAAATATACTAAGAAGGTAAAGTTAGGAGTATCATGATAGCCTAAAGCTGTTGCTTTCCTTCTCTATTTTGCCATGTATCCATTATCAATTCCTTGGATTTTTATAGTGATTAGATTATCAAAACATAGCTGAAGTTTCTATTAAAATTTTCAAGACTAGCCCAGGACAAGACTAGCCCATGAACTTAGAAAAGGGAGTGAAGATATGAACTTTGTTAACTCAAGGGAATGAAGCTCTCATGTAGGCCAGGGATAAAGAAAACTGTGGGGGGCACAAGGGCTTCTAACAATTATATCATGAGAGTGTTTTCCAGTGCTCAAAGAATAGCATTAGCTAGAAGAGTTGCTAGAGGTCAGTGATGTTTATGGAAGGCTATACCTCAATATGCTGTCCAGCCATGTGTTATATTCCCAACCCAGTTCCACGATCAGACTTTTCAACAGTAGCTAACAGGCACCTGGTAGTGGTTTCCTAGGGCTGCCATAACAAGATAGCACAAACTGGGTGGCTCAAAATAAGAGAAATTGTTATATCTCATTTCTAGAGTCCAGAAGTCTGAAACCAAGGTGTCAGCAGGACCATGCTCCCTCCAAATCCTCTAGGAGAGGATCCTTCCTTGCCTCTTCCAGCCCTGGACTTTCTTTGGCTCCTGGCAGCATAACTTCAATCTCTGCCTCTGTTGTCACACGGCTGCCTTCTCCCCATGTGTCTCTACATGGCCTTCCCTCTCTGCGCCTCTCTGTGTCCAAGTTTTCTCTTCTTCTAAGAACATCAGTCACTGTAGGTTAAGGTCCATTGCTATGACCTCATCTGAACCCAGTTGTATCTGCAAAGACCCTATTTTTTAAATGAGGTCACACTCACTAAAACTAGGGGTTAGGACTTCAACATGTATTTCTGGAGTAGATGCAATTCAACCCATGACATGCTCCAAGATAAGAACAATTGAAGAATGAAGACAAGGATCATATCCTACAGAGCAGCCCTTAGCTCCTCCTCGATAGAAAGATTAATTCAACCTTGGAAAGCTAAAGACAAATAATTCTAGACAACTCTAGAGACTCTAGATAGCTCAAGAGTAGTGAAGAGAGAGGTCCTTCCATGTCTGCCTCAGTTATGGAATGATTGCAAATCAGGAAATATAAAGCTCACCAGCTCTGCCTTTCTCTGCAGAGCCATGTAAATGTGAGACATCACAAATTATGATTCACCTCTGAGTCACCCTGAGACAGGGCTGGAGAAGATGACCCTGGGACCCTCGATTGTATCTTAGATCATTTCAGCCCAATGTTGTTTTGATTAACAATCAGAGCTACAATTCTGCATCATGGCACAAGTAAAAAGTGTACTTTTTGAACACCACAGTTGAAAACCATACAGATGTGTTCCAAGAAGCAGATATGTGATCCTTGAAGGCAGGAATCATGGTAAACTCATCTTCATAGACCAGCCACCTGACAGGCACTCAAAGAAAGCTTCATTAATAAATAAAGTCCCCTTTTACTGGGAGCTTATGGTTATTAACTGACTTCCCAAGGAGTCAGAGCCAGGGATTTGAACTCAGGTCTTCTGCATCCCCACTGTGAGGTCTTTTACATCATACCAGAGGCTCACCAACTTTGGTGGGCAGGAAACTGCTGTGGGATGGGAGGGATTGTTAAAACACAGATTGATATATCTCCATCCCTTGATGAGAGCCCCTGGGTAAGGGTGGCCCCCATGTGCACGGCCCCTATGCCTGGGTCTTCTGACTCAGTAGGTCTGGAAGGGGGCGCTGATGCTTGCCACTGCTAACAGGTTTCAAGTGAGGCCAGTGCTATGGATGGACGGTCACACTTTGAGAACCACTGTGCACTGGTGAATATTAGGGTCACCTAGAGAGTTTTCTGATTTCATTGACGTGGGACAGGGCTTAACCACTGGCATATCCAGAAGTTAACCTGGTGATTTTGATGTGCAGCCTGAGCTGGAGGCTGTCCTTTGCTCCTCGGCCACCTGACAGTTGGACGCTGGTGTACATCAACCCCAAGCTCCACTTGGGCAGAAATAAGAGAACTGGTTACTCTCTGAGCATAACCAGGGCATCCTTGCCACCATGGTTCAGCTACTTCCCATCCCATACCTCCCCACTCACTGCCACCCTGTCCTTCAACAATTCTCTTAAGAGAAGGAAAAGAAATCTCTAAGAAAATGTATTTATCTTAGCATTCCCCCATTAACTCTAGCTCAAAGCTTGTGCATAGTAAATGCTCTAGTCCAGTACTGAATTGGATTCAGCTCAGACTTTGATCTCTGTTCCTAACACGAGCTATGCCAAGGGACTGATATTTTATTAGTCATTTATACTTTAGTATGAATGTGTTTTCATCCTTTTCATGAGACCGTGTCATAAAAATTACACAGCACAGTGTATGGTGACAGGGATGGGAAGTAGAAATTGCAATAATCAGTTCTACTGATCAACTTTCCCCCCCACTCAGGAAACATGAGCTCTGTTGAGTCATGTGGCTCATTCTGCTGCCTGTGAACTAGTGACTAAGGTGGGTTCAAAAGGAAAGGCTGGCGTAAGTAATGACTTTTTTCAGGAATTACATTTCAGTGTCCCTCATTAGCCCCCTGAAACATTCTTCTCTCTGCAAATTCTTACCCAAAGGTCTCTCACCCAGCAATGACTCCTTCTTCATTGAAAAATTTTCCATTTCACCCCCACATGGTTTTTGATTTCTGCACATTTTTTTTTTTTTTTTTTTTGCAGAAAGAAAGGCATCCTCCCTGTGGATTGCATTCAATCTTTAGGACGAGTTTTGCATGGTACCATGCCCTATAGGAACTTCATAAATAAAGAATCAAAGTTTTCCCTATGGTTCTAATTATCCAGTTGTATAATTCACACGTGGCAGCTGCTGCCTTCAAAGCCACCGGTTTCTGCAACCAAGAGGGGAGTCTGCTTTCCACCCAGGCAGCTCTGGGAGAAGTGTTAAGAAATGGCCTTGCCAGATGATGACCCTTTCAAAGGCGTAGATTCCTGTATTTTATCTCATTCCAAGTAAACTCCATTCTGAGTGGGGCATGTTCAGACGTAGATACAGACACAGAAAAAAATTATAGTGATGACATGGGACCATCAGATGATCTTCACAACGTCTAGAATTAATTGTTTAGTGAAAAAGGTGGAACATTTAGAACCAGCCTCAGCCTCAGAGGTCTCGTACTTGGGATGGGGACAGACCATGAACCCCGAGCTATGATAACATCAGCCATGTGGGGAAAGAAAGTACCTAGCACAGGGCCAAGCTCACAGCAGGTGCTCAAAATCTGTTGTTCCCCATTTGCCCTACTGTTCATCTTTTCATGGGCTATATCTGTAAGTAAAGACGCTACAGCTTCATTCAAACATCCATCCAGGATTTCACTGGAGCATTTTTCCTCCAGTCCCCCTCAAATCTTCCTGCTTTAAGTTTGTGTAGGAAGGCAGAAAAGCTATCCTTTCTCTTCTTCTCTATTCCTAAAAAAATTGTTTGACATGTCAGCATCCTTGGTTGATCTGTGAAAAGTAAGGAAAACACTGTCTACCCTGCCTGTACTTTGTAGTGATATTAAATTTATATAAAGCATATGAAAATGCTTTGGTACTGTTTAAGTCGACATATATAGGTATTGCTTGGGTATTGTCTAGGCCAACATATAACTTCCCAGCATCGCTGTGTTAGTTCAATTATGTATTGCCTTTTAACTGTATATGGAAACCACTCCTCATTGGGCCCTTCACACCTAGTGGTGTTTCTGTCCCTCCCCACATGCCCACCACACCAAGACCAAACCTCACTGCCATCAATTTCTCCCCTAACCCCCTATTCCTCAAGTGTCTTGACACACCTTGGAGTGGGGAAAAAGCTGGAGAAAATGTTTGCAATGTAAAAAACTGGCAAGAGACTCATAACAACCAGTATCATCCAATCAAACTGTCCACAGTACAGGAAGTGTTCTATATTTGCATTGTCCTGTACAGTAGCCGCTAGCCATATATGGCTAGGAAGACTGAAAAGTGCATATTTAATTTAACTTAATTAATGTAAATTTAATAGGTTACTGGCTACCATATTGAACAGCATGGACAGAGACTTTTAATGAACCTGTGCCTCATCTTAGAGATCCTACTGAAGTGCAGTTTCTGTTTTAGTAGGGGTGGGGGAGGGCCTGAGATTCTGCCTTTCTGACATGCTGCTGGGTGCCACTGCTGCTATTGGACCGGAGACCACACATAGCAAGGGTCTATCCTAGACTATTCAAAAAGCTTTTGGGCAGAGGCTATAACTTCATAGCCATGAGCCGGCCATCAATTTCCTGGGTATATATCCCAAAGATTCGTCACTCAGATCTGTAAGGGCTGGTATGAGAAGGCTGTGAAGGGGAAGCAGAGCTGAGCCAGGCAATCATCACTGGAGAGTGGATGAGTGAAACGTAATGGATGCACAGCACCAAGTTTGAGTCAGCACTGGGAAGCAATGTGTTTGACATGAATGTAGCAACATGGCTGGATCTCAGAGGTGATAGCACTGAGCAAAAAACTATGAATCTGCAAGACATATAACCCAATGACATGTTTATGAACTAAAACACCTGCTACACAATAAGAAGTCATGTTTTGTAAAAACACATACAGGCTGAGTACAGTGACTCACGCCTGTAATCCTAGCAATTTGGAGGGTTGAGCTGGGCAGATCCCTGGAGCCCAGGAGTTTGAGACGATCCTGGGCAACATAGCGAGATCCTCTCTCTAAAAAATGTAAAAATTATTTTTAAAAACCACATACAAATTTTAAAAATACATCTTAAACACTTTAGATTGATTGCTGATGGTGAGAGTGACATGGCAGAATGGGAGTGTGAAATGGGGATACCAAGGAAGAAATAAAGCAGGAAAATGCCTAGCATGGGCTGTGACAGTATGACATGTAGCACGGGGGAAGTCTGGGAGTCAGGGCCTCCCCCAGTTGGTGCCAGCTGCCTTACTCACCCTCTCTCCTACTGTGCCCCACGTCAACCCTCCCACAACTGCTGAGCCATTCCCTCGGACTCCTTTTTCCAGCCTGGAATCTCTCAAACTCTTGAACCCAGCAGCATCTATCTGAAGCTTAGGCTATCTTCTTTGGGAAACCTTCCCTGATCATCAAAACCAAAATGATCATCTCTTTCTCTGACATCCCGTTGCCCCTATATTCTGTACCTCCCCTTTGGCACAGATCACAGACTGACTTACATCAGTGGCTGATGTTGTATAAAGACATAAAACAAAGCCATGGAACAAATAGAGCAGTGACAATGAGGCCAGTCCCTGCTGGCTGGTCAGCTGGCTGAGCACAGAGTCAGCACCTCGTCTCTGCTTGGGATCCTCAGCAGCATCTACTGTCATATTTTTCAAAGACCTACCTAAAAAGCGCTGACTCAGTTAACCTCCGTCTTTAAAGCTACTTCTGTATGAAAAGAAAGTGCAGTATTTGCTTCTTACCCTGAGGGTAATGTACTTGAGAGGAAAATTCAGAGTTGAAGAAGTCAGGAGCTTTTGGGAAAACACAGTTTGCAGACCAATGTCACCAGTAACCCTTATAAATATTTTTATATATTTTAAACCAAAGCAATAAAGATAACATACTCAATAAAGATAAGGTCAATCATAATTTACATAACCTAAAATTATGTTACTTTAAGTGGCAGAAACTGCAATTACTTTCGAATCAACCTAATAATAATAATGAAGACAGTTAAATTCACTGCAATTTACCATTGCTTAGGGGCCAGAATTTCTTCAGGATATCTTCCTTCAGCAGTTTTAATGTGACCTTTGTAAATTTGGCATTCTTTGTTTATAAATACTGAGTATCTATTCTGTTTCCAGCTGTACACTCTGCAGGTTATAGAATCCCCATTTTATAGGTGAGGAAACAGAGAGTCAAATAAATAAAGGAATAAAGCAGTAAAGGAACTTCCTCAAGGCTGTCAGCTGGTTAGGAACAGCGCAATGTTTCAAACCAGGTTCATCTGACTCCCAAACGCATCCCCTATTATCTGCTTCCGCCCAGGAGTCTTCTAGTGCATCAGATTGTCGAAGCAAATGTCTATGGATGTTATGACTCTGAACACTCAAGTCACAAAACGACGTGGTTCATGACTCACATATATCAATGATTCTCAAATGTGCACGCACTTTTAGAACCATCTGTGATTGCGATGTAATTGGTCTAGGGGTAGGATCTGGGTATCATATCGTTTTAAGCTTCCAGGTGATTCTAATGTGTGTCCGGCATTGAAAACCACTGGCATTGACTCAAAAAATATACCTAGATGCAAATCCATATATGCCAGAATTTCTCTTATGGGAAGGGATTCATATAATACAGTTACCCTCAATCCTTTTTCCCCCCTTAACTTAACTCTTTGTAGTTAGAAGTTTCTTACTTTTGTTTCCAACATGCTTACATTTCCTGTCATCCCTCTCCAGCTTCTTCTTGCCTTTTTGGAAAACAAATACCAAAATTAGACATACTCTGTAAGGGCATGATAAATGCAGAATGTCATGCCAGTGATTTAAAAGCTACTAAGCAGGACTGCCTTAGTGAAGGTAAGCTGCCTGCTGTAACCAGTAATCCCCAGACTCAGTGGCTTAACAAAATAGAAGTTTGTTTCTCCCTCTCCCAATAATTCATCAGGCAGCCTTCCATGCAGAGACTCAGGGACCCAGGCTTTTCACATCTTGTGATTTTGCTGTCCTCTTATAGCTCAGATTCCTCTGCTGGATTGTGAATACCTGGACAACAAATGGGAAAGAGAGGTACAACAGAGAATCTCACCTTACAAGAAAGGATTTTAGGGCCAGTCCTAGAAAGTAGCACATTCTGTTTGCCTACACAGCATTTGGCCAGAATTTGGTCCAGAAATTGGCTACACCTAACTGCAAGGGAGGTCAAGAAATATAGTCTTGTTGTGTGCCCACAAGAAATATGAAATGGGTTTTAGTGTGCATACAGCATTCTCTGCCACAAGGGCCATTTAATCTCTCTAATATCAGGCTATACTTCTCCCATCAAATGCCTCATGTAGTTGTTTAGTCAAACTTAAATTCTAAAGAGAAATAAGTATAATATTTATTGAGGGCCTGCTATGTTGCAGGCATGAGCTGAGTAGGTTATGTATATTACGGCTCCCTCTCTTACTGTGCCTCCCGAAACCATGCAGAATGCCCTCTGCTCACTCTGCCAGTGTACATGGTCACCTCTGTTGTAAGGCATCAGAATGTCTCACTCTTTGGCATTCTTTAACACATGTTGGGGAAAAAACCAAAAAACAAAAACAAAAGTCTTTTGATGTCAAGATCTTTTTGGTCAGTTGTTACAGTTCTTAGTTTTCATTTTATCAAACACAGATTGCTATAGGATTAAGGTGGATTATCTCAGAGTGTTTCAAACTCTAATAAATCTGGGTGAGTGTTTTGGCCTCATTGGACAAAAAGTTTCTTCATTCATATTTCAAGTAAAATGGAGGGTTTTCTATTCTGTCTACCAGAAGAAAAGCTCTAGCCTGGGAATGTTTCATCACATGCTCAACCAAATTTCTCATTTCAAATCTGTTCCTACTCAATCTTACATATCCAGACACTGAATCCAACTTGCAGATCACCCCAAGTCTGTTTCTGTACTTTCTTAAAAAGGGTGGAAGGGGTAGATGGAAGAGATAAAACGCAAGGCTTTGCTTTAGACCTTCCATCCATTCAGCAAATTTTAGCCAAGTCTCATTTTGATCTGGACACAGAACTAGATGTCGGGAAAGGTGCAATGATGGAGAAGGCCTCAGAAATCACTGTTAAGAAGCTCTCAGTTTATTGTAGGGGTGGAATGCACAACCCACCCTGATATCTCATTATATCCATTCAAGGTATGCTAAAAGTTAAGAGTTATAGAGACACAGAGGAGGTAGATTTAAGTGTTACAGAGATGTAGGGGAAACTAACTCAGCTAAAGAAGAAGGAAATAAAGTGGCATTGGAAGTGGTATTTGAGGTGAACCTTAAGGAGTGGTGGCAGCTTTTAAAGCAGAGAAGAAGAGGAAAGGCATGCCAGGCAAAGGGAGTGGCATGATCAAAGGCACTTCTAGAAGCACATCACCTGGAATGGCCAGTAATTGGGTGACACTCAGATGTGGCATTCAGGGAGAGATTTTGCTAGTGGGAGAAGTAAGAAATCACTAAAGTTTGCTGCTGGTTTATTACTTTTTTGTTCATATCATTGTTGATGTTTTCTTTTAAAGAATAAATAGAAAGCATCTGGAGCTAGGAACCCATCAGTAAACTGCCACAATAGTCCTGAAAAGGAAATGATCAAGGACGACATAAGACCTATGGGGCCAGAGAGGAGCAGCAAGATATAAGAGACCTTTTGGAGATAGGACTGAAACAACCTGGTGTCTCAGAAGGATGAAGAAACAGGAGCAGTCAGCAACTCAGGATTCCCATGTCCCAGGACTCCCCTGTCCCAGGACTAGGCACTGGCAATGTGGTGGCAACATTAACCAACAGAGCATTGAGAGGGGACTTCTGGGAAGGAAGAGCAATAAAATTAATCAAGACAGGATTGAAGTTTGTATTAGTCCATTCTCACCTTGCTATAAAGAACTGCCCAAGACTGGATAATCTATAAAGAAAAGAAGTTTGATTGATTCACAGATCTGCATGGCTGGGGAGGCCTCAGGAAATTTACAATCATGGCAGAAAGGGAAGCAGACATGTCTTAAGTTGGCAGCAGGCAAGAGAGTGTGGGAAAGAAGCAAAGGGGAAAGAGCCCCTTACAAAACTATCAGATCTCATGAGAACTCACTCACTATCATGAGAACCGCATGGGGAACCACACCCATGATCCGGTCACCTCCTACGTGGTCCCTCCCTCAACACCTGGGGATTACAATTCAGGATGAGATTTGGGTGGAGTCACAAAGCCAGATGATATCAAAGCTGTAACAGAAAGCGGTCACGTAACGAGTTTCTCAGTGGGAGATTGTGGACGCCTCATGCCCTCTTGCAACACATATCAGAATGCTGACTGTGTCTTTTAATGGTGATTGTAATAATGTAGGAAGGGAATAATAGTTGTAAGAATAGGAATTTAAGAATCAGCCCTAGTTCTGAGCTGCCATTAGTTGTAAAACCATAAGAGACTTGTCCCTTAAATTCTGACTTACAGAATATTCATCAGTAAATTACAGCTGTTATAATAGGTAACCTCCAAAGCATGGTTCTAGGATCCTGTTCTGAGGACTGGTACTAATACATAATGAAAGGTCCACAAAGAAAAGAGGAAAAAAAATGTTATAGTATTATACAGATAAGTATTTAGGTAGAGAGAAAATAACTAGATAGCTAGATGATAGATGAAGAAAGAGCTGTAAGTTTGAAATTAAAGTTTTTGCTTTCTGGAAAGGACTTTCCTATACTTCCTATATTCCAATATATATTCTTACTCCATATTTGGTGTTAAAACGTTCTTTCTTTTGTAAAATAGTAGCAAGAGTAGATAGTAATTGCTTTAAACTTTCAATTTAAACCCTCAATTTTTTAAAATTACTTATTATACTTTAAGTTCTGGGGTACATGAGCAGATCGTGCAGGTTTGTTACATAGGTATACACATGCTGTGGTGGTGGTTTGCTGCATCCATTGCCCCGTCATCTACATTAGGTATTTCTTCTAATGCTATCCCTCCCCCATACCCCCACCCCCTGCAATTCCTCCCCTAGCCCCCCACCCCCCCAGGAGTAATATCTTGTTACTCTTCTCTGGCCCCATAGGTCTCATGCCATCCTTGATCATTTCCTTTTCAGGACTATTGTGGCAGTTTACTGATGGGTTCCTAGCTCCAGATGCTTTCTTTCTGCTTATTCTTTAGAAGAAAACATCAACAATGATATAAACAAAAAAGTAATAACACCAGCAGCAAACTTTAATGATTTCTTACTTCTCCCACTGGCAAAATCTCTCCCTGCCCTCCTCCCTGAGTGTGTGATGTTCCCCTCCCTGTGTCTGTGTGTTCTCATTGTTCAACACCCACTTATGAGTGAGAACATGTGGTGTTTGAAAACCCTCAAATTTTCTAGACATCTATGGTGCTTATGTTTTTTTTTCTCATTTAAAAAATCTTCTTAATCTGCACAATTCAATAGTGTGAGAGCCACTTACCTCAAATTTCTCCCGGCAGTAGGGCCAAAGGCCACTATGACACAGGGCTGTTTTCTTTTGACAGCCCTGACCCTGAACCACATGCTCACTCTGCCAGTGTGAAGGGATCCTTGTCTAGAGAGCACCATGGGCCTGCCCACTGATGAGGGTAAGACAATCCAACTCAACCCAGAAATTAGGGGATTTGCTTCTGAGGACCTTCAAAGAAACTCTACATTTCTTTTTCTGCCTTTCTTCTTTATTCTCTCACACACATCAAAAACCAAATAAAAGAAAAAGAAAGTCAAGAAAACAGTGGGAGGGGAGAAAATTTGTTCTCCAGATGATATTTCTGTTCATTCTAGGATGCTTTAAACCCACAGCTTCCCCAAAGCCCTCCCCGGCCTCCGACTGGAGCTGAACTGAGGTCTTCTGTTACATAGCCATGGAATTGTTGGCCATGACAAATTCTTTCATCCAAAGAGAGGTTTGCAGGAGGAAGGCATAGAGGTCAGTTATACTGAAGTTTCATTCAATATATGATCAGGTAACACAGATTAAGTTGATGTATGACAGGATCTCAAACTATGGAACAATTATACAGTACCTCTACTGAAACCCCTGAAGAAACACCTATTTCCCCACAGGGAAATTAAAGGCAACATCAAAAGATTATACATTGGCCCTCACCCTGTTGTGTACCTACTGGTCATAATGGACATAATAGTTAATAATAGTTATTATTTTTCAGACATTTACTATGGATTGAACACCCATTCAACAGCCTCTAAAATAGGAATTATTTCCCTCTCAATTTACAGATGAGAAAACTGAGATTCAAGGAAGCTAGTGCTTTGCCCAGGATTATACAACTAGTCAGTAAAGGAGGTGGAGTTTGAATTCAGATTTGTAATTACTGGGCAATTTTCAGTAAGTCCTCTACCATCTCAAAATCTAGACAATGGCCATGAAGAAATGGCCCTACTCACAAGCTGATTGAGGAGCTAGACGTGCAAACAATTAATTACACTACAGTACAGATTAAGAAGAGGGATATAATGTAGGGAGCTAGATGAGTTATCTGTCACCTCAGAGAAGCCTTCTGTAAGGGTTGATATTTGAGGATGAGTTGGCATGTGCTCAGGAGTGGCTCAACGTGACTTAGAATAAGATCAGGATTATTATTTCACAATGAGGATGGTCAAAGCCATGTTCAAAGGCAGAATTCAAGCCTTACCTTTAGAAGACTATTAGTCTCCAGTAGAAAATTAAGTCATTTTTTTTTTTCAGATGAGCTTGCTTCTGAGGTAGCACACGCAGCTCTCTGTGTTGGCCAATGAATGGAAACTAGGTGCCACCATCAACCTCAGTAATAAAATCAGAGGCCCACCCTGCACCTTCAAAGATGATAGAGAATGGTCAAGGGTATAACCTTCCTTGGAAGAGGCTAAGGGGATGGAAGAAGGCAGGGTGAGAAGAGCTGGGGGCAAAAGAGGTGCTTGGTAGTGAGCCCATGGTTTCTGAGTAGGGTGAGCAGCAAGATGGAGAAATATACATGTAGACATTCAAAGAAAATTCAGATGGAGGTGAATGAGACTGAAGGTGGATCTTTTTGTCAGAGATCTGAGTATGTTTAAATGCTGATGGGAGTAGAGAGGAAGATATTTATTGAAGATACAGGTAAGAGAAGAGATACCTGGTAGAGAAATGTCCTTAGAATGATGGATGGGGATGGGGTTGGGAGGCGTAAGTGGAGGGATAGAATGCAGCAGAGAGACAGAGAACCCTGTGGACCCAAATGCAGATGGGTTTTTAATTTGCTGTTGGGACACAGAGGAGTGATTGGTCAGTATCTTTTCTTTTCTCTGTGAAGTAGTTGAGGGCACCTGCTGAAGGGAAAGTTTGAAATCATCACCCAGGACTGGAGAGAGCACCATGAAACGAATAACATGGAGGCAGACGGGGCAGTGCCAAAGCCCCACTCACTTGCGGGAAAACCATCTGGCACACAGCTTTGAAGGTGATTTCCTCTGGCAACCTCTGCCCTGGTGGCCAGGAGCACAGGAAAGGGAGGGCTGGGGTCTTATGTAGATTGCTGAGACAATCAACCTAAAGGATTCGGAATTAGGGATGAATGTGAGCTCGAAGGGGATCCCATGTGGGAAGAATATAACCCTGAAACCTCTTAGGCTTTTGCAAACTTCTGAAATTCTGTTAGAACATTGTGTTGAGTCGTGGGAACCCATTGCCTTCAGGTGGCTTTGGCGACACTAACTTACCCTAAACCAGTGTCTTTTCCACTCTTCCCCTGTGCTCTGGCTGGCCTACCCTGGTTGGATTCTCAGTCTTATCAATTATCTCTTCCCCCCAGGAAGAGCCGATGAGACAATGTTACCTTCTCCTTTATTTGGGGTCTTGGAGGGAGAAATACAGGTCTTTGTGATTTAGAGAAAACTGAGTTTGAGTGAAATTCCTGGAATTCTGCAGAGAGACACAGGTCTGAAGACTATGAAATATGTAGACATCACTATTGTTATTATTCTTTATTTTTGTAGAAAGAAAACAGGTTTGTCTTTTCATTTTTTTAACTTATAAAGCAATAGATGAATCCTGTGCATTTAATAAAATTAGGTAAGTACACAAAGTAAAAAAAGTGAAGATACCCTTTTACCCATACCCCTCACACAACTGCACTTTCTTGCCAGCACGTAACTACAAAAAACGATTCGGTGTATACTCAACTTCTTCCAGGTATTTATAATAATATATATTTATTATATACATTTAATATATTAACATATATTAACATGTTAACATATAATATATTTATTATATATATTTATAAATATTTAATTATATTATATATTACATACTATATAATATTGTATAAAATGTATAACTACATATTTACTTATATATGTAATATTTAGAATTATATATTCTGATATATAAACTGAATATATATATTATATATAACTATGTAAATATATAACTATATATAATATGTAACTGTAAACATATAATGTAATTGTATATATGTCATTATAAATATACATATGAATATACACTTCTATAGTCATCTTTTTCATAAATTATAACAGAAAATATGTATTTTTCTATAATCACTTATTTTCCCTTAACAAGATATGTTGGAGAATTTTCCATGTCAGGGAATATAATTTCTTTTTAAATTTTTGCTTATAAAATATTTAAAACAGAGAAAATAGAGAATGGAAAATAATCTATGTTCTCATAACCTAGATTTATGTAAGTATAAATAAATAAATAAATCATATATAAAATAAATATAAATAATTCATATTGATATTTCATCAGATTTCTTAAAGAAAGGAAACTTTAGATAAAGTTGAATTACCTTTTTTAGCCCACCCAACTCTATTCCTTTCCCTAGTTTCCCGGAAGAAGCTACAATCTTGAGAATTGTTGAGTACATTTTTTTGTTTTTGTTTTAACCACATATGTATGTTTCCATAAACGAATTATGGTATTGTTCTGGGAGTTTAAAAAACACAGAAATGGTTTCATATTGAAAGTGCCTTTCTGTGACTAGTTTTCTTCCTCAGCATTAGTTTTCTAGATGGTCACAGAACTCTGGTTTTCTTTTCCTGGGTCTACAATGCAAATAACATACATGTGTCCATATGCATATGGTTTCTACAATTTGCACATTCCAGTTCTGGGAATCTGGAGGAACAATAATGTCACATACACTTTTTCCCCTTGCAAATAAAAGTCATGGTGAATTCAAATCCCAGTAATCTTAAAGGAGGCAATAAGTCAGCCAGTGGGTAAGTCCAAGCCCATAAGCCTCAACCTAATAGAAGTTAGTGCACCTAGGGAAAATCAGATTGTCTTAACCCATTCAATGAGGGAAAAGGTGTGGTCAGTTGGAAAACTCTGAAACTTGTATTATGCTTTTTCATGGTATTTTTATGCTGTTTTTCATGTCACACATTTATATCATTTTAATGATAAAAAATTATGACAAACACATAGCTTGACATTTAGGGTTATTTGTATGTGCTTTAATTTGTATTCCAAACATCCAGAAGAATACTTCACTAGATACAAGGAAAGCCAAATTTTTGGTTTATGAAATGACAGTATTGAACAGCCCATCTTGCAGAATGCTGGGGTAGGATGGTGATGAGAGCAACGAAAGAGTAACTGGTTATTTTCTACCCTCTGGCCCCTTTCCCAACCAATAGTAATACTTGTGATAATTACTGGTTTATTCAAGCAAGACTCTGTGTCTTGAAATATATGAAAATCACCAGCAAATCCTGCTGTTGTCTGTGATGTTTTGCCATTACATTTTAAAAGTTCCAGATTTTTAATGAAGGTCAGATTCCTTCATAACAGGGAAACATCTGTCATAAACACTGCAAATATTTACAGGGCTGAACTGGCAGTACACAGCCTCCTCTCTCCCTTTCTTAATCAAAACTGAACGTACAAGGGCAAACACAACAAGAAAACAGCAAATGAAGCAGGTCATGGAATGCCTATATGAAGAACACTCACAAATTATCAACTCAGAAATTCTTCAAGTTAGGCAAAGAAAACACGTGTGGGAAGTTCCTAGCAATTTGAGGTTCATTGACAGACTCTTAGGTATATGTAATTCGATAACAGTCTCTTTTCCTTTGTTCTTTTGATTGCAGATATTCTTTGCTTCCCTATGAAGGATTCCTGAGCCTCAGTGTTATTTTTCCCTGATAAACTTCTCCACATCTTTATTCCATCTAATTTAATCCAATATACCATATTAGCTGTACCTCATATTGAAATAACATTTATGTCTGACCAGAAATATTAAGATTGATGATGCCAAAATATAGGGGGACTGAAAAGGTTCAGTCAACTTCTTGATAAAAAGACATTGGAGAACTATCTGAAAATGTTTATAATGGTAGAGAATTAAAAGAAGCACTGTCTTCTAATGTCTCTTCCTTAGTCCCACTATCAAAATTAAAAGGGAAATTAAAATATTTTCTAAATATTTTACATATGGAAAAATTTGTAGAATGCAGCTAAAGCAGTACATAGAGGGGCATGTATTGCACCAAAATGCCTTTATTAGGAAAGAAGGAAGTCTCAAATCAAACCTGACCTTTCACCTTGAGAAAATCAATAAAACCAAGAGTTGGTCCTTTGCTTCTTTAAGAAGATTATTAAAACTGACAAACCTCTAGCCACCCTGGTCAGGACAAGAGTGAGAAAAGATACAAATT
The DNA here is from genome assembly GCF_049354715.1 of Callithrix jacchus. Taxonomy (NCBI): domain Eukaryota; kingdom Metazoa; phylum Chordata; class Mammalia; order Primates; family Cebidae; genus Callithrix; species Callithrix jacchus. The sequence goes on from NC_133502.1 coordinate 76,677,927, forward strand.
ACCAATATTATGAATGAGGGAGGCAACGTCACTACAAATTACACATATATTAAAATGATAGCAATGAAATATTATGTATAATGTTAGGAGGATAAATTCCAAAACGTACATAAAATGGGCACGTTTCTTGAATGCCACAAATTACCAAAGTTTATTTAAGATAAATAGATAACCTGAAGGTCCTATAATATATTTATTAAGGAAATTAAATATATAGCTTAAAACCTTACAACAAATAAAATTCTGGGCCCAGATGGCTTCACTAGCAAATCCTACCAAGGCTTAAGAAATAAATAATACAAATTCAAAACAAATTCTTCCAGAAAATTGAGGAAGAGAGAATATTTCACAACTCAATCTATGAGGGAAGCAGTACACTAATACAAAAACCAAATAAAAACCTTACAAGCAAAAAAAAACTATAGATCACTGTCCCTCATAAATACCAATGCAAATGCTATTAGCAAACTTTCACAAATTGAACCCAACAGGGATTGTATCATGGCAAGAATGCAAAACAATTTAATATTAGAAAGTCAATCAACGTAAAACACTCTATGAACAGACTATAAAAGAAAAACTATACAATCATCTCAATGGATTTGACAAAACTCAACAACAAATTCTGATAAAAATTCTGAAAAACTAGGTATAAAAGAATAGCCCTATCTTGACAAAAGACATCTACGAAAAAAAATCTACAGCTAACATCATTCTAAGTGGAGAAAAAATTAAATTATTTCTCCCTACGACTAGGAACAAGGCAAAGAGAGTTCATTCTTGCTACTTCTATTCAACATTATATTGGAGATTTTAGTCAGTACAACAAGGTGAGAAAATTTTTAAATGACATCCAGATTAGAAAGGAAAAAGAAAACCATCTTCATACATGGACAACATAAACATCTATATAGAAAGCATTATAGAATCTACTAAAATTAGTAAATGAGTTTACCAAGATTACAGAATAAGGTCAACATATGAAAATCAATTATATTGCTAAAGACTAACAATGAGCAATCAGAAATTATAATTTAAATAAAATTTATAATATCACAATATTAAATACTTGGGAATAAATTTGACAAAAGATGTGAAAGACCTATAGGTTGAAAATTATAAAAATTGCTGAGACAAAATAGAGAAGACCCAAGAAAATTAGTGTGTCTTCTGGCCCAGGAACAAGGTGTACCTCTCCAAATAAGTGGATGCTGCCTTTAAAATCTCAGTTCTCTCCAAATTGATCTAGAGTCAATGCAATCTTAATAATCCAGCAGACTGTTCTGTTGCTAGAAATTGGCAAGCCGAGTCTAAAATTGATACAAAAATGCAAATGATCTCAAACAACCCAAATTATTTTGAAAAAGAATAAAGTTGGGGTAATTACATTGCCTCACTTCATAGAAAGCTATATGCTTTATGTGACAATTCTTCAGGTTGGGCGAAGGAAACACAATGTGGGAAGTTCCTAGTTATAAAGCTATATGAAGTACAAAAGCTTACCATAAAGCTATAGTAATCAAGAAAATGTGGTACCGGTGTCAACACAGACACACATAACATGAAACAAAACAGTCCGGAAATAGACCTTAGACCTACATTTATATATATGATCAGCTGATTTTTGACATAGGTACGAAGGCAATTCAGTGGAGGAAGGATAACCTTTTAAACAACGCTAAGTCAACTGGATAACCACCTGCAAAAATGACTCAAAACAGATAAACCTTGAACCAAGTTTTATGCCATATACGAAAGTTAGTTCAAAACAGAGCATAGACCTAAGTGTAAGGACATAAAGCTTCTAGAAACAAATGTAGGAGAAAACTTTGCAACTTTGGGTTAGGCAAAGATTACTTAGCTACAACACCAAAAGCACAATCCATAAAAGAAAAAAATTGATAAAATGAACTCCATCAAAATTTAGAACTTCTGTTCTTTGAAAAATATTATTAGGAGAATAAAAAGAGAAGTTACAGACCAGGAGGAAATATTTGCAAATTATATATCTGAAAAAGGGATTATATCCATAATATATAAAAGCACTGCAAACTTAGTAATAAGAAAACAAAGAACTCAAAATAAGCAAAAGAGTTAAGCCTATTATACTTCACCAAAGAAGACATAGAAATGATAAGTAAGCACATAAAAAGATTGCCAGCACCACGAGTTACTTAGGAGATGAAAATTAAAACCACAATGAGATGACACTATACATCCACTAAAATATCTAAACTTACAAAGACTGCCACATCAGAAGTGGGCAAGGATGAGTTAAAAGTGGGTCTCAAATGTGCTGCATCTGGGAATGTAAAACACTACAACCACTTTAGAAAACAGTTTGGCATTTTCTTAAAAAGTTAAACATATGCCTAACACAATTTCCAGCTACTGCATTCGTAGGTACTTAACATGAGAAAAGAAAACAAAAGGATTTATACACATATGTTTGTAGAAGATTTATTTTTCATAGTTAAAAAAAAACCTGGAAACAATCTCAGTGGTCATCAACAGTGAATACATAAGTTGTACCATAGCTATATAATAGAATACTACTTTGAATAAAAAGAAGTAAGCAGTTGATACATACAAAAGAGGATAAATCTCAAGTATGTTGAGTGAAAGAAATCAGACAAAAAGGTAAACATTATATCGTTCCACTTATATAAAATTCTGGAAAATGCAAACCAATCTATGGTGACAAAAGACACTTTGGTGGTTGTACGGAGATGTGGGGAGGGGGAATTACAAAGGGGCAGGGGGTGATGGATACATTCGGTATGTTAACTGTGGCGATGGTCTCACAGGTATATACATATGTCAAACCTTATCAAATTATATACTTTAAAGATGTGTTGTCTTTTGATAAGTTAATCATAACTCAATAAGGCTGTCAAAATTCATTGACTTAAACTTAATCCAAATATTGTCAGATTCAAATAAATATCCTTAAATTAGGAAAACCATTTAAAAGTGTGACTTGAACAAGTGCCTTGGTGAGTTGGTCAACGAAGACTGAGTTTATTATGACCGCCAGGATTTGTGCTCTTACTCGTTTTTTGCTTGTGTTTAGCAACAGCTGGTGCCCTTTCCCTGTTTCCCCACTGGTTGCAGCTTTGGGTGGAGAGGGGGTTAGAGGATCTCATGTGATCCTATGGATTCTTCATACTCCAGAAACAATTTTGGTCCTACATTCCCTTACCCACCCTTCCTATTACCACTTTTCAAGTGAACCATGATTATTGTTAAAAGCTGTCTCTTATTAAGTATCTACTCTGTGCCAGGCAATTGACATATATTAACACAAATGCTGACAATAATTCTATGAGCTATATTTTTCGGATCCATTAACTTATCTCAAACTATCATTGCTGGCAAACAGCGGGGATTAAATCAGGACCTAGACTTGTCTGTCAAAACACAATTTGCTGGATAAATGTCATTGTGGTAGCAGATACATCAGTGCCCTGGTGACAACAGATGTGCCATCTCTGATCAAGAAAAGAGACAAACAAGGGAGGGGCCGGGAGCCTGGATTTGGTCCACTCAGTGTGTTTCCCCCTTGAGGCTTCAGAACTGGCCTTTAAAAAACATTTAGCCAAGTCCTCAGTGTGTTTTACCAAACACTTTTCCCCTTGATTTTAAAACCCATGTGTTATTTCATGAATAATAGAAACCATATGTCTCTGACATATTTACACTTAAATCATCAAGATGTTGTTTTTTCAGAACTTTTTGATGTCCTCTGAGATTTTTTTTTTAATGGAACCCTCCTAGAAGCAGCAAGTCCCCATCACAAATAAACAAATTAAAACAAGAAAAAGCCTGAGTCAGGACACATTTTCAGGCTGGTGTGTGGGATGGATTTGGGAGCTGGCAAATTGTGTCATTCTCCCCTCGCCCCAGGAGAGGCTGGGAATAGAATCTGTCTGGTGTCCGATGGTCATTTTGGAATTGTTTAATTCTGCTTCTAGCTTCAGATGAAACCATGAACATTTGAGTTCCATAAGTATCAATCTGGTGACATTGTAAAACCTGTTTTTGGAATCTTGGCAAGCCAAACACAAAAGAGAGGAGGTAAATCAATGAGATGTGGTGAAGCTTAAATCTTAAGGTAAAAGACCGAGAAATGACCCTTTTGGGGAAGAGTTAATCACAGTAGTTCAGAGGAGCTGTCTGTGTTATCTTTACCAGGAGTAGAAAATAAGGAGAGATAACAAGCACTCCAACAAGCTAGAGCCTCCCTTCTTATTGAGGATATTATGCTGAGCTCACCGATAATTCGCACAGGCTGTACCCCTAGAATTCTTCTGAAGACAAAGATAGCTTCTCAGTCTTTACTCTTTATGAAAGTCATTTTCACAGCATCAAGTAGAAGACAAGAGAATTTCAGAGCATTTCTCAGCATCCCCAGGATGGCACTGGTGATGAATGGACAGAAGTCATCACTATGGCCAGACGTCTGATTCCAGATCCCAGCACTGACGCTTACCAGCTGTGTGACCTTGGGAAAGGTCTTTAACCTCTCCAAAGCTCAATTTCTTCATCAGAAGAAGGGGCATAAGAATTACTAGTCTGTTGGATTGATGTGTGAATTAGTGATTACTGTAACATGACGCCTGACAAAGGAGACGTTCATAATAAATCAAAGTTGTCATTCTGATGGCTGAAAGAATGAGAAAAAAATTTTAAATGACAATTCAAAAAAGCAGCATTTTCTATTTCAAGGTATTACTAATAAACACAATTTATTAAAATATATAATTATTCAACTTGAGAGATGACATCACCTAACAGTGATATCTTCCCTATGCAGTTTCTTCCCATGTGCTTGATTTTCACTCTACTAAGTATCTATTAATCACATAAGCCACTGTTTTTTTATCTCCAAAGTGTATGAAGACATCTATGTTATGTATTTTGAAAATCTACATATTTGTAACAATTTAGAGTCGGAATATGGTCCCATGCCCCATTTTATAATTAAGGAGGAAAGAGAAGCCAGCAATGTTGAGGAATTTATCAAAGGTAGCATTGATATTTATCAGCCTAAGGACGAGACCTAGATTTCTGAACTTATAAGTCAGTATTCCTGTGACATCATTCTCCTTTCTAATCTGTGGTTTCTGTTTTGTCTGCTCTTCTTTCTTTTAACCTCATTACTGTACTTAAAACATAATCCAGAATCAATTTGCTCTGTTTCTAAAAAATACCCTTGTCAGCTCTACAGATGTACCTGGCTCTGTCAGTGCAGGATCCTGCCAGAGCATGATGGAAGGCTCTGTCCCAAAGGAGTACTCAAACTTGTGGTGCCGGTGGAATGTTAGGGAACACTGCAGTCAGCCGACACATGAGGAGATCTGCTTGTGATTACCAGAAAACTCTGGGGAAACTGATGGGTTTGGGAAACATTTTTGTAGGGTTTTGCTAAAGGAAAAAAACAAGAGGAATCTGGTATATGTTAATTGACAGATTATTCCAGAAGAGTGTCCAAAAATATAAAATATAAATTTCCAAATTCAAGAATGTCTAAAATATGAAACTTTGCTGGGATGCTTTTGTGCATTGAGCTAAGAGACGACATCTGCACTCAAGCCAGATTCAGAAGTGTTTGACGTCAACAGTCTCCACTTTCCACCCAATTCCCACTGCATCCTTCTCTGCCTTCTTAATGTGGGTCTCCTGAACTAGGTTAGGGGCCCAGATTGTCTTGATTACTTTTGTCTTTGATTAAGTTTACTTGAAGTTATCCCATGTTACACTTCACCAAGCTGGTGTGGTGCAGGACTCCACGTGGCCCCCACCTCTGTGCAGTGGGAGAACTTGGGGCAAAATAAGAAAGGAGGAACTAGCCTCGAGCCTAGAAGCATAGATGTTTCCAAGAGGAAATTGTCATCAACATGTTCTGCAAAGGAAAATTGTGGACCTTCTTTGAGTGAAGGGAAAAAGATGAAAGTAACATCCTTGGAGAAATTTTGCTGCTTGGGGTAAGGGGAGGGCTATCTGGGGGGAGCTGAAGTCACGGCATCTGGAAGGTTCCCCCAGTCTGCCTCAGTCAAGGCACATCTTGACCATGCCACAGCTTTCTGGACAGCTTACCCTGGGATGCAGCCCAGATGTTCCCAGCTGTGGGAGCCAGGCATAGGCTGGGAAAATGCAGCAGGCCCATGAGGATGTCAACCACCTACTTCCAATGTCAGCTGACCTCTTTCCATGAGAAACTCAAGACAATAACAGTAAAATGGACAAATGACTTTAAATCTGTTCTTTTTTTCTCTGCCTCTTGGCTGATAGTTGCAGGTGCCTCGATTTTAGAACCTGTGGCTATTTAACCTTGATTTCACAACTTAGGTGTAGCAGATGGCTAGGTACCCGCCCATAACACACTGGCACTCAAGGTCAATGGCTTGGTTTCTCACCATAGCTATCTGGGATCCTGTGGAAGGTCTGCTCTGGCCATTGTTCTGCTCATGTGTCATGGGGTTAACTGGCCCAGGGGCAGCCCACCTCCAATGGCATATGGACAAACAACCCAGATGGGACAACTCGAGCTGTGTCCTACAGAGTACCAGCAAAATAGAGCCCCAGTTGCCATCAATGGTAAACAGGTCATTAGCACACACTGAACAATGCCCCCACAGCTTCCATTTCTCCTCCTCCACCCTTCTACCAGTGCTTCCTGGGATCCCTGTTTAAACAAACAACTTGCTCTGAATCCTTACCTGAGTGTCTGCTTCTGGGGGACCTAACATAAAATATTAAGTTTCTGTTATTCAATAAATGCTCATCGAATGCTCATGCACCTGATGAGCATTTATTGAATGCTGAATGCTAAGAATATAGAGAAGGAAAGAGTAACACTAGAATGAGTAAGGTGCAGTTGCTCAGTCCCTGTCCTCAGGGTACTTGCATGTGTTTTAAAGGTGATAAAGGCAGATACACAACATATATCATGATAGAAAGTAAAAATGTCCATAAAAGAAGACTAGATGGGCATCTATTTCCATTCTACTACATGTGGTTTACCAGTTTTTCCAGCACCGTTTATGGAATAAGGTGTCCTTTCCCCAGTTTCTGTTTTCGTATGCTTTGTTGAAGATCAGTTAGCTAGCTGTAAGTATTTGGCTTTATTTCTCGGTTCTCTATCTTGTTTCGTTGGTCTAAGTCCCTACTTTTACACCAGTACCATGTTGTTTGGTAACTGTAGCATTGTGGGTGTAATTTGGATTAAGGTAATATGATGCTTCCAGATTTGCTCTTTTTGTTTAGTATTGCTTTGGCTAGGTGGGCTCTTTATTGGTTCCCTATGAATTTTAGGATTATTTTTCCTAGTTCTGTGAAAAATCATGAAGGAATTTTGATCGGAATTGCACTGAATCTGTAGATTGCTTTGGGCAGTATGGTCATTTTCATATTATTGATTCTTCCCATTCACAAGTATGGGATGTGTTTCCATTTGTTTGTGTTATTTGTGATTTCTTTCAGCAGTGTTTTAAAGTTTTCCTTGTCGAGATCTCTCCCCGCCTTGGGTAAGTATATTCCTAAGTATTTTATTTTTTGCAGCTGTTCCAAAGAGAATTGAGTTCTTAGTTTGATTCTCAGCTTGATCATTGTTGAGGTACATCTGCGCCACTGACTTATGCACATTGATTTTGTAACCTGAGATTTTACTGAATTCATTTATCATATCTAGGAGCCTTTAGGATGAGTCTGGAAAGTTTTCTGGGTATACAATCACATCATCAGCAAACAGCAACAGTTATCCTCTTTTTCAATTTGGATGCCTTTTATTTCTTTCGCTTGCCTGATTGCCCTAGCCAGGCCTTTCAGTACTATGTTGAATAATGAGCATCCTTGTCTTGTTCCAGTTCTCAGGGGGAATGCTTTCAACTTCTTCCCATTCAATATGATGTTGGCTGTGAGTCTGTCATATGTGACTTTTCTTACTATGAGGTAAGCCCCTTCTAGGCCTATTTTATTGAAGGTTTTTATCATAAAGGGATGCTGGATTTTATCAAATGCTTTTTCTGTATCTCTATTGAGATGATCATATGGATTTTGTTTTTAATTTTCTTTATGTCATGTAACACTTTTATTAACTTGCATATGTTAAACCATCCCTGCATCTCTGGGATGAAACCCTTTAATCATGATATATTATCTTCTTGATGTGCTGTTAGATTCAGTTAGAGAGTATTTTGTTGGGGATTTTTGAATCTGTTTTAATCTAGGGTATTGGTCTATAGTTTTTGTTGCTGTTATATCCTTTCCTGGTCTTGTTGTTAGGGTAATACTGGCTTCATAGAATGATTAAGGGAGGATTCCCTCCTCCTCTCTTTTAGAACTAAATCCCCACCTCTCATCTTTTTACCAGGCTTGGTCAGTTCCTAGAGACAGTAAAAACCTCATCTGTGAACTGCTTTTTAAATATAAGCTCACACCCCAATCACCTTCTCTATCCGGCTCTTATGCTCCAAGTTGCTGTTCACCTGGCCTCTGTACTCCACAAGGGGTGAGTCCCTCCTAACTCACTGTACTTGCAAACGAATGGGTCTGCTCTGTATTTCATTTTATGTATTGAAGGTAGAAATGAGGTCTGTTTGCGGAGAGAGACGGGCAAAGAGAGGGAAGGGGGAAGACAGAAAATGTCATGAAGAGATACTTATTGAACACCTAATCTCATGTAAGACACTATGAAGTTGTACACAGATAGTGCAGAGAGGTTGGAAGGCACTAATAAGAGACACAAAGTGCTTACGCACCAGGCACTGGCCTGCAGATCAAACATGACGTCAATTCACTTTATTCCTCACAACACCCTGATGAGGCAGGTGCTAGTATTGCAACTGGCCTTTTATGGATGCAGTAACTGAGAGACAGGAATTTCAGTAATTGCTTGAGTTCACAAAGCTAGCAAATGGCAACGCTGTCTTTGAATCTTTGTAGCCCGTGCTGCAGAATCTATGTGCATTAAAACGATGCTCTGGGTAGAAAGTGACCAACTTCAGGGCATGTGACCACTCAGTAGTAGCTCCATCAAAGGGTCAGCTGAGAAATAAGAGGAGACAAAAAAATCTTTTTAGCTACTTGGCAAGAAAATTACATAAAAGGAAATCTTCAGATTAGTGTCGAGCTCTCCTCTTTCTGGGGAAAGCCTACTCCTTATTATCTTTTATTGGTATCCTCATTACCATATCAAATTAAGAGTTGACATTGGGTCACCCTTCTGCCACTTTGCCCCAAGCCTTGCTCTCATTCAGCCAGGTTAAACCGTCTCCCTTAATTACCAGCTGGAGCTCAGTCCTGCACGAGGAGAGCTGGGATGATAAATTAAAACAAGGAACCTTTGTTTGGTGCACGCAGTTGGGCATCACAGTCACCTTAATTATGCAATGATGTCACTCTCGGCCGAAGGGAAGTTCTAAGGGCTTAATCACTGGGAGGCCTGGGAGGCCGGGAGTAATGAGCAATGAGCATTGTTGCATGGGTGCAATGCACCTCCTCTCATGGGCAGAGGCAGAAGCAGGGGGCAGGGAGTCAGTGGGAGGAGCCCTTTCTTCCATGAGGGAGGCAGGGTAGTGTAGTAGACCAAAGCATGGGCATAGATGGGTTTGAGTGTCAGTCCTGGCTCCAGCATGACATAGCTGTGTGTCCTTGGAGAATTCCCCTCAGTTTGCTCCAGCTAATGGAGTAATGATAGCTACCTCGCAAGATCATGAGGAGCAAATCAGACAGTGGATTTTAGTGTCTATGACAGTTTCCGGACAAATTAAGCACTTGGTGTTTGTGTCACAAAAGGAGGGAGATACTCTTTGTCATCAAGAATATCTATATTACTACCCCCAAAAAAAGCGCAAGGGGACTTTCTGCCATTGCCCAGGAATGTCCTAAGACCTGGGCTTATGACCCTACTGTATGCTCTTGGCAAGTTACTTCATCTCTTTGAGCCTCAATCTCCCCTTTTGTAAAATGGTCCTAAGACTTGTGAGGCATGACTATGAGATGATGGATGTCAGAGAACCCCACACAGCGCCTTCCTTTATTTCCAAGTTGGGATGGGAAACAACTGTTTGGAAACACAGCAAGCGGGGCCCACGGTTTCTTACCAACCATGTGAAAGTTTTATCATAACCAGCTTCCAGACCAAGCCTTCAACTGCCCTGCTTCACCACCCTCTCATCCCACAGAAGCGTTGCTGTTCGCCTTCTGTTTCCTCTTGCTAGTTCATGGGCTGCTGGAGCTGAAGAATCCCTTTGGCCCTGGTCTTTCCTTCCCACTGCCCTGCTTCCTCCTGCAGGCCTGCCCCGGCAAGGTGAGCCCTGCCCCTCTTCCTGCTATAGCTGCTACTGCTGTCCCCTCTCACCACCAGCTTCCATTGTCCATCTTGTCACCCACCAGATGAATCCCCACTCTCCAACCTCCTCCGCGTCCTTACTCTCCTGGCCCCAAGTTTTCTGTTCTGCCCAAGAGCAGGCAGGAATCTTCTTCCTCAGTTTGGAGGTGAGTGAGATGCAGCTGCACCGCAGCCTCCCACTCTGAGGTGGACAGAACAACCACTCGGGGCCGGGCGCGGTGGCCCACACCTGTAACTGCAGTACTTGGGGAGGCCAAGGTGGGAGGATCACTTGAGGTCAGGGGTTCAAGACCAGTCTGGCCAACATGGTGAAACCAAGTCTGTTCTAAAAATACAAAAAATTCAGCTGGACATGGTGGTGCACCCCTCTAGTCCTAGCTACTCCAGAGGCTGAGGCACGAGGATCGCTTGATCCTGGGAGGTGGAGTTTGCAGTGAGCTGAGATCATGCCACTACACTCCAGCCTGAGCGACATGCACACACCCACACTCACACACACTCACACAAATACATATGCAGTCACGCTGTCACACACACTCTCACACCCATGTTCTCCCCACACAGACCCAGACACATCCACACGCTCAGGTAGTCACGCTCACATACTCCCCCAACACACACTCATATACACAAACACATTCCACACAATCACACTCCCACACATACACACTCAGTCACACACACAGACATACACTCAGGCATTCACACACTCATTTACAGTCACACACACTCACATGGACACCCATGTAAACAGACACATGTTCTCTCACACAGACACACTCACACACATATACACACTCACATACATACACAGATGTACCTACACACTTAGGCACTCTCACACACACACACTCATTTATAGTCATACACTGTCTCACACAGACACCCATATAAACAGACACACATTCTTACACAGACACACTCACATACATATAAACACACACACACATATATGCACTCACACACATACACATACACAGATGTACCTGCACACTCAGTCACACACACACAGACATACACTCAGGCCTTCACACACACAAACACACTCATTTACAGTCATATACTCTGTCAGACACCCATATAAACAGACAAACATTCTCTTATATAGATACTCTCACAGACAGATACACACACATACACAGTTATACCTACACATTCAGTCACTCTCAGACACACACACTCTCATACAAACACACTCATTTACAGTCACTTTCTCACACAGACACATTTTTCACAGACACACACTCATACACATATACACACACATACACCTATATACACATTCATGCAGTCACACACACGCATGGTGCACCACCAACAGATGAGGGCCCCCAGCCTGTCACGGAAGTTTCTGGAGATGACTGCAGATGTGTTTTTGAGCAGCGTGGGACAGGGCTTGGCACCCCAGCAGCTGTGAGCCATGTCACAGTGATGACACAGCAGCTTCATTGGATCCAGAGCCACTCTGCTGGCACGAGTTTCTGGGAAATATCTCTGCCACATAGACAAGGCCACCCATGCAAACTGCTGCCTTCCTGCTGATCCTCATCCTGTTTATAGCATCAGTCCTGTGAAACAAATGTTTTCAACCATACATCTGCAAGTGTTCTTGGCATGTGCGCACATTCTTTTTTGGCCTCGGTATGCAATACCCGCCTTGGATAGTCCTAATGGTATCAAGGAGAAGATACTCTCAACTGCCACAAACACTGCTGAGCAGGAGGCGGAATCCATGCTGGTGGCAAGTCATGTCCACATACAGAAATCAAAGGGGGTGGCTTCCATCAGACCACTTTCTGATGTGCTGGCTAGGGGAGATGTGTTTCCCACAGGGATGGAGTGGGTGGATGGGACAGATCATGCCCATGGTTGCACCAGTTCTTCTATTCCAGAGCCTAACACTTTATCATGTCAAATGGCGAAAATATTTTGTTTTCTACCTAGCTTGGGGACTTCCCGTTCTGGCAGGGATTACGTGGATGCCAGAGCAAGCTGTCGGCCCAGGAATGTGAGCAAACTGGCTGTGAAGGGAGCCCTCAAGGCCCAAGAAGCTGCTGCATTTTGAATATGAGAAAACTGTTCTCAGTTCTCTTTTTCTTGGGCTTTACAGGGATGCAATTTCCTGCCTTGTAAATATGACATTGAAGGTAGATTTTGCCAGAATTCTGTCTCTGATATGAAATTGCTCAGTCCTCTTAGGAATATCTTTCAATTGCTTGTGAATTAGTTTCTTCAGCTAAAGAGTCAGCAGAAAACATGGTATTTCACCCTCCGCTCACCCCCATGGCAGCTGTTAAATATACCTCCTACCCCAACCACACCGAATCCAACCCCTCAGCCCTCTGTGCTTTTGCTCATGCTGTCTTCCCCGCCCAGAGTAGCCTTCCTTCCCTTTTCTACTTCCTTTTAGGTGCAGCTTATAAAAGCCACGATTCAAGTGAAGTCTGCCTTAACCATTCCAGAAAAATTAAGTTACTTTCCTATATTAGTTTGCTATGACGACCATAACAAATTTCCTCCAACTGGCTAGCTTAAAACAACAGAAATGTATTCTCTGAGTTCGGGAGGCCAGAAATCTGAAATCGAGGCATTGACAGGGTCATGTTCACAGCAGGGATGGAAAGTCCACTTTTTCCAGTTTCTATCTATAGGCATTCCTTGGCTTGCGGCTGCATCACTCTAATCTCTACCTCTGTCTTCACATCACCTACTCCTCTGCATGTCTCAAGTCTCTGCATATCTCTTATCAGGACATGCATTTTGGGATTGAGCACCCACCCAGGAAATCCAGAAAGTTCTCATATCAACATCCTTAATTGATTACATCTGCAAAGACCCTTTTCCCAAATAAAATAGTATCCTTTGGCTTCAAGGATTTGGACCTAGGCTGATCTTTTCCAGGGCCACCATTCAACACCCCCACATATACCACAATGCACACGGCAAACAAAAATCCATCACTAAATTATAGTACTTATCACACTGAGTCATCAAATATCCTTCCCACTTTGATAGTTAGGCCTTTGAGCCACATAGACTCGATTGACTTCTCCTTTCAAAGTACAACCTCACTATGTGGTTGTTGCAGTAGAGTCAGTAATAAATAAAAAGCGAGCGTCTCCTCTGCCCCAAATCCAGGTGCACTGTCACCCTCTGCTCCATCAAGGTGGCCAGGGCAAGCAGTTTGGTGCGTGTTGGCATTTGGCACTCAAGATAAAAACTTTGTCTGTGTTTTAAATCTACCTCTGCTCTAACTAGCACAGGGTTATTAAATCAGTGCTACTTACCACCAATGCAACTAGCAAATGAATCTTAATTGTAAATGCAAAAACAGCACAGAAATTTTGTGGCAGCCCTAAGCTATTGGTGTTGATCAAATGATACAGAGTAAAATCATTTGTGTTTTTGCATGATAATTTAAAATAAAACACATTTTAAGTTTGCAGATGGAGGTGTCAGATCTCTACAGATATTCATACACCCCATTTGGAAAAGCCCTTTGTAAAGTCTTTCTCCTGTCATTTGCTTTCCTTCAACCTACCTTCTCCAAGGAGCCTGGGGCTTATTTAGCTTTCACCCCACCCCCACCCCCCGTCAATTTCATTGCCTCACTATTTTGAACTCAGCAGGTTTATAGTACGTCTTCACATCTGTCTGGGCAAAATCCTCCCTACCACCCCATTCGTATTCCTAATTTTCAAGTTTTTATTCGAAATTCTTACACATTTGTACTTTGATAAATACTTCAAATCAAGAAGTCCAATTCCTAAAGTCCCACAGAAAAAGAGGAGGGATTCTGATGAGAAATGACTTTCCTGTAAGCCATGCACAAAGGAGACTTAAGCTATTAAGTCTCAGGCCAGGCACAGTGGCTCATGCCTATAAAATCCAAGCTGAGGCTTTGGGAGGCTGAGGCGGGTGGATCACGAGATCAGGAGTTGGAGACCAGCCTGCTCAACATAGTGAAACCCCATCTCTACCAAAAATACAAAAAAATTTAGCTGGGCATAGCAGCTGGCACCTGTAATCCCAGCTACTTGAGAAGCTGAGGCAGGAGAATTACTTGAACCTGGGAGGTGAAGGCTCCAGTGAGCCAAGATCATATCATTGCATTACAGCCTGGGTGACAGAGTGAGACTCTGTCTCAAAAAAAAAAAAAAGATATTATTAAATCTCTCCTCCAGGAACGTGATTTATTTCTCCATTTGTTTCTACCTTTTTTTAAAAGTCTTTCAACAAAGTTTTAGTTTTCATTCTTATTCAATTTATTCCTGGTGATGTTATAGTTTTTGTGTCCATTATAAATGGAATATTTTTTCTATTCCTTTTTCTAACCAGTTATATCTATGTCAGGATAAAGAACACTTGCATTTATGTATACAAACACAACTACATATACCATATCAAAATCTTACAGGAATTCTAAATGGTTTTTAAATAATTTTTCACATTTCCTAGGAATACATTAATTTTCTGAAAACAAAGCTCATTTTGAGGAATCTTAATAATAATGTATCTTGTTAGAACCTTCAAACTATGTGAAATAATAGGGCACCCACTTTTATTCTTCATTTAATAAAAACCGTTTAAGCATTTTAATGTGTTTCTCATAGTTTTTAGGATGTCTCAGTTTTACTCAGTTTATTTCTGTCTGAGCTGAGGCAGAGTTTTGGTGAAGAATGTCTTCAAAATGTTATCAAGTGCTTCTTTAGAATCTACTGATACAATTATTTGTTTTTCTCTTTTAATTAAATTAGGAATTATGTTTCTGGATTTTCTAATGGTGAACTGTTCTTTCAGTTATAAACGCTATGTTATGGTTTGGCTGTGCTCCCACCTAAATCTCATCTTGAATTGTAGCTCCCCACAATTCCCACATGTTGTGGGAGGGACCTGGTGAGAGATAATTGAATTGTGGGTGTGGTTTCCCCCACACTGTTCTTGTGGTAGTGGATAAGTCTCATTAGATCTGATGGCTTTATATACCTTATATATAAAAGGAAACCCCTTTCCTTTGTCTCTCATCTTCCTTTTGTCTGCCGCCATGTAAGACCTGTCTTTCACCTTCCACCATGATTGTGGCCTCCCCAGCCATGTGGAACTGAGAGTCCATTAAACCTCTCTTCCCTTATAAGTTACCTGGTCTCCGGTATGTCTTTATCAGCAGCGTGAAAACAGACTGATACACCCTACTGGGTCATGCTGTAATCGTCATTCTTCCACTGTCTTGCTGAATTTGATTTGCCAATTTTTTATTTTAAATGTGTCACTTTTTTCATATCTTTATTGTTCTATAGTCTTTGTTTCAGTGCCACCCTTCTCAAATTTTGATATTAAGGCTATAATAGATTTTAAATAAGTTGAAGAAGTTATAACTTTCTATAGACCAGAAAACTTTTAAAAACCTAAGAATTAGCTATTCTTTGAATATAAGATGGATGTTAGCTGTGAAAATCCACAGAACTGAGGATATTTTTATGTTTCTTTTTCTAACACCATTGAGCCAATTTCGTTAGAAAATCATCAGTTTTTAGTATTTTTCAAATGCATTATTGTAGAGTTGCATAAAGTATGAATACAGTTGTTTTCTTATTTGGTGGTTATTCCTTATTTTTCATCCTTAATGTTGTATTTTTTGGTTTCTATCTGTTTTCCCTGCCATTCTAGGGTTTTATCTATTTTATCTTTCAAAAAATTAAATTTTTATTTTATTTATCTGTTTTATCTTTTATATTACATTAATTTCAAGTTTTATTTTTATTAATCCTTTCTGTATAACCCCTTTTGCTCTACTGTATTGTTGTTTATATAGATTCACCTGGCTTCTCCCCTCCTCTCCTCTCCTCTCCTCTCCTCTCCTCTCCTCTCCTCTCCTCTCCTCTCCTCTCCTCTCCTCTCCTCTCCTCTCTTCCCCTCTCCTCCCCTCTCTTCTCCTCCCCTCCCCTCCTTTCCTTTTTTTGAGACAGAGTCTCACTCTGTTGCACAGGTTGGAGTGCAGTAGTGTGATCACAGCTCATTGCAGTCTCGACCTTCTAGGCTCAAGCAATCCTTCACCTTCAGCCTCCAGAGTAGCTGGGACCACAGGTGAGTGCCACCACACTCAGCTAATGTTTATATTTTTTGTGGAGATGGGGTTTCCCTGTGTTGCCCAGGCTGGTCTGGAACTCCTGGGCTCAAGTGTTCTGCCTGCCTCAGTCTCTCAAACTGTTGAGATTACACGTGTGAGCCACTGTGACCCAACTCCAATCAGTGATTTCTATTAACAGTTTGTAAATGTCTTCTATTGATTTTAACCTTCAGTGTTTCAGATGAGAAGTTCAATACAATTTTCTATACAGTAGTCCCCTTTATCCTTGGTTTCATTTTCTGAGGTTTCAGTTACCTGCCATCAACCGCAGTCAACTGAGTTCTAAAAATATTAAGTAGGAAATTCCAGAAATTAATAATCTGTAAGTTTTGTTACCCCATTTTACTTAACTATTCATTAGTTTTGTGCACTGTTCTGAGTATGGTGATGAAATCTCACACAGTCCTACTCCATCCCCCCGGCATGTGAATTATTCAGCATACTTTTGCTGGATAGCTACCCACCATTTAGTGGCTTAGTAGCCCTCTCAGTTATCAGATCAACTGTTGTGGTATCATAGTGTTTGTACTCAAGTAACCGGCATCTCACTAAATAAGAGCCCCAAAGCACAAGGGTAATGATGCTGCCATGTTGTTATAACTGTTCTATTTTATTGTCTGTTATTTTTGTTAATGCCGTAGTATACCCAATTTATAATTTAAACTTTATCATGTGTATGTGTAAGAAAAAACATAATATACCATCCACAATATTAGGCATCCAGTGGGGGTCTTGGAATGTATTCCCCTTGAATACAAAAGCCCACACGTTTATAAGTTTTTACTTTAATGCTTATATTTAAGAAATTTCACCAGGAAATGTGTAGATCTGATGTTCAATATAATAATGACTAGCCACATATGGCTATTTAATGCAAATGTTAATAAATTCAAACTAAATAAAATTTAAAAGTCAGTTTCCTTGTCATAGCAGTCATTTTAATGATCAATAGCCCGTGTGGCTGGTGGCTACCATACTGACCTGCACAGAACATTTTCACCATTGCAGAAAGTTCTATTGGCCAGCACTGCTCTGGTCTATATTATTATCATTATCATTAACATTCTACCAATCATGCATGGCACTTGCCAAACTTTTTCCATTTTAAAATGGAAGTTTTCTTTAGTTCATGTTTTCTTTTATGACTTCTAAAAATTACTTTTTTATTCCTCTTTTCTCTTGAAATTTCTCGCTGTTGCATAAAATATTTTCTTGAGTCTCCAACTCATTATAATTTTCCTCATTGCTTTCTTTTTTCCTTCCTTCCTTTCTTTCTTCCTTTTCTTCTTTTGCATTTTTCCTTACAAGATATTTAATCATTGGCCATGATTATTGTCTTTGCAATTCTTCTATTAAACGTTTTAACTTGCAAACATGTATTTTAGTTTTAAAATTTCTTTTAGGGGTTCTGTGAATGCATCTCTTTCAGGGTTGTTTTTTTTAAGCTAAAGTACCCTTTTGTTTCTTCCACTTTGGGGAGCCACAGCCCTGGTTGCTCAGCTCAATTCTCCTCCCTGTTTCTTTTATTCCTTTACACATGGTGGACTTTTTCTTGCCTCCCAGTAGCTGTGACACTCTCTGTGGCAGCAGACACAGGCTCTCCAAGAGACAGTGGCAGCTGTTGGTTGACATGGTGCCCCCCACTAGAACACCAATGCAGTGGCCTCTCTGGCTTCTGTGCCCGGGGTTCTCACTTTCTAATTCGCCCCCTCAAGCACATAGGAGGCAATAAGAGCAAGTCTTTGAGATGTCATCTTCTGGATCCCAGGCTCTTGGAGACTCAGATTTTATCTTATGCATGATTAAAAGAGAGTCCAAGGAGGATTCTTGGTGAAACCATGATAAAAGTTATATCCAATTGTTTGCCTTAAAATACAGCGGGAAGTTTCCCAAAGGTATTTCTCACAAGAGTATAAATTGGTCCAAACTTGACAATACACTTGAAAATTCCTAAAATGAAAATTCTTTCTAACCAGGCAATTATATACATATGTGTCTATTCTGAGGAAATAGTTGAGAATGTATACAAAGATTTAACTATAAAAACATTGTTTAATACCTTTTAGGCTAGTAAAACATCAGATAGATGGATGGATAGATAGATAGATAGATAGATAGATAGATAGATAGATAGATGTAGGTAGAGAAACAGAAATAGTCTAAATACCCAATAACAGCAAGTCAGCTGCAAAAACTACAGTGTATATGCCAATGTAGAGCTATTGCAGTCATTTACAATGGTGTTATAGAAGATTCTCATGATGTAGAATTAACTACATAGCCCGTACAAGCTAGTATATGTAGTATGATTCCATCTTATGCTATATCCAAACCTATAATTCTCTATTTCTATTTGTCTTTAGATACATAAAATGTAGGACATAATATACCAAAGTGTTAAGAGTGATAGTTGAGTAATGTTTAATCACTTAAGTTTTTATTTTGTTTTTAAACAAAGAACACCTTTTGCTTGATTTTCGAAAATAGTAAATTTAGTTTAAAAGACTTAGACTGGAACTCCGACTGAACTTTTCCAAAATTATGTTTAAAGTTCCCAGCAGACCACATAGTTACCTGATCCCAGCTCCCTTTTCTTGAGAGCTGATTTCCAGATTTATTTTCATCTCAGCTGAGTCTTCCTCCCCCAAATCTCCTTCCATCATCCCATCCCCATTAGATGATGATGAGCTGGTTTATGATGTGATCATCATCTTCTTAAGGAAGTCATGCTTTTTCCCCACTCCCCTCCCCAGGTCTTCCTCCAGTCTCCTGGTTTACCAGTGGAAGGTCCAAGGGAGCAGAAGTGGGGAAGCCAGGGCAGTCTTACATGCAGGCTGGAGCTGAGGGTTGGGGATGCAGCAGCTGAGGCTGTTTGGAGCTGCCCGTGGTACTGTCCATCATTAAGAGAGAGTGGTGAAGGTGGCAGAGCAGAGCCCATCACCAGGGCAGTCATGGTATGCAGGGTACCAAGTCAGATCAAGGTCCAGCGATGACAATTTACTTGCTGCTCGGGGCTCTTTTAATGTCTTCTATTTAGCAGTGACATTAGTCTGAGTCTGGGGTAGAAGGACAGAAATTTTAAATCTGCTATGGCCTGCTCAGTGCTATTGCAGGCACCACGCAGTGAGACAGAAGCCTGCCAATATTTTCTCCCCACCAGGCTACCTGAAGGAAGTGTGAGGACTGAGCAACATGAGAGAACACTGAGTCACTCTTCTGATGCAGTCATTTTCCTGGGTGCAAGTTTTGCTTTCTGAGAAAATAAATGAGAAAAAAATAGGCAAACTCTTGTGGAGGAGAATAATACATCAAGGTGGCACACAGCATGCTCAGCAGGCTAAGTTCTCTTCAACGTTCAATATCACATGCGCACGCTGTGTCTTAGAAGTTATCTCTTTGCATGTGACAGATACTGCATGGATGGGGCCTTCCCCAGGAAAACAGAGATCCCTACTCCTAGGACATTTGGACTTTCTGATGTTGGCTGTCATGAGCAGTCTGTCAGTGATGGCATCTGGGGCCTGAGGATCCCAAGACTTCTCCCACTCACCAGCTGCCTGTCATCCCTCTCCTCCAGCATCAGCCCATAAGAGTAGGAGTCCCTCCAGGGCAGGAATCCTTTCTCTCCATAGCCAGAGAACTGCCACAGGGCCTGATGCACAGCACATGCTCAGTTTTGTGCTGAAGGGAAGGGCAAGAGGCAGTAGCCACAGATGAGAGCAGAGGATGTCCCATGACCTACATCCTTGTCCGTGGGCTCTTCCAGTCCTGGGAGCTCATTAGAGGATAAGATGAGAGGGACACACCTGAGTCTTAGGCAGAGAGTTCAGGAGGCAAACATATCGCCTCTTTTTTTAAAAAAAAAAAAATGGAGTTTCACTCTTGTTGCCCAGGCCGGAGTGCAATGGTGCGGTCTCGGCTCGCTGCAACCTCCACCTTCCAGGTTCAAGCGATTCTCCTGTGTCAGCCTCCCAGGCAGCTGAGATTACAGGCATCCGCCACCACACCCGGCTAGTTTTTTATTTGTAGTAGAGACGAGGTTTCGCTATGTTGGTCAGGCTAGTCACACACCACTCCCTTCAAATTCACCAGGTTTTAGCAAAGATACTCTTTATATTTGCCACACCTGTGAAGTTCATTCTTGGCATTAAAGGGGTTAAAGAAGCCAGAGACACTAAGACAGCTCCCTTTTCATGGCATTTCTAACAAGCTGAACCTGATCCAAAATTTGTTTAATGAGCACTTATTTTATACAAATAAGCTCACAGGCGTGTCCTCATCTCTAATTAAATCAGAAAGGAAGCGATTGTTCTAATTGGACTGCATAGCTCAAGTTTAATTGTGAGATTGTTTAGAATTGCAATCTTGTGACCCGTTCACCAAAAGAAAAAGAGAAAAAAACAAAACCTACTTTAGAAGTCTCACTCTATGTAATTTTTTCCTGCACTTTTTCTTTCTTTTTAATTCCTGGAAACCTTAGTCCAAGTTGAACTGATGATTTGCAAACAAAAGCGAAAACTTCTAAGGGCAGCTTGCTGTGCAGTTTCACAAAAGCCCTGGCAAAGGCGAAGATAACAACTCAATTTAGCATGATATTCTAATGTGCCCTTGAGAAAGTGCCCTCATAATTAAGGATTTGCACAATTTCTATTGGGGTGGGGGAGGAATCGTGTGCCACGTTATTTGTCAATATCAAAAGAGTCACTTTTGAATTCAGCAGTCTTGAGTGCCTGCAAACAACAGATATTCTCACCCAGTGCTAATCTCAGACCACATTTAGCCAAAATGCAAGAGGTTTTTATTGGCACATGTGGTACCCTTGGGTGGCATTGATTACCATTGGGTTTCTAAAGGATTATTTGACAGGGCTTAGCACAATCAGCTCATGAGCTGCCCTCCTCCGCTCTGCCTCTCCCTTTTGCATCTTGTTGGTACAGCTTCCTGAGAAATGCTGGTTGTCTGCCTGCCGCCAGTTCAGCTCATCTAGACACAGAGAGAACAAACTGGCCCTTTGCCCTAAAAAAAAAAAAAGCTATAATTGTATCATTCCTGACTGCCCTGAGCCCCTGGGGACCAGGGGCAGGTGTCTTTCAGAGCGTTGGGCAGGCTGGGACCACGGTGATCTCTCCCACCCAGTCCATTAGTCTGCTCCTTAGCTGTGCTTTGGTTGCTAATACTCTGCCAGGGGCAAAAGGAAACTCAGATCACTGCCAAGAACTAGCTTGAGCTTGTGGTGCAGATACTTGGAAAAGTCCTGCTTTGACTTGCATATGGAAGGAGTACACTTCAAGTTGAGTGTCAGCGATGGGCAAAAGGGAGATGCTTGCAGTGGCCTTCCCACGAAATGCCTTCTTCCTGTTAATAGCATGAGCAGGTCTGATTTCTGCCGGATGCTTTGCTATCTCATAGCCTTTACTTTCACCACATGTACACATTTCCATAGTTACTCACTCTCCAGTGTAAAATCTGGCTGTCTCCAAGTGGCACAAATGGAAAATGTGACGACTTTGCCAGCAGCTATAACATGAAGCAACCCCAAAGCAGGCTGTAGTGATTGAGGATGGAGTTGGATCTAAAACCAGGAGAACCATGTTACTCTGGGAATAGATTTTAATAAAGATGAAGACAGACACACTGGCTGATCAGTGTGCCCAACAGACATGCATCAGCCATCTTTGATGCAGCCTCCACATTGCCAGCAGTAACCCTGCATGAGGATGATAAATGGGAATCCAAAGACAAAATTCCTCCCCACAAAGAAGGAGTGATAAGGGGCAAAACTAACAACTAGGAAACTCTGAGTAGAGTGTAAGGGAGCCTCTTGTTAGATTGTGAGGTCTTTCAGGGCTGGCTCTGGTCTCTGTGCTCCCAGCATGGAATTCCATCCTAGGGGCTCAGCAAATATTTCTAGAATGAATGGACAGATATAAGACAGACTACAATTGACAGGAAGCAAAGATCACCACTGCTATAGCAGTTCAGAAGGGGGCAGGTTAGTGTGGGATTGAATGAGGAAAGATCCTGGAGGAAGAATTAAGCCTCCTTTAAGAGACTGATCCTGAATATCACATGGCCCATATATCCCCTGATTCCTTTCCCAGGTCTTTCCCCACTCTTCTGAGCTCCCTGAGACCATAGACTGTCTCAGGCTTCATTCACTCATTGCCAAGAAAATGTGATTTACACACTTTAAACCGACTGCCCACAATGGGTAACTCCAGGAGTCTTGAGAGACATGGAATGGTGGGTAAAGGGAGTGGATTAAAAAACAAATACTTGATATGGAATTGCCACTGGTATCCCTGCTCCCCTAGCAGACAGGAATTCAAACACAAAATAAAGAGGAAACTGCCATCACCAGTGGGTTTAAAACTTACCAGGAAAGTCATCAACCCCTACCAGTCAAATCCCAACTACGGACTAAGAGGCCTCTTTGATCTTCTAGGCCTCCAAGTACTTCTCAGTTGGGTGATACTGGAGTGCCAGCACTCTACTCTACCTGTTTTAACCACAGGCCAGAGCCCACAGGGGAAGGGCAGGCTCAGGAGCCAGCAGGGAGCTGCTGAGGCTAGAGAAGCTATTTGGTCCAATCCTCACATCAGAAGGGCTTCGATTTTGTTTGAATTGTCATTTCTAGCTAGCGATAGCTCACAATTCCAGAAATAGACCAAGCAGACTGAACATTTACAATGTATCATAAGGTGTTTTTAAAGACCCATTTATAGATGTTTCTTCATTTTTAAAAATACTGGAAACCTTAAAAAATGGGAAGTTTGAAACCTCCAAAATCTCTGGACCTCTAAGATGCCTAACCATGGATAGATAATCCAGTGAGTCAGTTTGCAAAATCTGTTGCAAATACACGTGGCATCAGCCACTTGGAGGTAAGCTGCTCTAATCCAAGACCACCAAACAGTCATGAACAAATCCACCTGTAGGGGGATTAACTACAACAGAGAAAGGCAGAGAGACTTACCCACAGTGCAGACCTTCAAATACAGGTTTCCACCCAGATGGTCTGTACCTGGATAATTTGTACCCGGCCTTCAGCACCTCTGGGGGTGGCAGCAGGGAGTGGGAGCTCTGGCTCCAAAACCTTGCAGTACAATTTAGAGAGTTGGTCAGATTTAGGGGATTGAGAAAATACAGGATTTAGCCAGTATGGACTCTATTGCCTTTGAGTGTCAGAAGGATGGTCCCTGGAGATGGAGGTCTGGCCCAATGCCCACTTAAGTCACATCACCTGAACAAATATCTCTGTCACATCGACGTCACTGGAGAAAACAGCTGAGGTTCAGCTAAAGTATCTGCTAATGAATCATTTACATGGTGTCAGCTTTTCCACTGGGGGAGTCCATCATGTACTCTGACAATATTTTTCTGAAATGAAAAAAGAAAACTCAGGGTGGTATTTATCCAGGTGAACTGACTAAGTCAGCACAGTTGGCTCAATCAGCTTAAAGAGACCTCACTGATCACCAGCTCCAAATAATCTCAAAACCAGCCTCTGCATCCTCCTCCTCTGAAAGACAGTGCAAACCAAAGGCTAAGTCCTCTTCGCACCAAAACCACTGCTCCCCATTATGGGAGGAAGCAAAGATGAGCTGCCCTCCAAAGGTTCCCGACCAGGTGACAAGCAGGGGAAGACTGCCTGGCCTTCTGGTAGGGCAGAGGAGGCTTATTGGGAAACAGAGTGTTCTCTGTGCCACCAGCCCAGGGCTGCCTGGGAACTTAGGGAGGTGTAAGGGCCCAGGCCACAGGTGGATGGTATGAGTGTAGACGGGCTGAACCTGGGCCAACTTCAGCAAAGGGTAAAGTGAAATTAGGTTGTGCAGGCAATTGCTTTGCTTTCTTCTACTAGTAGCAACTTGCGTTTTAAACAGCATTTTGCATTAACATATGGAAAATGGGGTTGAGTTTCTTGTACAAGGTATCAGACAGGACCAGTTTCAGGCTCTCTATTTTCTAAGCCAAGAAAACACTTACTTGAGCTTTCTAAAAGGTATTTTCTCCCAACTTTTTAAGATGTGTCAATTAAAAGTATTTAATAAGTGTCTGATTGGGCATAGCTGTAGATACACTATGAAACAGAGGGTTTACAGACACAGGTTTATGAGCTGTTATTATCTGGCATCAATGAAATCAAGAATATGTATATCTTGCA
Source organism: Callithrix jacchus (assembly GCF_049354715.1). NCBI lineage: Eukaryota > Metazoa > Chordata > Mammalia > Primates > Cebidae > Callithrix > Callithrix jacchus. The sequence continues at coordinate 76,702,572 of NC_133502.1, forward strand.
AATTTGAAAAAGTTCAAGAAAGTCTTAGATGGCAAATTTGTGATAGATGATGTCTCTCCCCTTAGAATTCTCTCACAGTTATATACTCAGTCACCTCCTTTACAGACACTGTACTCTAATTCTTTCTTTCCTTACAGCTTAGCAATTCCTTATACTCCCAGCAAATTCTCCAAGGAATGCTGAGGCTGTGCTTCTATATTTAGAAGCACTGGAAAATTCTACTTTTGGAAAGTTGGGGATTTGTTTGTGTTTTGGAAATAACGTATATCTGAAAAACTGCTGTATTTGTGTCTCTCTGGGTTACAACACCCCAGAAGAAATAATTTGAAATATATAAAGTAAAAAAAGCAACACCAGATTGGAGTTTATTGAAGCAAATGATGAGGTTAATACAGGGTCAGACTCTTCTGCAAATCCTCAGTTTCTGTGACATCATCCTCCAGACTATGGACAAACCATGTGACCTGTGACTTATCGCTGACCAGCAAATGGACTCTTGCCAGTGGATTCTTCAAAACCTTCTTTCTCTTGCAGCATTGTTCCATTCCAATGAGTTTATACATATTATGTCTATTAGAATAAAGAGTTGGAGCCATTCATTAAAGACCACGAGGTTCAGAATAACGATTCTAACTCATCTGCTTGAGGTGGGATTCTCTGCAGCAGTGAACATAGAAGGAGATCAGAAAGAACAGATGTCTTTTTTTTAAAGACACATGGATATACATCTCTGGGCCTGTGCAGTTTACTTAGCATCTGCCTGATTTCTAAAGTAAAGTACATAAGCCAACAGCATAGTTATTGCCAAACAAGCTCTCAAATTTCTGTATTTATACTAAAAGGAAGCAAAATTCTAAGCAAAAAGAAGAAGAAATTGTTTATAAAGATCTAATCAGAGAAAAAAACCCTTTCTCATTGGGAAGATATGCAAGGTCACTGTAAAATAATAAGCCAGTGTTCAGGATGCACTATGGTTTTAGATTCTTCCTTAACAAATTTGTTATGAGCACTTCTTATGTGTCAGGCACTGTGGCAGGTGCTATAGATACTACAGTAAGCAAGTCAAAACTGGCTTTGCTCTTGGAGTAGTGACAGTAAATAAATTTGAGTAAAAGGACATATTAATAAAAGAACTACAAATTGCAATAAGTGCTACAAAGGAAACTGACAAAGGATTGTGTTAGAAACTGGCAAGTTATCAGAAAAGGCCCCTCTGAGGATGCCATATTGAGCTGAGGTCTGCAATATGAGGAGAAGAAGAGGGCCGAGTGTTTCTAAGCAGAAGAACAGCACAGCCAGAGAGCCAGAGGCAGGAATCATGGTGGATATTTGAGAAACTAAAAGAAGGCCAGCATGGCTAAACCTGAGTGATCAACGTGAGAATGAGATAATGTGCAGTTAGAAATGAGCAGAGGCTGGATTGTCAGGGCTTTCTACATCAGTGTGGATTGTGGATTTTACTCCAAGTGCAATTAGAAGGGTTGTAACTAGCAATCATGATAGGGCTTGGCTTACATCATTAGATTATGCTGAATGCTGTGTGGAGAATGGGTTGGAGGGAAGGGGTCTTTGTTCATTTTCTGTTACTATAACTCAGTACTTGAGACTGGGTATTTATAAAGAAAAAAATTTATGTCTTACCATTGTGGAGGCTGGAAAGTCCAAGACTTAGTAGTTGCATCTGGAAAGAACCTTCCTGCTGATGAGGTGGTGCAAGGCATCACATGGTGAGGGAGCTCACAAGACGTGGCCAAATTGGCTTTTATAACAGATCCACGTTGGTGATAACCAACTTACTCCACAACCCATTAATTTATTAATTCATGAATAGATTAATTTATCCATGAGGGCCCTTATGACCTAATCACTTCTTAAAGGCCCCAGTTCATTATATAGCTGCACTGGAAAAGTTTCAGCATGAATTTTGGAGGGGATAAATATTCAAACCATAGCAGTAGGTAAACAAGAAGAAATAAAAAACTCAGAAACTGTTGGAATAGTCTACATATGAGATAACAGTGACCTGGGAGAGCATACCCATGGGGATGGAGAGGTGTGGATTTGTCGGAGACCTACCCTGATGTGGAATCAACAAAACTGGAAGTAGAGGAAACTAAAGAAAGCACTCCAGGGTGACTTCTAAGTTCCAGCTTCAACAACCAGATGGGTGACGGTGACATTTACTGAGATGAGGGAGGCTGTGAGAAGTAAAATGTTGAGTTTATAACCAAGAGCTTTGTTTCAGATATGTTAATTTAGATAGATGTGCAAGACCCCCAAGGAGAAAGAGTGTGTAGGCAGTTAGATACGTGAGTCTGGAGCTTAGAAATCTAAATTTGGAAGTCATAGGCACACAATAGTAATTAATATCTGGAAATTAATCTATCCACCCGGTGTGAGAACACAGAGTGAGAAAAATGGCTGGGACTGAACATTATGAACTGCCACTACATTCAGTTAAACAGCTGATATGTAGCCTGCAAAAGAAATAGCTTTCATTATTCTAGCCCTGGCTCTGTCTCTAAGAAGACAGAGAGCAACGAGACTGGATTGAGCAGATGCCAAATGTTCCTTATTGCTTTACCATTCTAGGATTTAAGCAAAAGGCATTTTCCAACCATGCAATGAGAGGAATGTTGGGTGAATTCAGGATTGAGGTTATAGATGTCAGCTAGAATGACACCAATCTTATTTTGTAATATTTCCACAGACAAAATACTAGGCTCCGTAAATTATATTTGTGTGGAAAGAACCATCAGATCTTACCAAAAAAAACTGCAGAGAATGGAAGGACCAATGATGGATATGTTTCAACTTAGGGGTTAAATTCAAGTGTGTCTTTTGTGTGGGAACATAACTGGGAAAAGATTAGAAGAGCCAGGAAAATTCCCTGTCCAACCAAGCACATCATCAGCTTTTTGACCAACAAAAGCAGGTATTTATTCTTCTGCCTTTTGTGACAATAAAGCAGGATGGTCTATCTGGTCCTTAGATCACCTAAAGCAGATGCTTCTCAGGTCAGTTGGAGAGAACCTAGCTCAGTGGCATTCTGTTACTAAAAGCTTCCAAGAGGTAAGGGTCATAGAAAGTTTATGGTCACATTAAACAGCATTTGGGTTATGTGTCTGTTCCTCTAGAGCCCAAGTCACTCTCTCCTGTGGGTATGGGAAGCTATGGTGGAGAAATCAATAGCAAGCTGTGCCATGCTTTTCCCAGCAGTGATTCACATACCATAAGGAAAAACTATTTTACAGGAGAAAACACATTTACTTTGGTTCATTCACTGAAGGCAGTGCTTTAATTGACATTCTGCTGTGAATATTTACTGGTGTATTTTGGGATCCTACCAGCCTGTCTGCTGGAAGACCCACAGTACCTGATCCATAAGAACTCAGCTGCTTTCCACTACATCTCCCACTTCCCAACAAGCACCTCTTCATGCTCAATTTTCTCTTCCATCTCCCCATTCTACACCATAGGGTCTTTTGTGCCCAAGACAAACTACCTAAGAGGTGGCCACCTCCCTGTCTCTACCTTCCCTCGTTCTCTTAACGGCAAGCACACAGGTTCTTTACCAAAAAAAAAAAAAGCATGCTTTTTCTTATGACCAAAATTAGTTAGTTATTCTCCACTATGGAATAAAGTAGAAAATGCATAAAGTATAAAGGAAAAAAATGGAAGTAGCCATATTTCCTGAACCTCGATTTTATTTATTTATTTGAGATAGAGTCTTGCACTGTCCCTGGAGCTGGAGGGCAATGGTGTGATCTCAGCTCATTGCAACCTCTAACTCCTGGGTTCACATGATTCTCCTGCCTCAGCCTCCCAAGTACCTGGGATTATAGGCATGCACCACCACACCCAGCTAATTTTTGTATTTTTAGTAGCAACGGTGTTTCACCATGTTGGTAAGGCTGGTCTCAAACTCCTGACCTCAGGTGATCCACCTGCCTCGACCTCCCAAAGTGTTGTGATTACAGGCGTGAGCTACTGCGCCCAGCCCAGAACCCCAATACTATTACCATTAATCTCTTGGGTAAGATTTTTCCAGATCTTTCTCTATGAATACTAATTTATATAAGTTTTATTTTATTTTTCTTCACTTCCCATTCTCTTCCCTCACTCATCCTGTTCTTGGAGATTGGTCATATTGAAGGGACCTTGATGAGCAACTCAAAACAGGAAAGGAAATAAAATCTTTTAGCTCACCAAGCCAGAGAGCTGCAAGGAGGAAGAAGTCACTCAAGTGGTGTGAAAGCTCCAGATGGTCTCAGCCATGTCTTCCCCGGGGATGGAACGATGAGGATGATAGCCACTTCTCCCACCTCTTGTTCCCTGCATGCTTGGGAGGAGCTGAATAGCTGACAACCAGCATTAAGGAAGAAAAATTGGGAGTTACAGAAAGAGCCAGAACCAACCCTTACTGGGTATGCTTGATGAGCACTTCGTACCTTACGTGCTTATTCCACATAACCTTCATAATTATAGGCATCACTACTATTGCTATTCCCATTTCACTGGTGAAAAAACTGACGCTTAAAGAGGTTGAATATCCAGAGGCCAAGGGACGGGAAAAGCAAAATGAAGGTCAAAGGGTTCAGAGTTCACTTCTGCTAGGGGAAGAGCTCCAGCAATTCTAGAAGATTGCACTTCTAACAAGAGGCTATCACCATACACTAAAATTAACTCCATATGGATTAAAGACTTAAACATAAGACCTAACACCATAAAAACCCTAGAAGAAAACCTAGGCAAAACCATTCAGGACATAGGCATAGGAAAGGACTTCATGACTAAAACACCAAAAGCATTGGCAACAAAAGCCTAAATAGACAAATAGGATCTAAATAAACTCCAGAACTTTTGCATGGCAAAAGAAACAGTCATTAGAGTGAACTGGCAACCAATAGAATGGGAAAAAAGTTTTGCAATCTACCCATCTGAAAAAGGGCTAATATCCAGAATCTACAAAGAACTAAAACAGATTTACAAGAAATAAACAAATAAACCCATTCGAAGTAGGCAAAGGATATGAACAGACACTTTTCAAAAGAAAACATATATGAGGCCAACAAACATATGAAAAAATGCTCATCATCACTGGTCATTAGAGAGATGCAAATCAAAACCACATTGAGATACCATCCCATGCCAGTTAGAATGGCAACCACTAAAAATTCTGGAGACAACAGATGCTGGAGAGGATGTGGAAAAAAAAAAAAACATACTGTTGGTAGGAGTGTAAATTAGTTCAACCATTGTGGAAGACAGTGTGGTGATTCCTCAAGGACCTAGAAATAGAAATTCCATTTGACCCAGCAATCCCATTACTAGGTATATACCCAAAGGATTATAAATCATTCTGTTATAAGCACATGCACACATATGTTCATTGCAGCACTGTTTACAATAGCAAAGACCTGGAACCAACCCATATGCCCATCAATGATAGACTGGACAGGGTAAATGTGGCACATATACACCATGGAAAATTATGCAGTCATAAAAAATGACGAGTTTGTGTCCTTTGTAGGGACACGGATGAATCTGGAAACCATCATTCTCAGCAAACTAACACAAGAACAGAAAATCAAACACTGCATGTTCTCACTCATAGGCAGATGTTGAACAATAAGAACACCTGGACACAGGGAGGGGAGCATCACACACTGGGGTCTGTTGGGGGGACTGGGGAGGGACAGCGTGGGGTGGGGAGGTTGGGGAGGGATAACATGGGGAGAAATGCCAGATATAGGTGACAGGGGGAAGGAGGCAGCAAACCACATTGCCATGCATGTACCTATGCAACAATTCTGCATGATCTGCACATGTACCCCGGAACCTAAAGTACAATAAAAAAAAAAAGAAGGAGCTATGGTCCAGTTCCAAAGACTCAGAGAACAACTCTCCAGTCCCCACATCCTTGGATAATTAAATTCCTCAAGCTTGGTTCCCTCACCAATAACTCAAATTAATAAAACACCATTTGGTTGTGAGGCCTAAATGAGATAGTGCATGTGAAGGGTCGTGCACACTGCCTGGTCAGGGGCAAGCACCTGAGAAGTGGGCACTGTCATCATTGTTATTATTATTCTAGTGCTGCCAATTATTTTTCTAAAATGTTTTAATATATACAGAGCATTGCAGTGGACAGAATCACTTAATTTATTTATTTAATCCCCTATTATGGGACATGTAGCTTGTTCACAAATCCTTTACCGTAACTTCTCTTAATTATCATAGGGAGAGCAAGCAGGGGCTGTTGCAAATACAAAAGTGAGAAAGAAATGTGGCTTATTGCATCCCATGAAGTTGTGGGCTGTTTCCTAGGGAGGCCCCTCTAATTTGATGACTGAGGGGAGTTCACCAACCTCCACCCATCTCACATAAATGCAAGGGGAATCTATATCCCACATACTGAAGCAGGCCTGCCCACCGCATTTGCAGGCTCAGAAAACAGTCCCAATGGAGGCAACACATAAATACTTAGAAGATAGAAACCAAGCTCACAACTGCCTGGTGCACCATCTCTATCCTTCTGCCTCCATCGTGACCTAGAAGGCTAACTTCCAACATAGAATTTGCAGATTTCTTGGAGTTCCATATTGAAACTGACACCTAGGGCTGTGTACATTGCACTGCTTTTGAGAGGACAGACCTGGAGAAAGATCCTGTGTAGGCCGTGGAAGTGAGTTTGAGGTCCTTGGACAGGGAATTCTGGAGTCTGGAAAGGGGGGCACTGTAGAAAGGATTCTGGAAGGGTCATACCACCTTCTAGACTGTACTCTGGAAGGACACATCCCCTTTGCCCTTTAATCATATGGGTAGCAGCAAGGCCTGAGAAGGATCAGAGCAAGTTTCTGTAAAGCAACGGGTCCAGGATAGAAGTTGCTTTTGTCCAGATCTAGGTAAAGGGAGAACTTCCTAGGTGAAGCCCTCTCTTCTAGGTGTTAAACATGTAGACTACTGGGTGTTAAACATATAAGCATATAGGGAATTGAACTCAAGTAGGTATATCCTTTCATTCATTCATTCATCTTCCAACAAGTACCTATGCAACAATTCTGCATGATCTGCACATGTACCCCGGAACCTAAAGTACAATAAAAAAGCGTCTGTTTTGATCAACTACATGCTAGGTACTTTTGTAGGAGATAGGGATACCGCAGTGAAAAGACAAAGTACTTGCTTTGATGACACTTAGATTCTTACTCTACATAACGATAATTACACAGATAAGGAATAATACGACTTCAGAAGATGATGAGCACTGCGAGGCATGGCCGTGGAAGCAGGGCAGTCAGAGAGAGGATCCACAGCCCGGTTTACTTTGAGTGTGACCTCTTTGAGATCTCTTTGAGAAGGTGACGTTTGACTCAAGACCTAAACATCAAGAAGGAGCCAGCCGTGTGAAGACCTGACGGCACGGGGAATAGCAGGTGCAAAGGCCTTGAGGCAGGAGAAAGTGTGTAGTGTTAGAGTAGCTGAAAGAAAGCCAGTGGGCTTAAGCCCAGTGACCCAAGAAAAACAGGCAAGAGATGAAGACAGGGAGGCAACCAACACTAGGTCAGGGGAATAACTGTATTTTATGGTAGACTATCGTTCAAAGTGTCATGAAAAGCCAATAGATATCCAGTGACCAGAATTACTTTATTAAATAATATTCCACACTGCTATGTAAAGAACAAGGAAAAAAAATAGTAGATAAAAGCAGGCACGCCACACAAGAGGCTGAGTCCAGGTGAGATTTAGTAATTTCTGAATGAGTCAGTAGCTGCACAGGTGGGAAGACATGGAAAATTCAGGACATATGTTCTGGAGCTAGACTTGAGAGGACTTCGTGATGGATTAGACGTGGAAGGTAAGGTAAGGAGAGAAATCACAGATGAGGGTGAGATTCAGATCGGCTCAATTGAATTGTGAGTGGTGTCTTTACCAGAGACATGGCACAGGAGGAGTCTTCTGAGAAAGATGACAGGAGGTGTGGGCAAATCAGCGGCTTCTTATGGGCATGCTACAAGAGTAGAGATGTCAGGGAAGCAACCGGATAAAAGGGTCCTCTGGGCTCCAGGCAAGGAATAGAGATATGAAAATGGGAATCGTCTGCATATGGATGGTATTTAAAGCCACAGACCAGGGAAATCAGCTGGGGTGCCAAGAGAAGGAATTCTAGGGCATAACTCCTAAAGTTCACATATGGAGAAGGGAGGGAGAAGTCAGCAGGAACTTGAGGATTCCCCAGAGAAGTAGAAAGAAAACCAGGAGAGGACAAGACAAGAAAGCAAGATAACTTGGAGACTGACTGAGAAGTCTTCATCTGCAAGTGTCTCTGTCCACCTAGAGGATGGTTCCCTCTGTCCTGTGCCAAAGAGGCAGAGAAAACAGCATCACTACCTTATTACCTCCAGGGAAAGAATCTCAGGATGGTCACATTTCAGGGTGAGGAGTAGGTTATGAGTAGCAAATCTTGGCCTACGCACCATTTTTGCTTCCTTCTGAGAAGGAGAAGCTGGCCCATGAGAAAAAAAATGCTAATGATGAAGGGGTTTGACAATCAAGGCCCATGGGCACACCACTCAGAATAGGCCAGGTTCTGCTGCAGGGACAGATGAGCCCTGGCATCTCAGTGGCATAGTACAATAAAGCCTTATTTCTATATTGCTTCATAGTCTAAAGGGATTCAGACTGCTGTCCTCCATCCTGTAGGCTTTTGGAGTATGTGCTTTTTGAGATTGCTAAGATATGAAAAGGAAAGGATGGAGGAAATAAATATCCTCTTAGCCAGAAAGAGATACACAGTGCTCCCATTTCAATTGACTAGGACAAGTCACATGACCCAATCTAATTGCAAGAGAGGCTGGAAAATGGAGAGGAGCATAGAGAATATCCAGGAAGCAGAATCATCTCTGTTACAATGAGCCACACACAAAATAAAAGGGACGAAGTCGATCTTTGCACTCTTCCTATCTGGAAACCTGTGCCACTCTTTTCACCCTTTCTCCACAAATGCACACTCCTTCCTGCTTCATTCCCTCAAGACTTGGCCATCCATCACTTGAGAATCAGTAGCAGTAGCAGAAGACACTGCTCCCTTGGGAATTCGTTACTATCTGTTAAAATGCAAAGCAAGTATGTGTAATAACAGCGCTTCTGGCCCAGTAGCAGGAAGAGTGAGGTGCCAACATAAATTATACATTTATCCAATTTGTGTAATAATGATGCTTCCTTTTACTGGGTGCTCATTATGTATTACTCCTTATTATTTTTTATTGTTATTACTTTTTGCGGGGAGGGGAGGAAAGTAGCCAAATCCCAAGTCTGAGACTTAATGACCTTGAGCAAATTACTAACCTCTCAATCCTTCTATTTGCTCAACCATTTAAAATAAAGATAATAATGCCACCTCCCTCACAGGCCTGTAGAAGATAAGAAATGACAGATGCAAGGTTCAAGTCATAAGACAGGTGCTCAAAAAAACAACGGCAAAAGCAGCCATGTTATTGTAAAAAGCTGTTCAAACAGAAAGATTAACAACCAGGGTGACAAACCCAGCTTGTCCACTGGACACTCTTTCCTAGAGAAAGAAGCTGGCAGAGGAGAAAAAGGAAGTCAAGTGATTCCATAGGAGCCCTTTGGAAGGTCTGAGCCCCTGATACAGGACTGGAGTGCAGCTGTGTGCAGAGCCTGCAGAAACCACAAAGTAACCAGAAGCCCACACCAAATGGCCCTTCCATGGAGGGACTATAGGCTGCTCCCTGATACTGTTTTCCCTCCAGCGAGCTTCAGTTCCCCTCTGAATTCATGCTTGGCAACCTGACAATGTTTTCATGAAGGGAAGAGGTGGGTGGCATGCTAAGAATATTGACACAGCAGTGGCTTAATTAAATCTGTAGTTGGAAAAACACGGCTAATAGGTGGGGCCTTCCCTGGTGTCCCTCTCTGAACAGCCAGCTTGCCGGGAGTCTGAGCTCTCGCCATCCATCCCCTGGTACCAACGCTTGAGTTCATACCGTCACTCTTGCCATGATGTCACTCTCAAAGGTGCTGAAGTGTTGTTTGAAAACACAACCCAGATCTTGAAATCAGACACCTTCAGTGGAGAAACTCCCAGGGTAGAAATTCTGGGTGTGACCTTAGGCCAAGCAGAGAGTTGGATGAAGTGATTTACAGTGTAGTGAGGTATGAGTCCCAATAGGAGTTGGGGCAGAGGTGGCAGAGGAAACCTGGGAGACAGAGAACTCACGTTCTCGCCTCCCCAAGTCACCCACAGGCTGGTGCCTGATCTTTACCATTAGGCCGCATCTCCATGTCACTTCAAGTTGAGAAATTCTGGGATCCATACCAAGGGATGGGGAGGAAAACCAGCAGGTGAGGCCATCAGATTTTAATCTGATACGAGCCTCCAAAATTTCTATTTCCTCCTCCTTCAAAACCAGGACCAAGCACAGTTCCCAATTCCTGTCGTTTTTCATGATATTTAATGTTTCTGAAGCATTTACAACGTGCCAGACCTGCACTGTTCAATATGACAGTTGTTAGCCATACATGGCTGTGCAGTGCTTAAAATGTGACTGATTGAATTTGATGTAAGAATAAAACACACACCAGATTCTGAAGATTTTATTTTTAAAAAGAATGTAAAATATTTTATTAATAATTTTTTACATTGATTATACATTAGAATGATAATATTTTATTGTTTTATATACATATACTATTATGTTTATATATAGCAAGACAATATACAGCAAGCAAAATATTATTTAAATTAATTTCACCATTTCCTGGCATTTTAAAATTGTGATTATTAGGAATTGAAGATTGCACGTGTGACACAATGTTTCCATTGGACGGCCCTGTTGTGTTAGACGGTGCCAAGTACTTTTCATGTGTCATCTCATCTAACCTTCAAGCAGCAGCCCTGAGGTCATCTGCGTTTTACAGATGGGACCCTGCCCAAAGCCCCATGCTCCTCACCTCATTATCTCCCCTCATTACCTTCTGCCCCTTACTTTCTTTACACAAGAGGCTCAGCTTCCTCTGTGTTCCCAGAAGTTCTGGCACTGGTCTGCCCTGGGGCCTTTCTTCAACTGTCCCCTCTATTTGGAATGTACTTCATTCAGAGAGCTCCTTGGCAAATTCTTGGTTGATATTCTCCAAATAGAGACTACATCTCAGCAGAATTTTAATGAATGATCCCCAGCTGCCTTCAAATTGTACTCTGTATCTTCCCTCTGAAACATATCCTAACCGTCCAACCTTTGCCCGCCTCCTCCCCCACTGCAGTTCCTCTCCTGCTCTACTCTGCTTGTTTTTTTAAGAAGACAGAGTCTCACTCATCCCCCAGGCTGATGCAGTGGCATGATCACAGCTTACTGCAGCCTCCAACTCCTGAGATCAAGGTATCTTCCCGCCTCAGACTCCCGAGTAGCTGGGATTATAGGCACAAGCCACAACTCCTAGCTCTGCTCTACTTTGTTCTTACCAGCACCGTCTTCTAAAATCACACAGTTTATTCACTGAATATGCTCATGAGTCTGCCAGTGCTAAAATGTAAGCTCCTTTAAGGCAGAGACCTCGGTCAGTTCTGTGCCCTGCTAAAACCTAATCCTCTGGGACAGCACCTAACACTGAGTAGAGCTAGTATCAGTTTGTAGGATGAATGACTGTGGTCCCTGACCTTCAGAGGTTATACCTCAGTGGGGGAAGCATCACAAATAAGAGTGGTACCCACTGAGGGGATCTGTGATAGGGCAGGAGGCTCAGAGGCAGGCAGCTAGGGAGATCAGTGATGCCTAGGGAAATAACACTGCATTTATCCAGCTAGGAGTTACTGAGTCCTTCCTCTGGACCAGGACTGGACCAGTCATTGTGGACATGGCAGCAAAGCCATTACCCAAATGGGAATTATAGTTAGGTAGAATTTTAACTAATAATCCCTAGTTCCTAATGTCTATATTTTGTCCCATCACCTATGGAGTCCAGAGCACTTTAAATCTAACCTTGAAAATTAAGCAGGAAGAGATCCTTGGGAAGAACATTCCCAAAAGGATTTGCCCCTTTAAAAGTTCCCACATGAGATAATGCACCATGTGTTCAAGGGACAACTAGAACTTCTTTATGGCTAACATTTTTGTTGAATAAAAGAGGATGGTGGTAACAAATCTGAAAAAGTAGCCCAAGTCAAGCTGTGGAGAGCCTGGTGTGCCATGCTGAGGTGGTGAGATTTCCATCAGCAATAAGAAGGCATTTTAAAGTAGAAGACACCACCTATTTATTTTTGAAAGATACAGTGCTGGTGATTTGGAGGATGGACAAGCACAGGAGCTACTTAGGAGTCTTCAAAGCAGGCTGTGTGAAAGAGAAGGGCTCCCACTGAGGGAGTGAGAGGGGAGACACTGAGATGGATGGGTAGGAGCAGAGACTCTAGGAGTGAAAGGAACATGAACTGGGAGGATCCTACATGGGAGCTGCAGAAAGAGGCTCTTGGGTGACTCCGATGGCTTCAGCATGGGTGACCGGCTAAATGGCAGGGTCACTGTCTGAGATGGAGAACAGGGAAGAACACAGAGATCACGTCTAACTGAGAACGTCTTATGTTTGAGGTTTCTCTACACCCCCGGGCAGAAGTGAAAAAGAGATCATGCTGACAGATCTGACCATGGAATCTAAGGTGGAAACTACAGATGAGAACCCCAAAGACAGGCTGGAGATAAATAGCCGAGGGCGGAGACCTGGGGAATACCAAGGTTGAGGTTTATATGGAAGAACCTGAGCCAGTGAGTGACTGGAGGAAGGGGCCAGATGAAAACACCCAAATGAGAATGATGACGTGGAAGTGAAGGGAGGAAAGACAGTGTAAGAAGAATGAGTTTTCCCATGGGACAATGTCAGTTTCTTGGACCAGTGCCCAAAGCCTGTTGTACGAGTCAGAAAAGAAACGCACAGCACACTTGAATTGGGTAACATAGTAGAATTTAACCAAGGGATTGTTCATAAGGATGTAGGCAAGGTGTAGGGAAATTAGAAGGGACAGTGCAGCCGCTTTGAGGACAATAATGATAAGCTTGAATAAAAGCGATTGACATTGCCCAGTAAGAGGTGGTTCATTGATTTTTTTATGAGAGAAGTTCCCATGGGGCATAAACACAGATGTCCACATACAAGAAGCTGTGAGAATCGAAAAAACATGAAGAACACAGCCAGCTCCAGCAAGGGGAAGGATCGAGCAGGGTGGCTCGGTGATGCAGCAGCATCTCACGTTTTGTCCTAGGATAGCAAAGACTTGTTTGTGTTTGTAACATTAATCTATGAAGCTTGTGATGAGGAAAAGTTTAATGATTGAAGAGGGATAAAGGAAAACTAAAAGGTCCAGGAAGAGGGGCCCAGCAGCACACCCTCACTAATTATAAAAAGTGCAAAACTGTGTCATGCCAGTTTTCCCAGAGGCTTAGGCAGGAGATAATTTTGGCCAAGCAAAATCATCATCTCCACTTGACTGAAGAAGAGGTCAACTCATGAAATTAAAAACCTCTTTCAGAAGCTTCCAGGGCACTTCCTCTCATGTCTCATTGGCTAGAACTTGTCTCATAGCCTTTTGTAAGCCAATACAAGAGAATGAAATTATCATGATGCTTTAGAACAACCTAGATTTACTCCTGAGCTGGACAGAGAGTCATCTCCTCTGATAAGGAGGTGTTTACCTAAATAAGTTGAGGCTCACGAGGCAATTAGCAAAGTCTGTTACAGGAATAACTCTTTTAGTGTGGGATTCCATGTACTTTAATTTCACATCTGAATTCTGCTTGAGATCATCTTGAGTATCATCCATGGGTACAGCTGACAACCAATAAAATTCAGCTTTGCTTGGCTCTAAAAGAAGGTTTGTGACAATAAATCAGGTAGAGATAGATGTGGTGCTGGGTCTGCATCGGGCCAGATCGCAAAGGAGGCAGCTTAGAGTCTAGACACCCTGACTAGAAGATTGTTTCCTAGCCAGCAACCCAAGGCCTTTCAGCCATTTCTCCTCATCAGAAGAGTCTTCCTATGTGTTCTCTTCCCACAGGAAGCCATCTTTAGAACAGTTAGAAATTGAAAAATCTGTGATCAGTACAGTATCAATAGCAAAAGCAGCCTAATGCAAAATCTTCCTTAGGGACATCTATATTTAAATGGGAGAAAATACCTCAATGCAAAATAATGTGCTAATAGGGACATTTGAGGTGTGGGGCAGGACAAGCATGACACTTATGTGAGATGGGAGACTTCTCTGTCTTATGTTAACTGGCATATTCTCAAATTGCCCCTTGTAGATACACCTATTCTCTGCTGGTTAGGCATACATGACATGTATCTTAAATACAGATGATTATAAAGTAACAAGATCAAGATTTATTTGTCACTTATGAAATCCGTCTAGTTGCATTTCATCTAGAGGGTCATATGCCCCAGTTTGCCCAGAAAAGTGCCAGTTTAACTATTAACCAGAATAAGTAATGGTACCCCCTTCACTCTCAAAATTAAATGTTTATTCCAATTACACTAATATGCATCAGTATCCTTAGATATATGTGTCCATGTGCACACAGAACATATATGCACATGAGAGGGAGAGAGACTGTGTGCATTACAAATGGGCAGTGGAACTTGGAATGCATTTTCCTTCAGGAACAGGATCACACAGGGTGGTTGGGTTTGTAAACCAAAAGATGTCTCAATTAATTTAGGACTTCATTTTGACAATGTTATGAATTGGGACCCACAGCGCAGCCTCAGGAGGTCCTGTGAACACGTCCCAGGGTGGCTGGGCTACAGCTTGGTTTTATACATTTTAGAGACACTTTAGAGACATTAATCAGTACATGTGAGGTATACATTGGTTCTCTCTGTAAAGTTGGGATAATTTAAAGTGTTGGGGTAAGTGGGCTTACAGGGTATTTTATAGGTGGATTCAAAGATTTTCTGGTTGGCAATTGATTGAAAGAGTTAAGTTATTCTCTAAAGACTTGGAATCAATGGAAAAGAGTGTCTGGGCTAAGATAAGGGATTGTGGAGACCAAAGTTCTTATTTTGTAGATGAAGTCTCATAGGTGGCTGCCCTTAGAGGCAGTAGATGGCAAATGTTTCCTATTTAGACCCTTAAAAGATGCTGGGCTCTTAGCCAGTCTCTTCAGGATCAGAAAAAGACCTGAAAAGGGAAGGGGATTCTCTAAAGAATGTAAATTTCCCCCACAAGAGACAGCTTTGCATATTTCTTTGACAAAAATATGTCAAAGAAATATATTTGGGGTTAAATATATTTATTTATTTAATAATTAATATATATATTTGATTTATTTCAAGGCCCTGCTACCTGTCCTATGATGCTATACTAGAGTCAGGCTGGAATTTGGTATCTCACTGCTACAGAGTCTATTCTGTCAGTTTTAGGACCTTTGTTTTCATGTTAATGCTGGTTAGTTGTGCCTGAACTCCTCCAAAGGGAGGAGGCCATCCTGAAGTGTGTCTGATGCCCTCTTCCCATCAGGGTCTGAACTGGTTTTTCAGGTTTTGTTGAGTCCCCTCGGCTGAGAGGAGAGTCCATTAGGTCAGTTGGGGGGGCTTAGAATTTTATTTTTTATTTACAGTTTCTAAGACCTTTTAGAAAACCATTTTATGATTGCAGATCCCCAGTCTGCCCTCTTTCATCCTGCTCCACACAAAAGGCTGATCTGAATGGTCTGCACTCACTGGCCCCTTTGTTGTCTGGCTTTTGGTTGGGTTCACCCAATGGGTGGGGGAGACGGAGGTTTGGATGTTGATTCCCTGGCTCCCTGCCCACTTAGCACAGGCTGGCTGTGTCTGTCCACTGAGGATGGTCTGGCTGGTGGCCGTACCCACAAAGCTCTCTCCTCCAAGTTTTGATAATTACTTATCTCATTGCCTCTTCAGGCCCAGTGTGGCACCTGAAGCTTCCCATTGCCATTCTCCACATGACTGCATCATCCCTTGTGATTTCTCTACATACTGCCAACATCTCTGTAAACAATCCCTTTATTAAACTCTCTTAAATTACCCAGTGTGAGTGTGTCATGCGTTTCCTTCCTGACTCACACAAGATTCTTTTGCAGGCTACTCCAAGATATCAAGTACCATGTAAAACATTGTTCTCTGGGAAAATTTACTTCAAGGAGCAAGTCAGATTGCAAGGAAATTATCTATTCCCAATGCTGCCCCAGCAGAGAAAAGGGCTCTCACCCTCCTGTGTTGAGTAAATCAGGGTGAACCGCCCCACCTTCCAGTAGTTCTTGACATTCCAATAATTCCATGAAACCAGATGGAAAGGCTGCAAGATGGCCAAGACTGCAGGCAGCAGCAATAGACAAAGCCAAGGGAAGAGGCTAGACCCCTGCAGTCATCATGTTCATGTGCAGGGATTGAGCTGAACTGGCGGTTAGTAAGTCAGGGATGGCTTGAGCACATGACCCTATGTGCATAGAAATATTAACTTGGCCAGGCACAGTGGCTCATGCCTGTAATCCCAGCACTTTGGGAGACTGAGGTGGGTGGATCACCTGAGGTTGGGAGTTCCAGATCAGCCTGACCAACATGGAGAAACCCCATCTCTACTAAAAATAAAAAATTAGCCAGACATGGTGGGCACATGCCTGTAATCCCAGCTACTGAGGAGGCTGAGGCAGGAGAATCACTTAAACCCAGGAGGCAGAGGTTGTGGTGAGCCGAGATCGTGCCATTGCACTCCAGCCTGGGCAACAAGAGCAAAACTTTTTCACACACAAGAAAGAAATATTAACTCATTCATCATGTATTTATTGAGCGGCTCTTACACGCCAGATATTGTGCATGGAAGATTTTACATCCACATCTCTTTAAGTTTCAAGACAACCACGAAGTATAAATTGTGTTTGTAGCCGAAGAAACCACATATACATTGGGATGGTTAATTTTAGGTGTCATCTTAACTGGGTTGAGGGATGCCTAGATGGCTGGTGAAGTATTGTTTCTGAGTGTGTTTGTGAGGGTGTTGCCAGAGGACATTGACATTTGAGTCAGTGGATTGGGAGAGGGATGGGTGCCTAATGTGGGTGGCACCATCTGGTCAGCTGCCAGTGCAGTAGAATAGGGTGGGTGGAAGAAGATGGGATAAGTGTGCTTGCTGAGTCTCCTGGCTCTCTTTCTTCTTCCCATGCCAGACGCTTGCTTCCACTACTCCTTCCGTTGGACATCAGACTCCAGGTTCTTCAGCTTTAACGGCTTCCCAGGGACCTTTGGGCCTTCAGCCACAGACTGAAGGCTACACTGATGGTTTCCCAGGTTTGGAGGCTTTTGGGTTTGGACTGAGCCACTACTGGCTTTTCTCTTTCCTCAGCTTGCAGGCAGCCTATTATGGGACTTCGACTTATAATTGTGTGAGCTAATTCTCCCTAATAAACTCCCTTTTATAAATACGTATATCCTATTGGTTCTATCCCTCTGGAGAGCCCTGATGAGTACATATATTTATATTTATCTATCTTTCCACACACATATACACAAACAATAACGAACAACTAGTGATGAAAATTTGAGCTCAAAAGTGCAATTGAGAAAAAGCTCAACCAGCTGCCTCCAGAAACTGAGATCCAGAGAAGTTAAGTGGCTCCCCTGTGAAGGCACATGGGCAAGCCCTGGTAGAAATCAGTGGCTCTCACACCAGACTTAGAGGATGTCTGTCTGACTGGTTGGCCATCCTTCTTCTTTTCACATGTCATTTTATATTTTTCTGATTGACAATAAACATGTCACTAGAGTGCTAATAGATACATGAATGCCCGTAAAGAAACAGCCCTCCCATTCAAGCAATGAACTCATCCCATTCATAATTCCTATGAGAGTGTTAGAAAAGGACAGAACCCAGAGGACTCTGCTGTGCCCACTGTAGGAACAGTCACACTGACAAAAGTACACTGGAGCCTCTGTGACCAAGTATGTCATTTCTGGCAGGCTGAAGAGAGAAGACCAAGATGGCCAATGAGACAATGTACACAAACAAGAAGGAGGACATTGAGCAGAGAAAATCCACTACCACATTCAATGAAGATTCCATGCAATCAGTAGGGAAACTGTGGCTTCATTTGCCACAGACGTCTCAGTGAGATGCTGCAGACCACATTTCACAGGAGCAGTAAAATGTGCTCTCATGATGGACATACTCAGGGTGTTGGCCTCAGTCTCTTTCCTCTTTGACACTATGGTCTGTTTAACACACCTGTTGATTCTTCAGAGATTTCTCTTTTTCTCCACTGCCCTGGTCCCTGAGCCTCTCTCACCAACTGCCAGTGAGCCCTCTGGGCCAGCTGGATATCTACTTAGAAGTAGGAAGGGAAATACCACACTTCCTCCTGTCTTCTTGTCCCCACCCCATTTAACACCAAATACTGATCAACACAGTGTTCTCTCAAGCTCTGAAACTTGGAAAATGCCAGAAAGAATTAATCCGTGAAATGCAGTTCCCTCTTGGATTTGTTCACCCTCATCTCACAGTTTGTGCAGTTTGGGCAGAACACGTAGCAATCAGATGGCTGCCAGGATACTTGCAAATCCCATTATTGCTCCCTGGAGGTGCCGCCATATTGAAGCCAAAATATGACTCATCGAAGATCAGTTTTATGGTGCTAAACCCCAATCCCATGATAGCATCATACCTCATCAGCTTTAACATTCTTCTTCGCAACTGGATCTTTAACAGAACTGGATTTGCATTTACAGCCACTCTCAAGAAGCAATATTAACTGCACAGGGTAATTCTTCAACCAAGATCAGAGGCCTTATAACCTGGATATGGTACTGAAATCAAGAGATAACATAGCACTATGGATCGTGGCATGCTATAGTTATCCTAGGAAGGTCTAACTGAGATTTCATTGGTTTTTTTAACCATATTAGGTTCCTTTTATGAGCAGAAAATTGACTGCATCACACCAGCCCCTCAGAAATGGGATCCATGTTAGTATTCATTTTAAAGATGAAAAAAAACATTTAAACAGTTTTGAAAATGAAATTTACAGTGAATTTTGTGGCTCCCTCAACAATTGTTTAGTTTCAAGGTCAAGGCTAGCCTAACAATATCAACATGAAGAAAGACATTAAAAAATATATTAAAATTATAGTTGCTTAGTATTTAGCACCTAGTCTTTAAAAGTGCTTATTCTAAGTACTACACATGTTATCTTGTTTAATCCTCATGCTAATCTTATAGAATAGGACTGCTATTATCCCCATCTTTTTAATGAGAAAACTAAAACTTTAAGAGGCCAAAATAAATAAATGTTCAAGGTCACATGGCTAAGTGTGGCAACGTCAGAATTCAAGTCAGATCTCTCTGACATCAAAACCCTCTTCTTAACCTCTAAACAAAACTGAAGCAGAGAGAAATGAGATTTGATTTACTCTTCTCCCATCTTTCCTGACTTATGTTTGTTTTTCCATTTTTCCTCTTTCTGCAATGTTTGGAAGGCTGAGAAATACAGCTCAAGTCTCAAAACAATTTAGTGAGAAATGGGGTCTGGGGAAGATGGTGCTGTAGGAGCAACTCAGGATTGCAGCTCTCAGTGAAGGCGCAGAGGGTGAGTGCACGCCGCATTTCCAGACGGATCTTTGTTACCCACAGACCGGGAAATTCCCAGGTGTAGAAGCAGCACGGGATGCCGGTGCAGCTGTTTTGGCTGGCGCAGCCATTTCGGCAGGTGCCACAGCTCAGCGGCACCCAGCAAAAATTGCACTGGTCTGGGTGCCCTGTTAAACCGGCAATTTGAGATTTGGGAGGGCAGATTAGCATACTCATCTGATTAAACAGGACTTGGACAGTGAGCCAGGACAGGAGATTCCCAGGAAGGGACGTTTGAGCTGGCGCAGTGGGTTGCTGCATGGGAAATCACAAAGATCCCAGTGCCCTTTCAGCAGGCGACTGAAACACCTGGGAGAGAGTCAACCGTTCAACTTAAAAAAAACAACAACAACAACAAAAGGGCTCTGAGGCAGGGAGCCAGGTGATCAGGCTCGGCAGGTCCCACCCCCACAGGGTCAAACAAAATGGTGACTGGAAACGCTCGGGGTTGAGAGTTTTACTGCGGGCACAACTGAACCCAGGATGGTGCAGTTCAGTGGGGGAGGGGCGTCCACCATTACTGAGGCATTCCGCCCCTACTGAGGTAATCTCCCATTGCTGACGCAGCCTGCCGTTGCCAAGGCAACCCACCATAACAGAGAGAGTCTGCCAATACAGAGGCAGGCCATCATCACCACGGCAGTCCTAACCACACCCATATAAACAGGACTACAGGGAATTACACTGGCAGCAGGGCGGAGCCCACGGCAACAGGGCGGAGCCCACAGCAGCAGGGCGGAGCTTCAGCAGGAAGATAGTGACTAGACTGCCTCCTAGCTGGGCAGGACAGTGCAACAGATACTCATAAATAAAGCCATAACTCCCCGAGACAGAGCATCTGAGGAACAAAGGGGGACTTATGAGTTCTGCTGCATCAGACTTAAATGTACCTGCCTAGCAGTCCTGAATGAACAGCGGAGCTCATAGCTCAGCAAGTGAGCACCTATAAAGTACAGACCGACTCCTCAAGCAGCTCCCTGACCCCTGTATATCCAAAGAGTCACATCACAAAGGACTGATCAGACTGACATTTGGCAGGCATCATTCTGGGCCAAAGATCGCAGAAGAAGAAACAGGTAGCATCCCTCACTGTTCCGCAGCTGCTACAGGTGTACCCCAGACAAGCAGAGCCTGCAGTGGACCTCAGCAGTCTTACAGCAGAGGACCTAGACTGTTAGAAAGAAAACTAAGAAACAGAAATACTTCATCATAAAGAACCTGGGAGTACATTCAGAGACCCGATTGAAAAGTCAGCAACTACTCAGATGACAGGTGAATAAATCCACAAAGATGGGAAGAAACCAGCACAAAAAAAAGGAAAACACCCGAAACCAGAACACCTCACCTTTTACAAAGGACCAAAACTCCTCACCAGCAAAGGAACAAAGCTGGATGGAGAATGAGTGTGATGAAATGACAGAATCAGATTTCAGAAAGTGGGTAATGAGAAACTTCCATGAGCTAAAAGAACATGTTCTAAATCAATACAAAGAAACTAACAACCTTGAAAAAAGATTTGAGGCAATGATAACAAGAATGGACAACTGGCCGGGCACGGTGGCTCAAGCCTGTAATCCCAGCACTTTGGGAGGCCGAGGCGGGTGGATCATGAGAGATCGAGACCATCCTGGTCAACATGCTGAAACCCCGTCTCCACTAAAAATACAAAAAATTGGCTGGGCACAGTGGCGCATGCCTGTAATCCCAGCTACTCAGGAGGCTGAGGCAGGAGAATTGCCTGAACCCAGGAGGCAGAGGTTGCGGTGAGCCAAGATTGTGCCATTGAACTCCAGCCTGGGTAACAAGAGCGAAACTTCATCTCAAAAAAAAAAAAAAAAAGGAATGGACAACTTAGAGAGGAATATGAATGAATTGAAGGAGCTGAAAACCACAACACGAGAACTTCGCAAAGCATGCACAAGTTTCAACACCCGAATTGACCAAGCAGAAGAAAGGAAGATCAGAAGTCGAAGATCAACTCAATGAAATAAAACGAGAAACCAAGTTTAGAGAAAAAAGCGCAAAAAGGAATGAACAAAGTCTCCAAGAAATGTGGGACTATTTGAAGAGGCCTAATCTACTTTTGATAAGTGTACCTGAATGTGATGAAGAGAATGAATTCAAGCTGGAAAATACTCTTCAGGATATTATCCAGGAAAATTGCCCCAATCTAGCAAGACAGGAAAATGTCCAAGTCCAGGAAATACAGAGAACACCACAAAGATATTCCACAAGAAGAGCAACCCCAAGGCACATAATCATCAGATTCACGAAGGTTGAAATGAAAGAGAAAATGCTAAGGGCAGCCAGAGACAAAGGTCGGGTCACCCACAAAGGGAAGCCCTTCAGACTCACATCAGATCTCTCAGCAGAAACACTACAAGCCAGAAGAGAGTGGGGGCCAATATTCAACATCCTTAAAGAAAAGAACTTTCAACCCAGAATTTCATATCCAGCCAAACTGAGCTTCAGAAGTGAAGGAAAAATAAAATCCTTTGTGAACAAGCAAGTACTCGGAGGTTTTGTCACCACCAGGCCTGCTTTACAAGAGCTCCTGAAAGAGGCACTACACATAGAAAGGAACAACCAGTACCAGCCATTCCAAAATCATACCAAATGCTAAAAAGCGTCAACAAAATGAAGAATCTGCATCACCTAACTGGCAAAACAGCCAGCTAGCATCAAAATGGCAGTATCAAATTCACACATAACAATATTAATCCTAAATGTAAATGGGCTAAATGCACCAATCAAAAGACACAGACTGGCAAATTGGATAAAAAGCCAAAACCCATTGGCGTGCTGCATCCAAGAAACCCATCTCACATGCAAGGATACACAAAGGCTCAAAATAAAGGGATGGAGGAAGATTTACCAAGCAAATGGAGAGCAAAAAAAAGCAGGAGTTGCAATTCTCCTCTCTGATAAAATAGACTTTAAAGCAACAAAGAACAAAAGAGACAAAGAAGGACATTACTTAATGGTAAAAGGATCAATGCAACAAGAAGAGCTAATGGTCCTAAATATATATGGACCCAATACAGGAGTACCCAGATATATAAGGCAAGGTCTTAATGACTTACAAAGAGACTTAGACTCTCACACAATAATAGTGGGAGACTTTAACACTCCACTGTCAATATTAGACAGATCAACCAGACAGAAAATTAACAAGGAACCCCAGGGCTTGAACTCAGACCTGGAACAAGCAAACTTGATAGACATTTACAGAACTCTCCACCCCAAATCCACAGAATATACATTCTTCTCAGCACCACATCACACCTACTCTAAAATTGACCAGATACTTGGACGTAAAGCACTCCTCAGCAAATGCAAAACAACTGAAATCATAACAAACAGTCTCTCAGACCATAGTACAATCAAGTTAGAACTCAGAATTCAGAATTTAACTCAGAACCGCACAGCTTCATGGAAACTGAACAACTGGCTCTTGAATGTTGACTGGATAAACAATGAAATGAAGGCAGAAATAAAGGAGTTCTTCGAAACCAACGAGAACAAAGAAACAACATACCAGAATCTCTGGGACACATTTAAAGCAGTCTCTAGAGGAAAATATAGAGCAATAAGTGCCCATATGAAAAGAGTGGAGAGATCCAAAATTGGCACTCTATCATCAAAATTGAAAGAGCTAGAGGAGCAAGATCAAAAAAACTCAAAACCTAGCAGAAGACAAGAAATAACTAAGATCAGAGCAGAACTGAAGGAGATTGAGTCACGAAAAACCCTTCAAAAAATCAATAAATCCAAGAGCTGGTTTTTTGAAAAGATCAACAAAATAGACAGACCACTAGCCAGACTGATAAAAAAGAAAAGAGAGAACAACCAAATAGATGCAATAAAAAATGATAAAGGGGAAATCACCACATATTTTACAAAAATTCAAACCATCATCAGAGAATATTACAAACAACTCTATGCACATAAACTAGTAAACCTGGAAGAAATGGATAAATTCCTGGACACCTGTGTCCTCCCAAGCCTAAACCAGAAGGAAGCTGAAACTATGAATAGACCAATAACAAGGTCTGAAATTGAGGCAGCAATTAAAAGCCTACCACACAAAAAAAAGCCCAGGTCCAGATGGGTTCACAGCCGAATTCTACCAGACACGCAAAGAGGAGCTGGTACCATTCCTTCTGAAACTATTCCAAATAACCCAAAAGAGGAAATCCTTCCCAAATCATTTTATGAGACCAACATCATCCTGATACCAAAACCCGGCAGAGACTCAACAAGAAAAGAAAACTTCAGGCCAATATCCATGATGAACATAGATGCAAAAATCAATAAAATACTGGCAAACTGATTGCAACAGCACATCAAAAAACATATGCATCATGATCAAGTAGGATTCATCCCAAGGATGCAAGGCTGGTTCAACATACACAAGTCTATAAATGTAATTCACCACGTAAACAGAACCAAAAACAAAAACCACATGATTATCTCGATTGACGCAGAGAAGCCATTCGACAAAATTCAACAGCCCTTTATGCTAAACACCCTCAATAAACTCGGTATTGATGGAACGTATCTCAAAATAATAAAAGCCATTTATGACAAACCAACAGCCAATATCATACTGGATGGGCAAAATCTGGAAGCATTCCTTTGAAATCTGGCACTAGACAAGGATGCCCTCTCTCACCACTCCTATTCAATATAGTACTGGAAGTTCTAGCCAGAGCAAGCAGGCAAGAAAAAGAAATAAAGGGTATTCAAATAGGAAAGGAGGAAGATAAATTGTCTCTATTTGCAGACGACATGATAGTATGTCTAGAAGACCCCATCGTCTCAGCCCAAAAACTCCTGAAACTGATAAGCAACTTCAGCGAAGTCTCAGGATATAAAATCAATGTGCAAAAATCACAAGCATTTCTTTACACCAATAACAGACTTAAAGAGAGCCAAATCAAGAACGAACTGCCATTCACAATTGCTACAAAGAGAATAACATACCTAGGAATACAACTTACAAGGAATGTAAGGGACCTCTTCAAGGAAAACTACAAACCACTGCTCAACAAAATAAGAGAGGACACAAACAGATGGAGAAACATTCCATGTTCATGGTTAGGAAGAATCAATATCATGAAAATGGCTATACTGCCCAAAGTAATTTACAGATTCAATGCTATCCCCATCAAGCTACCATTTACTTTCTACACAGAACTGGAAGAAACCACCTTGAACTTCATATGGAACCAAAAGAGAGCCCGCATAGCCAAGTCAATTCTAAGCAAAAAGAACACAGCGGGAGGCATCACACTACCGGATTTCAAACTATACTACAAGGCTACAGTAATCAAAACAGCATGGTACTGGTACCAAAACAGAGATATAGACCAATGGAACAGAACAGAGGCATCAGAGGCAACACAACAGATCTACAACCATACAATCTTTGATAAACCCAACAAAAACAAGCAATGGGGAAAGGACTCCCTGTTTAATAAATGGTGTTGGGAAAACTGGCTAGCCATGTGCAGAAAGCAGAAACTGGACCCCTTCCTGACACCTTACACTAAAATTAACTTCAGATGGACTCAAGACTTAAACATAAGACCTGGCACCATAAAAACCCTAGAAGAAAATCTAGGCAAAACCATTCAGGACATAGGAGTAGGCAGGGACTTCATGACCAAAATACCAAAAGCATTGGCAACAAAAGCCAAAATAGACAAATAGGACCTAATCCAACTCCACAGCTTCTGCATGGCAAAAGAAACAGTCATTAGAGTGAATCGGCAATCAACAGAATGGAAAAAATTTTTGCAGTTTACCCATCTGACAAAGGGCTGATATCCAGAATTTACAAAGAACTCAAACAGATTTACAAGAAAAAAACAAACAAGCCCATTCAAAAATGGGCAAAGGATATGAACAGACACTTTACAAAAGAAGACATACATGAGGCCAACAAATATTTTAAAATGCTCATCATCACTGTTCATTAGAGAGATGCAAATCAAAACCACATTGAGATACAATCTCACACTAGTTAGAATGGCGATCACTAAAAAATCGGGAGACAACAGATGCTGGAGAGGATGTGGAGAAATAGGAACACTCTTACAGTGCTGGTGGGAGTGTAAATTAGTTCAACCATTGTGGAAGACAGTGTGGCAATTCCTCAGGGACTTAGAAATAGAAATTCCATCTGACCCAGCAATCCCATTACTGGGTATATATCTAAGGGACTACAAATCATTCTACTATAAGGACACATGCACATGAATGTTCATTGCAGCACTGTTTACAATAGCAAAGACCTGGAACCAACCCAAATGCCCATTGATGATCGACTGGACTGGGAAAATGTGGCACATATACACCATGGAATATTACACAGCAATCAAAAACGATGAGTTCGTGTCCTTTGTAGGGACATGGCTGAATCTGGAGAACATCATTCTGAGCAAACTGACACAGGAACAGAAAATGAAATACTGCATATTCTCACTCATAGGCAGGTGATGAACAATGAGAACACATGGACACAGGGAAGGGAGTACTACACACTGGGATCTATCAGGGGGACTAGGGGAGGGACAGCAGTGGGGGGAGCTGGGGAGGGATAGCATGGGGAGAAATGCCAAATGTGGGTGAAGGGGAGGAAGGCAGCAAAACACACTTCCGTGTGTGTACCTATGAAACTATCTTGCATGTTCTGCACATGTACCCCAAAACCTAAAACGCAATAAAAAAAAAAAAAATTTAGCATCTGCTTGAGTCAGAGGCAGTTGACCTTAGAAGAACTGGGTAGGTTTTTATTTGAAGCTTTATTTGTTAAATCATAGCTTATCTCTGAAGAGAAATATATGGATGCCAAAAAGAAAAAGGGGGGAAAGAAAGATAACACCTATAATTCAGCCCAACATAAACAATATTGAAATCTCTGGAATTACATGAGGACTTTGCACATGAATGACTTATATGATTAGGGAGCCAATGTGTGGTGATGGGTGTGTGTATGTGTGTGTGTGTGTGTGTGTGTGTGTGTGTGTGTGTGTTAGGGACAGGGTCAGCGTGAAGAGAATATTATCCCATTATAAGGAGGTTAGCCTAAATCTCTCAGATTTTCTTTCATTTAAAAGTTTTAGAAAGCTTGTAAGTCCTCCCCTGCCAGGAGAAAATTTATATATCTATGCACTTTTTCATTAATGTATGAGTTCATTTATTTATTCTTTCATCAAACACTCATTCACATTTGAGTCTGAAAATATGTACCATTTAAGTTGCAATATACTGTATATATTCCAGTTTTGTGGGAAAATATATAATGAAATATAATATTTTATAGTATGTTACATAGCCCATGTTATATCCAATGCAATATAATGTTTTATACTTTATTAAAAATCACATCACATCCTATAGTCTGCCTAGATTATATATCCAGTATTTATTTTAATGTTACACGCAAATATTAAAGTTACAGAGTTACAGGTTATTTTAATTTTTCTTTTGTATTTTTGATTCTCTTAAATTTTCTATAATAAGTGTATATTATATACTGAGAAATGAAACTCAGCCGGGTGCAGTGGCTCACCCCTGTAATCCCAGCACTTTTGGAAGCCGAGGTGGGTGGATAATCTGAGGTCAGGAGTTCAAGATCAGTCTGGTGTTAGTTCTTATGTTTAAGTCTTTAATCCATCTGGAGTTGATTTTTGTATAAGATGTCAGGAAGGGGTCCAGTTTCTGCTTTCTGCACATGGCTAGCCAGTTTTCTCAACATCATTTATTAAACAGAGAATCCTTTCCCCATTGCTTGTTTTTGTCTGGTTTATCAAAGATCAGATTGTTGTAGATGTGTGGCATTGTTTCTGAGGCCTCTGTTCTGTTCTATTGATCTATATCTCTATTTTGGTACCAGTACCATGCTGTTTTTATTACTGTAGCCTTGTAGTATAGTTCGAAGTCAGGTAGTATGATATCTCCAGCTTTGTTCTTTTCACTTAGAATTGTCTTTTTCTTGCTCAAATTGCTCCAACTTTGGCAGTTGGTAGCTCTTTCAGTTGGCTCCTGTGTCCCTTTGACATACCCCATTATTATTAATATTATGATATTATAATTATTGATGACTGTTTGGGCAATTCCTTATTTTGGGGCACTATAAGATGCTCTTTTCATCTCCCAGTCCTAGGATCACACATTTATCCAATGAGTTGCGGTTCTTTTCATTGAAGAACAGCATTAGAAACTAAGATCTGGGTGCTAAGTGTGCTCATTATTACTTGGTCATATTTACTTCCCATTTTAAAAATCCTAAATATATAGTGTACCTTGAGATATTAGCTAGTAATAGTAATAAATATAGATACCTATAAATATAAATATATCAGGGACATGTGTCCCTTTTTTTTTTTTTTTGGCGACTACTGCTCTGGAATACTGTCATTAATGGGACTCAGCACTAACAAATTCTGCCCTCTGCTAGTCCCAGGATCTCATATTCCTGAGAAAGACAATCTACTGCTCCAGAGCTGGCCATCCACTCTTCAGCCAGGATGGTCAGTCATGGCTCCGGCAGATCACCTTGTGCAGTCAGCCGCAGGTGCCCAGAGGGAGTTGTTACTGTGAACTGAGCACTTCCTTCAAGAGATGCCACTGCAGAGTGACAGGAGGGGATGGGGTCAGCAAGAAAGGGGAGGAGGAAGCAAGAGCTGTGAGGTGGGTGGAGGGAGTTAACTCTGACTTCAAGCTAGGGGACCTCTCAGATTCCTCCCTGAACCAGATATTATCTCTGTTCATCTCAGGCACCATCTGCCGATTACCTCCCCACATTCACACAGAGCATCAAGGGAGAGACTGGGGCTTGGTCATCACATCTCAGCCAGGAGAACAAGAACAAGAGAACAAGAAGCTTATGTGCTCTTCTACTACTGGGAAGAGTAGCTTGTATGTATATACGTAAACACAGGGACACCGAATGTTACAGAAACATCAAGAGGACTGTTGGGGGATAAGTCCATCCACTCACACTCCCCATCAGCCCCACACGGATGGGCCTCTCCATAGCTTTTGTAAATGACCTTGTTCACCTTCAAAGCAGGCAGGTCCTGTAGTTGACACGGGTAAATGTTGGTCTTCTGTTTCTCCTTTTTAGAAAATATGCTGAAAAAGAAAGTGTCTTACTTTTAAAGAGAACGTTCCCAGAAATCCTGTTCCTGCTGCTGGCTGCAGATATGGCAAATCATAATTGGTGACTAATGTAGGAGTTTCATCTTTATCCCAAATTTGTTGGGATGTTAGCAATGATTTGGTGGTGGCCATGGTCAGTAATGGGCTAGGTGGGAAAGATTTCAGAAATTTCCCTCTGGGTAGGACAAGATTGGGTTTCACTTAAGAGCAGCCTTCCACCTGGGAAGTGGCCTGTTCTTTCTTGACTTTCCTAATAGAGTGTAAAGTGTCATGACCTGAGATTTCACCTCAGGTCTGGAAAGATAAGCTCAGGAATACTTATCCATTTGGACCCAGACCTAGAGTGGCCAAATGGGGTCCCAAATCCGCTTCCCATTTCAGTTCCATTGAAGCCCTCCATCTGCGAAGCTTGCTTCCCAGCAGCTGGAATTCTAGAGAGAAGAACCCCTGAGGCATCTGTCCCAGCCCTCTCCTCTTCTTACCTGAGGCTGTCACAGAACTCTCCTCACCACAGCCTGGCCAGGGGAACAAATGAATTTCTGTCCATGAACCCACAAGACTTCAGTCTGGGGTTAAAAGCATAGAATATCATAGTATCAGTTATCATTGTTGCAGCTCTAATGTTACCCTCGTCAAATCACCGCTGATTAAAACCAGCCCTGTTAATAAACCACAGGCTTTATTTCCCCTCAAATGTCTATAACCACTTTCTTCAACCCCTATTAAAAGGCAAAACTCAAAGAAAAACACAGCTTCGGAGCCCAAGTGCTGCTTATTCCCCAGAGAAGAAAAATTGAGCATGGAAAAAAAAATGGTTATTTTCCCCTACCTTTCCCCCACTTAATGGAATCAAACCTTTTTAATAACTAAAAGGAGAAATCAATAAAAAGCCGGCGGGTGTTATCAGTGGTCTGTAACGTTAAAGCAGCTTGAAAATAGTCCTCCTCCACCTTCCAAAACGAATGCATTTGCCAGCAATTCCCTGCATCTGACTCACATCCTTATTACCTCCTTCTCCTCTTGCTTTCCCCTTAAGGGACTGATTTTTCCTCCCATCTAAGCCAAAAAGAATTTCTCGGGATTAAGAAGACTGATGAAAGCATTTTTAATATTTGAGCTCAGGTTTGCAAGCTCCATAAAACCAACTTCTCCCATTGCCTGCTTTGTCTCCCCTCACCTCCCCTTGTCTGTAGTTTTCTCCTTCATTTGCTCTGCAGAAACCAGCCAGGGACCCTCTCCAGAGGGGGGTCTCTGGCCCCCTGGCAGCTTCCCCTGTAGAACTGGCTGCAGGCTCTGCTCTACTGGCCCCAAATACAGGATGTGACATCTTTCAAAACCCTTAGAAAATGGGGAGAGGGAAACTTATGTGACAACCTTCATGTTGATGCCATATGTCTTTCAAGTAAAGACCGGTTTGACAACATGCTGAGCAGCTCAGAGGGGAACATGTTTCAGGCCTGGAGGGGAAAGTCTTGACAATTCATTCCAGGGAAAACTGGAACCTTCCCCACACACCCTGCCTTTACTAAGGAGGTGGAAAGAAGAGAGGCCTGAACATAATGGCCTTTGTTCCTTCTTCCCACATTTGCATCACTGTTAGAACACCGCTCTCCCTTGCTCCTCAAATTAATGATAGCCTTGCCAACTTTATCTTCAATTCCTGGAACCTCAAAATTACCGCACATAAACAGCACTTTACTGGAGTAATCTTGCCAGGAACTGCTCAATTAAATGGTTTTTGGGATGCAAGGGGCCCAGTTTTTTGTTGTTTTTTTTTTAATAGTGGTGATTGGGCCACTCTGCTACTGTTCTGAGCTTGGGTTCTGAGATTTGATCGCTCCATTGGGAAGCTACATGACACCAGGCAACTGTTTCACCCCATTGTCATATCAAAAGTCCCACTGGTTTCCTGGCAAAGTATCATTTTGAAAGAGTAAAAAAGCATCTGCCACCAAATGCCTCACTATATGAATTTTCCATCCATTTTCATATTCCAGTCAAGTCACCATCCACAAAATAATTATTTTTGGATCATGGCAAGGTACTAAATGACAGATTGATGTGTGTCTGTGTGTTTGTGTATTTTAGGGGACATGATAAATGTCATCTCAAGGTATAATTCCCAGAAAGGAATGGGTGACACAAAACCACCAATCAGTGCAGTAAATCACACAAAAAATTGTTGCTCTAATGGAGAAATAAGTACTTTTGTCTAGATGAGTGGATTTTACAGTGTGAGTCCCCTATTTTTTTCAGTGGTTATGCTCTAGAAATTTTATATTTATAACATTATTTTTTTAAACATCATGTTTTTAAGCAACAAAAACAGCCAAAATATTGTTTCATTGGTGTTTCTTCAAAAAAGTGAGGAAATGAATATACTTTGTGCCAGAAACTTCTTTTCCATAAATTACAGTATTTATTCTTTATATATATATAACTGTGTGTGTGCGTGTGTGTGTGTGTGTGTGTGTGTGGTGTGTATTTTGTTACACTTTAGGTTCTAGGGTACATGTGCAGAACATGCAGGATTGTTGCATAGGTACATACATGGCAATGTGGTTTGGCTCCATCCCCCCACCCCCCGTCAGCTAATCCGGCATTTCTCCTCATATTATCCCTCCCCAACCTCCCTACCCAGTGCTGTCCCTCCCCTATTCCCCTGCAACAGACCCCAGTGTGTGATGCTCCCCTCCCTGTGTCCATGTGTTCTCATTCTTCAATACCTGCCTATGAGTGAGAACATGCAGTGTTTGATTTTCCATTCTTTTGTCAGTTTGCTGAGAATGATGGTTTCCAGATTGATCCATGTCCCTATAAAGGACACAAACTCATTGTTTTTTATGACCGCATAGTACTCCATGCTGTATATGTGCCACATTTTACTTGTCCAGTCTATCATTGATGGATATTTGGGTTGGTTCCAAGTCTTTGCTATTGTGAACAGTGCTGCAATGAACATATGTGTGCATGTGTCTTTATAATAGAATGATTTATAATCCTTTGGGTATATACCTAGTAATGGGATTGCTGGGTCAAATGGAATTTCTATTCTAGGTCCTTGAGGAAACGCCACACTGTCTTCCATAATGGTTGAACTAATTTACACTCCCACCAACAGTGTAAAAGTGCTCCTATTTCTCCACATCCTCTCCACCATCCATTGTTTCCAGGTTTTTAATGAACGCCATTCTAACTGGTATGAGATGGTATCTCAATGTGGTTTTGATTTGCATTTCCCTAATGACCAGTGATGATGAGCATTTTTTCATGTTTCTTGGCCTCATAAATGTCTTCTTTTGAAAAGTGGCTGTTCATATTCTTTGCCCACTTTGAATGGGTTTGTTTGTTTTCTTCTCATAAATCTGTTTTAGTTCTTTGTAGATTCTGGATATTAGCCCTTTGTCAGATGGATAGATTGCAAAAATTCTTTCTCATTCTGTTGGTTGCCAGTTCACTCTTAATGATTGTTTCTTTTTCTGTACAGAAGATCTGGAGTTTGATTAGGTCCCATTTGCCTGTTTTGGATTTTGTTGCCAATGCTTTTGGTGTTTTAGTCATGAAGTCCTTGCCTATGCCTATGTCCTGAATGGTTTTGCCTAGGTTTTCTTCCATAATTTTTATGGTGTTAGATCTTATGTTTAAGTCTTTAATCCATCTGGAGTTAATTTTAGTGTAAGGTCATAGCAAAACCACCAGCTAGAAGCAAACACAGAGCAGACATGTTTGAACCCAGTTTCCCATGGCACAACTAAAATAAAAGCATACTTGTTTTCCATTCACGACACCCATGTGTGTCTAGTGGTACATAAAATTAAGTGAAACAAGGAAATTAAAGGCTATTTTGAGCCTCCTCTAGACTCAGGACACTTCAAAATCTATCTGGCACCCTGAAACTCCATGACTTGTCACCCTGACTCCACAGAGAATCACGAAGAGCTGAAGTTGACTATCTGCAGTTCCACCCATTTCCCATGGTTCAAACCAAAGGCATAAAGTAGTATTGCTTATCGAGTCTACGTTTCAACCTTCATCAGTCTCCAAACAATGAAGTAAAAAGTCTCATTCCACAAGTCCTGTGACATTACGGCACAACCCTTTTTCCTAGGGTGACACCACTTAACTGAGTAGACTGGAAACTGACCACCGAAATCCCTCAAAGGAAGTTTTGATGGGTAGAAAATGTCCCTCTGATGAATTAAATGACATGAACATGTCTCTCAAATATCCACTGAAGTCTGAGAACATTTGGAGATACTCAGACATACTACACAAAGGCTGAGTGTCTCAGTGTCATCTTTGCCAAACCCTTGATAAAAATACTGAAACACTGTAGCTGAAATGTACACACTATAAGTGAACTTGCTCTCAGAGACACGGAATCTGATATGGTCCAGACGAAAAGTTCAAAGAATCTGGACAACTCTGCAAACGTTCTCAGGATTTCTGGGACATCCAAACTCATTCTTCCTGTCACTGCTTTTTCAGCACTTAGAAGTTCTTGCATGAAACACTAAAAATGTGGAGGTTTTGCCTCTTTATAGAACTACAAATAAAATATACCCAAGAGATCTCCTTAATGAATAAACACATGATTTTCATTTGCCTGGCTCTGCAAAAGTGCTTTTAAAGTAATCCAGGTAAAATCTCCACGGGCCACAACTCAAAGGCTGCCTGCTCCCCAATCCTAGCATGAGGATAGCACATAGTATGTTCTTCCTTCCTCTTTTTAATCAAATGCGTTACAGCATGCTATTACTCTTGGGGCTGATTACTCTTGGGGCTGCGTTTCTCCAGATAACTTTCCAGCACCACTGTGGACTCTATTCAGAAGGAAATGGAACAGTATTTTCCAGTTTAGTACCTTAAATCAGTTTGTTTTCCCCAGGTCTCTGTACATGCTGACCTCACTTTTCACTGAAATCCAAGAGACCAAGGTTATATCACACCAGACTGAATCAACTATGCCTGGATTATACACTGATGCCAAAACCTAAGTTGCCTTCTGTCCCCATTGCAGGAAGCAGAGGTTTGAATATCTAAGACTGAACAATACCTTGAACTTCTTTTGCCATAGATTAATAGTGGCCATGTAATAGGCTAACTCAAATCCATAAAACATATTCATATAAGATTTTTTTAACGGTTCTCTCCACATCATATCCATCTTGGTTTGAAAGTCCTATGGTGGCACAACTAAAATAAAAGCCTATTCATTTTCCATGCACCACACCCCAATCCCAACAGCTCCAGGGTAGTGCAGTCAAAACTCACATCCATCTTCTCTCAAGGACAATCACTGGTTCCTTAGCAAGAATCTCCCTTCAGCAGCCAATGGTAATAGCCATGCTCACTCCTCTAAATCTGTTACTTGAAGTCCAAAGCACAGGAGAAAACTTTCCCTCTGATGGCACCCCTCAGTCCCAGAACAGTTCCAGCAAACAACTGATATTATGCTAGTTGATAATAATAACAACAGATAATGCCATGGATTAGATGGTTACTATGTGCCAGTCCTGGTGCTGTATGCTTCATCTCATTTAATCCTCATAATAGTCTTATTTGCCCTTAAGTAAGCTGAAATAAATTTGTACTTTTTAATAAACTAAAAATGAAGTTGAGCAGTTATGTAATGTGTCCAAGATCACAGGGTTAAAGGGTAGAGTATATACCTCCAAAGGATGGAGTGTAATAAATTGGTCCTTTATATAAACTAAAAATGAAATTGAGCAGTTACATAATGTGTCCAAGGTCACAGGGTTAAAGGGTAGAGTGTGAGGGTCTGGAAACCTAAGTATGAACAAGACGAAGGCAAGGACTAAAGGACGCACACTGGAAATTCCAGCATCGCATGATCATCTCCAGTAGAGTCATATAGAAACCGTAGTGTCCGGGAAGAGGGTGTGATTAACTGGGTAAGTCGAATGGGTGGGAAGGCTGGGAGGAGGACTTCTCAGAAGCAAGGGTACTTCAGCAGGATCTTGAATGATGAGTAGACACTGACAAGGCTGATGTGGAGAAAGGAGCAGAGAGAGACTGGAGGGGTAATCGAGTAGATGTTGCATAATGTCACAAGTATAACAGGGAAGGGGACATCTGAGAAGAGACAGAGAATGGAGGACAAGGACAATCATGTGGCCGGGGATCAGATAATCAGGCTTTTTATGTCCACCTAAGGACTGTATTTTATATTGTTGAATAAAAGTATGCCATTAAACATAGTCATTACAGATTTGTATACATTGAAAAGATACTTCTGCAGGTAGCAGGGGCTGGAAACAGGGTGACCAGTTGCCTGTTCTAAGTAATTAGAATTTAGAGACTGGCAGGAGGTCGAGATGTAAAACATATTTAGGAAGATACTCAGTAGCTATGAGCTTGGAGGGAAAGCAAGTAGTGGGGGATTTTAGGATAGCATTCAGCTGGTACAAAAGTAATTGTGGTTTTTGAGATCACAATCAAACAATATTTATTAAAATACACTTTTCTCACATTACAATCAGTGTTCTTTTGTTGGCAATCTCCCCACCCCCGCCCATACCACCCCCTTTCAAATCTGAACCCCTTATTTCCTTTTAAAGCTCAAATAATAACTG
Organism: Callithrix jacchus; assembly: GCF_049354715.1. Taxonomy (NCBI): domain Eukaryota; kingdom Metazoa; phylum Chordata; class Mammalia; order Primates; family Cebidae; genus Callithrix; species Callithrix jacchus. Next base: position 76,737,984 of record NC_133502.1, read on the forward strand.
AAAGAAGTGACATCATTAAATGGACGGGAATAACAGAGATCTCTGCCTTCCCCACCCACACCCACCCTTTCTCTTCCACCTCCTCCTGAGGTGACCTGGGAGAGGGAAGCTTCCCCTCAGTGTGCTCCATTCAACAGGACCCCATGTGGAACTCCATGTGTGCATGCGTGTCACTTGGAACTGTGAATCTCACAGCTTTTTTGTGAACCATCCTGGCTGGGAAAGGCTTCATTACTTTACATGAGCCTGTACCCTTTTCGTCTCTCCTTTGTCTTTGCTGCTCCTGTTCTGCCCCCACCCCATCACCACAACCAGCTGATATCCGCTTGAATAACCCCTAACGAATCAGCATTTAGAAGATCCCTTGTAATTGTAAAAACCTCAGTGACTTTTGCACCAACCTAATAATAATGTTTCTGAGTGGATGGCAGCAACCAAGGAATGCAAGGAAAAACTATTTTTAGTTGGGGGGAAGGTAGAGTTAATTTGTACCATGGTGTGCTTTCCGTGAAATACTGACCATCTCCATCTGGATGTGTTGGAGCCACCTCAGACCAGATCTGGAAGGCTGGCTGAGAGTAGCCGTCAGTCTGATTCTGCAACCCTTTAGGAGAAAAGTTGACATCCAGATCTCCCACACTTCTTGACAGCATGGAAGAGGAATTTCACAAAGCCTCTATCATCCTACAGATGACCTGAAGGGCTTGGAGTCGAAGACTTTGCATCACACAACCAGCCCTGTTCACCTGTCACTCTCTTGTCCAGGCCTTTTGGCCAGACGCCACAGTGAAGGAAGCACTATATAGGTTGTAACTGATGAAAAATACCCAGATGGGACCCACAGCCCCTCCTCCCAGAGGATGTCTGTACTTGGAATTAGAGAGGCAACAGGAGGGTCTAGTTCAATCAAACTAACATTTATCTGGCAGTTACTAAGCAACGGTCACTGCACAGAACATTAGTACTCAGAGGTAAGACCTGCTCCCTAAAGGAGTTCACAGTCTACTCAGGACCAACAGAAAGACGGGGACCACTGAGGAACATAGAGGTGGAGGAAAACCCAGGTCAGAAGGGCAGCAACAGTCAAAGAATGTGTCAAGGAGCTAAAATAGACCACTCCACCTAAGAAAGAAGCCATCCAATCTTTCGCAAACTGAAGTGAAGTCACTTACAGCATTATTTCACAGTTTAACAATGAGGGGTTAAAGCCAAATTTTTATGAAGAACAGATGGGCCCATGGTCCACAGAAAGGGAAAAAACTGCTCCAAAACAGGCTTGCTAAATATTATTATCTCTAAATATAAGCAGGGAGAAAATTCATTTTGTTTAAAACATGCTAAAATGTCTTAGGATATTTTTTTAGTATTTTTAATTAATATATATTTTTAAGATGGGATGTTAAAGTTTGGTTTGTTTAGCAAGAATACATAAGCTCCCCACTCTTTTCCTTCTGTTTTATCAGGATGGGTGAAACCCATCGAGGGACATATCTTGGCCCTCCCCAGGAAGGGTAGAGACAAGTGAGAGGTAAGAGCCACACTAATCTGTGGGATAGGTCGGAGAAGGAACTTCACTTATGTTCACTGGTCAGCCTCCTCTTCTTTCATTTACAGAAGAGAAAGGACATCAATATAAATTCCTGTGTTCACAAAGAAGAATACACAATCTTATAACTGGAGCTTGGAGACCATCTAAACCGATGCTTTCATTCCTAGTTGTAAATGGCCAGTTACTAAGTCACTTCACCAAGGTCATCTGCTTAGTAAATGACAGGCCTGGACTCAAAACCAAGTTTGTGACTCCTTAAGTTCAATCACCAAATATTCCTAGAGTTTTTACTGCAGAGATGTGTATAGGGTTTGCCAACACCACATCTACAGAACATGAAGTGAAGTGGAAAGTTAAACCACTCTCTAGAATAATTCAGGCAAACCAGGCAAGATGAGAGAGTTACTATTCCTTTAGTTGATCAAGAAAATTTAACTCATGAGAATCCAAACTAAAAAAATGTAATGCTAATGCCTTGTATACATTATCATTATTTATAAGAAAGCTAATACACTTAGAGATGGATACTACAAAATGATAAAACTAAATATGATGGATTCAGTTCTCCCATTTCCTTTAGGACATCTTTCCAGAGGAAATATCTGCCTTTCCAGCAGATATCTTTCTTTCACTTGGGTTAAGTCTAGAAAATGGAAGTCTTCCAGTTGCGGTTTACAGCACAGAATGCCTTCCTTGAATACTTGCTTTTTAAAGTAAGCTATTGGTATCCACAGGGCTTAAGACTTGAGACTTAATAGCAGACATCAGAGAGGATAGAAACTGCCTACTTTCTGAGCAGTTCTTACTCACCCTCAACGGTGTTTCTCCTGGGGTGTCAATGCCATGAGCTACACATAAGCTTGGAGACCACTCTTTTTTTTTTTTTTTTTGAGACGGAATTTCACTCTTGTTTACCCAGGCTGGAGTGCAATGGCGCGATCTCGGCTCACCGCAACCTCCGTCTCCTGGGTTCAGGCAATTCTCCTGCTTCAGCCTCCTAAGTAGCTGGGATTACAGGCACGCACCACCGTGCCCAGCTAATTTTCTGTAATTTTAGTAGAGACGGGGTTTCACCATGTTGACCAGGATGGTCTCGATCTCTTGACCTCGTGATCCACCCGCCTTGGCCTCCCAAAGTGCTAGGACTACAGGCGTGAGCCACCGCGCCTGGCCTGGAGACCACTCTTGGTGAAACCACAAGAAGGCAAGGTTGGTTACCTTGCTTACTATTTCCACTGCCCTCATGAGATGTGCTAGGATCTGCTGCCTTAACATTCTGGACTCCAGAAAGTGGCGTTGCTCTCTGCCCACTTCCTTGCACTCCTTCTCAGGGGCACAGCACCTTCCAAGCAGGCCACAGAAGCTCAGATTGTCAACAGGGCCCAGCTAGATCTAATCTGTGGTGCTCCTCACTTTGGGGTTTTCATACTGAAATTCAGAGCAAAGCAATTTCTGAGTTTAGATTTTTCCAAACTGTGAAAGTCCACATTCTCTTATTTTATGCAATTCATTCCGAGTCTAAGTCATCCATCCTTAGGCCATTGGGTAGCGTGTCTCTTTCCATAGTTCAGAGAGAATCATACTTCATGCATCTTCCTGGCATTAAAACTTCCAGTGAAAGCCAGGTGTGGTGGCTGGTACCTGTAATGTCAGTGCTCAGGGAGGCTATTAGCAAGAGGACCACCTGAGGCCAAGAGTTTGAGACCAGCCTGGGTAATATAGCAAGATCTTATTTCCAAAAATAAATACAATAAAATAGCCAGGCATGGTAGCACACGCCTATAGTCCCAACTACTCAGGAGGCTGAAGTGAGAGGATCACTTAAGCCCACGAATTCAAGGCTGCAGCGAGCTATGATCACATCAGTGCACTCTAGTCTGGGTGAAAAAGCAACACCTCCAAAAAACTTCCGATGATCCATTTGTTCATTGACTTATTCAATAATTATTTATTAAACAACTGGACTCTGTATCAAACATGAAAGAGGCATAAATCCCTGCCCTTACTGTGGCTTACACTAAAAGACATAGAGATGGCCAACAAATAAGAGAACACACAGATATATATGTACTGTTACACATATATGTGTGTATGTAAAATCACTCCCATACACATATATGCAAATTTACATACACACATGTATATAATATTAAATTGTGATATATGTTATAAAAGGGGTATTTGAAATGCTATCAGAAAGAACACACAGAAGAAACCTACTTATATTAGGGGCAAGTAAAAGGAGGTGACATTTCATCTAAGACCCAAAGAGTGTGAGGGGGTCAGTTCCACAAATAGGGGAATGAGAGATCCAGGCAGAAGGAACAATTGAGCAGTTTCTAGGAAAGGAAAAGTGCTTCATCTAGTTTCTGACCCTTACCAAGTTCTCTTTCCTTTCTTCTTCATTTCCCTATGCTTCTTTTCTTCTTGCCCCATACCTGGCTCTCAGCATTCTCTTGCCTTTCCTCTGTTACTGATCTAGGCCCCATTGAGTCCCTGGGGTTGTGAGGATGCCTTCCAGACCATGAGCTCCTTAAACTAGCCTGTTCCTATGAATCATCTTCAGTGCAAAAGCATGCAAAGACACACTCTGCAGAGAAACAAACTTGTCTTAGTAAATGGTATTCTGAACACAACACCGGTTGGCAGCCTGGGCTTGTCCAAAAGCAAAGATTCGTCACACATACCTTTATTGTGCAAATAAAATCTATTTTCAGAGGACCATGAAAAGGCAGTTCTTAAAAACCAAGCAGATATGAAGATACTGAGAGAACCTAAAGGTATAGGAATATAGATGGAACAGAGGCTTCCCTTCATCTCCTTCCTTCTTGAGTCAAAGCAGCTTTCAACAAAGAAAGCTTTTAAAATGTTCTTAAACTGGGAACATATGCAATGAAGGTCTATGAAAATCTTCATTCCATAGGTTAAACTAAGGTCACCCATGACTGCTCCACCCAACAATTTCTTTTTTTCAGAAAGTCTATCAAACTTACGAGATCTCGGTGTGAGAAATAAGTACATTCCTTATTACGGAAGCAAAGATGTTTCTTACTGGGAACAAAAGAATGTCATCAAACCCAAAAGGGGTCCGTGAACATCCTAAAGTTGCATGCAAAAATTTTCTCTAAATATACATATACCTTTCCCTAGGTGTATGTGGAAGGGGAATCACTTTTTGCTAGGTTCAAAAGGGGCCCATGGTTTGTGTGAAAATGTAATACTTAAATAGAAAAAGAAAGAGATGTTGTTCTGCATGAAGAGATGCTGGCCTTGTCACTTCTTCATGCACGTCTCCTGTAGAACCCCCAGACCGATTCTGTGAAAGCCCCTGGGATCTGCAGAGCACAGTTTCAAAACTCTTGCTATAAACGAAACTTAAATAAAATTCAAAATTCAAAGGTTTTGAGCTATTTTTTGCCCTTAGTCACTCCCTTCAACAGCTGCGGATGGCATGTGTTCCAGGCCTACCAAAATGAGGAACTTATAAAGAAATTAGGAGATGACTAATATCTGCAGATGACTTTGGGACTTTCTTTACAATGCTTTGTCTAGAAGCACTTAGGTTTCATCCAAGAAAACAGGTTAAATCCATTCCCCAAGAACGTCACTTGGAATTAACTATAATAGCAGGAATTGGTGTATACTCAGAGCCAATACATCTAGACATTTTAACCTCTCTGAGCGTTAACTAAAAAATCAGCTTTTATAGTCTCATAAAAAATTTTACTCACACCTGTAATCCCAGCACTTTTGGAGGCTGAGGCAGGTGGATCACCTGAGGTCAGGAGTTCGAGACCAGCCTGGCCAACATGGTGAAATCCCATCTCTACCAAAAATACAAAAATTAACCTGGTGTAGTGGCAAGTGCCTGTAATCCCAGTGACTTGGGAGGCTGAGGCAGGAGAATCGCTTGAACTTGGGAGGCAGAGCTTGCAGTGAGCCGCGACTGCACCATTGTATGTCATCCTGGGTAACAAAAGCAAAACTCTGTCACAAAAAAAAAAGTACTTTAGCCTTAAATTTACAGAGACTAAAACATGGAAATAGTTGGATTAAATATGACAACAGAGGAAAAACATGAGATAATGTTGGCCAAGTTCAAACTACCCAAATGATTTTTTAAAAATCATAGTTTATAATTTTGGTAATTTTAAGCCTTCAATAGATTCCTCTAAAGATAATTTTTAGCATGAACCATATGTAAAGTTGTTGTACCAATCTGAGCATTTGGTGGCAAACAACAAAAAGGGGCTCTGATCAACTTAAGCAGAAAGAAAGAACTTATGAGACAAGGAGAGGGTACCTCAGGAAATGTGTGAGACAGCTAGAGAGCAAGACTTGGAGGGAGCCCAGGATGGCAGAGAGCTGCCATGATCCAGCCACAGGAGCGACAGTGCTAGGACACACCCGATGGTATGGGACCTCGGACGGACACACTGCTGCCACCTCTCCACCTTTAGGCCCTTCCTTCCACGGCACTGGACACTTGCCTCTGTAGTTAGATCTATACCATTTCCCAAAGACCTACTGGATAGTCCATATCTGACCCCGTCAACTTCTACCTACCCTGGGGTTCCCTCTCAAAAGAGAAAAGCATTCACTGGCAAGCAGCCAATTATTTTTTTCTGAATGTCTGTGGCAACAGTACGCCAAAAATGTGAGAACGTGCATGTGCTACTCTGAGAAAGAGACAACGTGAGGATCTTCACAGCTGACACCAGGATTTCTTTTAAGAAGCAACTGTGTTAAGTAAAATTCTTTTATCAGAGTCTCAGAAAAGGTAAGCCTCGTGAGTGTCACAGGCTACTCCTGCGCCCAGGCTAAGAAGAAGGGAAGCTGTTCTGAACGTTGAAAGGACACCAACTGCGGCTCCCAGACCACCTGTGACGGGAGAGAAGTGAAGCAGAGAGGGAGAGACAGGAGGAAGCAGCCGAGCTCCTGCTGGTGGAAGGCTGAGAACTCAGTGATGCAGTCACCCCATGACTGCTCCACCCAACAATTTCCTTCTTCCAGAAAGTCTATCAAACTCAGGAGACCTCAGTGTGAGAAATAAGTACATTCCTCATTTCTGAAGCAAAGATGTTTCTTATTGGGAACAAAATGATGCTATCAAACCCAACAAGTGAACAAAATCAGGTAAGCAGAGAAAGTCAGGAGAATGTGGCCCCCACATTACACACACACACACATTCTCTCTCTCTCTCTCTCTCTCTCTCTCTCTCTCTCTGTCTCTCTCTCTCTCTCTCTCTGTCTCTTACATTCCCCATATTCAGCAGAAATCTAGAGAAGGCCTCAGACTTCTACCAGCCTAAGAATGGGTGTGGAAACATCTAAAGCAATTAGAGGACAAAGTGACACCTAAGCTACCCAGGGATGAACAATCTAGTAGAAAAGCAAGATTAAATAAATGCTATTACAGTGTATCCAAATTCAGTGGGAAGTTCAACAGATGGAATAATTTACTCTAACAGCGAAAAAGACACATATTGTGGAAGAGAATAATATTTTAAGATAAATTTTAATGGATGAGTAGAGTTTTGACAAGCAGAAGAGTGGCCTGAAGTAATGTTCAGGGAATAGGTTAAGAAAAGAAATAGTAGATACGAATGTGCAACTGGCTTGGGAAACAGGCTACTTCACGGAGGTTATGTGCCGCGATGGCATGAAGGTAGGTTGAACAGCCTCATCGTGGAAACTTTGAGCACCTTCTAAGGATCTGGGATTTTATTCCATTATAGGGCCATAGGAAACCATGGCATGTTTTAACAAGGAGAAAGAAATATCTGATCTGTATTTCAGAAAGGCCATTTGTGGCTGTATGTAGAGTATGCCAATTCATTAAGAGGTTAGAGAGACAGAGAATATCCAAAAGGTTATTGTAACAACATAAACAAGAATTGCCCAAACCTTGAAGCCAAGCAGCGGCAAGAGGGCAGAGATATGATGTGCCTTAGTATATTAGTAATTACTAGGTATAATTGACTGACTGACAGACACACAGCAAGAGGGGAAGAGTAGCTGAAGGCATGCCAATGTGTATAAAATGGAACACAAGAAGAGGAAGAGCTTCTGGAAATCAACAGCTCAGCTTAGTGAAGTTGAGGAAGCAATCATAATTTGGTAGAGTCCAATTTTATCAAATGTGTCACAGAATTTGTTTTTGACCTCAAATGAAACCATGGCTATAATTCCCCAAAGTTAGTGTTCTGTCCTGAGGATACTGCAAACCAAGTCACCTGCCAGAATTCTTCAAAATTCTTGGGTTGTTAAAAATAGAATTTTCATGCGTTCCTGCCTTAGGGTCTGGTGGAAGCCCTCATCTCATCTGATGAGATGAGCCCAGTGATAACAGCCCAGCAGGGAGTGGAGATTCGGGTCCAGGGGTAGAGATGTAGGAATGAAGGTACATTCCCAGCATGGAGAATGAAGACAGAACTGAAGTGAGAACTCCGATGCCCATCTCTAAAGGGTGAATCAAAAGGGATCAACAAGCAAAAGAGAAAAAGGGACAACAGATTTAGACGTGATAGGAAAAACAGCAGAGCTCATTCAAGTCCTCAGAAGGGTCTCTCCCTTCTCCTTTGAAGCCTTTCTCACATACCAAAGCCGTCTTCCATCTGGCTCTGAAGAGAAGAGATGTGGCTAACAACGAGATTTTTGCAGCAAGGGCAGCAACAACACTGTCATAATCATAAATGAAAGTGGACTTTCTGACATTAATCTGAGGCCCCTACCTGGCTTCCACCAGCCCCTGAGGTAGGAACACATGAAATTCTATTTCCAACAACGCAAGATTTTTGAAGAAACTGGCAGGTGACTTGGTTTGCAGTAACCTCAGGACAGAACACTAACTTTGGGGAATTATAGCTGCAGTTTCATTTCAGCTCAAAATCAGATTCCATGATAAATTTGCTAAAATTTGACTCTCCCAAACTGTATTTGCTTCCAGCCTGGGTTAGTTAGCCCACTGAAGGGTCAATGGCCACCAAAATAGAAAAGTAAATAAATAAAATAGATCTGACAATAAAGGTAAAATCAAAGCTCTAAACTAATATAGTACAAGGGTTCGGTGGTTGCGGGGAAGAGCTAGTAGGTCTTGAGCCCATACCCAGAGGTGAAATGCAAATGTTCTTCCAGAGACTGGTGCCCTCCCAGGCAAGGTGATGGAGCTGAGGGGAGAGGGCTGCGTTTAATGAACTCGAAGCAGGAGGGCTTCTACCCAGGAAAGGCTGAGGACAGTAGTTCTCAAACTTGAGAGGACATCAGGATGACCTGGAGGGCTTACTACAACAAAGATCAATGAGCCGACCCCTCCAGTATTTCCAATTCAGGAAGTCTGAGGTCAAACCTGAGAATTTGCTTGTTAGTAGGCTCCAATGTAATGCTGATGATGCTGATCTGGAGACCACACTCGGTTAACCACTGATTTTAAAGGCAAGGAGCTATGGGTTTAGATGGATTGGTGAGTCTCACAATCATCTTAAGAATGGAGGCGGTATCTTGAGTCGTGGCATGAACTAGTACAGTCCAGAGTTAGTTTGTTCTGCCAGTTCTTCCAGGAAGGTTTGGGCTGGGGTTTGTAAAAGGCATTGCCTCAGGGGGTACACACTGAAGAGGAAGAGAGGGTACACCAGCAGATCCCCTACAATGCCACCAGCAGTAGAGAACCCAATGGCATGGTCAGAGAACTTGATGATTATTAATTTTCATCAAATGCATGTAAGCATCCCCTCATGGGAATAGAACTATTGTTTATTCATGGTTTTTATTTTCAAAATACCTGGCTCACAGTACATTTTTCATTGATTTGATTAGTATTAGAATAAGCTAGTTCTGATAAAATGTCAACTAATTCCTGTTTCTTTATCATCTCCCTGCAAAAGATTATACCAATTCATATCATCCAAGGGACTTTTCTTTTTTGTAAAAATTATAGATAAAATCTTGAAAGACTAAGGTAGATAGATAAGATGGCAGGAGCCCCCTTTCCCAAGAAACCAAGAATTAAGCAACAAATCTTTAACATTTTTAAAATTTACATGCACACATGATCACACAAAACATAAAACAAGGCAAAATTCACTATATAAGTAACAGAAAAGACCTCATAGAGAGCGTGGGTAGCACAATATTTTGGTGTTAGATGATTCACACGATGCACTTAAGAGGTTGAAATGGGAAAATATTAAACCAGCAGGTCAGCCTTTCCATACTTGCTGCCAATGTTTACTTCAGTTCCGGTAACACAGTAGGCTTGGGTATTTTTCTTTTCAGTAGGTTGAAGAATATGAATAACATATGTGGCATGTGTTGATGCTTGTTGATCCAGAGCTCAGAAATGTTAACCTAAAGACAGAAAGCCTTGGAGGAGACTGGATGCTGGACAGCCTTGGATTCTGATTCATTTGAGACTCGGCATAGAGATGAGGCCATGATCTCCCCCACCCTTTAAACTGCAGAGGATAAAAAAGGGATGTAATATAATACTACACCTCAGGGTATCAGAGTACAGGAAATAAAAGTGTTTCACTTGGACAAAGGTGAAACTTATGAACATATTAATGGAATAAAACATTTTGTGAGAGCTGTAGGCAGTTGTGATTGCTCAAGTGCCTTTTCCACATCATGGAACTGGGATTGAGGAGAAGGGTTCAGCCCCCAAGGAGAAGATCAGAACTGCTTCTGGAAGCAGCATGAGAGCTTTCACTCTCCTTGAGAAACGAATATTAGAGGAGGAAACGGCGGCCCTGGAAAGAGCTTACTGTCCAAGAGGCAGAGGATGCTGGCGGACACAGAGCTACGAAAGGTAAGGGGGCAAGAAGGAAAGACACTGTTCTGGCTATCATCTTCATAAGTGGCATCTTTTCAGCAGTTTTGTTCAGATACCATACCATGTGGCGGTTTCTATAACTACGATGAAAAGATGCTCTGGTAAAGGCAACAATAGAGCCTGAGGCCCAGAGGGAAGGAAGTCACAGGGAGCTCCCCTGACTCTGAGCTTTGTCCCCACTAGCACCCAGCAGCTCTCCCTCTGCTCACAATACCATGAAAGAGAAAAACACAGAGTAGATTCTTCCAACACAAATGGGGTGAGCCCAGGTGATCTGCAGGGAGAGCACCCAAAGTAGGGAGTGAAGGTCAGCGATTCAGAGAAGATCTTTAGAGCTGTAGATGACAATATAGGACTTAAATGCTGAATACAAGTCAGGGCACTCATAGATTCTATTCATCAAGCAGAACTCTACAAAAAGTCTGCAGTTAGGCTATCTGCCAAAGGGACTTCCATCAGGTTATTTCTCAACCTTGAGAAGGCCAAGTGCAGCTACAGTTATGTCTCGCTGAACAGTAGGAGTACTTTCTGGAAGATGCATCATTAGGCAATGTTGTTGTTGTGCAAACATCATAGAGTGTACTTATACAAACCTAAGTGGTATTGCCTACTACACACCCAGGCTATATGCTGTTGTCTGTTGTCCCTAGGCTGTAAGCCGGAACAACACGTTACTGAACTGAACACCACATGCAATTATAACACATCATATGTGTGTCTCTAAACAAATCTAAGCACAGAGAAGGTACAATTAAAATATGATATGAAAGATAAAATGTGGGATACCTGTATGGGGCACTTACTCTGCACGGAGCTGGCAGGACTGAAAGTTGGTCTGAGTGAGTCAGTGAGTGAGTTGGGATGGGGAGTGAACGTGAAGGGCTAGGGCATGACTGTACACTGCTGTAGACTTTATAAACACTGGACACTTAAACTACACTCAAAACTATTTTTCTTTATTCAATAATAAATTAACAGCTTACTGTAGCATTTTTACTTCATAAACTTTTTAATTTCTTTAACTTTTTTGTTCTTATAGTAACACTTAGCTTAAAATTTATACACATTGTATGGCTACACAAAAATACTTTCCCTCCTTATGTCCTTATTCTAAAGTGTTTTTCTATTTCAAAAAATATATTTTTATTAAACTTTTTGTTAAAAACTAAGACACATGCATACAATAGTCTAGGCCGACCCAACATCAGCATCACCAGCATCATCAATATCACTATCTTTCACTTCCTCATCTTGTCCCTTGAAAGATCTTCAAGGAGCCTTCATCTTCCATGGTAACAAGGCCTTCTGGATACCTCCTGAAGGATCAGCCTGAGACTGTTAACTTTATCTACACATGCATATGTGTGCGTATGTGTGTGTGTGTATGTGTGTAAGTAGAAGGAGTGCACTCTAAAATGCTAAAAAGCATAGTATAGTAAAATAATAAACCATTAATATAGTTATTATCATTATTAAACATCATACACTGTTCATAATTGTCTATGCTAACCTTTTAGATGACTGGCAGTGCAATAGGTCTGTTTCCACCAGCATCACCACAAACATATGAGTCATACGTTGTCTATGTTTTGACAGCTATGACATCACTAGGCAAGAGGAATTTTTCGTCTCCTTTATCTTGTGGGACCACCATGGTATATGTGGTTTGTCATCAACCAAAGCATTGTTATGCGGCACACGACCATACTGTGTATTCGTAGAAGCAGAACCCAATTCCCTCTCTCCTGGGTCATCAGAAAAATAAACTCAGAATTTACCATCAACACATTTCTGTTGGTTTAAAGAATGGCTTTGTAGAGAACTGCCTCTGAGTTTTCTGTCCTTTAGGTAAATATTGCAAAATGGCCTACCTTGAGGAAGGATAAATGTCAAAGTATTTTTGAACATGCTACAGAGAAAATGAGTTTACTGAGGCAACAAAAGTTGAGGATGTTAGAAAAATGTATAGAATTAACAATAGACTATAAGAATCAAAGATGATAGTAAGGAGTTGTGTGATCTTAACAGGGCCCCTGGGCAACATTGTCAACTGACTAAATCACAGCTCTTGAAACTGGATCATGTTTATTCAGGGGGTCCCCACAATGGTGCTCTGAAATACACTCTGATTTCATCAAAGTATTTTCAGAGATTATTTCAGAAACTCGGTTACCAATTTTTCTGAGACACTCTTGATTTCAAATTTTTACTGGACACTGCCTTCAGCCAATCATTTCCTGCCTCTGGATACCAATTTCCTTCTCTATAAAATGAAAGTATTAACTAAATTAATTCAAACATACCATTCCTCTTTTAGTACTCAATGAGGCCTATAACTCATCTTTCATACATATTACCTTTACTTTTGGAGCCAAAAATTAATTACATAGGTAATAAATACATTTTCTTTGTGAAGAAAAGACATAATAAATTAAACTTAGCTTTATCACTCCCAATCACACCTTCCTCCCTCTCTCTTCTAATCATTAGCTTGCCAACCTTTTGAAAAATACTTTTACCCACATATATTTGCTCATGGAAAACATAAAGCTCTGATTAATTTGTGTGTTTTCACAGGAATTATACATGTAATTAAACATATAATTCTGTGATTTGCTTCTTGTGTATTCCAGGATACTCATGATGTGGTTTCCACTGGAGTATAGACAGGTCTACTTTGTTCTGAAGTATGAAGGCATCATCATGCTTTTCATCATACTAATGGGCATAATTTTTTTCTACTGAGCATCTTTGAAAATGCCTCCTTGTGCACACATGTCGGTGTGTGCTGAAGTAAATCATGTGTAATGGATAGGAATTCTTTGAATTTTAGCAAATGTCAAATTGTCCTAAGTGACTACACCAGTTAATGCCAGCAGTTCATAAGCATTTCCTCTTCTCATGAGAAGACTCTTGTTCATATCAACCATTACAAACTTTTGCAGCCAGGTGGGTAAAAAATGGCATCTCATATTTCTGTGATCCTGATTACTGGGAACAATGAGTACCTTTTCATATGTTACTTCTTTTTATTTCAATTTACATATGATATCCTGGTCTCAGAAAGTCTGATTCATATCCTATCTCTGGTATTTACTGGCTGGATCAAGTCACTGAATCCCTTTGCCCAGAGTTTTCTCAGCTATAAAAGGAGAATAAAGATACCCATTCTGCCTCAGTAACAAAAATTGATTGCATACTTCCTGGGCACTGTTCTAGGGCAATATTGTGACGGGCTATGTAACTGTACTAGGCAGAGTGAGATTAGAGGACCAGAATCACTACAGTGATCAGAATAAAAGATTTGTTATGACAATTTGACCTTACACAATGATAGGTGATGATTAAACCATCTCCATAAGGCTCTTAAGGCTGTTGTGTCTGTGTTGGCCCTAGAGTCAGCTGGGCAGTCAGCTGGAAAAGAAAGATGGAATTGAAGTTGGGGAGAGTGGGACAAAAGTGGAGTTCATGTCAATGAGCTTGAATCCACGGGGATGGACTGAAATCCATATTGGTCTCTCCAAACATCCAATTAAAGGATGTGATTCTGGCACATCCTTTCTCATTACAGACCAAATGTACACTTGGCCCAGGAATTGGAGAAGCTACCAACGACATGCTCCTGCACCACTGAATGCCACTTCTACCTCTCACTTCTTGTGGTGCAAGCCAACCTGGAACCATGCAGATGGAGAATTCTGGGAAATGTAGTTCCACCTCAGCCAAATGCCTACACTACAAATCTATCAGAGCAACTTTAGGAAATTAAAACAAATGTGAAACGTGCAAGTTGCAGATCCATTATGGAAATGTATGATCTGTGTACATCCTGCTCCTTCCATTTGACAGGCTGTATCTCTATACACTTGTCCATGAGGAGTGAGATCAAGGAGGAGTGGTGATCCATTTTCTGTGCATTAGCAGGGCAAAAGAAGAACGAGATTTTATGAGGGGAGAGACTGACAATATAGGCTGAAATAAAATCTGGGGATCAATAGGCTGCTTCACAGGGAAACAGAAGAAAGCTGAACCTACTTCCCTTTTCTGTCGATTCCAGCCACACATGAGTGCCTGGAGAATCCAACCATGTGGATTTTCTGATTCTCAAGTGAAGTACATCTTTGTCTTTTGAAACAGTCCAGTTTTACAGGAAAGAATTAAAAAATGAGGATCATATTAGCACTACACTAATTACGAACTGGAATGTGTCAGCCAGGAATGAGTTACAAGCTGGCCGGGGCCTGCAAACTCTAGCTGGATATTTCATAAAGTTCAGACATGCAGCTGTAAGCCCTCCTGGATGCTGGCCACCATTTATTATGATGGCGCCTGGCAACAGGCTCCGGTCCGTCAGCCCTTCCATTAGAAACTCCATCTTTTCAGGATTCTCCAGCTCTCCCCTTTTAAATCACATAAAGTAGAAACTTCTATACAGCTCGTCAAAAATGAGGACATTTTGTAATGGTGGTAATTATTATAATTATTTTTTTTTAGATTTTGTGAAACTTTATCTGGTTCTGCCATTTACTGTACAATTAAAAAGAAAAACCAAAAAAGCCAAAGTTAATAGATAGATTGTCAATTTGGTTCCAATTTTTTCTGCAGAAATAAACTTCTCCTTCCTTTCCCTTTCTGAAACCATCCTGAGAAAGGAAAATATTCTCAATACAGACAAAGTGTTCTGCCTAAAAGATGAAATCTGTCTTGAGGTAAGTCCAAAGATAACTAAAGTTGGGGAAATTTAGCTTTCCATTTTTTGTTATGAGATTGTTAGCTCGATAACATAATACAAATTAAGGAACAGTTTTATGCTTAAGAAGTATTCTTCCATTGAAAAACACACTAGCAATACAGTATTAAACAATAGAACTTTCTCACTCATAAGTGGGTGATAAAAATGTGTAGACATGGACACAGAGAGTGGAATGATAGGCAATAGAGACTAGGTAGAGTGAGAGGGTGGGAGGAGGTGAATGATGAGAAATTACTAAGTGGGTACAGTGTACGTCATTCAGGTGATGGATACCCTGAAAGCCCTGACTTGACCACTATGCTGTTACAAAACTGGGCTTGTACCCCATAAACTTATACAAATTTTTAAAATATAGAACTTGCAGTAATTCCTCAGCTCTGATTGTAAGATACAATATGGTTTTAATAACAGTTATTCAGAAAAAAAAAACAAGAGGAGAAAAAGAGAAAGGGAAGGAGTGAGGGAAAGGAAGTAAATTACCTTCATAAATGTACTCACTGGTGCTAAGAGACATCCCAATTTCAGGAGAAAATACACACACACACACACACACACACACACACACAGCAGGAGAAATGTCCTCCTCCATATAGCTCATTCTCATTTGCAAAACACTTTCAACCAAATTTTGCCAAATCATTCTTCTCTGCCCTAGATAAAATACCAGGAAGATTCCATAGTTTTTCTAGCATTTTTTTCTTCATGTATCAAAAAACCATTTAAATGTAAAATTAAAGTGTCAAGCTGCTATCTAATTTAAAATTTCTCCCCTGCCCTAGCTTGGGTAAGGACCAGCTTGGAAACCTGCAGGAGTGGATTGGGTGTGATGAGCCTCTCTGGGACTTTTTTTTTAATCTGGCTCTTTCTCTTCTCCTCCTTCCCTCCCTCTGCTGACTCACCAGTAGAAGTCTGGTAGACTCACTCTGTACTTCCAGGTCATGCTGTGGGCTTGTCTAGTACCACAGGAAAGTCGTGGAAAGAAAACAGAGTTCTCCCATAAACGTGGTTAAATCTGGAAGATGACCATAGTGATAGCCCCCACCCCCTATACCTGACCCTTTTCAGATACAAGGTGACTAATATTTCCTCGTTCAGGGCAGCATGTAGGGCATTTATTGTTAAAACTGTAGCAAGGGATGTTACTTTTTCCAGTCTTCAGTTAGAAACACTCCTACTGGCAACTTAGTATACCAGAGAGCTGTGCCATGGCCAATGCCACAGGCTACAGCACAGCCTTCAATGTCCAGAAAGGCATGAGGCTGCCAAGTGGTAGGGTCAGTGGGAAAGATGAAAAATTGTAAGCTGATTGTATGTGAAATATGTGCAGAAAACAGAACTGAGAAATCTTGCAATATAGAGAGTCGTGTGAATATGTATCTTACAATATAGAGAAAAGTGTGAATATAGAGTACAGTAGTAGTATAGCTTTTGCTACAAAAGTTTCCCATGTATTATAAAGCATAAGCCTATGACAATTTATTTTATTCTCTGGTAAGTAAATATGTTGTAGATAACAAGAGCCAGACTTCTTATCATTGGAGAAAGAAGTTACAAATAAAGAAAAAGACAGGCTAGAATGAACATACATGCTAGATTAGGAGGTATCAGTATGAACTCCTGAACCCAGTATAAATTCATATATATGCAGATAAGTAGATGTAGAAATACAAATGTATTCATCTGTACATGTTTCCTAGCTCTGAGACAGCCTAGGAGCAATGACAGTCCCATAGCAATTTGAGCACCCCTAGTGTCTGGATCTTGGTTCCTATATACCATTTTCCAATGAAAGAAACAAGGTTCCTTGGAAAAGAGATTGATTCCAAGGCTGGCACAGGAAAATTAAAAGATGAGCTTGAAAGATCTTTTGCTGACAGGAAATAAGAAAAGGCTCAAGAAAGGACATGCCAAAAGACAAGGACACAACTTGGAGTAGATCCCCATGGGCAAAGCTGCCATAATTGGAGCAAAGAAAGAATTAATTATAGTACTGGATTATAATCCATAGAAAAAAATTATTGTCTAGGAGTGTATATTGATATAAATGAATAATTGAATTAACAAATAAACGGGGGAAGAAGGGACAGCTCTTCCTTACAGAAAAATTCCAATTAATGAATATAGAAGAAGTGCGTTTCATTTTATAAGCTTCCTTTGGGGTTCTGCAAAAAATAAAGTAGCATGATGCTTACATGTATGTTTGCTCCTGAAAGGGCTGTGGGCTAAGACTCTACAAGCTTCCATCCGAAGGATTGCTTGGCCCAGGTCCTGTGCTCCACGATCCACTCCCTTCTCCCATATAGTTTTCTACCTAGAAGAGATACATGGTTTCTACACAAGACTTAGTTGTGCCGCACACTCCAAGGAAGGTCCACCATATTGTTTCCTAGAGCAATCTTTTAAAACAAAACACAAGTCAGAAATTGTTTCTGTTCTCCCACCTCTAAAAAAATTTAAAATCTTTCCCTGTGTGCACAATGTTTCTATGGTGTCCCTAGTAAATTATTTTCACATGTTGTCTGCAGACCCACTGACTCTGCTGAAAGCCCACCCCTTCTCATGCCTGGGATGACCTCTCACCCAAGAGGTCAGTACCCAAAAGGCAGCATGAGCCAACTGCATTGTGTGTTCTATTACCCGTGAGATTATGTATAATTGTGGATAATTGCTGAGGCAAATGAGTTATAGCTAATTACTAGCATGTTCTTAATCCCAGCAACCAGGGAAAGCCAAAGCTCACTGCCTTTTCACTCTTGACTATAATGAACACAACTTGCAATTTTAGTTGATGCCAAAACATTTACTATTGTGAACAGAGCCTGAAATCCCAAAGGAATTAGACAGATAAGTTTTTAAATGTGGAGGATTTTTCTTTCTCCACTTTTAATTTGCTGCCAGGTATTCTTAAGGGCAACTCAACTTCCTTTTCACCCTAAGCAATTATATGGGCATTCTGTTAAAGTTTGCAAACATTATTTAGAGATACCTGAGTCTACAACCTGTTAAAAAATACAATATTATGAGAATTTAAGGTATCATTTGTAAGGATAAAATGAAATAACAGATTATAATGTTCTTTGGAAAGGTAAAAAGCAGAGTAGAATTACAGGGTATCATTATTATCTCCTTATAACTATTATCTACAATGTCTTGTATAAAATATAATTTTTAAATTACCACATGTAATGTTTTCAAAAATAATCAGCACAAACCTAGATAATCATAACATGTAGGCTTTCTTGAACAAGGAATCATAGAGTATTTCCTCTCATTCCCTAAATCTGTATTTTATTTGATCTAATTTGAGGATGCTTTCAGTTTCTCAAAAAAGAGCTAGCTTTGAGACGGGCAGCATAGACAGAAACAGAAGCACAGGACATTACACAGCAGCAAAGCCAAGACTAGAATCCTGGTCTTCTGATAAGTAGTTAAGTGATCCTGGGCAAAGCTTGTAATCATTTTGAGTCACAGTTTTTGCACCCTCTAAAATGGAATATAACATATCTAAGAATGTCGCAAGTATAAAGTGAAATATAAAGGAAACAGCACTTTGAAGTGTCAGGTGTACATGAAATCAAAGCTTATATAAACAATAGGATTCACTATTCATAATAAGAGTAATAGGTAGTTTCATAGTGAAATGAGACCATTGAGCCTCTTTTCCAGTCATAACTGCTTTAAAACCACATTTCTGTATTTCAGGGGGTTTTGTAAGGGTGAAATTTTCTTTGATCTGCAAAACCAAATGAGAGAAAAGGGGATGCTACCAATTGTCAGATTTGAGCCCCTGAGGGGAGGGATGGTTTAGCAACTTGCATATCTCCAGCTGTTTTTGAATTTGGTCTGAAGCCAGCATCACCTCACTTTATCTAGAAGTCCCCCTTCTTTCTGAAATGAGTGCAGTTCTCCATTCTCCAAGGAGACAGTGGCCTTGGTCAAACAAGGAACTTGAGGAAGAATTCCTCTTAGTGTTTTTCCAAAGGAAGTTTGAACTATAGACCAGGTCCTGAAGGCCTGAATGAATTTGGAGAATGAATGAGGATGTAAATGCAATTGCTGAGTCATCTTTACTAATATTTCCTATCTTGCCAGAATCCAGACCTCAGCAGACTTCCTAATGTTCAAAAACAAAAGGAGAGTCATGTAAATTTATAAAGTGTATACTTGTTAAGCCAACTAATATTTATGGATCACCTACTGTATGCAGCATGTACTCCAGGTTCTGGAGACTCCATAGTAAACAAGATAGACATTTATCTTTTATTCTGGCATAATGAACAATAGGAAACAAATATATAAACAAGAAGATGTCAGGGAATAATACTTCTTTTCCACATCATTAGAAAATGCTATGCCGCGGCAGAAACTGGGTGATCAGGGACATCCTCTCTGAAGTGACATTATAACCTGAAACCTCAGTGACAGGAAGGCTTAGGAAGTCTACCCTATCTCTCTTCCTTTACTCAGTTCCTTTCCTTCTCCCTTTCCTCTGGGATTCTTATACTGAAGCAGCCCTCCAAGGCCCCCAAGCGGGCCATTCCCTTGACTTCTAGGTTCATCTATTCAACAGACTGAAAAAGGGCAGTAGCCTCTGTTCACTCTCTGCCCCAAGTGTTGGCTGATCCTCAGAACAGCACTACAATGTTGGTATTATGAAATCTATTTTATTGCTTGGGCACAGGAATAACAACAACTAATATTTATTAGGTGCTTACAATGTGCCACACAGATCAATGCAAAGAAGCAATGGCCCCAGCTGTCACCAGGCTTAGGACTGAGGACCTTTTTACATTTTCCTGGGCTTATAAAGACTGCAGGGATTCTGTGCAACCTAAAGGAAGGGAATTAACATTGCGAAGCTCTAAAATCAACTGATAAATGCTGTATAAACCTTAGCAGTGAAAGATTAAGCCAGATTTATTTCTATTTAAAAATATATATATAGGCCAGGCAGGCATGGTGGGACATGCCTGTAGTCTCAGCTACTCAAGTGGCTGAGGTATGAGAATCACTTGAACTCAAGAGGCAGAGGTTGTAGTGAGCTGAGATCATGTCACTGCACTCCAGCCTGCACAAAACAGCAAGACTCTGTCTCAAAAATTAAAAATAAAAATATATGTATAAT
Source organism: Callithrix jacchus (assembly GCF_049354715.1). Classification (NCBI taxonomy): domain Eukaryota; kingdom Metazoa; phylum Chordata; class Mammalia; order Primates; family Cebidae; genus Callithrix; species Callithrix jacchus. The sequence continues at coordinate 76,758,241 of NC_133502.1, forward strand.
ATTTTGTATATCTTATATAATTAAAGTATAGAATATATGTAATAACAATATATAAAATATTACTAGCATCTGAGTATTTCTAATCAAAGTAATTTGATCATGATATTCTTCAGTTCATTAAAACTTTAATGATTTCCTATTTCTTACATCAGAAATGTCAAACCAAACGGATACAGGCCTCACAATGTTTTCAGGGGATGTGAGGAGACACACATAATAGAATAAACATCAGAAAATTTTTCAATAAAAATCTTATTCCTGAATTTCTTTAGAAAAAAAAAAAAAAAGTTCGGGCATCTTTGAGCCCCTACATCACCAGCAAGAATTCACAGCAACTGTCCACAAATTTCCATAATCTGCTGTTTTATTAAATGTTAGTTTTACATAATTTTCTAACTTTTGTATTGCTTTCTTCTTTGAATAGGGAGGTTTGAGGTGTAATTTTAAATATCTAGGTCAACAGTATGTCTGAAAGCTATTTTTTGTTATAGATTTTTAGCCTAATTGCATTCTGTTTCTATACTGTGGTTCATAACGCACTCATTATTAATTTTTGTTGTGAAGTGCCTTACACCTCACACCCAGGTCAGTTTTCATAAGCCCTCTGAATGTATTCCACTGGTTGTGGGAAGTATTCCATATATGTTCATTAGAGCTGGTTAATCTATACATTTACTAACTCTATCTGCCTTGTCTATAAATGGCTAAGGGAACAGTCTGAAAATCTCCCACTACGATGGGTGATTTGTCCATTTCTATAATTTAATCAAACACTGGAGTTTTTTGATTAGACATTTTGTAATGATCTCCAGAATGTCTTTTGCCTTAAAATACATTTTTGTCTAGTATTAATCTGGCTATACCAGTTTTCTGGAGTTTGTATTGTCTGGCATAACTTTTTCCATCCATTTACTTTCAACCTTCTATAACTTTTTATTAACTTATGACTCATCCATATCTGAATCTGTGGCACTGATGTTTATTTGTTGATGTTTTTCAACCAGTCTGACAGTTTTTGACTTTTAACTATAAATTTCACTCAACTAATATTCATTTTCTTACTAATACATTTGGGTTAATTTTTACCACTTAGTTTTGTATTTTCTTTAACTTTTTAACTTTTCCCTCTTGTTTTGCCTCCTTTTGACTTGATAGTGTTGCTTCTTTTCCCCCCTCATTTTACTTTTTTCCTCTTCTCATTTGAAAAGCATAGTTTGTGTTTATTCTGTTAGCAGTATACTAGAAATGATCAATATGTATATTTAACTTTAAAAAGTAGAGGCTAATCAATATTTTTACCTTCCTTTGAAAATATATGAAATTGAGAGCACTGAAGCATAGGTCACATGCCTTCTGATTTATATGTTACGTATTTGAGGATTTCACTACTATATCGATCTTATATACCCATAAAATAGATTTTTAATTCGTTTATGTAATCTGTGCTTATCTACAGTTACCCACAAGTACACTGTATTATTTATTCATTGTTCCTTTTCGTATCTCAGGTACTCCTTTTGGGCTGATTTTTTTCCTTCCTGAAATATAGTCCTTAGGCATAAATGTGGAGCTATTCATAGTAAACTCCCTCAGGTTTTGGCAGTTTTGTTGCTTGGGTTTCGTTGTTGTTGTTGTTGTTGTTGTTTTGTTTCGTTTCATTTTTGAGATGGAGTTTTGCTCTTGTTGCCCAAGCTGGAGTGCAATGGCAGGATCCCGGCTCACTACAACCTTCCCCTCCCAGGTTCAAGTGATTCTCCTGCCTCAACCTCCTGAATAACTGGGATTACAGGCACGTGCCACCACGCCCAGCAAATTTTTGTATTTTTAGTAGAGTTGAGGTTTTGCCATGTTGGCTGGCTGATCTCAAATTCCTAACCTCAGGTTATTCGCCCACCTTGGCCTCTGAAAGTGCTGGGATTACAGGTATGAGCCACCATGCCCAGCCTTGTTTTTCCTAAAACTACCTTTATTTTGGCTTCATTGTTAACAGGTACTTGTAATAGATATTCAATACCGTATTTGTTTGTTGTTCATTATTTTTTCTTCAGTATATCCAGGAATATTATTACGTTTTCCTCTGGCCTCCACTGTTGCTGTTCAGAAGTTATATAAGTAAACACACCTCTGTAGATGACCTTCTTTCCTCTCGGGCTGCTGTTCCTTTTTCTGATTGCTTTCAAGATCAACTCTTTGTCTCCAGTTATCTTCAGTTTCACTAGGATGTTTTCATATGAAATTTCATTTTAATCCAGCTTGAAGTTCCTTGAGCTTCTTGAATGTAACGATTGTTAGCTATTCATCAATTAAGTAAACTTCTCAGCCGCTATCACTTTAAATATTATCTCTCTCCAAAATTATCTATTTTATCTTTCTGGGTTTTCAGTTAAACACTTATTAGACCTTCATACTATATCCTCCATGTCCAAACTTCTCTTTTGTGCATTTTATCTTTTTATTTTTTATGATATTTCCTGAGTAATGTCTTCAAATCTATCTTCTAGTTCACTAATTTTCTTGCTGGCTGTTTTAAATTTGCTGTTTACCTGACAATTTTAAAATGCAATATTATGTATTTTTATTTGTAGAAGTTTTATTTGGTTTTATTATAAAAATCTGCCTTGGCCAGGCACAGTGGCTCAAACCTGTAATCCCAGCACTTTGGGAGGCCAAGGTGGGTGAATCATTTGAGCCCAGGAGTTTCGACCAGACTGGGCAATATGATGAAACCTCGACTCTACAAAAAATACAAAACTTAGCCAGGTTTGATGGTGTGCACCTGTAATCCCTGCTACTTGGGAGGCTGAGGCAGGAGGATTGCTTGAGCCTGGGAGTTCGAGGCTGCAGTGAGCTGTGATCGTGCTACTGCACTCCAGCCTGGGCAACAGAGTGACATCCTGTCTTGAAAAAAAAAATCTGCCTCATCAATATTCATAATTTCTTGTTCCTTTACCATGATTTTAATATCTTCACTAATTTATTGTAATGTATGAAATATATTTGTTTTATAGTCTGCATCTGTTAAGCCTGCAGTTCTTACAAATCTGTTTCTACCATTTGCTAGTTTTCTGCTGCCTCTCTCACACAGTGTCCAATTTTCATGTATGTTTAGTGATTTAAAAAAAAATTTTTTTTAATTGTGAGCTCACGTTTCTCCGACCTGTGTTTAACATGCATCATCGAAAAAGGATCTGTTTGCTCCCATCAGGTGGTGGAAGTACAGGTGCTTATCAACCTAGAACCACTTTTTACTAAATTTGCATCCTGTAATTTTGTTAATACTACTCCTATAGTGTGAATTATAGCTTCCAAATACAAACCCACTCTCGCTTATTGTTAGGAATTCCCATATAAGATGGTATTTTTTCCTTGCCATTTTTTATAGCATTCAGAGCAAAGTCTAAAACAGTCAAGTCCCCCTTGTGGGTTGGGCTTTCTAGTTGGCCCATTGTGATCATTAACCGTTAGGGTCTCATTTTTCTTCAGGGTTCCCCAGTCAGGATTCACTTATCTGGATTCCAGGTTTGGCCTGTGACTTCCATACTATAAGTCTTTAGAACACCATACACTGACAGATGTATCAAAACCAAAAAAAAAAAATTGGTGTTCTCTCATCATTTCTTACCTTCAGTATATTCTTTGCTGTCAGCTCAGCTATGCTTTTTAAATATTTTATTTTAAAAAATGTTTCATTCATCATTTTAGGTGTTATGCACCTGGAGGGATACATGTATAGAGTTTCAGGTGTGTTTTGGCTAACACTATTTATGTATTTACGGGTCGTCCTTCTTGCCCAACCAGATTATAAGCACTCAAGCTGCTCTATTATGCTCCACTAGTAATTCCTTACACACATTAAGAATTTAATAAATGTTTCTTGTTTGAAATAAATCTATTCTCTATTATCTGAATAAAATTCTGAAAAGACTTTATAAACAACATAAGTTCTCCCTCCTGGCTTTTCATTTTTACTTCTTTTCTCCTACATAGAAATGTATCCATTTGATTAACATATAGTCTCTATATACACTATGTTAATTAAAACTACCCCTCTGGTTTCATGAACCAAGTAACTTAATTTTTACCTGAAAACTCAAATTAATAGGACACCAGTCCAATATTAGCTATTTGAAATAAGATGATTACATAAAGTACAAGACATGACTTGTCAATGAAATTTATTTATCTCTAGACTTCTTGTAGACCTGATTACCCAGTGGTATCAAACGTATACCCAAGTCATCCTGACATCAGCGTTGAGTGACCACAGGCATGAGCTCAGGGGATGTAGCTAGAGTCTTTTAATCTTAGAAAAAAGTCATCCAAATATTTATTTATACTCCACATTAAATCCATACTTGTTTTTAACAACAATGTTTTAAATAATTTACCAATTAAATTGCATACCACTATCATCACATCAATTTCACAATCAAACCGTATAAGACGTACATTAGTTTGATAGCTTTGTCTACTTCTAAGATATAGGTGTGCACCCTATTTTTGGAAGCACACATAATAATGTTTAAAATGAAGAGAAATTTGAAAACTTACAAAAAACAGACTGCTCTGCCAAGAGATCCCAACTCTTTCATCAGCTCAGCCCTTCTACTTCCTAACCCCACATAAGGCTCTAATTCAGAAGTAGCAAGTTTAATTGCCTAGGAGGACTTGCTTGGAATGCCAGTGAGTACAAAGGGCAAGGTAGGGACCCTGGCAAGGCAAAGAGAACTGGTCCTGTCCAAAGGGGCAGGGTCACCCTTCACCTCCAGCCAATTGTTTCCATGTGGGAGTACAGGGCAGGGTTGCAGATCTCCCAAACCAAGAATCCAGATTTTTATGTAAATTATCCTAAGTTTATAAGTGTGAAATAAACATGGAAGATGATTTTCATAATCTTAGAATGGAAAAAGTCTTTCTAGGAATGGCAGAAAAGGAAAAAAACACAAAACATGACTATATAAAAAAAATTAATTCTGCATAACAAAAACACAATAAAGAGCAAGCTTACATACAAAAGCCAGTAAAGATGTGCATATGTAAGAAAACGCTAATATTCTTCACATCAAAGTGCTGTTGGAAGCAGAGTTGTTATGTATATATGTTACATATTCTATTAGAAAACTATTGGCAATGATATGGAGATACGGTTTACAGAAGAGGAAATACAAATGGTTCTTACACACATGAGAAGACAAATCACATCACCCATGATAAGAGAAATGCTAATTATATTACAATGAGATACCATATTTCACTGACTAATATGGCAAAAATCAAAGAGCTTCAAATCACACTTTTGACAAAGTGATGGAAAACAGGCCTCACATACATTGTTGGGAGATTATAAGTTGAAAAAAAGTTTATAGGAGGACATTTGGCAGAATTTATCAAATTTACAAATATGCATTCCTTTCCCCGGCAAATCATTTTTGTGTACAGAAATACAAAATAAGCCAATGACACACGTACAAGAATATTTACTGCAGTATTCTCTGTAAACACTGTAAAATGTAAAGCCTCTGAATTTACTTAATTTAAGCTAAAATTAAGGGCAAGTAAAGAGAAAACATGGCCTGGGAGAAGATATGCAGAGTTTGAACCCAGAGCCAAATTGCAACGGAGAGAATAACAGGGCAAGCTCCACCTCTGCCACCAGAATGTAGAGGCAGGATAAGATTTACTTTAGGTGAACAGGAAGAAAATTAACATGTCCACAGCCCCTGAGCTCATACGCTTCAGTAACTAACACTTACCTGGTGTTTCTTCTGTCCAGGCTGTACTAAGCATCATCCTTACATGTTCTCTTTTAATCCTCACAAAAACACCTGAAGGAGAGTAGCTTTCCTCATGCTTTTAGGGATGCCAATATCCAGAGAGGTTAAGCAACTTGCCCAGCTTACCTAGCTTACATAGACCTATCTAACATCATAGGTAATATGAAAACACGGGGCGAAGAACTTTGGTCTGGGAAACAGATTCCTCATTATTTAAGCAAAATTACCCCTTACAAGCTGTGTACCCTTGGACCAGTTATTTCATTCCATGGGACTCGGTTTTGTCATCTGCAAAACAGTGGTGATGCTAGTGACTACTTAAGAGAGTTATTGAAAGGCTTAAGTGAGTGGAATTCATGGAGAAGTATCTTAAATATGTCCTAATGTGATAGACTGTATTTTCCAAAGATGGTTATAACAAAGATGACCCCCATTGCACATGCTCTTTTTGAAGTGACTTTGACACTCTTCCATCAAGAGGTCCACTCTATTTCTCTACTCCCTTCAACCTGGGCATACCGCGGGTCTGCTTTGACCAAAAGAATGTGGAGGAAGAGTTCAGGCACAATGGCCTATGCCTGTAATTCTAGCACTCTAGGAGGCCAAGGCAGCAGAATTGCCTGAGCCCAGGAATTCAAGAGCAGCCTGGAAAACATAATGAGACTCTCTCTCTACAAAAAATAAAAAACAAAATCAGCTAGGCATGTTGGCACATGCCTGCAGTCCCAGTGAACTGGGTGGCAAAAGTAGGAGGACTGCTTGTACCTAGGAGGTCGTACCTGCAGCAAGCCATGATTGTGCCACTGCACTCCAGCCTGGGTAACAGAGCTAGACTCTGTCTCAGAAAAAAGTATATAGAGGGAGAAAGTGATGCTGTACCACTTCTGAGCATAGCCCTTAAGTGACCTGGTAGTTTTCATTTCTGCCTCTTAGAAACTAGCTGCCACAAAAGAAGTAAAACTGTCCTGAGACAGTCATGACATAAGAATTTCAAGCCCCACAGAGTGAGGTTGGAGGAGGAAATGCCATGTGAAGGGAGAGAAACCAGAAAGCCATGAGGAGTCAGATACGTGATTGCAGAAGCCACCTAGGGAGTACAGCCCCGGTGCCAGCTGCCCCTGCTGACGTTATGTGTAGCAGAGACAAGCCAGCCGTCCCCAAGTCAAGCCCTCCCCAAAGTCCTGACCCACAAGGACATGAGCAAAGCAAAATGGTTGTTTTAAACCACTAAGTTTTGATGTCATTTGTTACGCACTAATAGATCACCAAAGCATCTAGCATAAGATGCTTGAAAAATGATGCTATTATTTTATACTCACTAGTATTTTATGCTGTGCTTATTATTATTTTTAACTCCCATCAAAACACTATAGTAAATAGTTGTAATAATTTTTATTCATTTAAAAAATGACATTTTAATGGGTCACAAAAGGGAGGTCTTCAGTAATTACCCAAAAATTTAAAAATGTGAAGGAAGGAGTAAATTAACTCTAACTCTAGTTCAATTAATATTGTTGAGAGAGATGAGAGGTACTAGTCTTGTGCAGGGCAAGATTAATTTTTATTTTTATTTATTTATGTATTTACTTTTTCAAGACAGTCTCACTCTGTCATCCAGGCTGGAGTGCAATGGCGTGATCTCAGCTCACTGCAACCTCCACCTCCTGGGTTCAAGGGAGTCTCCTGCCTCAGCCTCCCAAGTAGCTAGGGTTACAGGCATGCACCACCATGCTCGGCTAATTTAAGACTGATTTTTAGAGTGCAAAGATAAACCAAAAATGCTCTCATATTTCACAGATCTTTAGAGCAAATATTCTTGAGAATGAACATGGGGAGAAGACTGGAAATGTATTTCTGCTGGCATATGCATTTACCACTGAATTCTTATTATATAAAGTGACACACAATGGGACTGAGATAAAGGCTCTCCAATGTAAAAACAGCTGAAAATGTATACAAAGACAACTAGTTGGATATTCTTTTTTTCATCCACAATTTGGCTGGTAAATACACTCAGGCTACATTAGTAAAACACAGTTAAACTGCTCCAGGCAGCAGGCATAGCACAATAACATCTTCTCAATACTGTCATATTCAGATGGACCCACAGGACATTGTTATAATCTCTGTGATCTTTAATCAGTCTCTGTGGCCTGGCAACCCCAAGAACCTTTAGGATAACACCTCGACCCCTGACTCCTGCATTAGAAATGTTTTATAATGAAGGGACAATGGCTTCGCTCCTATTAATAAAGAATTCCTTTTGTATGCCTCCCCAGTCCTCCTCATAGACCTTTGCCTGTAGTAGATGCTCAGTCTACTTAAAAGTTAATTGAATTAAGCTTAAAAATGAAAAAAGACCCAGTCTTGTTTTAAGAGAGATTTCAGTCTAACACATAAATACATCAGCAAACAGCTACTGACCTGGTATACAGATGGCCTTGGCAGGGACCTAAACCATTTATTTAAAGAGTAATGAGCCATTTTCATGATCAATCCCTTTATCCCTAAGTGCAGTTTCTGCTGTGTCTCATGCCTAGAAACAGGAAGTAGGTTCCAGATTATGAGTCCTGGGAACTGAGATCATAGCTTGGGTTCTAGATTATGAGTCCTGAGAGCTGAGATCATAGCTTTTGATTTAAAAAACATTGTTTGGTTTTTTTTTCCACTCAGACACGTATTTAACAACTGTAGAAATCCAAAAGAATTAGCATCCAATCTGGAAGTCGTGAGTGAAGCTGCGGATTGACTTGACTGGGCTCAGCCACTGAGCTGCCTCAACTGGCCAAGGAACAGGATATAACTATGCGGACTTCTATGTTGTCTTAATCTCATTGTATGTATTACGTATTTAGTTTCAATAAAGCATTTGTACCAATGGCTCTGGAGCTTGAAGGAAGACTAAAGGAATGTGTAGTGATTCTGAGTATGATGTAGACCTATGCAGCAGAGCTATGGGGGAGATTAACAAAGTCCTTTCTTCCAGTACCAGGATGGTCATGAGTGGCAGTCCCATCCAAACAGGTCACTAGGACCAGAAGGCTGGACCCTGCCCTCTCTGTCTGACCATGACAGCTTCTTGCTCCTTCCAAGGGAGGCAAGGAGCTTTCAACTGGGAGTTTTCAGTGAATGAGCACCATGACACAGTCATTGCTGATCCCTCCATCTAGCTGTTGTGAAAAGATAAAGCAAAGGAGGCAAGGAAATGCTTAATCTAGCAGACAAGAGAATGGACAGTGTGATCCTTGTTTGTGCTAGTCACAGGGTGGTGCACCACATTTCAGCTCCATGATGCTACTTGCTTTCCTTCATTTCCTCTGTTTCCATTTATTCCCTTCATTTATGGTCTAGAATCAAACAATTCTAAACCTCAGTGTCTTATGAAGCTGACACTTCAAAACCTGCAAAAGCAGGATGCCTTTGAGGTATTTAGTCCCACCAAGTACAACTAGAGCTGTCATAGACAGTGTAGGTGTGCAGAGATCCACCTCCTTGCTCACTGGCAATTAGGGAGTTAATGCTCTAAAATTGAAGCAAGGAGCCTGGACTGTTGCCATTTTATGGAAGCCACGTAAGTTGGGCAGGACTCCACAGGAGCTGCCCAAGACCTGATGATGGCAAGAGATTTCTATGTCTGAGTCATGAAATCTGTCTACTATGAAAGATGCTATGCTCTGCCTGAGAAATAATTCAGGTGTGAGTTCTAGTCTCTCAGGACATTACAAAGGAGAGAAAATGATGTAAAGAAAGAATGTCAGAGTAGGAATCCACTTTTGCCTCAAACTAGCTAGGAGACTAGGCAAGTCATGGAAGGCCTCAGTTTCTCTGCCTGTATGTGTGTTATATTGGACTGGATGGCCGGAGATTTTGCATGGCTGCTAAAATGCTTATGAGGTCCTAAAGAAAACAGGAATACCCCTCCCCACCATTTAGACTGGATTTGCTGAGTGTGGTGTTCTAGTCCCCAAAAACTTCTGATCTGCCCTGATTGCCCAGGGAGGAATGAAAGAAAGGGTTTGTGACATACTAAAGTATAAACGTAGTGACAGCTGACCATTTAGTAGAAACGAGCCTTGCCTTGACACAGCTTTGTACAACAACTAGAAAAGGCTATGTTTTCTCTCTCCCCACCCCCAAGCCTACTCCTTTAGGCATGCAGGTAACTGTCCGCCCCACCACCACCTCCCCTTTCTCCTCATTCCACCAGGGAACCCTGACTAAGGAATGAAGTCCTACGAAGAGGAGGTCTCATGTACCAATCTGCAGCCATTTGATGATGGCAGGTAGGTCTGATGCTAAAAGAGGTTGTGTCCAGCAGAACCCAATTCCATAGGAATCCAAGCTCCAAGGCTGGGCGGCAGCAGGTGCAGGGGACAAGCTCGCGGCTGCGAGTCGGTCTGGAGGACCCACTGGAGGATCTCATGGCGGCGTAGACGCTGGACCGCATTGTCATAGATGGTGTTGACACTGGTGCAGAGGAACTGCTGCTGTTGCAGCTCTGTCACCCGACAAACAACCAGCCCTCCTGCCACACAAAATAGCAACAGCAGCAGCAGCAGCTTCAGCACAGCCCAGGAACGAGTGTGTTTCCGGGGTGGTGGCTTGCGGGGACGGGAGCCGGACTTATATTTTGGGGCCTGATTTGCTTCCTTCTTAGGTTTCTTCTGCTCCCGCTTGGCTGCTTTGAGGGCGTCGTACTCCTTTCACCAGCGCTCCTTCTCTTCCGCCTTCTCCTGCTTCCGCAGTTCCCGCTCCTGGGCTTCCTTAGCTCGCTGCTTGGCCTCGCGCTTCTTCTCTGCCTCACGTGCTCCTTCCAGCCACCGCTGCCTCTCCCGCTCCCGATCCGCCTGCACAGCCTTCATGTGCGGTAACAACTTGTTTGCACACTGCTTACACTGCTTCTCATCCAAGCAGTCACCTGCCCCCTTGGCCAGGACAGGATCCAGGGGGTTATCCTTCGGGTCCAGCCACTTCAGGTTCTTGAGCCGAGCAAAGCTGACAGGCAAGGTGACCAGCCTGTTGTTGAGGAGATCCAGGTGCTGGAGGTTGACCAGGCGGCCGAGGTCTGCTGACAGCTGCTGCAGCTTGTTTTTACTCAGGTCTAGCTTCACCAGGTGTGTGAGGCCACAGAAAGCCGACGGTAGAGTAGTCAGTTTATTATAAGACAGATCCAGGACGGTGGCCTTAGGAAGGGCAGCCAGCTCCTTCACCGGGACTTCATTCAGGTCGCTGAGGCTCAGGTCCAGTTCGTTACCGTCCAGCTTGTTGCGGAGGTTCCCGCCCTTGCTACCGGCCTTGGTCGTGGTGATGCCCGCTGAGCGGGCCCCGGCTCCGGGGTTCCCACTGGCGGGGGAAAGGAGGTGAAATGCCGCTTGTCAGTTCAGCGGGCCGCCATCCAAATGACAACGCCTGAGCCCTCCGTCGCCGCCGGTGCTAGACCGCCTCCACCTGTCCATCCGCAGACCACACTCCGAGCTCCGTGCCTGGCTCCCACCGGTGCCGCGACGACGACCCTAAAAAACATTGTTATATAAGGAAATTGATATACAGAACGTTTATTGAATAACAGTTACCAGTCCTTCTATGCTAACTGTGTGCCAAGCATGATGTAAACCACTTTCCATATATTATTTTATTTAGTCCTTACATCAATAGAGAGAAATGAGTATTATCTGGCTTTTCTATCTTAAAAAACTAAGGTTTAAAGAAAATTTAAATAGTATCCCCCTCTCCCTCTCCTGCACCCACCAGAACCAAAAATATAAAAAGAGTGAAGTTGATGTATCTTATTTTAGAGCACTGGACATCTCAACTCACGTGATCCTAAAGGGATTTCAATGACAGGACCCTCCTCCTGACCACATGAGTAGCTTGTCAGATTTGTTCTCTCAGGTCCTTAGTTGTTGTCCCTAAAGTCATAGAAACAGCAGTAATGTGAGTGAGTCACCCAAAAGCGTCTTGAGATAGTGTATGAGTTCTGTGCTCTCAAGAATTCCTTGGCTCCTCCTTGAAGGTGGGTGGGCAACTCCTTATTTCTTTTTCCAATTTTGTTAGCCACCCAATATCCTTCCAACAATTGCTTCATTCTTTGCCAGACTGTATTTCTGTTGTGTACATGCAAACAACTACAGCTGATGACACAGTGACAAAGAGTACAGAAATGTGATTACCATACTGAGATGAGGCACAAAAGAAGTGGGATGCCTATCTGTGATCTGAGACGGGTGGGAATCAGCCTATGTAAGTACTAAGAGCTACTTCTGAATGCACAGGATGAATTAAAGCTACAAAATACATGGTAAAACCTTGGAGTTTCCACTGGTAGGCATGGAAAAAAACACACATGGATTTTTGGTGACTGCTGAAAATGTTTCTTATCTTCTTAGAGTGGAGATGATGGAAAGTCAAAACCCAAAAGAGTGATACTGTTGTTCACTGAATCCAAATATCAGTTAAATCCTTGCAAAGTCTATTTGCAAATTTTGTCCTTGATCAGGAAGGAGCAGAATTCCCACAACTGGAAGAGTGTCATCTGGAGGGAATGCAGAACCTGGAGAAGCTTCCACGTGATACCAACCCATTTTCACAAGAAAATAATGAAGTGAACCATATTCAGCACCTATTTTGCATACAAGAAAATATTTTATAGACAAGAAAAACTTACAGGCTTCACACTATAAGTGGCAGAGCCAGAATTCAAACCAGAAAGTCTTATTCAAAGCCCATGCCTTTAACCAGGGTTCAGCAAACTCTTTCAGAAGTCTCTGCCAGGAGGACTCTACTCTGCCATGGCAGTGGAAACAGCTCTAAACAATATGTAAACACTTCAGCATGGCTGGGATCCAGTGAAACTTAATTTATGAACACTGAGGTTTGAATCTTATAAAATTTTTACATGTTGCTAAATATTATTCTTTTGATTTTTCAACATAATTTTAAAATGTAAAAACCATTCTTAGCTCGTGAGCCATACAAAAAGCAGACATTACTGAAGTTTGCTAACTCCTGCTCTTACACTGCATCAGTAGAATCAAAGCCAGTATTTGAAAGTGGATCCATGATTCCTCGAAAATAGGAATCCTGTGCATTCAGAAGTAGCTCTTTCCTGTGAAAGGCTTTTTCTAGATAAAGGCAGTGTGTGTTTATTCCCTGGCTTATGAGCAGTAGGGTATCATTCTGTCAAGTGATGGCAAAGCATACTTCTAAATTGTTCATGTAGGCCACATGTGCAGCCGTAAACAGAACAGAGAGTTAGGTATTCACTTAAAAAATAAAAGAGGATCATGTTAGAAGAAACTTGAGTGTTTGGGGAAAGCACCCATGCTGACCTGAGGCCAGCTAGTATGGAGAGTTCTGCCAAGAAACTAAAATACAAAGAGCCAGGCATGTTTACTTTGAATCCTATAAATGATTTATAAGAACTTTAATATGACTACTGAGTATACTAGTAGGCTTGTTAGACATTTTATTTTTTTGACCAGGGAATCATTTGTAAACTGAAGACACTGATGTGTGAGCTCAGATTCCAGAGTCAAAGGTATATTTAAGCATTCTGGAAGTTCCCCTCTGACCCATCTCCTCCCTATTGCTATTTTGACCAATGTCCATTTCTCCATGGTCACCAAAACTCAGACGTTACTAATATAAAGAAAGACTCAGTGTTTCTTTACATTATTAACGTCTGAGCTAAGAATTCCACAGCTGCTTGCCAGAAAGGCAAAGAAGGCAAGAATGGGGTGGAGGTGGTGGTCAGAAGCAACTTTAGATTTGGACACAGAGGTAAGATACACTAAACAAGAATGCAAACAGAATCTTATTGCCATCTTCATGTAAATGTCCGAGAATGTTGAAGTTTTTAGAAATCCAGCCCAAATTGACCATGTTTAGGTTTACACAGGATAGCAGCTGAAAAGATTCGTATCCTCCATCCTCAGTGAACCACACCTTGTGATTTAAGAAAAGAAACTAGAGAGGTAAATGTCTTCTGTCTTTTACATTTCTGAATGGTTGGAAAAAAATAATTCTACCCCACTTTTGTTTTATTTTCATGATAGTCTATGCTTACAAAAGAATTTTAAAGATATATCCTCACAGTTTTGTTTTGTTTTTTTTGTTTTTTTTTTTTGAGACAGAGCCTCATTCTGTTGCCCAGGCTGGATGGAGTGAGTAGTGCTATCTTGGCTCACTGCAACCTCCAGCTCCCAGGTTCAAGGGATTCTCATGCGTCAGCCTTCCAAGTAGCTGGGATTACAGGCATGTTCCCCACACCCAGGTAATTTTTCTATTTTTTGTAGAGACAGGGTTTTGCCATCTTAAGCTGGTCTCAAACTCCTGGCCTCAAGTGATCTGCCCACCTTGGCCTCCCAAAGTGCTGGGATTACAGGTGTCAGCCCCTGCACCCAGCCTCATTTTCTATTTACTAATTTATATTTGGAATAACAGAAAGGAGTAGAAATAGGAGGATAAAGGGTATCAGGTGAGAAGTAGAGGGTTAGTAGAGATATCTGTAACAGTTCATTTCCAAAGATTTGACCACTGATTTTGTACCAGGCATTCAGATGCAGAGACAATAGAGTTTGCCAAGTCCTTATTTTCCAAAAGCTAACCTAATAAAGTAGAATAAAATATGTACAATAAACGAGATGATGTATTAACTCCAGGCTAGGAAGGAAACACTCTTTTAGCACTGTAAGATAAAAGATATGAAGATCTAATACTGTCTTTGTTTGTTGCCATCTAGATATTTTCCTAAAACCCAGAACAATTTGGGGACCTCTTTTGCTGTCCCTCCTACAGCTTCAAAATCTGAAGATCCATGCCCCTACCCCATCCGTTGTAGGGAGAATTGAAAATTATTGTCATTTTCATCAAAATCTGGGTGCAATAGGAAATGAGAGTTTTGGGGAGGGCAGTGGATGGCAACTTGTGTCCTTGGGTCAAAGTGGCCAGCTGCCTATTTCTGTATGGCAAGCAATTCAACAGATTTTTTACATTTCTAAACGGGTTGGGAAAAAATAAAAAGAATGCTATTTTGTGATGTAATAATTATATACCATTCACATTTTGGTGTCCATAAATCAGGTTCCCCAGAACAGAAATGCCTGCATTTGTCTGTACATAGTCCAGCAGAGTAGAGTAGGCCAGCAGAGACCACATGGCCCAAAGCCCAACATCTTTACTCTCTGGCCCTTTGCAGGAAAAGCTTGCCAACCACTGGGTGAGATAAATAAAAGAGATAAAAAGAGAAAGACCGAGGAGGAGAGAAAGGGCAGCATGAGGGTGAGGCGCCGATCCAGGGGCTACTTTCATTTCTGACTGTGAGACTACACCTAAGGGGAACCTGAAGAACAAGGAAGTAACACTGGTGTCCTCAAAGAAATCAGAACAACATGGATAAACTAGGAAATCCCTTTCGAATTTGTCTGTGGAAAGCATCATATTGTTCAAATCCAAATTAAGGGACCAACTGACCATTCTTTGCAATTCCACATATGTGCTGCAGCAGCTGACAGGAAGCCTCTTTGCCATACTTTAAACCTCTAAAAAGTACAGTAAGTCTGTGTGTGTGTTTAGGAGGAAAGGGTGGTTATGTGACAGATGCAGGTTGCAAATACATTTTATTTATTAATACAAATTTATGGGCTTCATGAGAAATTTTCTGCAGGTATATATAATGGGTAGTGACCATGTCAGGGTATTTGAGGTGTCCATCACCTGAGTATACTACATTTCTTATGTACTGTTATCCTACCTTGTTATCAAGCTTTAAATTTATTCCTTTTATTTTACTGGCAAGCACATTTTTAAAAGGTCTGTAGTGGGGAGTGGACTGACACAGATGACAGGGGCTTAGCTTTTATTCTGTATACTTCTGTAGCACTTAAATACATTTATGCCACATAATAACGTTTCAGTCAACAACAGACTGCATGTATGATGATGGTCCCATAATATGATAATGGAGCTGAAAATTCCTATGGCCTAATGACATTATAGCTGTCATCATGTGCAACACACTACCTTTTATATGTTTAGATACACAGATAATTATCATTGTGTCACAATTGCCCAGAGTATTCCTTGTAGTAACATGTTGTATGGGTTTGTAGCCCAGGAGCAACAGGCTAGACCATGTAGCCTAAGTGTGTATTAGGCTATACCATCTAGGTTTGTGTAAATAAACTTGTGATGTTGCCACAACCACAAAATCTCCTAATGGCATATTTCTTAGAACATATTCCCACCATTAAGCAACAAACAACTATCACAATAAGCATTTTTAGCAATTTAATAAAGCAATACAAATTGAATGTAAAAAAGAAAAATAAATGCCCCATTAAAGAATTGTAACAAGTTTTGTGTACTCAAAGATAATGAAAATCCCTATTTGACTAAACAATAAAAAGGAAGTGGAAGAGGCAAATCAGGAAATGCTTTAGAAGAACCTGACGTTTTCAATAAGCCTTTGAGGATTAATAAGATTTGACAAGGTGAAGAGGGCATCCTATGCCAAAGAAACAAACAAAGGCACAGGGGGGCAAGGGCTCCTGCCCATCCTGAAGAAAGGATCACCCCAGATGGTCTTCAGGCTTATTGACTTTGTGATGGAATGTATTTGCAAGACTGAGTTAGTTGTATGGACAGATACACTTCACAAAATAATCAGCTATAAAGAAACGTTTAACTACTTGCCATCAGACATTGTAGCTTATAAGAAAAATAGAAAAAGGGAGGTAAGAACATTGCTATTACACTAATATAAATGCTGAAAATATTGTACCATCTTGAAGAATTCTAGCCACACTTGCTTACTAATGCTTTGCAGGACAATCACCAAACACGAATCAATCCAACAATTTTGATTTCCAATCAGTTAGCAGTCATATATTTTTCTCATGCAAACAAACATGAGCAGAGCTAGTTTCCAGTTTAATGAAAGGTTATTTTGCCTCCCTATTCATATAGTCTACCAGCACTTCTCAACCACATAATGAAATGTTGCTTTTCAGACCCTTCTCCAGACCTATCAGATCAGTATCTCCACAGGTAGAGGTCAAAAGCTTTTATTTTCATTAAGTTCCCAGGTGATATTTACACACTGAAGTTTGAAAATCTCAATTTTAAAACATCTACAGCCTCATTTTATAACCTCTATGATTAATAATCCTGCCAATGGCAACTTGGAACATCTGGGGACCTTGCTTCTAACTTGACCTTTCCAATCAATAGTCACTGCAAATTATGGAATGTAAGGTCACATCCTTTCTGGCTCGTTGGTGCTCCATCAGGAGCTACATGGACTTCGAATCAGTAATGTTTCTCTTCTTTCCCAAACCTGTCTCCTACAGTTTCTGAGGAAAGTGAATGGACTAACATATATAAGGCTTTCAGCACAGGGCCCAATACTTGGAGATGCCAATAAATGCTGGCTGGTTTCCTCCATCTGATTCATCTCTTATATCTCATAGTGGTTTGTCTCAGGGATTCCCAAGAGAATGGTGGGAAATTATTGCAGGTCCTTAAAGTGCAGCAGTAGTGAATGACTCCAAGGCTCCCAGCCTCTTAGATGCTTTTCCTCTAGGTCAATGGCTGAAGACAACACACTTTTCATGGTACTGACATTGAATGGCTCCTTACTCACATCTATTCTGTCAGCCTTGAGCTACTCTCTTTTCAACATTTGGTCAACAGTGGAGTCCTTGATTCCAGTGGAATCTAACCCTGAGGTCAATGCTGGGGTGGAAGCAGGGATGTGAGAGCCTGGAACCTGCCTTCTCCCATTGTCCCCTCCCACCCTCCCACATGCATGGGGCCCCTGGTGGGCCCCAGTTTGACACCCATTCTCTAAGTCTTAGAGTGTGTTGGAATCTAACCCATGGAAGAAATGAGGTATGAATGTTATAAAAGCCCAGATTCCAGAGCATTGGAAAGAAAGCAAAGCCCCACATGAAGAAAAAATAACTTGTAACTACATTGCTTTAATTATCAAATGAGTATTTAAAATAAAACTAGCCTAACTGTATTAGTAATAACCTTGAGAGAAGTTCTCACTGACCCCATTGCCCTAATACAACTGCTGCTGTTAACTACTTGGGACATTTGGAAAGATGTTAACTGTCAAAAAGGACAGGTGTAGAATCATAGAAAGTTGAATAGAGGTCCCAAGCATAACATATCAGCTATGCTATAGGGTGAGAGAGCTATCTCAGAGATGCTCCATTGCAGAATGCAAAGAACCTGGGGCTTTCTCCCAAACTGCCAGGCCTCAGGGTCTGAGGCTGCTTCTCCAGGTATGGCCAGGGTCCTGGGGGAGGGGCAGAGGGGTAGGAAAAGGGACGGAGAGAAGGAGAGGAGGGAGGGAGACAGAGAGCTCAGGGAGAGACGTGAACTTTAGGATGGCCAAAAGAGGTGGGCTCTGCCTGGGTTACCAGCCTCTCACCTAGGTGCATGTTTGTCACCAGCTAATTCCAAGACTTACTCTGTAGTGAAGAAGTGCACTTTTATCCTCTCCAGTACTTATTTTTGTTTTTTGCTGTTGCTGCTGCTGTTGTTGTTGTTGTTGTTGCTTTGAGACAGGGTCTTGCTCTGTTGCCTAGACTTGAGTACAGTTTATGATCATAGCTCACTACAGCCTCAAACACCTGGGCTCAAGCAATCCTCCCACCACAGCCTCCCTAGTAGCTGGGACTATAGGCACATGCTACCACACCTGGTTGATTTTTTAAACTTTTTGTAGAGATGACGTCTCACTTTGTTGCCCAGGCTGGTCTCAAACTCCTGGCCTCAAGTGATCCTCCCACTTTAGCCTCCCAAAGTGCTGGGATTACAAACATGAGCCACCACAACACCCCCGCCCCGGCTCCCTCCCATATTTCAGACACATGACTAAGAAGCTACATAATCAGTTTCACTGCCCTGTAGCAGCTCCTGGTGCCATTAGCATAAAGCCCAAATTATTTAAGGTGGCTGGTAAAATTCCTACTAACATATCCAGACTTGTCCCTTCCCAACCCTTTCCCCATGATCACCATTCTCCCCCTAACATTCAACAAGCATTTACAGAACATCTTCATGTGTTGTGCTAAAAAGACTATGTGCTCAGTGCTGAAGAATCACTGGTCATCAAAATGTCCACCCAGGAATAGCCAACCTCTGACTCCTTCAAGGCCTTCACTCAAGCTATCACACTCTTCTCTCCACCCAGAAACTTTTCTCCTCCTCTGACTAGCTCTAATTCTTCCTCCAGAAAGAAGCTTAAATGTTTCTCCCTTAGGAAGACTTCCCTTAACTGTCTTAGCCTCTCTGACCAAGCTAGCTGCTTCCTCCATGCTGAGGGAGCATATACCCCTCCTCCAGTCTTCATCACAAAACTTCATGCTATTACTTTCCTTTTTGGCTAGAATAGGACCAGTGGGAGAGGAGAAGCTGTGTTTATGATCCAGCCTTTGTCAATGGGGGCCACCTAAGGACATTAAGCCCTATAGAAAATGGGCGACTATTTTCTCAATTCTCCTGTTACTGGTTGAAGGTGTCCAGGTTCTTAGCGTTTTGAACAAAAAATTGGACAAAAACGCACAAACAAAGCAAGGAAAGAATGAAGCCATAAAAGCAGATATTTATTGAAAACGAAAGTATACTCCACAGAGTGGGAGTGGGCCCGAGCATAGGGGCTCAAGGGCCAGCTTACAGAATTTTCTGGAATTTAAATAGCCTGTAGAGGTTTCCCATTACTTGGTGTGCACCCTATGTAAATGAAGTAGTGGCCCAATCAGAGGCTGAAGTGAAGTTACAAAGGTTACACCCTATGCAAGCGTCTGATTGGCTGTGGAAATCAACCAATTGGAGGCTAAAATGAAGTAACGTACATTTCTATGCAAATGAAGACAATCTGCAATCAGTTTGGTTGTGAAATCAGAGGCTGAAATCAATCAGAGGCTGAAGCGAAGTTACAAAGTTACACTCCTATGCAAATTTCTGATTGGTGCAGAAAACAACCAATCAGAGATACCTTCAATTTTCTAACTGCCACACAGAAAACAGGGGTTGTGTGGAGAGGTGCTTTGCAAAGGGAGTAGCCTCTGGTCCTTTTGTTACTTAGGAGTGGTAAATTGGGGTTTTTCTATTGATTCAGTTCTCGGAAGTCAGCTTGAATCGGCCTTAGGTTCCCTGCCTCCAGACCCTATTCTCTTGCTGGACTCCCACAAATACCATGTAGCCAGCATCATTTTAGATGGGTAGGAAAAGCATTAAAATATACTGTAGATGCCTTGGGCATTAGGTTTCAATTCTCTCAAGGAACCCCATGGAGAAGGGCCAGCTATCCACCCACGTGGTGTCTGACACACAGTAGCTCTCAGTAAATGTTTGTTTAGTTCAATTAAATAAATAAGGTCTCCAGGTTTGGGGGCAAGGAGAAGGACTTACTGTGTCCTCAGTAACATTTAAGATCAGTGTGAATAATATCACCAGTTTATAGGAATAAAACTGGCAAGGAAAAGAAGAGCTGAGTTTTAAAATGCTGGATAGCCTAAATGAGCTATGATTCTTTCAGCACCAGAGACGTATTATTTCTATAGGTTCCAGGCCTGAATGACTTCTCACCTTGTCTTCATTCACTGTCAGCTTTTTCTCACTAGGTGCTTTTATGACTTTCCCCTGCAAATGCCCCTGTTTCTAATTAGAGCCAGGGGCCCAACCCCTAGAGAGCTGATAACAATTTTGCCCTTCAAGGTACCTTATTGGCTAACTGGAAAAGGCAGGTTAATAGTGTCTGCATGGAAGGTATATTATTAGAAGTGAGTCTGTGAAGCAAACTCCCCGTGACTCTAATCTTCAGAATGCTGACTCCTGAGGTCAGTAATTGAGCACCACAGAATTCACTGGAGCAGCAGGCCTAAGCCTGTCTTCAGACCTCTTTGAAATGCAGTTCCTCAGGTCAGAGAAATAATTGCTTCATTTGAAGGGGGTGGGAAGAGATGAGAGGGGAAGAAACAACCTTCATTATTTCTCCAGTTTATCAATGCACCATGTTCTCAATATCCTGGTCTAATTAAAATAACACAGGCTGCTTGAGAAACTCAATCATTTCCACAGTGATTCTTGTCAGTTTGCTCCTCCTGCCAGCTCGGAGATGCCTAATGGCAGATAAGCCTAGAGCCTGAGACCCCCTTGCTTAGTCATTAATTCAGCGACCAGGGTGCCATGATGCTCATTAAAGTTCTTTACCGCTGTTATATGAAAACTCTTAATTAACAGGGAGGATATTTTAATGTCAATGCTTTGCAACTTTCCAAAGATAAATGCCAATGTAATCAACCTGAACCCTTGACCACCCCTCCTAAGGCAAATCTGCTCTTCTCAGTTGCCAGAGGCTGATTCTGGACTCCGTATGCCCTCAGAGGAGACTCTTGGTATCAGCTGCACAAGGGCTGGTATCAGCTCTTAGGGAAGGGCTTGAAAAATGACTCAGAGTTCAGCCACTGTATTGCAACCCTGGTAATGTGAGAAGAGTTCCAGGCAATATCCTGAGATCCACCTTTTGTGTTCAAATGCCATAAAAAATAACCACAAGGACAAGGAAATGTTGCTCCTCTTTCAACCAACTCTGCATACCTCCTGTAGCCCAGACTTAATTCAGCCTCACAGAAAAAGAAAAAGAAAAAAATCAATGCAAAAGAGACATGAAAGGAATAAACCAAAATCCACACATTAGACAAAAAAAGAAGAAGGAGAAAAGTTAAAGAAAAAAAAATACTCAATCCTACAATTGTACCAACAGTAGTATCAAGTTCTCTGGGTCCTGCGGGAGACCCTGGCCTGGCCCTGGATGTCTGGGTGTACAGCACAGAGGATCCACTGCAGAGGCAAGGGGGCGACCTCTGGCCTGCTCGCCTCAGGGACCTGCACCATGGATCTTGAATCCACGCAGCTTTGGAGGCTGGCCCTTGATTGTAGCTTCCATACCCATGCAAGCTCCACCTCTGCCGTGGCTCCCCACATTTTCAGGTATGTTCCCAGACTGTCATTCTCAGAGCCAGAGCAGAGTGCCTTGTGAGACATCAGGTCCTTTGAGTTCCTGCTCCTTCCATATCTGACCCAGCATCTACCCACCCAGCCACTGACATGGCTTTTGTGACCTGCCTTGCTAGTGAACCATTAGCCCCTGGAAAGGCAGAAGATCTCACTTTTGTCAGTAGATGGCATGCTTCAGTGGCGGGAAAATAAGTTTGAGATGACAAGAAAGGCAGGGTTGTGAATATAAACCAACTGCATCTGACATAAAAAAATATTTTTAAATAAAAGAAGCTCTTCTTCCTGTGCCCTAAGATGCCAGTGTTACAAGTGTTATTAAGGTAATTTAAAGATTGTTTAAAATTTTCCTCTCCTGTTTACCTTAATTGCAAGGCAGAAGCAAATGTCCCCTCTTGCTCCTCAAGCCACAGCAGAAAAGTATTAGAAAGGAATATATCAAAGCTCAGAGGCTGAACTTTTAAAAATGAGATTCAGATGTGTCTATAAATATGACAGGGAGATGGAAGGAGACCCTTGAAGCCAGTGTGGGCAAAACATGCCTGGAATTTGGTCTGTGACCTCACCTGGCCATTTGCTTCATTAAATCTGCTGCTTTCGGGCACACATGGGTCTGGGGGTCAGCCGGCCTGTTTTCATCCCATTTACAATATGCAATATTGTTTGCTTGCCTTAGGGGCTGAGCCTTCTGCCTCCTGCTCAAGTGTCATGACTCAGCCAAACTGAAGAGGCAGGAAACAGAGCTGGATGGATCCCTTGTTGTGACTTCTTTCAGAGGCAGGAGAATGTTGGAGGCGGGGAGGAGGGGGCAGGAGATAGAGTCAGAAAAAGGCAGGAGATGAGTATTCACTAGGATGCTTCCAGCCTTGTCTCCTGCTCCTGCATGCCACCTGCACATCCACACACCTTTCCTGCTCTGTATACCACCTGCAAATCTGCATACCAATCCTGCTCCTGCATGCTACCTAAATGTGTATTCATCTCTCCAGAGTGAATCTGAAAAGTGCGCAGGAGTGAAACACAGGGAGATGGCATGAAAAACAGCAGGTATTCTAGAGGAAGATGATTCTAGGTTCAATACATGGGTCTTCCCCTCATTAGTTAGGTGTGCTTAGGCAAGTGACTTGGACTTTCCATGCCTTGGTTTTCTCATCTGTAAAACAGGAATAATAATATTCTTGTGTCATAATTTCCAAAAGGGACAAATACAAAAACATAGGCAAAGTGCTTTGCATAGACAATTGTCCCCTTCATAGTCTATGTTAGATTATTTTACTTTCCTTCTCTGTAACTTCTACTACAGAATGATCAACTGTGGGGCGACTAAAGAGAAGACCTGAGAAATATGACTCTGTTTTCTTAGCAATGGGGAGCAACAGCGGCAAGATGAAAGATGATGAAATCAAGCCGTTTTAGCCTGAGCACCACTAGCAACAAGAGGAGAGATTTGGGGTGAGAATGTAACTGCATGGAGCACTGGCCCATTTACTTCAGAAATCATTCAATCCATTTTCACAACCTGATCACTCAGCTGAGCGACTATGTGTTGGGTTTGTTTTCCAAAAAGCCTGAGTACTCATGGAAGTACCTTATGAGACTTCCTTAAGGATGCCCTTACTTAATAAGTAAAGCTGCTTAATTGTGAACCAATAGGGTCATCCTCTACAGGTCCCAAAAGTCCCCCTTCCAGTCTCCTAGCCTGTCACCATGTCACAAAGTCCAGCTCTCTTACCTTCTTTCTGAAATACAGACTTTTGCCATAGGTTACTGAGAGGGGGACAGAGAGAGAGAGAGAGAATAAGGCCCCACTCACTCAGGCTATGGCCCAGCTCTTGCTTCATCCCATGCCAAAGAGCTCTTTCTCCCCAGGATGATCAGCCCTAAGGATCTCCATTTGCTTACCACTCCCTCTTGGCCCCAAGGGTACTTAGCAATCACTAATTATACTAGTCCCACTTCAGTATGTTCAAGAATACTCACTTTCATGAATGCCTACATGTAGTCCAGTTTGTTTTTATCAATTTTTCTCCTGCACAATAGAAGGATACACTCCATAAACTTCCTGAAGTCCTCTCCATCTCAGCTCTGGGTCTCCTGAACATAACCACGCCGAAAAGAACCCACAGAGTTTCCTAAGGACAGACAACAGAGACTTCTCAAGTTTCATGACTGCAATGGAATTGGCGGTTGGCATGTTTTCCTTCCCTTTCCTTTTATTCCAGCTACATAGAAGATAGAAGACTTTTTCCTGCAACACTCCACTGGTTTACGGAACAAGGAGACTGTCGGGGACAGGTCTTGATAGCCTTCTTTAACATGCCTCCCCTAAACTACTTCATCTCCCATTTGAAGGAGAAAAGTGAAGAAAAAAAATAACCTTTCTTCAGAATCTTAAGTTATTCATCTTTATAAGCATTATAAATGGGGCAGAAATGGACACTGGAAAAGCCAAAATGGAAGGATTTAAAAGTATGTTCTCACACCCTATTGTGTACTACACTCTGGACATACTACATTTTGTCCAAGAACCACCACCTCCAAGAAGGAGCTGTTTGTGCCCCACAGATGAACTGTCTCCTTTATGGGATCCTGAATGCTATATGTGTCAGAGAGCAAGACCCAAATTCACAAAAAATTATCAGTGGATTTAGGCTCTTCAGGTCCGGACCATCTCTCTTGCACCTGCATCTCATAAGCAGGACTTTGGACTGCAGTTATGTTAAAAAAAAAAATATCATGTTTACAACCTCTTCTTCCTACCGTGATTCAGAAGAAGAACTCTCAAGATTTCTTGCTTGAGATAGTCCTCTGGGTGAGGCTTTAAGCAGCCATGCAATGCAAAATGAATTCTGCAGAGATCTTGCATAGTATGTTGAGTACAAAATTTAAATATTTTGAAATCATCACTGATTATAGATGCATAACATTATCTTGCTTGACTGGCAGAATGATATTTGGTGATAGAATACACACCTATTTTTGGAAACAAAAATTTGCTCAGAAATACTAATCATTTTCTCAAACAATTTTCCTGTCCCAAAACACCTGATAAGACACATTCTCTTTAATAGGACCTGGCATGGATTGGGGATAAAGGAGGAAGTCAGTGTTCCATAAAGGAGATAACAGGCTCTGCCTATCATAATCTGCCAGGAAGACAAGGCAGTTTTCAAAGGCCTCAGAGGACATGGGGATGTGCCCACGTATCCTCCCCAGCAGCTCTTCCTTCCTGCCTTCATATAAAACACAAGGTGAAAATATTCACTGCTCCCAAAACAACTAAACACCAAAAAGCTGCTGAGGCATCTACCACTTAAAGTAGACCCTTAAAATGATTATTTACCCAACCATGCTACATTTACTAGGAAGGGCAGCAATAGGTCCTTCACACCACCCCATTAAGGAATGTACCATAATATATACTTCTTAGTACAACTAGAGAGTAATTATTATGGCTCTGTATGTGCTACTAAAATTAAAAATATATTTGCTCTTTATCTGTTAGTGATTACAGTTTATATTTATAAAGCTAGTTTAACAGCTTTTACTAAGAATATATGCAATTTTTTTCTTTTCACTAGCACTTTTTAACTTGTTTCCCTTACCTGTATCTCCATCATTTAACCAAATTTGCATGAATGAAATGTTTTGTTCACACTATTTTCTCAGAGTATCCTAAACACAATAAACATCAATGGCCTAGATTTTTTTTAAAAATGTAGAGTGTGAATACAATAAATCATCCATTACTTAATTGCTTTTATTTAAATCACTTGCAAATCATTTTATGCTGCCTCCTACCCTCCCCTTACTCCAGATTTTAAAAAATCAAAGCAAATAAAATACTAATCATGGCTAAGAGTATAATGCACAGTCAGCAGAACCTCCTGGAATGTGAACCAGTAAGTTTAAGTGAAGTAATCAAGTTTGCAGATGTTTTCCCAAATTAAAAGTTTGACTTAGACCTTTTATTTTTAAAGAGTCTTACCTCCTGTTCTCATCTTATTTCTTAAGCTACCACCAGAAAAGAAGTTGAAGGAGTCTGTGAGAGAATTTCCACTCAATGCCAATAGCACAGCTTTGAGCTAGCCTCATTGTCTTTGTGCTTGGAGCTGCATAACAAGGGAGGAAGCATAGGATCCACTCATGTGTTTGTTATTGAAAGGAAAACTAGTTCCATATGTCCACACACACACCTCATTTTGTGTCTGGCCTTTAGACAAGAAACATCACATAGCGATGTCAAGGAAACAGTGACATAGCAATCTGGTTTTGCTTAAACTTATGTACAAGAAAAAATACATTTAAATGACCTAAAAGGTGTTTTAACTTTATTCCAAGTGGACAATAGAACTTGTGTGAAATCAGTCAATTTTTTTATCCTTGAAAAAATATGAACCATTAATATTTTCAATTATAAGATTTGTTTTAATCAAGTGTTCAAATAAATCTCCAAGGAGTTTTCTCTCTTCTTTTCTAGGTTAAAAAAATCATGTGTCCAAGAAGAGAAAAATAATTAAGTAGAATTCACTATTGAAGTTTAGAAATGAGAAGAAAGGGATGGTGTGCTACAGGGGGAGAGCTAAGAATGAATACCATTAGAACAGAAAGAGGAATTCTGATACAGGTACTGGAAGTCACATAGCATTTTGGGAGGAGGTTTCTTAAACACACATACACATAGACACACATATACAACCCTATTTAGCAATCTGTCAGGATTTCTCCATGACTTGATTATTCTCACAGCTCTCAGACTAGGCCAAGTTACAGGAATTGATCATAATCCATCTACTTCAAGCCTATTTAACTGATTTGCACAAGTTCACAAAAACTTGGCCAATTTGCCTATAAAATGCGCATGTCAGTTACCCTTCAATGGTTCACAACTCAGCAGCCTGAGCCCACTGGCACCTCAGAGAGCACTGAGAGACTTTGTCTTCAGTCCATCCCAAAGTACCCCAGCCCTGCCATCAATAATCACACAAATGAGTTTCCTCAGAGTCAGACCCAGGAGTGTCAGCAGTGAATTACTGGGGAGATTTCGGGACTCAGTGTTCCTGAATTTCACTCTCTAGGCTATCACTTTTTCCAAGTGTTTTTATTGCTCTATTACCAGGAAAAGGGCAGGGTGTTAAAAAGAGTCAGAATGCCCTCACACCCCAAATGACCTGTAGCAGAGTCAGCAATAGGACAAAACGTGCACAAGAGTGAAGATGTTTTTCTTTCCCAGATTTCTCCCTGCTGCTTGTGAAGTTGGAAGCGCAGTTGCTGGCTCAGCGGGAAGGGGCAGCAGTTGTCTTGTGCACCTGTGCCCTATGTCTGCTCTACTGGTGATGACCCCTTTACATCTCCAGGGATACAATTTCCCCTCCCTCAAGTTTCTCTCTTCCCATAGAACTTATGTGTATGAAAGGTAAATTAACCACATTCCTACTTCAGGAATGCAATGGTCTCTTTCAAAATGTTTCCAAAACAAGGGAGCAATGACAGCTATTAATCTTAGAACTTAGATCCAACGATTCTCTCCAAAAAGACAACATAACAATTTTCAGAATGTATAAGTTAATTTATGAAAATGCTTTAGCATTTTATACTGAAAAAAATGAACATTTCTTAAAGATAAACTGTGCTACTTGCAAGCTGCTTACTTTCAGCCACCTACATAGGAAAATTGCCATGGCTTCACATTCAATAATTGAATATGATATATTAAAATAGAATGTAATTATAATTAAATATATAGCATTAAATTAAGGCTATAATTTATTAATATATTATGGCTAATAATTTTAATTATGTTTAAAAAGTTCTTCAAAAGCATAATATTATTATTGCTGGTCCATCTCACTACTGATCTCCATCTATGGCCTTACCAAATACAGAGATGGTGATATAAAATTAAAGCATCTTAATTAGAACCCACAAAATAAATGTCCCACATGGCCACATAACCATTTTGATTCTTCTTTGTATGTAAATCTAATTTGATTTTGGATATTGGGCTTTATTGTTCATGTTCTATTATAAAATTGTAACAAATGTGATGCTGACAAAACTTTTTCTTTTGATTGATTTGATCAGCTAAAAAGAAAGTGGAGGAACAAATCCTTGGCTTTAATTTGTGAGGAAGTGAGGCACAGTCACTACGGGACAGCTAAGGTGGAATATTACCAGCTGTAGCTGTGTGACTTCAGGCCAGTTACCAAACTGTTACTCAGTTTTCTAATCTATACAGTGGGAATAAAAATAGTATATCTCTCAGAAAGTTTTAGCAAGGATTTCACAAATTAGCATATATAAAGTTCTTGGAACAGGAAACACATACTAAGCACAGAGTAAATCCTAACTACTTTTGTAATGTACCAGAATTTTCAACCTCTTTATTGGACTTTTATATTTGACTACATCTCCAGGTGAACATATCTAAAAAGGCATTATTCCTTTTCTCTTCAGGGCAGCACCCCTCCCAGCTTTCTGGGAAATATAGCTTAGGGCAGTGCTGCTGCCCTCCTTTGATAACAGTAGAAGTGTCACCAACTCATTCAAGCTGTCACCAAAGCCTCCTGATTTCTTGCTACAACTCTGGTTGCCTTTGTCAATTCCCCTCCATTCCAGTCTCCACCTCCCCATGGAGACTCTCATTACTTCCAGCCTCAGTATCCCTACAATCTTGGGAGCTCCCCGCACCCAGGAATGCTGTCTTCCTGTTTCTCAACACAATGTGAGCTACATCTTCTTGAAATGCCATTGCCATGGCGTCTCCTTCCATCTTGATCCTGGCATCAGGGCCCTCTGCAGTCAGTCCCCAGATGATCTTCCAACCTTGGTTTTCACCATTTCTCTGAGCCAGTCTACTCCAGTGGGCTGTTCATCCACACCTGGGCTTTGTGGAGCATCAGGTGCAAGAAGCAGAGCCTCTCTCAAGGTGACATCAGTCGATGGAGGTGTAGAATGGGCAGCCATGGGTAGGGAATGTCCCCAGTTCTGTGTACCAGGAATACAAGGGCAGGACACTATCTCAGCAACAATGATGCTTTGCTTCGCAAAGACGCCAGAGAAAATGTCAATATTGCAGACATATTTATACTGAAAAGCCATCTGCAGTTTGTCTGAAATATAAATTTACCTGGACATTCCATTTTATTTTGTTCTTGGGTGGTTTGTTCTGTTTTAGTATTTTGTGTTTTCTAAATCTAGCAACCCCACCTCAGAGACAACCAGGAGGACACTAAGGTCTTTGGTTTACAACAGCAGCCTCCGTGTCCCAACAAAAGAGATCACACTGTCTCGTGCCTGCAGGGGCTGGGTAGGCAGTGTGAAAGTGTGCAGTAGGGCCTATGTGGGATGACACATGATGACTCACACTGATCTCAATTGTCGGGGCCACCCCAGCGATCAGGGGACGTGTAATACATTGGTGTACACTATACATGCTTCATCTAGAGCTAGTGGTTCCTACTCATCTGTAGCTATTGCTGCAATCAGGGATGTGGTAGAAATATTCCAAAATTTCCCATGTTTGAGACCTTCATATTTGAAAAGCTTTAATATTTTAATGTTGGCAACTAATTTAATAATAAAATATTGTTCTGGCATCCCTATGTGGATGGACCAAAAAAGGGACACACTGGCCTCCCCAACCAATCAGCCTGCAGGTGGTGACCTCTGCTCCACAGCAACAAGGGAGGTCAGTCCTCAACTGGGAAAAGGTGTCCTGTGCCCCAGCCCCACCCTACATTATGGTGGTTCAGCGGCACTTCTGCTCTTGACCAACTGGCTCTCTTGGTGCATCTTGATTTGAACTCTTTGAAAGACAGGAACCTGACTGGGCTGGCCAGTCACCTTCCAGCATACAGCAGTCTTGATCAGACTCTCCTAGGTCTTTGGCCAGCCTAGAGAAGGGTGCTGTCTAATTTAATACACTATGTCCTGCACAATAAGACCCAGACAGTTCCTCTTTCTACCATCTTCTGCCTACCACAGAGCCCTCTTACATGCCTCCTCTGAAGTCATGCCTTCCTCTCCCTCACTACTAAATTAACACCTTTTCACCCTTCAGATCTCAGCTCAGTGCCACTTCCTCACAGACTCCTTTCCAGGCCTCTTTGAAGAGGTCAAACACCATCACTATAAGACCCAATAGCACCCAGTAGCCAAGGTTGCTAGCTCAAAACCTTGACTGGTATGTACAGATATTGACCAACCAGAACTTGGCCCCATTACAATGGATGCCGGACAAGATCATGGAGGTTTCCTTGTGGGCCAGGAATTAACCACTTAGTACTAACACACAGGTAGGGGGAGCAATCCCAGCAGTTCTGGAGACAGGGCTTCAGGGGTCCAGGACACAGGGGAGTGGGCACTCTGGGAGCCCATGGCAGCAGCTCTACTCTCCCAAAAACTTCATAACTAAAAATAACAATTTATTCTTTCTCACAATTTCTCAGTCATACTGGCTTCAACTGAGCAGTCTTCCTGCTCCCCGTGTGTTTACTGGGGCAGGAATGTCCAAGATGGCTTCTCTAATCACGTGGCTGGTGTCTCTGCTGGGGTGGCTGAAAAGCAAAGACATGGCTGAGCATTGCTGTCTCCATATAGCCTCTCCCTTTAGGCCAACTTCACTTCTTCACACCACGGAAGTCTCTGGATGGTTGGGCTTTGTATATGGCCAATGGCTTCTAAGAAGATGGAATTAATCTACTCGTTCTCTTAAGGCTTTGGCCCAGAAGTCTCAGTGTCCCTTCAATACACTGTTCAAAGCAATTTCCAAGGCAGCCCTGATTCCAGGGAGGGGAAAGACTTCACCTCTTGAGAGGCAGAACAGCACTGTGTATACAGAGAGAAGGAAAGGGAAGGATGGCAGAGTACCTATCAGCCACGTATGTGACTCTCCTTTGGGTCACTGTTGCAATTTTACATTCGTCTGTGATTTATTTGCGAAGAGTCTCCCATATGGCAGGGACTGGGACTACATATGCTCACTGCTGTGTCTCTTGTGTCTAGCATAGTGCTGGGCACATTGTAGAATTTAAAATGCATTTGTTGAATAAACAAATATCCCCTTCAAGATGCGGCAGCCACAGTCACATTGAACTGCTGCAGAGACTGAAATGCTTCCATTTTTGTGAACTAAAAGTTTGATAAAGCGTTTTTAGAGGGGGTGGAGTAACAGAAAGCTTTGATTGAGCGTTGTCTTTGGCAGAAGACCTAGTTTTGCTTGAAGGCTCTAGAATGCATATTTTGGCACTGGATCCCAGATGTCTGTGGAATGCCTTAGGGTGCAGGAGAACTGAAGTGAGAGAAAAGGACCTAATACAATAGGTTTTCCCCCATACCTCCCCTGTTTTATGGGTGTTCTTAGAACCCAGCACAGATTTCCTACAAGTGATAAAATCATCAATAACAGGAACCACCCACCAAGACTTGCTAGCAAGCACAACCCCAACCGCCCAGGAAGGCTCTCCTTAAGCAAGAATTAAGACCTTCCTCCAGCTTGTAATGCTTAGTGTGGGGTAAAGGTTGTATTTGGGAGGCAGCCTGGGGTAAAGAAAACAATAAGTGTCAGAAAAACTGGGTTTCTTTCTAGCTTTGCCCTGCACTAAGGAATAGCCCTGAATGAAGAAGCACTTCTCCTAGCACCAAGTCACCCTCTGAAATACTTGGAGGGCTCAGCCAGGTTCAGGTCTCAGCCCTCCTGATGCACTTAATTAAGCCATGTTCTGCCCTGTAATGAGATATAACAATCCCACCCTTCTAGCCTTTTTGCTCCCATCGGTAATGCCCGTCCTCCTGCCGATCCAGCCTGAATCACTGAGACTTGCCGTTGATTGAGTCACTCTCTCTTCTGCCACATCCACTCACTCCCCAGGTGTTGAGATGCCTGCCTCCTGGGCCTCCTGGGCCTCCTGGGCCTCCTGCCTCCCACACCCATTCCTGCTGCCTCTCCCCTGTCCAGGTCCTCCTGGATCGAAGACATGGCTTGGTTCCTGCCACCTGATTCCAGACACGCTTGCCAGAGGGAGATCAGGATGAAGCTCCCGAGGTTGGAGCTCCAAGCACACTGACTTGCCTGGGCTCCTTTCCAAGGCCCAGGAAGAGGCAAGCTTTTCACTGACAAGGTTACATATTTGTGTAAGATATTTTAACCGCTGCGGTTGTGACCCCTGTCGTTTTTCACCCGTTTCCCTCGTGTTGAGTGGCGGTGGGGTGTCTGTGGGTCTTTTATGATATGCTGATAAGGGGAAGTGGAGTTGGTGATACATTCAGTTCAGGTTAAGTGGAACATGTTTGTGTGGTTTACTTAAAGGTACCCACATTGGTTGAGAGCAAATAGTGAGGTTTAGAAACTGTTTGGATTGCACTCAGAACATTTTGGGGAATAAAAAGCAGTAATGCAAATAAATTATAAATGTTTGAGATGATGGATATGCTAATTCCCCTGCTCTGATCACTACACATTGTATGTATTGAAACATAGCTATATCCCCTATAAACATGGACAATTATGGGTTGAAAATAAATAAAAATTTTAAAATAAATAAAATTAAACTATATCTCCTAAAAAATCCCTGAAAACTCACATTTATTTCTACATTTAAACCAACTCTACATAATAAGTTAAACCAAAAAAAAAACAGTAATACATTATGAGGAAAAGACAGATTTTGAATAAAAATGATAAACAGCCTCTTGGATTATTTGATAATTTGATTAATAATTTGAATCATGTGGACACATTGGAAACAATTTTAATTTCTTGCTGATTTGGCACGAAATACCAATATTAACAAGTTTAGCCCAAACCTCGTAATACACATTACAATGAAGACATTGACGATAAAATATTTGATGAGGGCCGAATGAAAAGAGTATTTGAGATCAGTCAACACATAAGACAGCTCAAAATCTGACAACTCTTACAACTCATGTATGACAGAAGCTGCATGGAGGTTTGTTCAACTTCAGCAGCAACCCAGAATCTTTATCTCACATTACCCACAGCAAGGCATCAGGCTGAAGGGAACTTTTTAACACCATCAATTCTTTTAATTGTGTGATTTACCATGTTGAGGAAAAGCTGAATTATCTTTCTATCACGATTATAGAAAATGATATGCAAAGTCATTGTCATGTGAAGAGACTTTTAAAGACTATGAAGCCCCTGCCTCAAAAGACAGCAGAAAGAAAAGTCATAAGAATATGCCAGGCAATTACTTAAAAGGTCATTTTACTTTTCTAGATTTTTTATGATATTTTATCATTTTTTTATTTTCTAATTTGTGGTGGTTTCCTTTCTCAATCCATGAAAATATTCTTTTTTCATTCCTAATTTTGTGTTTATAAGTTTGTATGCCTTTTCTTAAAGAGGACCCTAAAGTATATGAGCAGTGAGCTGTATAAAGCCTGAGCTACCTTGCCAATAGTCAATTCTCCTTCCAATCTCCTAAGAGAATACAAATGTATTCAGGGACCCACTTTCTTCTGTCTGACCTTGGGTTTCAAGGGAGGTCATTCCAGCTGTACTTTCATTCATCTGCCCAGCAATTGCTTTACATACACATACACATGTGGCATAACTCTGGCAATGGATAGGAAGAAAAGACTACTCAGGGATTTGGGGAAAGGTTTACTTCTTTGATTAAAGCTTTTAAAAAAATAAAAGGCACCCAGGGTGGAGTGCCCTATCTTTGTCATCTGAATATTGTTGTGTTTGGATGTGATTGTGATTTCTGGAATCATAGCAGCCATGATGTGACAAGGAAGAGAGCCAGCCTCAGAACAAGCCAACCAGCAGAGAATGATGGAGGTAAAAGAGCCAGCCCCAGGCCCCACATTCAGACTTATATGTGAAGTAATTATATGTTTTCTTTTTCTTAAAGGCAGTTGAGTCAAATTTTCTATTACTTATAGCTCAAAGCTTCTCAATGGATACACTTTCTCTCAAAGCTCTCCATTGCCTCTGACAAGTCGCTTAGGGGTGATTTTTTTTTCTTTGTACAGTTAAAATAAAGGGATGATCAGAGAATGATTTCACAAATCACTGAGTTTGCCATACAAAGAGAAAGTTTTGCTTTCATTCATAAGGCTTAAGAGGAGAGTAACACGGACAAATCTTATTGAAAATAAACTCAATAGACTCTATTGTGTACCATTATTTTGTACACGGTACACGTTGCATACTGTACTGTATATATAGTATGCTGTATACATAATTGTGTACTATTAATGTGGTACAGTAACCACTTAGTTCCAATTTTGTAAGAGTCCAATTATTAAAGTCTAGTTCCTCAATGGTGATGGATGCAAGCCTTGGTGGAACGTAAGCGTAATTAAAATGTGAGCTGAACCTTTATACAAGAGGTTCTTGGGAGAGAAGGCTAGTGTTATTGGTGAGGCTCCAGAAATCAGCTCCAAGGCTAACAGGGTATGGCCCTGCCATCTGAGCTCTCAGATTTTAAAGAGGCCACTGACAGAGTGCACCCTGCCACAACCTAACCTCCCAAAGTCTCGGTCAAACTCAGGTTTATATGTATGATGGAGTCCAGTGGTTGAGATCAGTAACTCACATATGGAGTCTGATAAAGTGGGACCATCACATTCCCAAGGGGCAGGGCAAGTTCTTATCACAGCAAAACACATGTCACTCACATAGCGAACTATATAAGCATTTGGAGTCATTGCAAAGCTATACAACAGTCATTTTCTAGGCTCTTGATGTGTGCCTCCATCTGCCCTGCCCTACCACATTTCCTATGGCTCCCAGCCAAACAGCCTCTGATCTTAATGGGACATGTGCTGTGTGTACTCCTTCCCGCATTTCATGTGCACAATCTCCCCTGTCTTGTTTCACCCCCCTTTATCTTTGGGGTGCCACAATATCCAACTGAAGCTGTGAGGTCCCTGTGAGCCTTCTCTGATTAATTCAGCTGAATCATCTCTCTTTTCTGTATATTTCTATAGCATCTACAGTTCTTTATCATATAATATGGTGTATGATATTGAATTATACAAAATCATAGAAAACATTCCATCCTGTTAGCCTTATCTCCTTAATTGTTTTCCCAGGAAGGAAGAGATCAACCCCTACATATCTTTTCTATCTCTAAAGATGTCATAAGAATCATACAAACACTTATCCAAATTCCACCATCTGAGAAATTTAAAATTAAAATTATTTGCAATATCATCAATATTTCTTAATTACTTACCTGTCCATTTTGCACCCAGTATGGCTTGAAAAAAGCCTCAGATGATGATGTTAAAGGGCCAGCCAGCCCACCCATGACCCAAAGATGGCTGATACTACAAACGAATCAAAAAAAAAGACTGAAATTGGATAAAAACTAATAGCAATGTTGGACTGAGAGCGATTATTTATATTTACATATAAATGTGTATGAGTACTGCATGATGAATAACTATCAATACTTGCTTTAGAAGCCATTCACAATGTTTTAAAAGTAATCACCTCAGCCTGGCCAACATGGTGAAACTTCATCTCTACTAAAAATACAAAAATTAGTTGGTCATGCTGGTATATGCCTATAATCCCAGCTACTCGGGAGGCTGAGGCAAGAGAATCCCTTGAACCTGGGAGGCAGAGGTTGCAGTGAGCCAAGATTGCACCACTGCACTACAGCCTGACCAACAGAGCAAGACTCCATCTCAGAAAAAAAAAAAAAGTTATCACCTCTCATGCTGTTCATTGGGAAAACTGACTAAATTAGCACTGGCATCTTTATAAATGAAGACAAATGTACATATATTCTACATAGACCAAAGCTGAAACAAGACAGATAGCTGCATCCTTTTTTAGATGATCCCCAACCTATGATGGTTTGACTTGCAATTTGTCTACTTTACAATGGTACAAGAGCAAAACACATTCAGCAGAAATCATACTTGGAAATTTTGGTCTTTCCCCAGGATGTCAATAAACAGTACAATATTCTTGGGATGCTGAGCAGTGACAGTGAGCCACAGCTCCCAGACAGCCCTGTGATCCTGAGGGTAAACAGCCCACACCCTAGAGTGTGCTGTGTTGCCAGATAACTTGACCAGTTGTAGGATAAGTGTTCTGAGCACGTCTAAGGCTAAAAACTAAATTATGATGCTTGGTAGGTTAGGTGTATTACATGTATTTTCCAATTAATGAGATCTTCAACCTGTGATGGGTTTTTCAGGACATAGTTCCATTGTTAATCAATGAGCATCCATAAAATCCATTTTTATTATTTTTTCACGTCACTAAAATATGTTCTTGTATTTGACTTCACGGTAGTGTACTTACAAGCATTTTTCCTGTTACATTTCAAGTATGCAGGTTTCTCTCTTTTAAGCTCTGAGTCAGGAAATCTGCTGGCTGTGGATGGACCACACCACAAACCTTTTCACCCCACACCCTACCACATCCTGTGCCTTTTGACACAGACAACTGCTCCACACCCACTGAAATACTCAAGGAATGCTCAATGGTACATATCTACATATATTCACTAATTCATTCATAGTTATTTAAGGACACAGTGATAAACTGATTCAGTCTTTGCTATGACAGATTTTAGAGTCTAGTTTAGGGAGCAAACATTAACCAACAATCACAAAAATAAATACGTTTACATATAACACTCATTTTAACACAACTTTACATAAACTCACAGTTATAATGCAGAATTAGAATCTCAACTCTAATACACCAAGTCTCTATCTTATGCAATGAATATCCATGAAGAAGATTCTAGAGGTCCAGTGAAGTCCTATGGAGACAAGAGCAGATCCAATTGCAGAGACCCAGTTCAGGAAACCTAGTTAGCAACTCTAATAAGTTCCTCCTTTTTTTTCTAAATGAACTGTAATCTGTGTATGCCATTTCCTCACACCACACTGAGTCACTCTCTTGCTAGGTTTAAAAGAGGTACACTCATTAGAACAGGTTATGTTCAGCTGAGGTAACAGGCACTCCTAAAATGTTGGTAGCTGAAAATAGCAGAAGTTTATCTCTCATGTTACATGTCCTTCATTTGGAAAACATTCTTCTTTTTACTACCTTCACTCAGAACCCAACCTGAGGAAGTTTCATTTCTGAAGATTAAAAAGCAGATGAACTATTCTAGCTTGAAACACTTACAACAGCTCATTGGCCAGATCAAGTCAGATGGCTCTGCCCAACCACAGAGGGGAACAGGAAACAGCTTTTTGTGAATCTTGAAAGAAAGAAGAATTGGGTACTAGTGTAGCACTAATGACTACGTCAGTGTGTTTCACAGGATCAAAGTCACCTGAAAGGAAGGCTGGTGTCAGCCCGGGAGCAGCCAAATTCCATTGTACCACTGGTTTTTCTTGGGTGGCATCTTTAGTTGGATAATAGCCTGCCTTTCTTTACTTACTCCATAGTAAAGATCCTTCTCAAGGCAATTGATACTCATTTGAAAAACTAAAACCAAATATACTCAAAAGGGTCTTCTACAGAAGATAGCTATGAGAATTACATATGATCCTCATATGTTTTCTCAAGGATGCTTGGAGGCTAGGGCCATTGAGGACATCCATAGATGAAGAGGAGGTGGCAGCCATTGCCCAGGTGTGTAACAGAGGCACATGGGACTGAGTTCTCATCTCAGCCCAAAAGGAAGGGATGGGTGCTGGAGCTCAGCTTTGGCTCTTTCAGGCACTAAAGGATGCAACTGTGCTGACTGCATCATGTGGAGAAGGTAGTTTCTGGCTTGCTTCTTTTTGTTGTTGTTGTTTATTTGTTTGTTTGTTTGTTTGAGACGGAGTTTCGCTCTTGTTACCCAGGCTGGAGTGCAATGGCGTGATCTCGGCTCACCGCAACCTCCGCCTCCTAAGTTCAGGCAATTCTCCTGCCTCAGCCTCCCAAGTAGCCGGGATTACAGGTATGCGCCACCACGCCCAGCTAATTTTTTGTATTTTTAGTAGAGGCGGGGTTTCACCATGTTGACCAGGATGGTCTCGATCTCTTGACCTCGTGATCCACCCGCCTCGGCCTCCCAAAGTGCTGGGATTACAGGTTTGAGCCACCGCGCCCAGCCTGGCTTGCTTCTTTTTAAAAATGGTTCATCACAAGCCTCTAACTACAGCCCCATGGGCCACACTTTGCTCACAAACAACGACTTGAGAAACTCTAGAGCTGGGATGTTCAATACGGTAGCCACTAGCCACATGTAGCTCTTTAGTTTTAATTAAATACAATTTAATATGTAATTTCTTTTATTTTCTTTTTAATTGTACTTTAGGTTCTGGGGTACATGTGCAGATCATGCAGGATTGTTGCATACGTGACAATGTGGTTTGTTGCCTCCATCCCCTTGTCATCTATATCTGGCATTTCTCCCCATATTATCCCACCCCATCCTCCCCTTCTCCCCACTATGCCTCCCCTGCGCCCCCCCAACAGATCCCAGTGTGTGATGCTCCCCTCCCTGTGTCCATGTGTTCTCATTGTTCATCACCTGCCTATGAGTGAGAATATCGGTGTTTGATTTTTTTTGTTCTTGTGTCAGCTTGCTGAGAATGATGGTTTCCAGATTTATCCATGTCCCTAAAAAGGACACGAACTCATCATTGCTTTTTATGGCTGCATAGTATTCCATGGTGAGATTTAATTTCTTGGTTGCACTAGCCACTTTTCAAGTGCTTAATAGCACTTGAAACTTGAGAACAAGACACCATCTCTGACATACTCTTGCCAAAAGCATAGAACTTGAATCTTATCAACACTATGATTCACAGGAAATGCAGAGACTGGAAGAACATGTAAAACTGCCCAACAGAGAAACAATCAGCAAAGTGCAGACTGTGGGAAGCCCAAAGAGACAGATCAGTTTCTCAAAAAAAAAAAAAAATTTCAGAAAAAAAGGACAAAGAGGAAATCTATAAATACTTATAAGACACATCAAACAATGACAATGTGTGGACCTTACTAGAATTGATTCAAACATAAAACTATGAAAGTATGTATGATAAGAATGAGATCATTGGAATTTGAACACTGACTCATTGATGAAATTAAAGGTTGGCATTTTATTCATTTATTTCATATATGATCATAGTTCTGTGTTAATGGCACAGTAGAAGGTCCCTATCGTTTAAAAATGTGTGCTGGGATATTACAGAAGAAATGATACAATGTCTGGGATTTGCATCAAAATAATTTGGGTGTGCGGATGAATAGGTGTGTGGGTGGGATAGGACTGGCCGTAGACTGATGAGTGTTGGTTCTCACAAATGGGTTTAGAAGTGTTAATTTGGTTATTCTGACTACTTTTGCATATGTTCAAAATTGTCCATAATGGGAAGTTAAAAATAAAACTGAGTGAGTCTGCCATTTGATCCAGCAAGGCACTCCTTGGTATTTACCGAAAAGAGTTCAAAACTATGTTCACACAAAAGCCTGCACATAGATGTTTACAGCAGCTTTATTCATAATTGCCAAAATTTAAAAGTAATAAGATGACCTTCAGTAGGTGAATACATAAACTGTGGTACATCTAGACAATGGAACATTATTCAGCACTAAAAAGAAATGAGCTATCAAGCCACAGAAGACATGGAAGAGCCTTTAATGCATATTACTAAATAAAAGAAGCCAATGTGAAAAGGCTACATATCATATGATTCCAACTCTATGATGTTCTGGAAAAGGTAAGGCTATGGAGACAGTACAAAGAGCAGTGGTTGCCAAGGAAGGGGAGAAGAACAGATGAATAGCTGGAGCACAGAGGATGTTTAGGGCAGTGAGAGCACTCTGTATGATACCACAGTGCTGGATACACATCACTACACATTAGTCCAAGTCTATGGAATGTACAATATCAATGGTAAACCCTAATGTATCTAAGGGCTGTGGGTGACGAAAATGTGATGATGCAGGTTTATCAGATGTAACAAATGAACCATGCTGGTGGGAATGTTGAAAATGGCATTGACTGTGCATGTACAGGGGCAGGGGCTATATGGGAAATCTATACCTTCTGCTCTGTTTCACTGTGAACCTAAAAGTGCTCTTTAAAAAGTCTACTTAAAAAAAAACCTACAATGAGACACTAAATAAATAGTCAAGCAGGACCACAGTGAAGACAGTTACAGAGAATAGAGATTGTCTCTGAATTCTTTCTCCAGGCACTTCACAGGGACATTGCCCTTGGCCGTGGCTTTTCTCAACAGTTCTTGGAGAAGATCTGCTTCATGCACAGCCCTGAACAAAGGCATCTGGAAACCGGAGAACACAGGATGGGAAATGGAGCTTGGTAATGTGGATAAATCCTGGCTCGTGGATTTCTGAAGTAGGTCACCCCCACTTTGTGCATATGAATATCTCAAACCCAATAGCACCATTCTGGGAAGTAGAGAAAAAAGAGGACTTACTGAAACTCCATGCAAAAATGGAGTATGGATAAGTCACCTGGATGCCTGTGTTTGGACACTTTCTAAAGGGTACATGCTGCACCACAGTGTGGGTCCTGTGCAAACAGGTGAGTGGTGAGAGAAGTGGTTGTTTCACCGTGGTCAGCCTTAATGACTCAATGGGGTTTGACTCCATAGATCATTTATGAGACCTTTTTTTTTTTTTTTTTTTTGAGACGGAGTTTCGCTCTTGTTACCCAGGCTGGAGTGCAATGGCGCGATCTTGGCTCACCGCAACCTCCACCTCCTGGGTTCAGGCAATTCTCCTGCCTCAGCCTCCCGAGTAGCTGGGATTACAGGCATGCGCCACCATGCCCAGCTAATTTTTTTGTGTGTGTTTTTAGTAGAGACGGGGTTTCACCATGTTGACCAGGATGGTCTCGATCTCTTGACCTCGTGATCCACCCGCCTCGGCCTCCCAAAGTGCTGGGATTACAGGCGTGAGCCACCGCGCCCAGCCCATTTATGAGACCTTTAAGTGAGGGAGGAATGTGACAAAAGTAGGAATGAATATCTATTAAGTGGTCACTGTGGCTGGTGCTCTTTAAGTATGCCTAGATATTTTTTAAGATGTAACATTATATAATTTTCCTCGTTTTTCCTTTCGTTTCTGTAATCGTTGACTCAGAGAGGATAAATGGAGGCAACTTGAAAATCTCCCCAACCATCATCTCCCAGTAATCCAAGCAGCAAGACCCTAGGGGATTTGAGAGCAGGAATGGGGTCTTTTCCAGAAGTAGGGGCTGCAGCAGGACTCCTCCATTGGTTCCCCCTCCCCTAAGTATTCCCCAGCTTAGGGGAGGGGTGGGGAGAGTAAGACCAGTGGGCCTTTCCTGGCAATGCCACAGAGGAAGGGGCAGGACCCCAGAGGAGCGGTTGCGTATCCATCCAGACAGAGCAGACGACAGGAGACTCTCTGAAGGTCCCTTTCCTGAGTAGGTCCTGAAATCATTAAAGAGCTATACTCAAATTGCAGCACTTTGGGAGGCCAAGGCAAAAGGATCACTTGAGCTCAGGAATTAGAGACAAGCCTGGGCAACATAGTGAGACCTCATCTCTACAAAAAATTTCAAAATTAGCCAGGTATGTGGCACACTCTTGTGTCTCAGCTATTCAGGAGGCTGAGGTGGGAGGATCACTTGAGCCCAAGCAGTTGAGACTGCAGTGAGCCACAATTGTGCCACTGCACTCCAGCCTGGGTGACAGAGTGAGACCCTGTCTTAAAAGAGAAAAAAAGAAAGAACGAAGTA
The DNA here is from genome assembly GCF_049354715.1 of Callithrix jacchus. Lineage (NCBI taxonomy): Eukaryota > Metazoa > Chordata > Mammalia > Primates > Cebidae > Callithrix > Callithrix jacchus. Next base: position 76,799,720 of record NC_133502.1, read on the forward strand.
AAGAAAGAGCTACACCCAGTGGAGCTGTGTAGACTTGGCTCTTGGCTCTTGGCAGTAACCTGATCACTCTGCCTCATGTAATTTTGGCATTACAAGGTCTTCCTGAGCTTGGCACACATCTGGGAGGGGTCTGAAAGAGGAAGACTATGGTTATTATGTCTGTTTGTCCAAAAGAAAGAAACTTTAGACTTAAAACTGCTATAGGAAATGATAAATAACAGAAAAAAAAATACTGTTTTCAAACATCTGAACAGGCAACTGGTTCATAAAGAACAACAGATAGGCTATCCTATGTATTTTAATCCTCCAACACCCTTATGAGGTCAAAGGCCCTCTGTTGTATGTCATTTATTCTTTCAATGATTCATTCTAGCCACAGCCATTGAGTTCCTTGGGACTCAGGCTTTCTGCTGGGTGCTAGAAAGAACAAGGAACAAAACAGATGAAGTTTCTGCCCTAATAGAGCTTTCAGCCCAATGGGGTGATAAAAAAAAATCCACAAATAAACAAATGAGATCAGTACAAACCGGGATATGCATTGCTCACATCACATCATAACCTGAATGATGTGATCAAGAATTCTTGGCCCATGAACAGGATAAGCAGGACTGGGAAGGCCTCTCCAAAGAGGTTTTTATGAGCTCAGATTTCAAGTCTGGGAATAACCATGCAAAGACCTGGGAGACAAAAATAGAAAAAACAGTAACTGAAAAGACTTAAGAACTTATATTTATTTCTCAAATATAAAAAGGAAGGCAGTATAGTCAGCCTCTGAAGAGTGAAGGTGAAGACCAGGGAGGGGAGATTGGAGGGAGAAGTGAGATCATTCAGAATCTTGCAGAGCAAGATAGAGAGTGTGAATTGTATTCTTAAAACAATGGGAAGCCATGGATTAATTTTAAGAAGGGGATTTGCCTATGACTGGTACATGGATTAAATAAATTAGTATATGTAATGCACTTAGAACAGTGGCTGGCAGACAAAGCACTGTTCTTATTTTTATCCTCATTCGCATTGTTAAAGATAGAGAAGCACCAACTAACGCAGTTGGGAGGCTATTTTCATCGTCCTTTTTGGAGCTGAACCAGGGTAGTGGCTGTGAAATTGAAGAGAAACCAACATACATAACAAAATTGTAACTCAGGCATAATAAATAGGACTTTCTGATGACCATGGTAAAAAAGGAATGGAGGACTCCCTCTAGGTTTCTATTATGTCATTTGTCAGATGATGATCCATCAATTAGTCCAAAGAAGACTGCAGAAGAAACCAATTCGGGAGGAAAAAGAATCAAAAGTTTCATTTCATTCTGTTGAGTTTGAGATGCCTCTCAGATATGCAAGTGGGAATATCAATTATGTTATTATCCCTGTTGTACCATGGAGAAGCTGAAGCTCCTTTCCAATGAGGAATCTGAAATTTACAGAGACCAAGTAATCTGCTCAAAGTGGAATAGTGGTTGAGAGGTAGAGTCAAGCCTGGAATTTAGGCCAAGAACCCCTTAAAACCAGAGATCTCATTCCCTCATAGTTAAACACCTGTAGGTGGAACCCCAGGTTCCTTGTTAATGTAACTGGAACACAGAATCAATGACAGCAGTACCATCAGTACTGATATGGTTTGGCTCTGGTCCCCACCCAAATCTCATATCAAATTGGGAGGGACAAACCTCCAGGGAAGGACCTGTTTCCCCCATGCTGTTCTCATGTTAGTGAGGAAGTTCTCATGAGAGCTGATGGTTTAAAAGTGGAAGTTTCCCCTGAGCTCTCTCTCCTGCCATCTTGTGAAGAAGGTACTTGCTTTCCCTTCTCCTTCTACCATTATTGTAAGTTTCCTGAGGCCTTTCCAGCCATGAAGAACTGTGAGTTAATTAACCCTCTCTTGTTTATAAATTACTTTATACCGAGGATAAAGATACTCGGGTAGTATCTTTATAACAGTGTGAAAATGGACTAATGCAAATACGATCATCTACAAGTAACCTGCACAGGGCTGGAATCCCAGAAATCCCACAGCAGTGCATGAGCCAGCAACAGAGGCCAAGAAATGTCATTCGACTCTTGGTGGGCAGATAATCTGCCTAGGCAAGAAGAAAAGGCCAAGCCAGAATTATGTTCAGTTAAAGGGTGTGACATTAGCTCACTATATCTTAGTTTCCTATTGGTAAAATAGGTATGGAGACCTATCTAATATACAGAGTATCAGGTCTGATATAAAGGATTATTGACAAAAAGAAAGAAAGAGAGTACGTGCTTCCAAGGGTTTCCAAGAGCTACATGTTCTTTAACCTTTACCCTAAAAATAAAGTTTAAACCAGGAGGCTGTGGGAAACAGAATGGAGAGTTACTGTTTAATAGGTACAGAGTTTCAGCAGGGATAACAGAGGATTGGAGAAGGATAATGGTGAGAGTATACTTAACATCACAAAACTATACCCTTAAAAATGGTTAAAATGGTAAATTTTATGTCATGTATATTTTACCACAATAAAAGAACATTAAACTGGACATTTGCTTATATTATTGAACCAAAGTTGACTTATACTTTTATTGTGCTTCCCTCACATAGAACTAGACAGCAAGTCAGACTCATTTGTTATCCCTTCACACTGACGGAGGACTGGTTCTTACTTAGACAGGAAAGATGCTGGAATTGAGAAGGAAGCTATACATAAAACCACAGAGATTTCTTTTATTGCATTTTAGGTTTTGGGGTACATTGCAGAACATGCAAGATAGTCGCATAGGTACACACGTGGCAGTGTGATTTGCTGCCTTCCCTCCCTTTACCCACATCTGGCATTTCTCCCCATGCTATCCCTCCCCAGCTCCCCTCCCCGCTGTCCCTCCTCTATTCCCCCCAGTAGACCCCAGTGTGTAGTGCTCCCCTCCCTGTGTCCATGTGTTCTCATTGTTTATCACCTGCCTATGAGTGAGAACATGAGGTATTTCATTTTCTCTTCTTGTATCAGTTTGCTGGGAATGATGTTCTCCAGATTCATCCATATCCCTACAAAGGACATGAACTCATCGTTTTTGATTGCTGCATAATATTCCATGGTGTATATGTGCCACATTTTCCCAGTCCAGTCTATCATCAATAGGCATTTGGGTTGGTTCCAGGTCTTTGCTATTGTAAACAGTGCTGCAATGAACATTCATGTGCATGTGTCCTTATAGTAGAACGATTTGTAGTCCTTTGGATGTATACCCAGTAATGGGATTGCTGGGTCAAATGGAATCTCTATTTCTAGGTCCTTGAGGAATCACCACACTGTCTTCCATAATGGTTGAACTGATTTACACTCCCACCAGCAGTGTAAAAGTGTTCCTATTTCTCCACATCCTCTCCAGCATCTGTTGTCTCCAGATTTTTTAATGATTGCCATTCTAACTGGTGTGAGATGGTATCTCAATGTAGTTTTGATTTGCATTTCTCTAATGACCAGTGATGATGAGCATTTTTTCATATGTTTGTTGGCCTCATGTATGTCTTCTTTTGTAAAGTGTCTGTTCATATCCTTTGCCCATTTTTGAATGGGCTTGTTTGTTTTTCTCTTGTAAATCTGTTTGAGTTCTTTGTAAATTCTGGATATCAGCCCTTTGTCAGATAGGTAATGTGCAAAAATTTTTTCCCATTCTGTTGGTAGGTGTGATGTGGTGCTGAGAAGAATGTATATTCTGTGGATTTGGGGTGGAGAGTTCTGTAAATGTCTATCAGGTTTGCTTGCTCCAGGTCTGAGTTCAAGCCCTGGATATTTTTGTTGATTTTCTGTCTGGTTGATCTGTCTAATATTGACAGTGGAGTGTTAAAGTCTCCCGCTATTATTGTGTGGGAGTCTAAGTCTCTTTGTAAGTCATTAAGAACTTGCCTTATGTATCTGGGTGCTCCTGTATTGGGTCCATATATATTTAGGATCGTTAGCTCTTCTTGTTGTATCGATCCTTTTACCATTATGTAATGGCCTTCTTTGTCTCTTTTGATCTTTGTTGCTTTAAAGTCTATTTTATCAGAGACGAGAATTGCAACTCCTGCTTTTTTTTTGCTCTCCATTTGCTTGGTAAATCTTCCTCCATCCCTTTATTTTGAGCCTTTGTGTATCCTTGCATGTGAGATGGGTTTTCTGGATACAGCACACTGATGGGTTTTGGCTTTTTATCCAATTTGCCAGTCTGTGTCTTTTGATTGGTGCATTTAGTCCATTTACATTTAAGGTTAATATTGTTATGTGTGAATTTGATACTGCCATTTTGATGCTAGCTGGCTGTTTTGCACATTAGTTGATGCAGATTCTTCATTTTGTTGATGCTCTTTAGCATTTTGTATGTTTTTGGAATGGCTGGTACTGGTTGTTCCTTTCTATGTGTGGTGCCTCTTTCTGGAGCTCTTGTAAAGCAGGCCTGGTGGTGACAAACTCTCTGAGTGCTTGCTTGTTCACAAAGGATTTTATTTTTCCTTCACTTATGAAGCTCAGTTTGGCTGGATATGAAATTCTGGGTTAAAAATTCTTTTCTTTAAGGATGTTGAATATTGGCCCCCACTCTCTTCTGGCTTGTAGTGTTTCTGCCGAGAGATCTGCTGTGAGTCTGATGGGCTTCCCTTTGTGGGTGACCCGACCTTTCTCTCTGGCTGCCCTTAGCATTTTCTTCTTCATTTTAACTCTGGTAAATCTGATGATTATGTGTCTTGGGGTTGCTCTTCTTGTGTAATGTCTTGTGGTGTTCTCTGTATTACCTAGAGTTGAATATTGTCCTGCCTTGCTAGGTAGGGGAAATTTTCCTGGATAATATCCTGAAGAGTATTTTCCAGCTTGGCTTCATTCTCTTCGTCACATTCAGGTACACCTATCAAATGTAGATTAGGTCTCTTCGCATAGTCCCACATTTCTTGGAGACTTTGTTCATTCCTTCTGCACTTTTTTTCTCTAATCTTGCCTTCTCATTTTATTTCATCGTGTTGTTCTTTGACCTCTGATATCCTTTCTTCTGCTTGGTCAATTCGGCTGTTGAGACTTGTGCATGCTTCGTGAAGTTCTCGTGTTGTGTTTTTCAGCTCCTTCAATTCACTCATATTCCTCTCTAAGTTTTCCATTCTTGTTATCATTTCCTCAAATCTTTTTTCAAGGTTGTTAGTTTCTTTGCATTGAGTTAGAACGTGTTCTTTTAGTTCACGGAAGTTTCTCATTACCCACCTACTGAAGTCTGATCCTGTCATTTCATCACACTCATTCTCCGTCCAGCTTTGTTCCCTTGCTGGTGAGGGGCTGTGGTCCCTTGCGGGAGGTGAGGTGTTCCAGTTTCAGGTGATTTCCTCCTTTTTGCACTGGTTTCTTCCCATCTTTGTGGATTTATCCACCTGTCGTCTGAGTAGTTGCTGACTTTCCAATTGGGTCTCTGAGTGGACGTCCAGATTATTGATGATGAAGTATTTCTGTTTCTTAGTTTTCCTTCTAACAGTCTAGCCTCTCTGCTGTAAGACTGCTGAGGTCCACTCCAGGCTCTGCTTGCCTGGGGAACACCTGTAGCAGCTGCAGAACAGGGAGGGTTGCTACCAGTTTCTTCTGCTGCTATCTTTGTCCCAGAATGATGCCCGCCAAATGTCAGTCTGATCAGTCCTTTGTAAAGTGACTTTGGATATATGGGGGTCAGGGAGCTGCTTGAGGAGACAGTCTGTACTTTATAGGAGCTCAAGTGCTGAGCAATGAGCTCCATTGTTCATTCAGAGCTGCTAGGCAGGTACGTTTAAGTCTGATGCAGCATAACTCATAAAGCCCCTTTTTTCCTCAGGTACTCTGTCCTGGGGAGTTATGTCTTTATTTATGAGTATCCATTGCACTGTCCTGCCCATCAAGGAGGCAGTCTAGTCACTGCCTGCTTACAGAGGCTATACTGAGCTGCTCTGGGCTCCACCCTGCTGTCGTGGGCTCTGCCCTGCTGCTGTGTGTAATTCCCTGTAGTCCTGTTTATATGCGTGTGGTTAGAACTGCTGTGGTGATGGTGGCCTGCCTCTGCAATGGCAGACTCTCTCTGTTATGGCGGGTTGCCTCAGCAATGGCGGGCTGCCTCAGCAATGGCAGGCTGCATCAGCAATGTCAGAGTACCTCCATAGGGGTGGAGTGCCTCAGTAATGGTGGACGCCCCTCCCCCACCGAGCTGCACTGTCCTGGGTTTAGCCATGCTTGCTGTGAAACTCTCAACCCTGAGCATTTCCAATTGCTGTTTTGTTTGTTTTTGTGGGGGTGGGACCCGCTGAGCCTAATCACCTGGCTCCCTGCCTCAGAGCCCTTTTTTTTTTTTTAAGTTGAATGGTTGACTCTCTCCCAGGTGTTCCAGTCGCCTGCTGAAAGGGCACTGGGATCTGTGTGATTTCTCGTGCAGTGACCCACTTCACCAGCTGAAACAACGTCACTGCCTGGGACTCTCCTGGCCTGGCTTACTGTTAAAGTCCTGTTTAATTAGATGAATGTGCTAATCTGCCTTCCCAACTCTCAAATTGCCAGTTTAACAGGGCAACCAGTCCAGTGTATTTTGTACGGAGTGCCACTGTGCTGCAGCACTGGCCCAAAAAGCTGCGCTGGTGGCCCATGGGGTTCCTACACCTGGAAATCTCCTGGTCTGTGGGCAATAAAAATCCATCTGGAAGGGGAGGGACTCAAGATGGTGCGCTGAGAACAACCCAGGATTGAAGCTCTCGGTGAATGCGCAAAGGATGAGTCAGGGCCGCATTTCCAGACGGATCTTTGTTGCCCACAGAACGGGGAAATTCCCAGGTATAAAAGAGATGCGGGACGCCAGGCAGAGGTTTTGGCTGGTGCAGCCGGCAGCCGGTGCAGCCGGCAGCCGGCACTGTAGTGCAGCGCCGCTCCACACAAAGCGCACTGGTCCAGGTGCCCTGTTGCACCAGCAATTTGAGACTTGAGAGGGCAGATTGGCATATCTATCTGACTGAACGGGACTTGGACAGTAAGCCAGCACAGGAGATTCCAGGAAAACGGCGTTTGGGGTAGTGCAGTCGGACAAACAAAATGGTGATTCCAAACGCTCCAGGTGGAGAGTTTCACTGTGGGCACAGCTGAACCCAGGATGGTGCAGCTCGGTGAGGGGGGGGGGGCGTCCACCATTACCGAGGCAATCTGCCCCTACTGAGGTACAAGCCCATTGCTGACGCAGCCTGCCATTGCCGAGGCAACCTGCCACAACAGAGAGACTGCGCCACAGGGTGGAGACTGCGCCACAGGGTGGAGACTGCAGCAGCAGGGCAGAGGCTGCAGCAACAGGGCGAACCTCACACTAGCAGGTCGGAGCCTCGGCAGGCAAATAGTGACTAGACTGCCTCCTAGCTGGTCAGGACAGTGCAATGGACACTCACAAAGAAAGCCCCAACACCCCGAGACAGAGCATCTGAGAAAAAAAGGGGTTTTTTTAATGAGTTCTGTCACAGCAGAATTAAACGTAGCAGCCTAACAGCCCTGAATGAACAACAGAGCTCACAGCTCAGCACTTGAGCTCCTATAAAGTACAGACTGTCTCCTCAAGCAGCTCCCTGACCCCTCTATATCCAAAAGACTGACATTTGGAAGGCATCATTCTGGGACAAAGATAGCAGAAAAAGAAACTGGTAGCATCCCTCACTGTTCCACAGCTGCTATAGGTGCACCCCAGACGAGCAGGGCCTGGAGTGGACCTCAGCAGTCGTACAGTGGAGGGGCTAGACTGGTAGAAGGAAAACCAAGTAACAGAAATACTTCATCATCGACAATCTGGGCATCCACTCAGAGACCCAATCGAAAAGTCAGCAACTACACAGACGACAGGTGGATAAATCCACAAAGATGGGAAGAAACCAGCACAAAAAGGAGGAAAAGACCCGAAACCAGAACACCTCGCCTCCTACAAAGGACCAAAACTCCTCACCAGCAAGGGAACAAAGCTGGACAGAGAATGACTGTGATGAAACGACACAATTAGACTTCAGAAGGTGGATAATGAGAAACTTTTGTGAGCTAAATGAACATGTTTTAAATCAATGCAAAGAAACTAAGAACCTTGAAAAAAGATTTGAAAAAAGATTCGAGGAAATGATAACAAGAAAGGATAACTTAGAGAGGAATATGAATGAATTAAAGGAGCTGAAAAACACAATACGAGAACTTCGCAAAGCATGCACAAGTTTCAACAGCTGAATTGATCAAGCAGAAGAAAGAATATCAGAAGTTGAAGATCAACTCAATGAAAGAAAACGAGAAACCAAGGTCAGAGAAAAAAGGGCAAAAAGGAATGAACAAAGTCTCCAAGAAATGTGGGACTATGTGAAGAGACCTAACCTACGTTTGATAGGTGTACCAGAATGTGACAAAGAGAATGAATCCAAGCTGGAAAATACTCTTCAGGACATTATCCAGGAAAATTTCCCCCACCTAGCAAGACAGGCCAACACTCAAATGCAGGAAATACAGAGAACACCACAAACATATTCTGCAAGAAGAGCAACACCAAGGCACATAATCATCAGATTCAACAAGGTTGAAATAAATAAGAAAATACTAAGGGCAGCCAGAGAGAAAGGTCGGGTCACCCACAAAGGGAAGCCCATCAGACTCACAGCAGAGCTCTCGGCAAAAACACTACAAGCCAGAAGAGAGTGGGGGCCAATATTCAACATCCTTAAAGAAAAGAACTTTCAACCCAGAATTTCATATCCAGCCAAACTGAGCTTCAGAAGTGAAGGAAAAATAAAATCCTTTGCGAACAAGCAAGTACTCAGAGATTTTGTCACCACCAGGCCTGCTTTACAAGAGCTCCAGAAAGAGGCACTACACATAGAAAGGAACAACCAGTACCAGCCATTCCAAAATCACACTAAATGCTAAAGAGCATCAACACAATGAAGAATCTACAACAACTAACAGGCAAAACAGCCAGCTAGCATCAAAATGGCAGTATCAAATTCACACATAACAATATTAACCCTAAATGTAAATGGACTAAATGCACCAATCAAAAGACACAGACTGGCAAATTGGATGAAAAGCCAAAACCCATCAGTGTGCTGTATCCAGAAAACCCATCTCACATGCAAGGATACACAAAGGCTCAAAATAAAGGGATGGAGGAAGATTTACCAAGCAAATGGAGAGCAAAAGAAAGCAGGAGTTACAATTCTCATCTCTGGTAAAACAGACCTTAAAGCAACAAAGATCAAAAGAGACAAGGAAGGCCATTACATAATGGTAAAAGGATCAATACAACAAGAAGAGCTAACAATCCTAAACATATATGGACCCAATACAGGAGCACCCAGATATATAAGGCAAGTTCTTAATGACTTACAAAGAGACTTAGACTCCCACACAATAATAGTGGGGGACTTTAACACTCCACTGTCAATATTAGACAGATCAACCAGACAGAAAATCAACAAAAATATCCAGGGCTTGAACTCAGACCTGGAGCAGGCAAACCTGATAGAAATTTACAGAACTCTCCACCCCAAATCCACAGAATATACATTCTTCTCAGCGCCACATCACACCTACTCTAAAATTGACCACATAATTGGAAGTAAAGCACTGCTCAGCAAATGCAAAACAACGGAAATCATAACAAACAGTCTCTCAGACCATAGTGCAATCAAGTTAGAACTCAGAATTCAGAAACCGACCCAGAACCGCACAGCTTCATGGAAACTGAACAACTGGCTCTTGAATGTTGACTGGATAAACAATGAAATGAAGGCAGAAATAAAGAAGTTCTTCGAAACCAACGAGAACGAAGACACAACATACTAGAATCTCTGAGACACATTTAAAGCAGTCTCTAGAGGAAAATATATAGCAATAAGTGCCCATATGAGGAGAATGGAGAGATCCAAAATTGACACCATATCATCAAAATTGAAAGAGCTAGTGGAGCAAGATCAAAAAAACTCAAAATCTAGCAGAAGACAAGAAATAACTAAGATCAGAGCTGAACTGAAGGAGATAGAGACACGAAAAACCCCTCAAAAAATCAATAAATCCAAGAGCTGGTTTTTTGAAAAGATCAACAAAATAGACAGACCAATAGCCAGACTGATTAAAAAGAAAAGAGCGAACAACCAAATAGATGCAATAAAAAACGATGAAGGGGAAATCACCACAGATTCCACAGAAATTCATACCAACATCAGAGAATATTACAAACAACTCTATGCACATAAACTAGTAAACCTGGAAGAAATGGATAAATTCCTGGACTCCAGTGTCCCCTCAAGCCTAAACCAGGAGGAAGCTGAAACTATGAATAGACCAATAACAAGGTCTGAAGTCGTGGCAGCAAATAAGAGCCTACCACACAAAAAAAGCCCAGGTCCAGATGGGTTCACAGCCGAATTCTACCAGACACACAAAGAGGAGCTGGTAGCATTCCTTCTGAAACTATTCCAAATAATCCAAAAAGAGGGAATCCTTCCCAAATCATTTTATGAGACCAATATCATCCTGATACCAAAACCCGGCAGAGACCCAACAAGAAAAGAAAACTTCAGGCCAATATCCATGATCAACATAGATGCAAAAATCTTCAATAAAATATTGGCAAGCCAATTGCAACAGCAAATCAAAAAACTTATCCATCATGATCAAGTAGGATTCATCCCGGGGATGCAAGGCTTGTTCAACATACACAAGTCTATAAACGTAATTCACCACATAAACAGAACCAAAAACAAAAACCACATGATTATCTCAATTGACGCAGAGAAGGCATTTGACATCATTCAACAGCCCTTTATGCTAAACACCCTCAATAAACTCAGTATTGGTGGAACGTATCTCAAAGTAATAAAAGCTATTTATGACAAACCAACAGCCAATATCATACTGAATGGGCAAAAACTGGATGCATTCCCTTTGAAATCTGGCACTAGACAAGGATGCCCTCTCTCACCACTCCTATTCAATATATTACTGGAAGTTCTAGCCAGAGCAATCAGGCAAGAAAAAGAAAAAAAGGGTATTCAAATAGGAAAGGAGGAAGCCAAATTGTCTCTATGTGCAGACGACATGATAGTATGTCTAGAAGACCCCATCGACTCAGCCCAAAAACTCCTGAAACAGATAAGCAACTTCAGCGAAGTCTCAGGATATAAAATCAATGTGCAAAAATCACAAGCATTCCTCTACACCAATAACAGACTTAAAGAGAGCCAAATCAAGAATGAACTGCCATTCACAATTGCTACAAAAAGAATAAAATACCTAGGAATACAACTCACAAGCAACGTAAGGGACCTCTTCAAGGAAAACTACAAACCACTGCTCAACGAAATAAGAGAGGACACAAAGAGATGGAGAAACATTTCATGTTCATGGTTAAGAAGAATCAATGTCATGAAAATGGCTATACTGCCCAAAGTAATTTACAGAATCAATGCTATCCCCATCAAGCTACCACTGACTTTCTTCACAGAACTGGAAAAAACCATCATGAACTTCATCTGGAACCAAAAGAGAGCCCACATAGCCAAGTCAACTCTAAGCAAAAAGAACACAGCGGGAGGCATCACACTACCGGACTTCAAACTATACTACAAGGCTACAGTAATCAAAACAGCATGGTACTGGTACCAAAACAGAGATATAGACCAATGGAACAGAACAGAGGCATCGGAGGCAACACAACATATCTACAAACATACAATATTTGATAAACCTGACAAAAACAAGCAATGGGGAAAGGACTCCCTGTTTAATAAATGGTGTTAGGATAACTGGCTAACCATATGCAGAAAGCAGAAATTGGACCCCTTCCTGACACCTTACACTAAAATTAACTCCAGATGGATTAAAGACTTCAATATAAGACCGGGCACCATAAAAACCCTGGAGGAAAATCTAGGCAAAACCATTCAGGACATAGGAGTAGGCAAGGACTTCATGAACAAAACACCAAAAGCATTGGCAACAAAAGCCAAAATAGACAAATAGGACCTAACGAAACTCCACAGCTTCTGCACAGCAAAACAAACAGTCACTAGAGTGAATCGGCAACAAACAGAATGGGAAAAAATTTTTGCAGTTTACCCATCTGACAAAGGGCCGATATCCAGAATTTACAAAGAACTCAAACAGATTTACAGGAAAAAAACAAACAAGTCCATTCAAAAATGGGCAAAGGATATGAACAGACACTTTACAAAAGAACACATATATGAGGCCAACAATCATATGAAAAAATGCTCTTCATCACTGGTCATCAGAGAGATGCAAATCAAAACCACATTGAGATACCAGCTCACGCCAGTTAGAATGGCGATCATTAAAAAATCTGGAGACAACAGATGCTGGAGAGGATGTGGAGAAAAAGGAACACTTTTACACTGTTGGTGGGAGTGTAAATTAGTTCAACCATTGTGGAAGACAGTGTGGCGATTCCTCAAGGCCTTAGAAATAGAAATTCCATTTGACCCAGCAATCCCATTACTGGGTATATATCCAAAAGACTATAAATTGTTCTACTATAAGGACACATGTACACGAATGTTCATTGCAGCACTGTTTACAATAGCAAAGACCTGGAATCAACCCAAATGCCCATTGATAATAGACTGGATTGGAAAAATGTGGCACATATACACCATGGAATATTATGCAGCAATCAGAAATGATGAGTTCGTGTCGTTTGTAGGGACATGGATGAATCTGGAGAACATCATCCTCAGCAAACTGACACAAGAACAGAAAATGAAACACCGCATATTCTCACTCATAGGTGGGTGATGAAAAATGAGAACACATAGACACAGAAAGGGGAGTACTAAACACTGGGGTCTATTGGGGTGAAAAGGGGAGGGCCAGTGGGAGGGGGAGGTGGGGAGGGATAGCCTGGGGAGAAATGCCAAATGTGGGTGAAGGGGAGAAGAAAAGCAAAGCACACTGCCATGTGTGTACCTATGCAACTGTCTTGCATGCTCTGCTCATGTACCCCAAAACCTATAATCCAATAAAAAATTTAAAAAAATTTAAAAAAAAAAAAAGAAAAGAAATATTAAAAAAAAAAAAAAAAAAAGAAAGTGGGCAAACAACATAAACAGGTATTTCACCAAGGAGGATACATGAATGGCAAATAAGCATGTGAAAAGATATTCCTCATCATTTGCCACTAGAGAAATGCAAATTAAAACCCCAGTGAGCTATCACTACACATCTAATGTGAATGACTCAAACAAACATTTATAACAATACCAAATGCCAAGGAAGACACAGAGAAAACAGACCACTCATACATTGCTGGTGGGAGTGCAAAATGCTGCAGCTACTCTGGAAAACAGCTTGGTGGTTTCAGAAAAAAATTAGATATCAACTTTCATATGGCCCAACAATTATAATCCTGCACATTCATCCCAGAATAATGAAAACGTACATCCACACAAAAACCTACACATGAATATTCATAGCTGCTTTATTCTTAATACCCAAAAATTGGAAGCATTCTAAATATCCTTCAATAGGTAAATGGTTAAATGAAATATTCATATAATGACATTATGAAATAATACCCAGCAGTGAAGAAATGAACTGCTGTCTCATGCAATATCTTAGATGAATTTTCAGAGAATTATGTTAAGTGATAAAAGTCAATCCTACCAGGGTACATACCGTATGGTTCCATTTATATAATATTCTTGAAATGACAAAATTATAGAAATGGAGAACAAATGAGTGGTTGCCAAGAGGTTATGGACAGGGAAGATAGAAAGGAACTAGGTGTGTCTATAAAAGAGCGACATGAGAAATGCTTGTGGAGATGGGAATGTTCTGTATTTTCACTGCATCCATGTCAATATTCTGCTTGTGGTATTGTACCACAGCATTGCAAGGTATTATCATTGGGAGAAACTGGGTAAAGGGCTCCAGGAATATATCTGCATTATTTCTTACAACTGCATGTGAATCTATAATTATCTCAAAATGAATAGGGAGGGAGAGAGGAAGGAAGGAAAGAAGAAAGAAGGAAGGAAGGAAATTCAGATGACAAATGAAATAAATGAAGTATACTGTATATTCAATAGTGATAAATACTTTCTGAAAAAAATAAAAGCAGAAAAGGAGGCTAACATGTCCTGAGGAATGAAGAGAGGGTTTGATTTTTATTTTTATTTATTTATTTTTTTTTTTGAGACAGAGTCTTGCTCTGTTGCCAAGCTGGAGTGCAGTGGTACAACCTCGGCTCAGTGCAAACTCTGACTCCCTGGTTCAAGCGATTCTCCTGCCTCAGCCTTCCAGGTAGCTGTGATTACAGGCAAGCCCCACCACACCCAGCTAATTTTTGTATCTTTAGTAGAGACAGTGTTTCACCATGTTAACCAGGATGGTCTTGATCTCCTGACCTTGTGATCTGCCCACCTTGGCCTTCTAGGAGGGTTTGATTTTTAAAAGCATAGGTCCTCATTGAAAAGGTAACAGTTTGAAATCAAGTTATCATGAACTGAATGAGAAAGCCACACAGCTAGTTGCAAGTTTTAATGAGAAAAAGAAAGGTTTAAATGAGATAATATTGGTAATGGGCTTAGTATAATATAATACTTGGGACACTGAAATTGTTCAATAAATGTTAATAAGAAAGACATTGAAAGAAAAATAAATTACAGAACCAGCAGAATAAATTCTACCCATAATACTGTAAATGGAGGTGGCTTCAGATGTCATAAAACTACTTAGTAATTGCAGAACTCTGCCTGACTGCCTATCAGCTAAGGTTATGTCTTGAAGCCTCTTCCACAATTCACCTGCATCAGCATCACCTGGGGGCTCACTGGGAATGCACATTTTCAGACCTACTGAATCAGTCTCTGTAGGTGGATCCCAGGATCACGCATGCTCACTAACTCTTTAGGGAATTCTAATGATGGCTAGATTTTGAGAACTGTCAGCCTAGAGGGAAGAGGCCCGCTTATCACGTGACCTTGAGAATGATACTCCAGACAATGTCCACACATATCTCAATCCTCACACTATGGTAAGTACAGTCATGTGTCACCCAATGGCAGGGATACATTTTGAGAAACACAACTGTAGATGATTTCATCATTTTGCAAACATTGTAGAGTGTATGTATATGCATGTAGATGGTATAGCCTCCTACACACCTAGGCTACATGGTACGGCCTATGCCCCTAGGTTACAAAGCTGGGCGGCACAGTACTATGCTGAACACTGTAGGCAAGTGAAATACAATGGTAGCCATTTGTTTACCTAAACATATCTAAACATTGAATAGGTACAGTATAAATACAGTATAAAATATTTCATTTTAGGGCTAAGGGCAGGGCTCATTCCTGTAATCCCAGCAGTTTGGAAGGTCAAGGTGGGCTTATCACTCAAGAGTTTGAGACCAACCTGGAAACATATCAAGACTCCATCTTTTAAACATGAAAAAAATTATTTTAAAAATATTCACTTTTTTAACAGTACACCTTTATAGGACACTTGCCATGAATGGAGCTGGCAGGACTGGCAGGCAGTTGCTGTGGTGAGTGAACGAGTGAGTGGTGAGTGAACGTGAAGGCCTAGGGCACAGCTGTGCACTGTTGCAGACGTTACCGACACTGGACACTTAAGCAACCCTAGACTTATTCTAAAAAGTCCTTTCTTCACTAATAAATGAACTCTACTGCATTTTCACTTTATAAAGTTTTCTCTTTTAAGCTTTCTGACTCTATTGTAGTAACATTTAGCTTGAAACCCAAACACATTTTACAGCTTTACAAAAATATTTTTCTTTATATCCCTTTTCTATAAGCTTTTTCTAACTTTTAAACTTTTACTTTTTACTTTTTAAACTTTTTTGCTACAACCTAAGACTAAAAATACGCCTAGGCCTCCTCAGGGCCAGGATTATCAATATCACTGTCTTCCATGTCCACATCTTGTCCCACTGGAAGGTCTTCAGGAACAGAAATGCACATGGAGCCATCATCTCCTGTGATAACAATCCCTTCCACCTGACACCTTCTGAAGGACCTGCCTGAGGCTTTTTTTACAGTTAACTTTCTTTTCAGTGGGCATACACTCTAAAATAATAAAAGGGTTAGTATTGTAAATATAGAAATGAATAACCTAGCCATTTATTATCAAGTAGTATGTACTGCGCATGTGTATGTCTGTGCGGATATGGCTGGCATCGCAGTAGGCTTGTTTACACCGGGATCACCATAGACACATGAGTAATGCCGTGTGCTATGACATTACTGCAGTTACCATGTCTCTAGGTGATAGGAATCTTTCAGCTCCATCCTAATCTTATTGGAGCACTGTCATATACTGGCCCTGCCTTGGCCAAGACATTGTATCTGGCAAATGACTATTACTTCTCTATTGTCATAAGGGACACTGAGCCTCAAAGAATTCAGGTGGGCCAGGAACTCAAACCCAAGCTGGTTGGTTAGCCTCTCAACCTCCCGGTTCTTCCCACTGCCCTGATGGCTTCACTTGCCGTGAACATAAACGGACAGCAAGGAGGCGGGTTGCTGTACCCTGGGATGCCTTGAACGCGAGACCTACAGCTCTCTGCAGCATCCTCATGGAGACACAGATGCTCAGTTTCTTCTACTCAGAGATTATGGAATACACAATTTTTTTAAAGAAAACAAAAGAAAAAAGAGTGGCTTGGTTAGCTAAAGGTCAATTTTTTGCTTATGATAATTTGGTTAAAAACCAAAAAGACTGCCACAAAACAAATCAGGCCTTCATCTGAGCCTTCACACATCTGTCAATCCCTGCCAGGGCCTGGCATCCGTGCTCTTCTAACATCCGATGCTGGACCACGCACTTCCCAAAACGTCCTACGCCAAAGCCAGGGCCCTCCGAGGTCCTGCAGGCCTATTGAGTTTGTGCAGTGGAGGGGAGGGGACACAGTTCCCGAGGTTAAGAGCTGGCAGTGGGGTGCACAGAAGCCCAGCTACCACCGCCAGGGACAGTCATTCAGAGCTTCATGTGGGTCTCTTTTGTGCTGGTGGGTGAGGCTTCCCACCATCGGTTCCGGTGACTTGGAATGCCAAGGCCCTAAACTTAATTAACTTCTCTGGGCCGGGACTTTTCCATCTCAGCCTGCATCCTGCTTCGTGGGGCGGCGGGATGCAAGGGCTCCCTGCACAAACAGAAGGCCAGGGACCTTAGTGGGAGCGTCGGCAAATACAACAGGGCCAGTGGCATCCTCATTAAACTCTGATTAGCAAGTGGACTTGATCCAGGCCAAATCAGAGCTGAATGAGATTTCTTTTTTTCTTTTTTCTTTCTTTCTTTTTTTTTTTTTTTTTTTGCTGCCAGTTGATCAGATGTAGGCAATTAAGAACCCCCACACCTCCAGCTCTTGTATTTTTTTGAAGCGGGGAGCTCATACCAGTCAAGCCATAAAGACACTATTGTCCTAAGAACAATATTCCCCACTAATCTCACTTCTGGCAATTTACTTTTTCTTCCCAAGCAGATTTAGAAACTTAAAAAAAAAAAAATCTTTGAAAGCGTACGGGGGAGGAATACTCCATGGTATCTAATCCTATCGCAAAGTGGGAGTTTTCTTGTTCCATTCAGCTTTTCTTTGAATGAGCACTGGATAAATAAACTTCTCCTGCATGGTCACATGGAGGCAGAGACCGTGAGGGTCCAATTATGCATATGGGGGCGTGTGCATTCTGGTTTGCAAATCACACACAAAGAGTGCAGCACAAGCTCCCTTATCATCAGTCCTCACTGCAAATTTACAAACCTTCAAGGTGAGATTGGCTTTTGTTAAGTGCTTAAGAGCAATTATTGCCTTTCTTTAATTTTCTGCTGGTAATTGGACTCCCGATCCAGTCCAACCTGGTCTGTACCTGGAAGGCTGCCTTACTTCTCAGAGTGATAGTCCTCAAAGCCAGCCAGCTTTGGGGGGATTCCTGAGAACTCAGAGAACTTTTTCAGCCTGAGGGCCAACAAGTCTGACAGGCATACACTGAGAAGCTGTGTTGTTTTTTTGCCTTTAAAGAGAGATGAAAGACAAAGGGAGAAGAAGAGAAAAGAAAGGGTAAAAGGAAAGACAGAATTCTGAGTAGATAAGAAATAAGGCAAGAAAGACTGAGGATTATCTAAAACTGAGGGGTTTTTAAATTTTTTTATTTATTTATTTTTTTAAAGGCTACCAGCTCACTGTTGCTACTGTATTAACACTTTTATACTCACTTACAGGACTCATGTTAATGAGTCCAGTGCCTCTGGGCCCCCATGCCTCAGTGCATTTGGGCTATTGCAATGAATGAGGAAGCTAAGAGTCTCTCTGAAAAGAAAAACTAAAGGGGAAAGAAAGCAAGAGAACTGAAAAGCCCTGAAAAATAGCCAACCAAAAAGCTACACCTTTCACCATGCCCCAGAGGTCAACCAACTTGGCAGGCAAGACAGACCAGAAAAGAATTGCCAACAGCCTGCTCAGACCCGACACAGACGCCGAGCCAGGAATTCTGCTGCTCATCCTGCGTCTGTGACCATGATGGCAAGATCCACCTCCCACCGGCCAGGGTGGCATCTTCTGGGTCTTTTCTAAAGATAATCTATTTTTCAACTGGTGAGTTATTGAGAATTGGGATGGCACGCCTACCTGGGACTGGGGTGGGGTTGATGATAGTGAGCTGGTGAAAGAACTGGATTGGGAATCCAGGCTGCAGGACTTCATTAAGAGTATCTGTGCTACTATGGGGAAAACCAGAGGAGAAATGGAGTAGGTGAGCAACCTGACTAGTGCCCCAGGTCATCGAAGACCAGCGAGGAAGTTCCAAGCCCAGTAAGAAACAAGAAGTAGAAGTTTTCATCTGTAAATTTAGTCTTTTCTCATGAGATAAATCATTCTTCCCCAAGGTGAAGGTAAAGAACCTGTCCTTCTATGATGTAGGGTTTTCAATCATGTAGATCCCCCTTCAGATCTTGGCCCTGCCACTCACCAGCTAACAGTGTGATGCTGGTAAAATTCCTTAATCTCTATGAGCCTTAGTTTTTCTCAGCTACAAAATAAAGAGAGTCCCTCCTTGAGAGGATTAAATAAAATAACATATGCAAATCACCTAACATGTGCATGTGACTGACACTCAAATCATCTGTATGGGAAATTTAATCTAATAAATTATTAATATCCGGTGATTATGTTTAGGAGACTGTGTTAAAAAGAGAAGCAAGTACTATTTCCCAAGAAGAATAGCAATGTCACTGACAAAATAGGAAATATATTTAAATATAGAGAGGTATGTATGAAAGCATTTCTGTAATTCACAAATACGATATGCATTAACTGAGTGACCGGAATATGGCTTCCACCCAGTCTCCACTGAGCAGCAACTATCTGATAGGAGTTGTACATATGAACAAGCACCACATCCAAAGGACTTACCATGTGGAGCTGACTTAGCAACATAGCAACACTACAAGGCAGAATGTGGTAAGAGGCAAAGGGGCTGAACAAAGAAATGCAGGAGCGCGTCGAGGAAGGAGAGATTAGTTCCAGATAGGAGGATTAGGAGAGGCTTTAGGTTGGAGCTGGCATTAAACCAAGACTTGAAGCTAGGTAGAAATCAGAAGAAAGGGCATTCTGAGAGGAGGGAACAGCGTGAATGCAGGAAATGCAAGGTATGCCTGAGAAATGGTGAGAGGTACCACCTGCCGGGAGTGAGGCTGTATAAATGGGCTAGATCCTACGAGGGCTCATTTGCCGGGCAAGTTGGACCTTTATCTTGTCAGCAGTGGACAGAACACAGTTGTGTTTGACTAATATCACTCCAGAAGCACATGTGTGGATCAGAGGTGGGAAGACACCAAAAGCCAGGGACCAGCAGAGGACTTTGCAGCAAAAGGAAAAATAACAGTCTGAAGCCACATTGTGGGGATGGATATGAAGGTGTAGATTTGGACACATCAGGGCACTGTCATCAAGAGGAGCGGCCTTGTATTGAATGTGAGGGATGATGTAGAGGGAACAGGTGTAGAAAACATTGAGAATCACAACTGCAATAGGCCAGAGATGTTATTCTATAAACACTAAGATCAGAAGACAATTGGAAAGGTCAATGTGTTCAATTTGGGACACCCTAAGTGCGAGGCTTTTGTTTAAGTGTGCCATCTCAGCCAGTCACTTGTCAGATGCTACTGTTATATACATCGCTCAGAGCAGCAATTAAGCCCTGGGGCCTACCTTGAGAATTGGGATGTTTGGGGTCAAGTCAGAAAAACAGAAACGCATCCAGTTCTCTTACACCAAAGGAACTTAATGCCAAGAACTAACGCAAAGATGACTTAAGAGCTGAGAAGCCAAACAGGAGATGCTGAGGCAACCTAAAAATCAGATGAGCACAAAACTGATACCTCCCCTAAGGCTAGAGGGACAAAGAGTGGTGGAGGGCTCACCAGAGCCCAAAAGCTTAAGCCACCTAGCAGGAGCAGAGCAAAAGGAGAAGGGGGTATTGAAAACCCCTGTGCATAACAAAAAGATCTTCTCTCATTTTTCTCCGATGCACAAGGAGTGGGGCTTGTAGGCAAGAAAAGTGTCTTGCAGAGGGAGGAAAGGTGCCTTGGAGAAGAGATGGAAGAAGAGCAAACACAGGAGGAAGACCCAAGAAGAGCTGGCAGCAGCATCCCAGGGCCTGGGATGAGAGCTGGGGAAGGAGGGGAGAGGGAGTGCCTGTAAGTTCTAACCTCCCTACCCCAGAGGACGATGGCAAGCCTGGAACAGAAGAGGTGCTCACAGCTCCCCTTCCTTTGTGTATCTCCTGAAATCAGTATCCAGAGGCATCCAAGCTGGATGGGTGGCTTCTGACCCCACATCCACACTCAGCCCCATCCTTGCATGTACTTTCCACAGTCCTGGGGCCACAGACACAATAGAGTGGCTTTGTTCTCATTTAGCCATTGTGCTTTTTGTCACTAAGGGAATCTGCCCCATTTATGTCACTGCCACCTTATTCAAGGAGAACACCCATGAGCTGCACTGCATCAGTGGTTATGAAATGTTTGTGTGTGACCTTTCTCGGATACTTCTCTTTTTGTGTGTGTGGTTTGAAAAGTCCTGTGATCATCAGGACTCTTATTAAAGCTTTTTCAGAGATACCCATTGAAGTGGGTTGGGGAGTTCCTGGAAAAATGCTGATATTAAAATGTCATATCCAGAGGGGACCACAAAGATCATCTAATCCAGTGTCTCCTAGATGTTCTCATGAACACCACCTGGGGCTTTTGTCAGAATCTTAGATTCCCAGGCCCTACCCCAGATCTACTGAATTGGATCTTCCAGGTGATCGCAAGTTGAGGGAACATTGGTTTTAAGGTGACTTCTTCATCTCAACAAGGAGGCCCAGAGAACGATGTGATCCAATTTCTTCATCTCAACAATGAGGTCCAAAGAGGTGAGGGGCTTTCCCTAAGAATTCACAGATACTCTCTGGGATAAATGGGATAAGAATCCAGGTGCCCACAGTCTGAGCCCAGTTTATCTTCTGATAAAGTATCACAGGAGAGGAAAATGCTGTAGATGGATAAAATGAAAGGTTCATTGACCAAGATTTTGGAGTTTTTTCCATCAGGCATGATTTTCACTAGATATTTATTCATTAAAAATTAAAAAAAAAAACAGCAATTTTTCAAATCTGTTTCTGTTTTTACCTCAGAGAGCGGGCTGACCTGGGTATATATATGAACATACCCTGGCCCTACAACTATCAAATGGAAAGAAACTATCAGGTGAATGAATGAGTGCTAGAATTCCAGGAACTGACTGGACTGCTGGTTTTCTCATCCAGAAAGTCGTGACCACGTGTATTTTCTCCTTAGAAGCAAGCCTTTCACTCTGGAGATTCTGAGTCTACAATGGCGGGAGTGCCGATTTGCTGTACTTTCCAAACGAGCCATGTGAAGGGAAGGATTTTTGTGTGGCTATTCTTCTTTAAAAACCTGTGAATGGTGCTTTTCCCAGCATCTCCCGAGTATGGAAGTGTGAGTGAAGAGATTCTCAGAGTTAATTAACCACCCGCGCCTCCCTCCTTCTTGTTTGCCCAGCTCATTCAAACACATAAATGCCACTACAAACAACCACTAAATCTACAGAGGCTTGTTCTGGCTGTCAAACACAGCCATAAAAATAATATGCCCTCCAGCATGGGAGGGAAGGCAAGCAGGGAAGGCACTCACTAATTTTCAACAATCCCTCCTTAGAGACATAATCTTCAGATAAATATTTAACTTGCTCTGTCTTTGGTCTTAGATTATTTACAAATCAGGCTTTCAAGGCATTTGAAATGATCCTTCCTTGAGCTATTTGCACACCTACAGTTGCCCGGAGGTAGAAATGAGCCTTCCCGAAGCTGGAGGCTGGCCTCCTGCATTACCATACATGGCCTGCATGCCAGTTAGGAGCACGCAGGCTCCAGGGCAGCTGGCAGCCTGTATACTCTGTCAGGTTCATCACCTTCAGCCATGGTGAATA
Organism: Callithrix jacchus; assembly: GCF_049354715.1. Taxonomy (NCBI): domain Eukaryota; kingdom Metazoa; phylum Chordata; class Mammalia; order Primates; family Cebidae; genus Callithrix; species Callithrix jacchus. The sequence continues at coordinate 76,822,192 of NC_133502.1, forward strand.
CAGGGAATGGGCAGACCTTGCCATCCAGTGCTCTTAGAGAGAAGTGGGACACAGAATTTCAATCCTACAATCATTCAGAACAGCGGGATTAAGAGAAGCAACCCCTGGAACTGAGGAGTTGAAAAAGAAATAGGGCAGAGAACTTACTATTAGAAAGAATTTGGGATGTGGGTTCATGAGCAACTAGAAATGTGTTTGAGTTTGGCAATGGAGGTAGAGATAAAAGGTAATATGAATATATGGTAATATGAGAGGTCAAGCAAAGGCCTTCAGATCTTCTGATGACATCTTCTAAGAGTAACTGAAATTCTCAAGAGTTTAATAGGTTGTCCAAGGAAGGAAGGGATTTGAACCCAAATAAGTGTGAACCCCTAAGTGTGAACCCACATGTATTTCTTCTTTTGGAGACATGTGAGCAGAGGTTTGGAAACTTTTTCTCTAAAGGGCCAAATAGTACATATTTTCTGCTTTGTGGGCTATTTGGTCACTGAGGTACCTACTCACCTTTGCCAGCATAGCAGGAATGTGGCCATGGAGAATTATGTCAACAAATGAGCATGGCTGTGTTCCAATAAAACTTTACTTACAAAAGCAGATGGCAGGTCAGATTTGCCCCATGAGCCAAACTTTATTGTTTCCTTCACAAGAATGTTAAAAACTCCACGAAGTCCTGCATTAAAGAAATGTCTTTTTTTTTTTTTAATTGTCTTATTTATTTATTTGTTTTACAAAGAGTCTCACTATGTTGCCTAGGCTGGACTCTAAATCCTGGACTCAAGCAATCCTCCCACCTCAGCCTCCCAAGTAGCCTGGACTACAGGCATGTGCCGTGACACTCATCAAGAAATCTTTAACTTCCTCTAATCCAATTTTTTCCTCAATAATTTGGCCATAAACTCTTCTTTATTCCCACATATCTATCAACATCATGTGCTAGGCTAACGTTCCACAGAACAATTTGGGGAACAGTGTCCTGGAATATGGGCTGGGAAACAAAAAAAGCTATAGGCAAAAGGTGTAATGCCTTGGTAAGCTGAATATTTAATGCTAGAGCTAAAGCTTTGGTCAATTGAGAAAAAAGCCATCCCCTTCTGAATGGGCAGAAAATAAGTAGCAGTAGGAAGAGAGCAATAATCAGAGACCAAAGCAAACTTCAGTGACAGAACCACAAATCTCTAGCAGGCCTAAGGAGGCACATGGCACCAGCTGGGACACACAGGGCAGGCACAAAAATCACAAAATCAACCAGGATAGAGGCTCATAGCCAACATGATTCTGACATCGCTCAAGCTGTTGATGGTTCTCAAGGCTGCCCAGAGTACAATGGAAAGCATATTAATCAGACAGGCTATTCTCTCACAAAGTTCCAAGAGGTGTTCCTGTTCGGTGGGAAGCTCTCTTCCACAAAGTAATGCAGGGACCCAGGCACATTTTTTTTTGCAGCCCTGCCATTCCCTAAGGTCTGTCTCAGAGTCCTCGGCTGCAACCTCTACATCTGACCAGCAGTCTAGGAAGAGAGGGAAGGCCTGGAGGATGGGGCTGACAGCCTTTATGGGCCAAACAGCTCTGTGAATACCTTCCCGGCCTGCACAAATTGCATTACAGCAGGGGGCCCAAGGTGACGAGTTTTTGCTTCCCTGAGAACTTCAAGCCAAAATATGTAAGTTCTATAGGTTTGCACATTGAGTCTAACTTGATCTTCAATTTTAATTTCCATGTACCATCAGTTTCTTTTATTCAGTTTATTCTCTTTTAGTGTCTCAGTTAAGCTATTTTATATCTTTTTTGGCATGGGGAGAAATAATTAAATAAAATGTAATATCAAGTTAAATTTCAAGGGGGGAAAAGAAAAAAAAATGCCCACTGCGGCGGAGATTATAGGGAAAAATAAAGCAGAGTAGGGCTTCCTGAAACTCTCATGAGCCTTTTTCTTTTCTGGGACAGGGGTCAAGCGTGGGTGGCTGTCTCCAGCTTAGACTCCCAGTGTCCTTACTCCACAGGACGTGCAGCACCAACTCCGCATCCTCCAGAGGCTGACCCCAGACAGAGGAATCCAGAGCTCCAGCCCTTCTTTCAATCATCTCGCCGCAGGCACTGACCTCATTCACAAATAGCTGTGCCCTCTTTACATGAGTCTGGGGGGATTCTGAACCACAGCCAAGGCGAGGTGGAGGCCATCTTAAGGTGGGCCAGATCCCACCCCTACGGGCAAGAGTGCCACCTTGTGGTCCCTAATCCCCAGCAGCTCACGTTTGACCCAAGCAGGAGCCGACAACCCCATGCACAGGCTGAACAGCAGAGCCGGCAAACGCTAAATTCTAACTAGGAAAAAATGGTGGGGAGGGAGGAGGAGAAATAAATTTAAGTCGGGAAAAGTTCTGGAATACTAACTGCTTTCCGAGGAGTCTTAAAGACACATTGGAAGGCATACTTGTGTGTTTCTTTTGATATTTGTAACGTACCGCTAATATTTTTTCATCAGGGAAATATTTCGTCTTAAAAGCTGGATGTCATGAACTGTGGTTTCAGAAAACAAACTAGGACAATTCATAGGCCATACATACTTAAAGGTGCACTTTCTCTCACCACAAATGAAGTCACATATTAGAGCACCTCCCCCACATAGTCCTTTCAGAATAATAATCATAACACTGAATTTGTCTCCCCTAAGTTCTCCATTATTGCCGTGTTTCACATGAAATGATGACTAGGAAATGATAAGAATAATTCACACACATGCATATGTATATGCGTGCACATAAATATATGCATACATATTACATATGTATGTGATATGCATATAAGCACATGCTACAAATATATTCCCAAATTACAAATATATTCTCATTTAATCCTCACAGCAATGCTGTGAGACAGGCATGGCAAAAATTTCTCCCATTTTGCAGATGAGGAGGCCGAAGTCAGTAGGGTGAATAGATCGTATTAAGCCAGGGAGCCTCAAAGCAGGACCTGTTCACCCATCAGCCGAATCTCCTTCCCTGCCTGCAGCCTCGTATAACAAGAATGGGGAGTAACAGCCTGCTAGGTGCTAGCGGCATTCACTTCATATATTATGCTTATCCACACTAAGGTCCACAGCCACACTTGCAGTGTAACTGATTCTTATCTCCTCCTAGTCGCAGCTTTCAAGGAGTGGGAAGAAAAAACCAGAACATGGAGACGGCTGAGCTGTAAGCTTGCCAAGCAGCCAAGGGCAGGAGGCTGGTGCATGGGTTAAAAGCTGTGTGAGACACACCAGAGCAGACATGGATCAAGCTGCCTTCCCTGTAATTCTCTCCCTGTGCCTAACATCACCTCCTGACATCAGATCTAACCACCCGCAACTGTGAAGTCAGGGACCTGACACTTTAAGTACAAATCAAACACAGGCACACAAACACATACACGTTTTGAAAACTGTAAGAGAACTGAGGCAATGATCTGCTTACTCAGATTTCCAGAATATATGGACCACTTCAGAGGATGTAGTGTTTTACCTTGAATCCATTAAGATGCCCAGATCCTCATTCCTTTCCTTCTGCACATTTGACAGGAGGAGAGTCCTGGAGGGCAGACAAGGAACGTGCTAGGTAAACACAGTATGCACTGTACAGCATTTCCAGCCACAGCAGGTTCCTGGCAACCGATTCTCGCATCAGTTTATACCAGGGCAACCTGATTCCCATGCCTCTGTCACATTCCACCAAGTGACTTAGCGTATCCTGGTAAAAAAAACTCCACTCCTAAATCTCACAAAGTGAAAAAGATCAGTGTTCTCTACAGAAATCTAGAGGTGTCTATAAACTCAAAGGCATCTGATAGATACACCCAACATCTATGACTTTCTCTAAAATTGTGGCTGCTCCTACCTTTCTTCTAGAAGCATTAGTCTTCTCTTAAAAAATAGTATTAGGCTGCCATAACAAAATACCATTGGCTGGCAGGCTCAAACAACTGAAATGTATTTTCTCATGGTTCTAGAGGCTGGATGTCCAAGATCAAGGTGCCAGCAGGGTTGTTATCAGGAGAGAGCTCTCTTCCTGGCTTGCAGATAATTATCTTCTCACTGTGACCTCATATAGCCTTTCCACTGCACTCATAGAAGAAAGAGAAAAATCTCTCTTTCCCTCTGCTTATAAAGCCACTAATCCCATCAAGCGGTCCCCACCCTCATGAGCTCATCTAACCCTAATTGCCTCCCAAAGGGTATAGCTCCAGATACAATCTCATTGGGGGTTAGGACTGCAACATATGAATTGGCGGAGTGGGAGGAGACATAAATATTCAATCTATAACAGAAATTATCACGTTTACAATGCCAAGAAAAGACAAGTATTTTTTAAAATATTACATGACTCTTGTTCCACATGAATGTTCAAAGCAAATTTATGTGAAGTGTATTCTTTGAGGAAAAGGAAAAAAAGTGTACAAGAAAAAAAAAAAAAAAAACAGAGAAATTAGACTGGAAGTTAGGATTTCTCTCTGGCGCCTCCCGGAGAATTTTACAGACTACCATGCATTATAGATTCCCATGCTAGATCTCCTCCAAGTATTTCTCAAGTGCAATAGCCAACATTGACAGCCAACATCATCCTCCTTATGGAATGGGGTACCCTTCTAATGGTCAATTACTGAGAAACAAGATCACCACTCAGACAAAAAAGACAATAAAATAAGGCTGGAAGTACAGAATGTTTGTTTATACTTTGAGTCAGTGACTGCATGGAAGCCACAGGACAGGCTGTGATCTCCATCCTTTGTTCTTGATGTCCTTGTCACACCCTGTTATGGGCTGAACTGTTTTCTCTCAAAATTTGTACATTGAAGTCCTAACCCAAATCTCTCAGAATATGACTGTATTTGGAGCTAAGGCCTTTAAAGAAGTGATCAAGTTAAAATGAGGCTGTCAGAGTGGGCCCTAATCCAATATGACCGACGTCCTTATGGGAGATGCTAGCACAGAGATGAAAGGCCATGTTAAGACAGTGACAGGTAGTGCAAGCCAGGAAGAGAGGCCTTGGGAGAAACCACACCAGCCGACACTTTGATCTTGGACTTCCAGCCTCCAGAACAATGAGAAAACAAATTTCTGTTGTGAAAGCCTCAGAGCCCATGGTATGTTGTTATGGCAGGCCTAGCAGACTAATACACACCCCATTAAGCCTTAGAGCAGGACAAGGGAATCATTTGATCTTGAAATTAGAAGGTTTGGGGTGTGAGTTAGGCTTCGCCACTAAGTCAAAAAAGTTTGGATTACCAGGAGTCACTTTGTGATTGTGAGGCTCTTTCTAGCATTCTGCATGGGTCTGTCACCTTTTAATTACAGAACAGATACAGCCCCAGCCCTTTACACCATGGCCTGCCACAGCCACGAGGCCTTCATGCAACAGTGTCACAAGCTACAAGCACATTGCCTGGGACTTGAGATATGATAGGGGAAAGAAAATCTGCATTCTCAAGTGGCAGGAATTAATGAGTTGAGAAGCAGTGATGTGGGTTTTGTCACTCTCCCTAATTGGTTCTAGTTGAGGGCAGGGATGCTTTATTTGCCTGGAAACCTTTGTGATTCTGAATGCTCAGGTATTCATTGCACCCCGCACTTCTTCTCACACACACCTTTCTCCCTGGGGTTGCTTGGAGTTCCGCCAAACTCCCACCCGATTCCCAGTTAAATATATCATGTAAGGTCTGGCCTTATGGAGAAAGTCCTCACTTGCTAAAAGGCTTAAATCACTTGACATGTGCATGCCAATCTTCTCCTTCATCTCACCCTTACTGATTAGCCTTTTCTTCATTCCTTTTTAAGAAAATGACTGCGACTCATTATTTTTAAAGAAGCCTTGATGGCATTTGGCTAAGATACAAAACAATATTTCCACCAAAAGCAAAGAACATGGATTGTTACAAAGGATAAAAGGAGGTGCCACCTAAAACCACCGAAGTCAAGGTAAATTGATGACACTCCACGTGTCCAGTAGCCCTGCGTGTGTCCCCACTCCTGGCCACGCAACAGCAGCCAGTGGACACGTGAATTCGAAGCACCCTCATTGTCAGAGAAGCTACAGCTTTCTTCTTGTCTTGTCTTTTCTTGCTTGCTAATTAACATTACAACCTAAGTAGGTGTGTCTTATGTGTAGTAGAAGAAAACAGTGACACCACAAAGTGACAGTGGAGTCACATCTTTCTAAACCCCACCTTTTTCAACCAAAAGTTCCTTGAATAATAGATTGGAGATGAACAGAGGAGGGGAAATAGCTTTTGAATAATGAGAAAACTTCCAAGCACTGCTTAGTCTGTAAGTGACACCTGTTTCAATCCAAAACTAGGTCATCAAGTTTAAACTTTCAGATTAACAATAAAGGAATTTTACTTTTAAGATTGCACATAAGCAGAGAGCATTTTTATTTGGAGAAGTGGCTCAGAAAACTTCCCACAACAGCTAAGTCCGTATAATAATAAGCAGGAAGAAAATATCTAAACTAAAAGACAATAAAACAATATGAAGTTTTTGTATTATACGCCTATAATCCCAGCACTTTAGGAGGCCAAGGTGGGTAGATTACTTGAGGCCAGGAGTTCAAGAACAGCCTGACCAACATGGTGAAATCCTGTTTCTACTAAAAATACAAAAATTAGCCAGGTGTGGTAGCGCGCCTATAATCCCAGATGCTCAGGAGGTTGAGGTGGGAGAATCACTTGAACTCAGGAGATGGATGTTGCAGTGAGCAGATACGGTGCGACTGCACTCCAGCCTAGGCAACAGAGTGAGATCCTGTCTCAAAAAAAAGCAGAAAATCTACTCTGTGTTTAAAAAAAGAAAAAACTGAACATTGTGCAATTTGAGGCAGAGACTGGCAACTCCAGCTTTGGGGCTGGCCACATGTGGGCCAAATGGTGGGGCACATGGAAAAGCAGCAGAATATGGGGCCAGAACGCGGTGGACAGGGTAATGTCCAGGTCCAAGTCAGACAAGGCTCCAGCCCCTCCTGGAGAAGGCGTCCCTGTCCCGAGAACGTCACTCAGGAGTCACACACATGTACAGGATGAAGCATTCCTTTCTGAGTTTGAGCCTCAGTTCACTCAGTGGGTTTTGGGGGTGTTTCCTGGGATCTCCGATGAGAGCCACACTGAGGAGGAACACTGTGAGTCCTGTGTAGAGGGGGGCAAGCAGCCCTCATCTGTGTCCTCCGTAAACACGTGAGTAAAGACAGACTTAAGAACAAGACACAAAGGCCCTCCCAAGCACTGACAGACCCTATCAGATTGGCTTTTCCAAAGAGAGAGTAATGAGCAGATAATCCTCTATCTAGCTTGGAACCCACTTACAATGGGGTGGGTTTACTACAATAAATCATAATCACCTTCGCTACCCAGGGAATGGTCCTCGGCTCCTGGATGTATGACAATCTAATCCACGTTGTTCTATAACTGAATCTACGTGGTCTCTGCCTCCGTTAACAATTCACTCCACAAAGAGCATCTTCTGCAGATACTTGGAACGATAACAACAAAAAAAATGAATTTCAACGAGGTGACACTAAAGCATCTGAGGGGATCAATAAAAATATTACCTAGAGACAAACCAATTTGAGAAACAAGGGTTACATCAAGCAAAGCACATAGGGTCTGTCAAAAGTATTCTTTGTCTTTATTATTTTTAAGTAGCTCTGAGTTACCCCAGGAGGATTTATGAGCAGCCTCCACAGAGATGTTGAAAAGAACCCCATTTAGTCGTGCATTTACTTGTGTTTACTGGATTTCATGCAAATTAGAGGTGAGGACAGACTAAATGTTTTCTTTTGAGCTTTCCTATGTTTGCCTCTAGGTATAATATTTTGGACACTTTTCTGAGTTTGGTTCAATTTTCACCCACTCCTTTCCCCACCTTGGCATAACCTTGTCTCTCTGCCTTTTTTTTTTTTTTGAGTGGGGGATAGGGTCTCACTCTGTCACCCAGAATGGAGTGTAGGGGTGTCATACACCTGACAGCCTCTACCTCCTGGGATCAAGAGCTTTCTCCCACCTCAGCCTCCCAAGTAGCTGGGACCATAGGCATGCATCACCACACCTGGATATACTTTGAAATTTTTTGCAGAGATGGGGGTCTCCCTATGTTGCCCAGGTTGGTCTCAAACTCCTGGGTTCCAGTGATCCTCCTCCCTCAGTTTCCCAAAGTGCTGGGATTCCAGGCATGAGCCAAGCAGGGCACCAGGCTCTTTTGATTTTTATAACACTTCCCTGTAAATAAGAAACAGCTCCATGGCAGTTCCTTTGCCTAGTCAATTCTTCCTCTCGGGCTTCTTGACATTTGAGTTGGCAAAGAATAAAAATGCTCCCTAACCTGTAAGAGATTCAAAAAAAGTCTAAAATTCCTAGAAAGTACAGAGGCATAATATCTTCCCACTTGATAATATGACTTTTGTCACCTTCCTCAGCCCTGGACTGTGTCATGGCAGCAGAGGATGGATGGATAAGTTCTGCTGTATTTCCCAGTTAGAGGCAGCTGATGGGGAGCAGAGCCGGTCAGCTGGCCATGTTCACTAGCTCTTTGTGTTTCATGAAAATGTGTAGAACCCTTAAACACCACTCTAAAAATAGGCCTATCCCTCGACTTCATCATGGTATAGACCATAAATGAATCCTAGTCTACCAACTCAGATAACAGGAAACAGCACATGTCTCTTTCTTTTAAGTCCACTTAAATTAGTCTAAAGAGAGAATTCAGCCTCAGTCATTATCAGGCACCCTTACCTCCTTAGGGACACAATTGTTCATACAACTCATGCCATATCTAAAAAAAGAAAGGGGGAGTTATTCTAGTCATCCATTGCTACATAACAAAATATTCCAAAAATGCAGTGGCATAAAACGGGAGAGCTCATATTATTATTGTTATCATTACTATTATTTCTGGAGACAGAGTCTCACTGTGTCACCCAGGCTAGGGATCAGTGGTACAATCATATTTCACTGTAACCTCAAATAAAAGAATCATATAAGTCCATTTGTATGGAATTTCTAGAAAAGAAGAAACTGCAGAGTCAGAAAGCAGATCTGAAGTTGTCTGGGATTCAGATTAGGAGAGGAAACTAATGACATAAGGCACAATGAAATGTTTGGGTGACGAACTTAAAGTACCTTGATAAAGTTCATTTTTAAAAAATGTATAGTAGCATAGGACAACAACCGTTTCGCTGCAATCATGAATGCTGTGGTTAGGAAATCAGTTGAGGCACCCTGTGCATGCTTGTCTCTGTTCCACAATGTTTGGGGACTCAGATGGGTAAAAGAAGAGCGAGAGGCTGTAATCATCTGGAAGCTGTTCAGTGAGGCAGCTGCGATGGCTACAAAGCTGAGCCTGGCCACTGCTGTCAACTGTAGTGCTTACACACGGCCTGTCCACGGAGCTTGGGTTTCTTACGGCACAGCAGCCAGCTGGGTCCTGGGATGGGTCCTGGGATGGAGCACCCTGGAAGGAGTGTCCAGAGAACTTGCTTGCCAAAGATCAAAGCTGATATAGTTAAACTCTGTGTCGCCACCCAAATCTCATCTTGAATTGCAATCCCCATATGCCCCATAATCCCCACATGTCAAGGGAAAGACCAGGTGGAAGCAATTGAATCATGGAAGCAGTCTCCCCCATGCTGTTCTGGTGATGGTGAGTGAATACTCACAAGATCTGATAAATTTACAAGGGGCTCTTCCCCCTTCACTGGGTACTTCTTCCTGCTGCCTTGTGAAGAAGGAGCTTGCTTCCCCTTTGCATGATTATAAGTTTCCTGAGGCCTCCCCAGTCATGCTGAACTGTGAGTCAAGTAAATCTATTTCCTTTATAAATTACCCAGTCTTGGGCAGTTCTTTATAGCAGTATGAAAATGGATTAATACAAAAGCAGAAGCTGCAAGACTTCAGGTTATAGGCCAATCTCTAGGCCAGCCCAGATGCAATGGTGAGAGAAACTAGACCTCACCCCTCTACAGAGTGTGGCTGGGCCACATCAAAGAAGAGCATGTAGGATGGAAGATACTGAAAAGTCCACCTTTGGAAAACAGAATCTGTTACCAGACTCTATTCTTCTCACTGTTCCAAGCCCTGAGGTCTCCCTGTGGGCGAACAGGCTTTTCTTTTCCAAGGAATAACAGAGACCATTTACAGAGAGATCCTCACGCTAGAGTCCTGCCCTTCCCAACAGGACCATAAAGCCTTTTGCCTCCTGAGGTCTTGCTGAGACATTTTCCTTTGTAGGCACAGGTCCATTGCTTAAGAAAACTGTTGGCCTCTGACCATACCTTTGATATAGAAACTGCCCTTTGCTGCTGCTGTTACTGCTCAGCTCTCCAAGGCACTTGGCCCCCTTCCTGTCCCCTCAAGGACACCTCAGGAAATGTCTTCAGTTGGCTTTACATTTCATAAAATACAATAAGAGGGGGCTCTCAAGCAGCAGAATTAACTGGGGGTTCTGTAAAATCTCTAAAGCTGGGGAAAGAGAGAGAGAGATACTGGGTGAGACAGAGACAGACAGGGAATCTGTCATTTTTTTTTTCAGTTGGGGAAGGCAAGTAACAGAACAAAACACACATCAATTTCCCAGTAAATCATTCTAGCTCAATTGCCAAGTGTACACATGCACACAAGCGTGCATGCACGAGATTTATAAAATGCAGTAACTTGCATGCATTTTTCAAATAAAAGTCCTGCTTAGAAGCAGAATGCAATAAATAAGGAGGAAGGGAGGAGCTGGTTTCATCTAGAGAAGAAATATTTACTTTTTTGTCTCTTTTTTGAATCGTTATCTTTAAGTGACCAGAATAAAATGTGTTGTACTCCAGGCGAAGTTCAAGGAGGGATGGTGAAACAAGATTTTATTGAGCATGGAACCAGAGTGCGCAACCAGCTTTCATTCATTATATAGTTTAATTTTTCCCATGATGTGAAGCAACTATTTGTATCTTATCCAGTTTTTCAGATTTGGAAACTGAGGCTACAGAGGTTAAACAACGAGGAAGTCAGTCCATAAATGACCGGATTGGGAATCAAATGCAGACCTGAGCACAGCTTAACCTGGTGTTGCCTGTAATGCAGGAATTGGATCCCAGGGCGTCAAAAGGTCCCAATACCTGCCAGGTGCCTCTCAGTCTGATAAACTGGAATGATAAATTGAGACCCACTAGACAGAGATATTCTGAGAGGCCAGCAACATCTTTCCTTCCAGCTCTGTTTTGTCCTCCTGGCCCCAGCTTGGAAAGTCATTCATTTGGAAAATCTTCCAGTTAACCATGTCCTTACCCAACCAAGTGAGGGCTTTGTAATATGCCTTGCTAAATCTTCCCTCAGCAGCACTCTATTATGTTATTCTTAACAGTGTAGAACCTTCTAGACTATAAAGGGTTTTAAGTGTCTGTCTCTCACAATATGCTCTATGCTTTCTGATGGGAGACACTGTGTCTACTGAGCATTTGCCCTGGTGCTGAGCACATAGTTGGTGCTCAAATGCTTGTGGAACACATGGATTAAAGGTCACTCCAACACAGCGCCAGGGCACCTCCCACAGGTCTCACCAAGCATGACATTACACTTACAAATCATAAAGGTTTTTTTCAGTAAGAAGAGATGGACACAATGACTACGCAAAAGTTTAAAGCACAGAAACAAAAAGTAAAAGCAAGTTTACAGCCTAGAAGAAAATACTTGCAAAGTCAACAAAAATTAAATCTTTAATATTTAAAGAATTCCTACAAATCAATATTAAAGATGCATAGCACAATAGATAAATAAGATTATGCTGAACACAGGGAAAAGGTTATTTGATAATTGTTTGACTAACTATGCATTTCGTTGAAGGCCTGAATGTTTAGCTTACAAAATGAAATAACATGGTATCTTTCCTTGAGGAGCTTACAGTCTAGAAGAGGGTACAACAATTAACATATAAAATCATATAGCCCATAACGAGTGATACTATATGGTCTCATGGCAGACTGAAAGATAAGGGAAGGTCAGGAAAGCCTTCACCAATGGCAAAGTCTGTCACTTGAGACTTAGACAATGAACAGGACATTTTTTTTTTCATGTAACCAAGCATCTATTCATTTTTAATGACATTTTATGTAAGTAAAAATAAACAAAATTGTTATTTGCATACAACCAAAAAGTAATTCAAGACGAAAGTAAACGAATTGTGAAAGAGTGGTAGTTGATTTATAAGGCTTCCTCCAGCTTTAAAAATGCCTATGTTTACCACTTAAAATATTCACTGAGCACTTACCAAGTGCTCAGCTCTGAATGGGTTATGGAGGTAGAGGGATGATAAAGTAATGCTCATTTCATAAGAAGCTTACAACCACAGAGGGAAACCATACTAATGAACTAAAAATGTGTACCTGGCAGTGCCCAAGTCAACAGGCCATTCAAAGTGTTTATCTAAGCATTACATTGTATGGTGCGGGATCCAAAGATGAAGGCAAAAAATGAGTCAGTCAAAAATCAGCACATGCACTTCATATTTATAAGCTTATGTACGAACTGCAAATATTCAGCCATATTAGTAACATCTTTAGTGAGTCTTATGTTTTAAAATAGTCAAGTTATACGAAATCTAAGTTCTGGCAAATGCATATACATAACTAACACAATATATGAGTTTTGAATTATGATAGGCACTACGAATGTCGGTAATAAAACAAAAGTGGGACTTGAGTTGGGCCTAATAGACACGTTGGATTGGGCTCATGGAACAGATTAAGAAGAATATTAGCAATAGGAAGAGGCCACCAAAGATTATGGGACTCCCCTCCATTCTGAAAGACTTAAACAATCCTACACTGTTCTTATTACCCTTGCTTATTAGCCATAAAATGCTCAGGGATAAATAAAGTTTGCTCTTGAAAATCATTGGAGAAGCTCTGAAAGGAAACTGCCCTCTCATGGCTTACCAAGGCTGAAGTGTCCAGGAGGCCATCAGGAACCCCAAGAACTTCCACAGACCGAACATTCAAAGGTTCTGAACTTTTGCCTCCAGTGAGTCTGGATGTACACTGTTTACTCCCAAAAAGAAAAAAGCACTATGAGAAAATAGTACTTCAAAAAGTCCTAGAGAGTGTCTAAGAAAGGTGAGTTTACAAGGAAAATGGAAGTAAAATACTAGAAACTGGAACTTTGGAAGAGGCAGTGGCGGGGAAATGAACCGGGGGAGGTTGAGGGAATGGAGGAAAACCAGCTCTTGTTAAATTTACAACCAATTAACATTTGCCATACTGCAGACTCCAGTGTTTAGCGAGGGCTTCTCAATATTAAAGGCAGCTCTTTGAACAATAGAGTCCTTTTTTTCTGCAGTTCACAGCTGTCAGAGATCATTTCACTCCCTATATATTTCCAAAAAGTGATGCCTTTAATAGGCAGCGTAAACACTGGGGTTAGAGCACATTGAGGCTTGACTTTGACGCTCGGTGTTAGGGCACAGCTCGCATCTGCCAGGGTCTGGAAAGGAGGCCTAAGTAAATAGGCCTTAAACTACATTTAGAAAAAGAATGGAAGAAAAAAAAAGGAGAGAGGTAGGGTGAGGGGGAAGGGGGAAAGATGAGGAAGACAGAGAAAGGGATGGAGCAGGAAAGAAAGGAAATTATACAAGGATGAAAGAGAGATTAAACTTCTGCCAAGGAAGCTGAAAATGCATTAATTAAAACTTCAAGTAACTTCTGAAAATGGTTCCTTTCCATTTAAATGTAAACATAGTCATAAAGAAACATGCTAGATCTCACATGTCAGGCCCAAACAAATTTCCTAGTTATTAGGAATTCAACCAGCTCTCTTATTATCTCAATAGTTTATATTTAATTTCCAATTTGTTTTTCTTCTTTTACAACAGATCCAGGTATCACATATAACATGTGCTGATTTTTCTGTTCCTCTGAGTATTTTCAATGGCCTTACTGTTCTCCAAGACCAATAAAACCGCTGGTGCGATGTTCCTGCCTTTGGGGTAGAAGTCTGTATTAGAAATATAAATCCAATACCGTTATTAAAGAAAGACTATGAAACTTAAGAAAAAGGCTCACACTGCTAATTAGGCAAGTGTAACCTGAAAGTTTAAATGTTTTTTGAGCTCAGCAGTGTTTGCAAAAATACAAGAATCTTAAAAAAAATCTTCCTTTCAAATGAACAGTGGGAAGTAATAAAATGGTCTTCATAACATGATGTTAAGTAAAATTCTAAATGCATTTAGGAATTTTATATCTAACCTTTAAAATAACTAACCTTTATAAACTGAATTCATGGGTATCAGCTAAGTATATCTTCTTAATTAATACCTACATGTGTATAAAAGCATAAAAAACTCAACAATACACAAAGTTCCAAGAAACAAACAACTCACTTCAAATCTTGATACCAAGAAATAAGCAATGTTAAAAGTCTACAAATATTATTTTTATAGAATCTCTCCAAACCAACACACAGAAGAATTCATATAAACTAGATTAGATAGAGAGATCTATAAACAGATATAGATACAAAAATAATTTCATTAGAATGAAATTATACAATGGGTATCCTTTAAAAATACTTGATCTTATTTTATGTGTGTTTTCCAAAATAAAAGAACCTGAAGTAAAAGTGAGGAAATTGCAGAATTTCAGATAAATGTTTCTTTGTCATCTGAGATCCAGAAAGAAACTAAGTCAGTAGCATCTGAGTGTCATCATCTGCAGCTGCCAGTTTTAAAACATATTTTATTTTAAAATACTTTAGATTGATTCCCCACTGAAAAATGAGATCCAGGCTGGGCACAGTGGTTCACACCTGTCATCCTAGCACTTTGGGAAGCTGAGGCAGGTGGATCACCTGAATCAGGAGTTTGAGACCAGCCTGGCCAATATGGTGAAACCCCATCTCTACTAAAAATACAAAAATTAGCTGGGTGTGCTGGTGGGCACCTGTAATCCCAGCTATTCAGGAGGCTGAGGCAGGAGAATTGCTTGAACCCAGAAAGCAGAGGTTGCAGTGAGTGGAGATTGAACTACTGTACTCCAGCCTGGGTGACAGAGGGAGAGTATCTCAAAGAAAAAAAGATGGGACCATCTTTCACTTCCTCCCACCTCCAATCTCCCTTCCAATTTTTTTTTTGCTTTATATTATTTCTATTTTGTCAGAGTTTGAGACATTACATAAACCATAATTCCCCCATTCATTTCTCCTTAGATGGATATTTAAATGGAATTCACACTTACAACTAGTCTTTCTACTACCATCTCTCCATGCTTGACTTCTTCATCTTGATTTGCTCCTTCCCCCAGATTATATATGTTTTTTGACATAGGCAAACACTTTTTTTGTAAAATAGAAAGCTGGCAGTTTAATGTGAACAATGGAAGTTGGGTAGTTGTAATTGTACATTTGGTGAGAGTTAGGAAAAACATAATCTGCTTAGGCATCCCGGACTCTAAAACACTGGAGACACAATCTGTGAGAGGTTTGATGTGCCTCATAAGGGAAACCATGCGAAAACTCCAGGGGCCGACAGGAGAGGCCTCTAAGACGGGGTTAAGGCTCCAGATCAGGGTCGGGGGAGATGCTGGCCTCATCTAGCCTTTTAGGAGGGCCCAATTAGGCAGCAAATGCCTCTGGAAGTCAGAAGATCTGAGAATCTGCCTTGATGCATTTGTTATTGAGAGGCAAGGACTACCTGTTAGGGGTGATCTGTCAACTTGTCATGCCTCTTCTGTTTAGATGTCTAAATGTTACCCCAGGCTGGGTGCGGTGGCTCATGCCTGTAATCCTTGCACTTTGGGAGCCCAAGGCAGGTGGATCAGCTGATGTCACGAGTTCAAGACCAGCCTGGCCAACATGGTGAAACCTCATCTCTACTAAAAATATAAAAATTAGCCAAGCATGGTGACAGGCACCTGTAATCCCAGGTACTTGGGAGACTGAGGCAGGAGAATCACTTGAACCCACGAGGAGGAGTTGCAGTGAGCTGAGATGGCGCCATTGTACTCCAGCCTGGACAACAGAACAAAAACTCCATCTCAAAAAATAATTAGTTAATTTAATTAACCCCAAACTCAGCCTATCAAAAATTGAAGATATCACAAAAATTCATAACCACAAGTTTGGTTATAATATCAAAACAGGGAGAATAAGAATGTTGGCAAAGACGCCAAAAAATTTGAACCTTTATACATGCTCATAGGTGTGTAAAATGGTGCTGCTTCTGTGGAAAACAATTTGGTGGTTCATCAAGAAGTTAAACTTACAACCCAGCAATTCCACACTAGATGTATTCCCAATAGAAGAGGGGATAAACAAACTGTGGCACATACATACACTGAAATATTATTCAGTTGCAAGAAAGGAGCGAAATACCCTTTTATACTACGCCATGGATGGCCTATCGCAGGATTTCCCTATCACCCGGCTCTCCTTTGTCTTTCCTAGCTAAGTGAGGAGGCATCTCGGCTCCTTCATTGCACAGGTCAGAAACATCGTCTCCCTTACTTTTACATCCCATATCCAATTCATGTCCATCTTTCTCCACTGTCAACATCCTAATCGGCATTATATCTCAGGGTGACAAGTTAGGGCACCTCTTCAGTCCATTGTCCAAAATACAAAATTGTACCTGTGAAACAGCACTTGCATGACAAAATGGCCTCATGTAATTTTTGAATTATTATGACTATTTTACTCCAAAAAGGGATATTTCTCAGTTTTCCATCTAAATGAGTCATATGAGCAGAAAACCATATTTAGCAAATTTTTTTTTTGTAAAGAAACAGGTAAGAATTGTTTTTGGCTTTGCAGACCACACAACTTCTGTTGCAACAACTCACCCTGCCATTGACAGCAGTGAAAAGCAGCCACAGATAATATGAACATCAGTGAATGGAGCTGTGTCTCAATAAAACTCTATTCATAGGAATAGGGGTAGACATTAAAGGAAGAATTAATACCAATCCTTCTCAAACTCATCTAAAAAAATTTAAAAGGAGGGAATACTTTCTAACTCATTCTATGAGGCCAGCAAGGGCCTAGTATCCAGAATATATAAAGAACTCTTTCAACTCAACAACAAAAAGACAACCCAAATAAAAAATGGGCAAAGACTCGAATAGATATTTCTTCAAAGAAAATGTGCAAATGACCAACAAGCACATGAAAAGATGCTCAAGCTCATTAGTTAAGAAAATGCAAATCAAAATCACAGTGAGACACTACTTCACACCCACTAGAATGGTTATAATTTATAAAAAGGGGGAAGTCAGGTGTGGTGCTACGTGCCTAGTCCTAGCTACTCAGGAGGCTGAGGAAGGAAGATCACTCGAGACCAGGAGTTTGAGACCAACTTGAGCAACACAGCAAGACTCCGCCTCCAAATATATATATATTAGCTGGGCATGGTGGCATGTGCCTGTAGTTCTAGCTACTCGGGAGACTGAGACAGGAGGATCGTTTGAGCCCAGTTGGAGGCTGCTTTGAGCTATAATCACACCGATTGTTGGTAAGAATGTAAAATGGTTCAGCTGTGGTGGGAAACAGTTTGATAGTTCCTCTAAAAGCTAACTCAGCATTTCCACCACTAGATATATACCCAAACTCACTGAAAACAGCACCAGCCTTTTGAATGCCTCCCCTTCTTCCTAACGGCCTTTTCCTACATCATTGCTTACTCTCATCTTCAGAACAACTGCTCAGCTAGGATGTCATCTTCTTAAGGATCTTTCTCTGCTCACTTCTGCCCCCTGCTGAAATAGATGCCCACAGCACCCTGTCTTTAATTTTTTTTTTTTTTTTAACCACCAATCACTCTGTAGAATAATTGCATATGTCCTATCAGACTTTCCCAAAGAACCATCTATTCCTTGAGGGATTACACCTGATTCGTTATTAAATCCTCAGTGTAGATCCTAACATGTGCCTGAATTAACTCGTTACATATTTGTGGAATGAATGAATGATTCTGACCCTATGTTATCTGCCATGCTTTCAGTAGAGGCCTTGCCTGCTTGTTCCCATAGCACACTCAATGAGAACCTCACAAGGTATGACAGTGTGTGCTCAGGTACTGGAATTCAGGACTAAGTCTCTGGTAGATAACTGCATGTTTCAAAATCATCGCAAGAGGATACAAAGGAATGTCTTGTATTTGATAGGGAAAACCCTGGTGTGCAAACAATATATCTATGTAAGCTCCAAAAGAGTGATTGCAAGCTTTTTTGAAAAAGAGGATGAGATGTATTCAGTAACTCTAAGGAATTTGTTATTTGCAAGCACATTGCAGGTATTTTGGCCATTAGGCATTTCTCTCAAATGAAATGCCAAGAATGTGCCTGAGAGCAACAGATGCCTTTCAGTTGGAAGACCAGCTCTGCTCCTGACACAAGGTGTGTTCCCATAAGGTACACCCTCCTTGCCCCAAACATGCTGGCCCAGGAGGCATTACCCATCCCTCCCTCTCATTTGCTCCGAAGCAGTTCCAGTCCATGTGAGGAAGACTCAGAGGTCAGTCTACAGCCAGCCATTCCCCCACATACATGCTGATTAAACTATCCTGACTAAACCAGTCAAGGCATTATAGCCCCCCAAAACATCTGCATAATGATGTTACCTTTTAAATTCAGTATCAGGCTGGGTGTGGTGACTCATGCCTGTAATTCCAGCACTTGGGGAGGACAAGGTGGGAGGATCACTTGAGGTCAGGAGCTCAAGACCAACCTGGCCAACATGGCAAAACCCTGTCTCTACTAAAAATACAAAAATTAGCTGAGCATGGTAGTGCATGCCTGTGATCCCAGCTACTCTGGAGGCTAAGGCAGGAGAATCACCTGAACACGGAAGATAGAGGTTGCCCAGATTGCAACACTCCACTCCAGCCTGGGTTATAGAATGAGACTCAGTCTCTAAATAAATAAATAAATTCAGCATCAGGAATTTTGAACTGAGGGGTTTTCTCTCCCTGATATGTTTCCATTTGTATCTTAATTGACAAGACTTTGAGACTCACTCTGAATATCTAATCACAATAACTGTGTTAGCCGATGCTGTAGGTCTGTTTCCTTCCCTCACTTCTGTATGATATTGAATTGCCCAGTTTTACTCTAATAATATTCAGCGTGCTGGCAGAGGGCATGGGTCTGGGCTCTGAAGTTGGACTACCTAGGTTTGGATCCTGGCTCTGCCTCTCACCAGCTGTGTAACCTTGGGGAAGTTAATTAACCTTTCTGTACCTCAGTCTCCTCTGTAAAATGGAGACAGTTAAATGAGTTAATACATATAAATAGAACACAAAGATATAAAGATATAGAACTAAATATAAAAAATAGAATAGTGACTGGTACAAATTCATTGCTACAGCAGAATTTTTTATCTGTAGTTATTTTTATTAAGTTACTTGAAATATCTTTGGGAAGCAGTTTAAGTATAGATTATAAATATATAATATTAGTAAAACATATTTGCTTTAGGACTGTATAGGCTATAATTTTACTGATCGGTGGAGTCATTGCTACAGCAGAATTTTTTATATGTAGTTATCAATATAAATTGCTTCAAATATCTTTGTGCAGCAGTTTGAGTATAGATTATAAGTATATAATAATATTAGTAAAATATATCTGCCCTAGAAATGTGTAGCCTATAATTTTTCTTTTTGATAGCACAATTGACTGAACAAATTTGATACAGGACCTCATGGTGCATGTGCGCATGCGCGCACACACACACACACACACACACACACACACACATCATATTTACCTTGAAAACAAAACTATAGCAATATTCTGATCCTAAATGTGAGTTTTTTCTATGTGGAATTTTGTGATTTGAATTGCTGCAAAACCTATGTCTACTAGGCCACTGCCCCCTCTTACATTTTACTATGTTTGAATAATTTGAGTCTCAAAGAAGAATCATGGTTTAGAAACTGAAATAAAGAGAATAATGTGTCAATAAGCTTAACCTTATCGGCGGAGTAGCCCTTTAAACTAAACATGGGCTCAGACACCAGACCGTGCTGGCTAAAGGTCACAGGTCCTGATGTTTATTTCAAAAACGACTTTCCATAGATACCTACCTGGCAAACAAAAAGGCAAAACAGTTCATGGAGAAATAAAAACTCTTTTTGTTCTAGAAGTAATTGATTCAAATTTCATTTCAGGGATAATGTGCTGTCTGGCTCTGGAGGCCTTGCCCAGGGAAACAGTGGTGAGTGTGATGAGCCCACGTTCTACTCGGAGGGCTGAGCCACCCAGAGGGTGGCCTTGGCAGGTAAACAGGTAATTATCATGCCGTGTGGAGTCTCACGTTCTCGGGCTGGAAGCAAGTGGAAAAAGATACGTGCACTTAGGTAGGGACCTAACTTTAAGCCACAATACCCATTTCCAGCATTAACTACAGTTTGCAGAGAACTCACATTTCATGCTGTATCTGCCAGTCACAGAAACCTAGGTGAGAACAAAAACAAACCTATTAGCCACTTTTAAATCGCTGAGTTCATATTTTCAGTGAAAACACTTGGGGTTTCCCATGACCACTAAATCATCTACTGCTCCGCTTCCCCACTACTCAAAATATTTTTACACCCTTGGAGCTCACACCTTTGTTTACATTGTTTTCTTTATGACTATTGATCAAGTAAGAGATATTTATTGAGCGCCAACTCTTTGTGATAGAAATTATGGCATATTCAGAAATAAAGCCATATCCAACTTAGCTTTTGCAAGACTTAAGATACTAAATACTATAGTCTTTCAAAAAAAAAAAGTGTAGGATGACACAAATAGAAGCACTCAAGTCTATGATGCAGACTTAGCCAGTGTGCACTGGGATGAGGTGAGGTTTGAAATCACTCATGAAGGCTAGAGAGTAAATGGACATGTAAGGGATGGAAAGTCTTACCACCTGAGATAGGGAAGGAAAGGAGCTGTCAGGTAGAAACAGAAGAGCAAATAGCAAATATCTGAAGTTGGGAATGAGCTTCTCAAGTCTGTACAAAATCAGGAAATCAGGCTAGAGTTGGGATCTACACACAAGAGGAGTCAGATGAGAACCTACTACACACCTCTCTCTGATGTGTCTGTGCTTGTACACGTGCTGCTGAACTCTCTCCACTGTATCACCACGCTGCACACAACTCAACTAACTGATTATTTCAGTTAGTCTCAAATAATAGAAATCTATTTTCTACATTCAGTGGTTGGAAAGTGATTTTCATAACTATAATCTTGTATTGTTGATTCTGTGTTATAAAATAGGAATAAATGTGTATGTATTTATACCCTGATGTTTTCCAAAATTTAAGACAGCTTTCAGAGAAAACATAAAGTACAATGAAAGAGCATGAAACAGCTCTAGATAAGAGAAATACTAAAGAGTAAACAAAAGTATGTATTAAGTTGAGCCAGAAATAAGCTTAGTACTAATTATAGGTCACATGAGGCCATAAATTTGTCTTCTGGCAGCATGGAGAGAGAAACCCAATGGTTATGGGAAAGTGGTCACTTAATCTGTCATAGTCACACATATCGTTAAAGCCATTAGAAGCATTAAGAATCATCCACGTCCAACCCTATCATTTCAAGACGTGGCAGGTGGGGCTCTGAAGCCTATGAGTATGATCACAGAGCTAGTTAGGGCAGAATAGAAGTCGACTTTCAGAAGTGTAGAAATTCCTCCAAGAGGGGATTAAGAATCAAAATTAAAGCAATGAATAGGAACTACCTTTCCAAGGATTTGAAACCTTTGAAAGCAGTCAAATTTCTTCTGCAAAAAGCATCACTATGCTGTGAATTAAGAGTATTCTAAGCTCCTAATTAGATTACCTTAATTGTTGTTGCTACATTCAACTATAATACCTGAAAGAATGCTTGAAATCCAGCATAGTGTTTAGGAGATGGTGTGTCTCTTATATATCGTTCGGCATCGGCAATAAACTGTATCTGCTGGTTTTGCCACATTACTCGTGAACTCACAGACAGATCCATCTTCTGGGACTTTGGCACAGGCATTTTTGGTCTGTTCAGGTTTTTATTCATTTGGGGGAGTGTCATAACCACATATCCTCACCCTGGCGGAAAAATGTGTTTTCACTAATACTATAATTTATGACTTTAAGCCTGCCCGCTTCATAACAAAATTTGGTGACTCTACAGGAAAGGCCTAATTATGAACCTTTGTTGTTGTAATGAGAGAAGAAAGAAATACTATTTAAGCTGTTAACTTGGTGCAAAGAACCCTTGCTGGAGATAGTGATACAGTTGTAACGCCTAATTGATATAACAACAAGAAAGACATGGGGCATCCTGCCCATGTGATTGAGATAAAGACTAAGCAGAATTGAGGAAGGAGAGCCGCCAAAGACATCTTGTGAGAGATCTGGAAGGTGGAAGTGAAGCAGCATCCTAATATTACACTCAGGAGTTTGGTGAAGGGCGCTTAGGTGCTATTGCAGCTCCTGCTTCTCTCTGTGGAACTTCCTGTTGACACAGGCAGCACCTGGGCCTGCAGCTGCTCCATTTCCCCAGATTCTCCTTGACCTTCTCCAACCCCTGGACCAGGTACATTCTTTGCTCGAGATGGCCCACATCATTGAAGTGGAAAGGACTGCCAAGGGTTCTAGTCCATCCCCACAGTCTAGCTCCTGCTCATAGGTCTCAGCTTGTCCTTGCTGTCCCCACTTTGACTCTCTGTCCCTTTCAACTGTTTCAATACTGGGCACAAAGACCATCTCACCAGCTCCCACAAGGCCTAAGGCCAAATCCCTGTCATATACTCTCATAAATCCCAAGTTGTTCTGCTTTGGGACAGTCAATGAGGGAATTCTAGCCAATAAATACATAAGGAATTACAGAAGTAGAAAGTTATCCTTTGCCAACCCTTAATGATCAGTGGTTAATAAAACCATCAGGTCTTTCACCTGTAAGATAAGGAGCTATAGAATGGATGGGTCAGTCTGGCAATACCTTTAGCCACTAATCAACATTAACATCACAAAAAAAGACAATCAAATAGTCGTTACCTCCTAATGTGAAGCAATAGGGAGGAAAGAGCCCAAATATATAATACATTCTGGCCACAAACATTGAACCTGGATCTAACCAAGACTCCAGAAGAAACCAACAGTTTACAGGAAATACAGGGGCTAGAAAAACATGGCAAGTGACACCAGCAGATATAATCATTGAAGTCCATGAAGATATAATCATTGAATCAGGATGTGGGGAATTTGACAGAACAGTTTTCTCCCAGCCTAGATACCTTGGGGCCATCTTTGATGTTTCCAATCCCTATATCTGGATTTCCAAAATATTTCCAAACCCTGTTATTATTCCTTTGCTATCTCTCTTAAATACGCCCTTTCTCTTCCTTCTTGAGAATTGTGTCACTAATTTATGTTTGTTCTTATGAGCAATCTCTTTATTTTAATGGTGTTTATCACACTTTTTAAGTAAATATCAATGTGTTTTTTTAATACGTGTCTCCCTCACTCAGTTCTAAGAGCCTTATGAGGGCAAAGGACCTGACTCTTGCTCTCATCTATTACCCTGACATATGTTAAGTATGCCACAGTGATATGTTCAAGACTTAATACTTGATTGACTAAATGAATACATAAATACATGCACCAGCCTACCGTGTCCAGCTCGGCCACAGAGATCCCCACCCAGGTGGTGCTGAAGGCATTGAGAAGCAGACACCCAGATACAACAGCAAAGTGGGACTGTCGGGGGGCCAACAGCCTTCTGAGCTGAGAGCTTCAGGTGTTGACAGCATTCTAGGCTGAGGGCCTCGAGTAGACTGACCCACACAGTTAGTCTCTCTGAACAGGTGATTACTATTAACAAACAGGTGTTTGGCATTTTCTCATAACAAAAATATACCAGGTAGGCAGCTGGTGCCCACTTACCACTGATGACAAACTAAAAAGTATTCTCCACGAGGGCACCACGGGGGCAGGGTTACATATCCCACGCTTAAAGAATTGTTTTAGCTGGTGTATGATATTTATATACTGTCTTGCCACTTTAGAATGCCCCAAATAGTTTTCCACTTACAGGGGGTCAGCTAGGTTTTCCTTGCCATTGTTCTTCCTAGCAAACAATATATTCTATCATACACTCAGCATTTCTCAACACCAGCCTTTCAGCATTCTCTGTTATTTCTGGACTTTTTTCATTTCAATTCATCTTACATATTGTTACAGTAGGTCGCTAGTTAGACAACCAGGCCAGGAGACCACCCCATTTCCTGCCGCCCCTCACCAGAAATGTCAGGTGACCATCAGATGATGGTCAGGCAGTTGTTAAACTGTCTCGCTAAAATAATAATTGGCCACAGCTGGCACCAGGGAGCAGCAGTCTCCCAGTAGACAGAAACACCTGAAACTGGTGATCAGCAGTTCCCAGTAAGATCTCAGGAGCTTCCGGTAAGTGGGCTCAAGCATGCATATTAACAGGCAAAATGGGCTGGGTGCAGTGGCTCACACCTGTAATCCCAGCACTTTGGGAAGCCAAGGCAGGTGGATCACAAGGTCAAGAGATCAAGACCATCCTGGTCAACATGGTGAAAGCCTGTCTCTACTAAAAATATAAAAATTAGCCAGGCGTTCGGCACGTGCCTGTAGTCCCAGCTACTTGGGAGGCCAAGGCGGAAGAATCGCTTGAACCCGGGAGGCAGAGGTTGCAGTGACCCAAGACTGTGCCACTGTGCTCCAGCCTGGCGACAGAGCAAGACTCCATCTCAAAAAAAAAAAAAGAGGCAAAATGGCAGAGTTTAACTGGTATATGATCTTCTGGGGACATCTGAGTGGCAAGGGAAGAATGCCTCAAGCAAGCATGCATACAACTCTACTAGGCACACTCCACATGCTCCCTTCTCAACTGCTAACTGGCCATGGTGCATGCAGATGGCCCACCCCAAGGAAATAATCAGGGAAGAAGGGACACAACCCACCCCCCAACCATGCCAACATACAAAATCCCAAGTCAAAGGTCAAACAATGCACTTGATCTCTCAAGTCACCTGCTTTGTCCTCTTCCAAGTGTACTTTCCTTCCTTTTATTCCTGCTCCGAAGCTTTCTAATGAACTTTCATTATTGCTCCAGAATTTGCCTGAGTCTCTCAGTCTGCCCCTTGGTCGAATTCCTTTTACTAAGGAGGCAAGAACTGAAGTTGCTTCAGACCCATGTGGATTCGCCACCGGTAACACAATTTGGTGCTGTGCAACTCAAATACACTCCCAAGTGCTAACAATAACACCTCCACAGGATTTTTCCTAAACAAGTACAATTATCCTATTACTAAAGTGACTCGCTGTCATCTACCGCATCAGGCTGAACTGTTTTGTGTTACTTTGAGGGCTCCAAAATCCAGCCCCTTGTATTAGCCAGGGTTCCCCAGAGTAATTGAAACAATAAGATGTATGTAGGGAGATACACTTATTTTAAGGAAGTGACTCACGCAATTGTGGAGGTTTGGAGACTCCAAAATTTGATGGGATTGGCCAACAGGCTCTAGACCTAAGGGAGAGTTGAATTTCGAGTCCAAAGGCAGTCTACCAATGGAATCCCTTCTTGCTTTTTGGAGTCCAATCTCTGGGTAATCTGCTTTACTCCAAATCCACGGTTTAAATGTTAATCTCACCACAAAAAAGCACCTGCACAGAAACATCCAGAATGTTTATCCAAATGATGTTCTTTTGAACACCGTGGCCCAATCAAGTTGACACACATAAAATTAACCATTCCAGCCTTTATTTCTTACCTACCCAAAGGCATTTCCAACCAGCCTGCAATTCTGCTTCATGGTTTCCCATGCCTGCCACCTTTATTCTTGGCTCAGCCCTTTCCTGGAGCTGCCTCCACCCAACTCAGGAATCCTCTCCTTCCTCTGTCTGATTCTTGGACACCCACCCATTTCCAACAATTCCTCTACACCACCTTTTCTGGCCTCCCCTAGAGCTCAGTCATTTTGCCCAAGGGCCACAACATTCAGCTGTCTAAAATCATAGATTATTAGAGTTGCAAAGAACCTCAGAATAAATCAGTGAATTCAACCCCTTTCATTTTCATTCCACAAAACAAAATTCAAAAGAAATAAAGTGGTGGTTCTGAGCTATCTAGGAAGCCAGATCCAGCCCCTGAGAACTAACTTCCAATCCCATGCTCCTTCAGCTCCACACACAGGCGGCACTAGACTGAAGGGTATTTGAGGGCCATATGTTTCACTGTGTTCGCCAGGAAAGTGGATCCCAAGGTAGGGTGAGCATAATTCCCCCGGAGTGTGACATCTGGTAAGAAAATAATAGCACTTCTGGTTATTTTTATTCTTCACTTATTCTTCTAAATTTTCTATTTCTCTGGATGTTTTAATATACATTATATATTGGTACAGTAGGACATGTATATAATTGATAAATAAATGTAATGTCTCTACAGATGGGCATGCTTTCATATATTAATATATAAAATGGTTTTAACTGCTAGGGTTGTACCACAGACACACACACACACACACAATTGGTAGCATCTGCCCCTAGAGTGCCAAGCCTAAAATATGTATCTATTGCCTATTGTGAACCAAGGAACTGTTGGGCCATTTTGAAGGGGGGCTCCCTCCGCTCTTTGAAATGACTATTTTTCAAAGCCTTTCAGTAAACCCCATGGCTTCAGGCAGTTTCAATCTGTTCAAATTCCTAAGGACACTTAAAGGCAATAGCCTCATTTAGAGAAGTCTTTCTTAAGAATTGTAGGGAGGGTAAGTGGAAGAGAAGGCTAAAGATCATGACCCCTACTTGCTAGAACACCTGGGCAATATTTTCCTATGAGCTCACTGATAGTGAGTTTATTTTGCTAACGTTCTGGAGATGACTCACGTTCTAATTGAAAAGCAAGCATGTGTATATTGGGAAGAAGAAAAATAGCAATTGCTAGAATGAACGCACGGCAGCATTATGACTGACAAGAGCCCTGCTCACACCAAAACGCACATACTCGTCTAACTCCGGATATACATTCAAATCAAATGTTTATAATTCCTTTCTAGGTCCAAAAATGCAACAACAAAAAAAAACCTTTGAAACAAAACTTTCATTTGCTCATTCTGGACAACAGGTATGAAAGAAGGCTGACTGCCAGAATTGAAGTGATTTTTATTGCTATTCCTCAGGGAAACATATTTTACTTAAAACAACTTAGCAATTAGCTCTTCTTCTACCCTGACCAAAAAAAAAGTTAAACACAGTCATTGATTTGCTGGTTGTTCCCACCTTCAAGTTTAGGTCCCTGAAGATATTAACTATAAATTAGGTTCTACTTTTATGAACAGTAATAAAGAAAAAAATTAGACAAAATAAATTTAACAGGTTTGTTTATTTGAACAAAGAACGATTTCAAATTGAGCAGCCCTCAGAACCAAGAAGAGGTTCAGAGAACTCCTTTCTGCAATGTGGGCAGTGAGTGTTTATAAACAGAAAACGGCCGAAGAAAACAGAAACAAGGAACAAAAAGGAAATTGGCCATTCCAAAGTTACTTTCCTTGTAAGGGTTAAAGCAAAGAGTGCTTTCTTATCAAGCTAGCTACAGCTAGCCTGTTAGGGGACATGACTATTCCCTCTCTCTCCTGATCTCTGGGAAGATCAGATAAACAACTTAGTTTTGGCTTGGTGGCACAGAACTTTAGCATCAATTATTCCAATTTGGTTTGGTCAGTAGGGGCCCAGTGAAGGAGCTCAGTCCAAACCTATGGCATCTCATACATTTAATTTAACAGTCTATTTTGGAAATCATTGTGTTCTTCTCAATACACATAAAGAATAAAAAGAATAAGCTTTGTCTCCTTAAAGTTAAGCAAAAATGTTCAAGGTATACCTGATTTTTCCATAAAACTTAAGAAATGAACCCCAAAATAATAATTATCTGGGTGCTTTGGAAATTGCTGATTCTACATTTCTTCAAGACAAAAGATTCCTGATTACAGAATTTACCAAAAGCAATTAACTGGCTTCAGTAGTTTATTCCTGTGATTTAGCTCGATTCCATCAATACAGTCAAATCAGTTGGAAGGGGAACTAATTATGTTTGTAAAGAACTATTCAGGAAAGCACTGCTGAATAGCTACAGATGTTCCCACACCTGTTGACTATATCCCAAATCCAGTACCATCCTCTGTACAGGAAATTATTATTAGTTCTCCCTGGTTTCCTTTCTGTAGTCAGAAATATGTCTAACAATGACATGATGCGAGAGCATTTGCTCATCTAGAATTACAATACACAGAGAATGTGATCCCAGAGATCCAGTGCTGCCTGGACTCTTACCAGCATCTGCAAGGTGAGTTAAGGACCTGGAAAGCAAAAAATACTTTCCCCAAGGGTAGGTGAGTCATACTCCTCTCTGTGAGACACTTGGAATTCAAAAAAGAAAAGAAAGAACAGAACACACTTTAACATCCAACAGCAATCCTCAATCACAGCTTGTACAAAGTTACTTGGATGACTTGAATATGTGGAATTTTTCTCTCGAAATTAAAATCAAACAATCATCAAATCTAAAAATACATTTGACATCAAAATCAATTCTGTATTTTATCTGAGTGGAGTCTCTAACATGTTTAAAACCTAGATAAAAGTGTTAAAAACCCATCAGTTATTAAGACATTTGCCTCTATTGGAGAAGCCTGTGCTGGGGACAGATGTGAAGAAAACAGCAGCAGTAGCAGCTTAGAAGTCAACAGAGCAGAACTGCACAGGTAAAAGGGGCCTCTTCCCTGAATGACGGCAGAAGAAAGGGTTTGGAGGAATGGTATTAATCAGGAAAAAATATTGTTTGAATTCTTGAACCATGAAAACAGTAATAGGATTTGGCTGATGAAACCCATTCTAGTTGGGGTGAAGATAGTTTGTTTTCTCTTTTGCAAATATGTGACCTTTGGCTGGCCAGTCAACTCAGCTGTCTGGAGTCTGATATTTAATTAGGTCAACGCCCAGGATTCAAGACACACAGCCCAGTTAGCAATAAACATCACAGTGAGAAAGCTTTTGTTCATGACCAGAGATTGGCCTACTATCCCTAAACAGTCTCTTTCTAGAAGACCCTTTTCGCTGAATAAAAGATTATGATAAATTTAGAGTAAAATGCTAAACATAACTGGAAAGACAAAACATTCCATGTGACCCTGTAAGTTACCTAACCTCTCTGAGTCTTGGTTTTCACATACTTAAATTGCAGCCTATAATCCTACTGATTAGATAGGGTTGTTGTAAAGAGTAAATGAGTTACTATGTGGAAAACTCTGAGAAGAGTGTGGGACATAAAGTAAGTGCTCAATAAATGTTAGTTACAATTAATACTATGATTTTTTATGAAAAAATCTGGTGGGTCAGAATTTTTGTCTTTTGTGAAAGCATGCTACTTAATAAGAATCAAGAAAGCTGACATTGGAAATTGAAGACGTGATGAAGAGTAAGAACTAAAACAATAGTTAAGCAATAAGGCTCGGTGGGTCTTAGCCTGCAAAGTGGCAAAGTTTTTAAAGATGCCTAAGCAAGGCCACAAAAATGAAAGGGATCCAGAAGACTCACCTGATTAATATTTTAAAAACCAAGTGTGATTTACAATCTGTTTGTTAGCTATTTGGACTTTTCTTGAGGCAGAGACATGGTGGTAAGAACACAAAGTGAAGCCGGAACTGTCTCCTGTCTGTATTATCCTTGGAGAAAGATTCATTTTGCTGTCACTGTAAGGCCGGTTGCCTCACCGGGAGGCCGGACACACCCACCTCTGCACTCAGCACCTGACTCTGCACCCGGCACCAGGCTCTGCACTCAGCACCTAGCTCTGCCTCATGGCTCCCCTGGAAGGCTCTGGCTCTTGCACAGGAAAGCCCGCACAACAACCCGCCAACCAATAGCGGCCCGCCCCATCCCAATCCCGGTCCCCTGGAGCCAATCAGAGCACCCAGCTGTTGCTCATTCCTCATGGCCATAAAATCCCCCCACCCCAGGAAGTCAGTGAGACTTCTCTGGCCCCCTTTCCCTGGACCAGAGAACCACGCCCGGGAGCTGAATAAATTGGCATTTAATTTTCTTATACTGGCCTCAGTTTCCTCATTTTAAACTCGGCAATAACCCTTACAGTCACCCAGCTGAAAACAGTTCCTACTTGTGTGAGACTGGGTTTGCAGGTGGAAGGACAAAATCCAAAAGTCTGAGAAGAAAAAATACCTGCCTCAAAATATTCGTGTCCATGTTCTTTCCCTCACATCCCACCCCTTCTCAGAAGTCTGCTCCTATGTGTGGGATGGGGTGGGAGTGGGGGAATGTTGAGTGAGGTGGAGGCTGTGGGGTAGTTGCTGAATCAGTCCAGTGGGATCAGAAGCTAAGTAAACTTCCTCTGCAACAATAAAGACCTGCTAAACAAAGGATTATCCCCAAGTGGGGGGAAAAAAGGATGCCTTTGCTGTCAGTCATCGCTCCCTTCAAGGAAAAGCCTCCTGAAAGGCAGACTCAGATGCTTACAAATAGAGCAGCTTTCCCAAATCTGATTATGAGCCCTTTGGGCTTTGAAAATTATGGCAGCTTATGAAAAGTAACCACAGAGTCCTCTGTGGGTGTGGAGTAGGGCTCTGGGGTAGCCTCCTGGAAGGGGAATGAATTCAAGCCCCGCCTTCCAGGTCTTGTTGCCAAATAAAAATAAAGAGCTTTCTCATCAACACAGAGCCATTTGCAGCTTTGGCTTAAAAAAAAAAAAAAAGTCAGTTCTTTTTGTTGTTTTGTTTTGCTTTGTTTCACTTGTGTAGATATTTGTAGCTAATACAAAATCTGACCTCTCCTAAAAGTATAAAGAATGGAAACATAATATAAAATAGCACAAACCAAGGACAAGGTAAGTGTTTCTCTCATTAAGAAACTGTGAAATGTTGGGCGGGTTGTTTATTTTTTCCATTACAAATTACCCCTAGAGAGCTAGAGGCTAAGGTGGGGCTGGTAGCACCACTGTCCCTCCTCTGCCTTGACAGACCCCATTAATCAATCATGGTACTGTTTCTTCTAAACAAAACATTCCAAGCATTCGCCCATTCATCAGAGATGGCACAGAAGTGGAGGCCAAATTGAGAAAAATCTGGGAATCTCTGAATGAAGATAGAATAAAAATATTTATAAAAGAATACTTTAGACTGGGCATGAAAATGCCGAGAAAAGAACACTAGATTGGAACAAAGGTTATTACACTGCAGTGTGCATCAGAACCACCTGAAGGACTTGCCCAAACACATTGCTGGGCCCCATCCCTAGAATTTCTATTTGAGTAGGTCTGGGGCTTTGGAGATTTTGCATTTCTGACAAGCTGCTGGGTGATGCTGATGCTGCTAGTTCTTGAACTGCTTTTGAGAATCACTGGACTAGGGCTTAAGGACACTATGGGAGACTGATCATAGCTCCCAAAGATATGTCCATATCCTAATCCCTGGAACCCACAAACATGACCTTACATGGTAAAGTGTCTGCGGGTGTGAATAAATTAAAGATTTTGAGATGAGGAGATTATCCTGGCTTATCTAATGGGCCCTGCTATAGAATGAGTGTCCTGCCAAAGGTCATTTGTTGAACTTGAAACCCTCAGTGGAGTGCTATTTGGAAGTGGGGGCCTTTGGGAGGTAATTAGATCCAACTGAAGTCATAAGCGTGAGGCCCCCATGTCCTTATAGGAAGAAGAAGAGACCATCACTCTCTCTGTGCCATATGAGGACATAGCAAGAAGGCAGCCACCTGCAAACCAGGAGGAGAGCCCTCTGCAAGAGCCTGGCCATGCTGAGGCTCTGAGCTTGGACTTCCCATCCTCCAGAACCATGAGAAATGAATTTCTATAGTTTAAGCCACCCAGTATATGAAATTTTGTTTTAGAAGCCCAAGGAGATTAAAACAGGCCCTAAATGCCAACACAAGTATTCTTGTAAGAGAAAGAGGGAGATGAAGATGCAAAAGAGAAGGAGGCAGTGTGTTCACAGGAACACAGACGGGGGTAATGCCTTCAAAAGCCTAGTTTCCTCATGGAAGTTGAAAGAGGCGAGGAACAGATTCTCCTCTGAGCCTCCAGAAAGAACATGTCCCTGCAGACACCTTGATTTCAGCCCGGTGAAACTGACTTTGACTTCTGACTTCCAGAACTGTGAAAGAACAAATGGTGTTTTAAGCCCTCAAGTTTCTGGAAATTTGTTAGAGCAGCCATAGGAAAGTGACACATTGTCTTAAAGCTGAGAGACTAAGTCTGCAAAGCAGACACTGGAACTCTGACCCACAACCTCTGCAGCAGTTTGCCCAGAGTGGTCAGGAGTTGGTCAGAAACTGCCAGCCTCCCTAATTTTTGACTTTGCTTTCAAATTTGACCAACCAGAGAAAGGCAAGTATGTTCCCTGAACCCATCACATAAGATTGCCCTGTTTCTAGTTAGCCTGCCTCCAACTTCCTCATGCCAACAACTACTATCAGAGCACCCCGACACTTTCCCTCTTTTTCACGATAAAACTTTCCGACTCTCTTGCCTGCCTTTAAGTCTCTACCAAGTACTAGTGTGGGTGGCTGACCCTTGCTATAGGAAGCTCTGAATAAATGGCTTCAGTTTGTTCTCAGTTATGTGGTTTTTGTTTATTTCCACAAATCCTTTGTCTCAATAAATTCATACTCATTTTTTTTCTACCATGCAAAGTAGTTCATTGCTCATGAAGATATTTAATGATTATTTTCAGGACTATAGCAAATTTAATACAACCTTCCCTACTGTCAATGAGGAAACTAGGACCTGAAGAGAGAAATTGATTTGCTAAAGATCATGCCGGAAGGAAAGATTAGGTCACATGTCTAGACTCCAAATCTTATGCTTTTTTCACTGGAAGATTGACTTACTGGTCCGAGTATTTTCCCCAATCCATCTGTTCCATGCCATGGTCTTAGAGCCCAGGGAGTATATTTTCCTGCCCCTTGACTTTGGGCTTGGCCATGTGGCTTGCTTTGGTCAATAGCATGTCAACACTCCTCACCCAAGCAAGACTTGAAATGTGCCTCACAGTTGGGCTACCATGTCGTGCATCCTGAGAAGAACGTGCCTCCGTTGTCCGCTGGTCCAAGGAGGATGAGAGACTCATGGAGCAGATGCCCATTCAGCATGGAGGTTGCAGCCAAGTGCAATAGCCGGCCTAGATTAACCAATTCTGGCTGACCTACGAATGCATAAGCAAGAAGTTATTATGGTATGTGCTATGGTTTGAATATGTGTCCCCTCCAAAATTCATTTTGAAACTTAATACCCAATATAACAGGGTCAAAAGGTGGGGCCTTTAAGAGGCAACTGGGACATGAAGGCACATTTATCCATCCTGTCTTCATGCATGGATTAATCCATTAGTGGTTTAATGAGTTAATAGGTTATCACAGGAGTAGGCTAGGTATCCCAGGAATGGGTCTGTTATAAAAACCCGTTTGACTCTCAGTGAGCCCTCTGCCTATGTGATACCCTGAACCTCATGACTCTACAGCGAGTCCTCACCAGCAAGAAGCCCTCACCAAATGTCACCTCTCAGCTTTGGACTTCCCAGCCTCGGTCTCTAGAACTGTAAGAAATAAATTTCTTTCCTCTATAAATTATCCGCTTTTAGTTATTCAGTTATAGCAACAGAAAACAAACAACATGCCCCTGAGGCTTGGAGGTATTTTTAAGCAACAATAGCTGATTATTACAACTATCAATCATTTGAAATAAAATGTGTGATTTGGAAAAGAAAGTTTAACAATAGAAAGGTATTTATTAGTAGTAAGGAAGAAAAGAGAGACAGAGAGAAAATCTCAGTAGGACTGTGTGTGCTCATTATCTGTACCCCACAACAAATTACCAGAAACTTAGTGGCTTATCATCTCACAGTTTCTGTGAGTCAGAAGGGCTTCGGCTAAGGGTCTCAGAGGCTGCAATTA
Organism: Callithrix jacchus; assembly: GCF_049354715.1. Classification (NCBI taxonomy): domain Eukaryota; kingdom Metazoa; phylum Chordata; class Mammalia; order Primates; family Cebidae; genus Callithrix; species Callithrix jacchus. The sequence continues at coordinate 76,856,147 of NC_133502.1, forward strand.
ATGCATCAGCCAGGGCTAGGTTCTCACCAAAGGCTCCCCTGGGAAAGTGTCCACATCCCTGCTTATGTGATTGTTGGAGGCATTTGATTCCTTTCAGCTGGGTCCATGGCAGCTTGCTTCTTCTAAGCTGACAAAAGAAGAGAGAGCAGAATAAGTCTGCGTGTGAGACAGGATCCTATTTAATCCAACGTCATCACAGGGTGGGCTCCCATTGCCTCTGCCGAGTTCCGTTGGTCAGAAGCAAGTCAGAAGCCTTCCCCATACTTAAGGGGTGGGATCGCACAAAGGCATGAGTACCAGAAGGCAGGCACCTCAGGAGGGGATGGCCAAGCCTGTTCACCACCGTCCACCTTCTATCCCCCAAGGATGATCCATATCTACCGTTCATACATTCCTGTGTCATGGAGGTCTTGATACTGTGCTATTAAAGAGCTGGCCAGGAGAACATGAGGAAAGGTGGAAGGAAATGGGTGATACATTCTGGAAAATAAAAAGCCGAGTGAAGCTACATCAGCTCTTTGTTTCCTTCTTATGCATCTTTATTACATTTAGTAATAAATGTGACCCAGGAACTCTGCTTTTTATTATGTGCCCTAGAGAGAACCACTAGCCAGGAAATTCCAACACAGGGTTCAGCATTTGTCATATCAAGAACTAGAAAGAACCTATGTGCCTAGCAGTAGAAGAATCGCTAAATAGATTTTGGTCTATCTGGAATACTTTGTACTCGTTTAAATGAAAGGGGCAAATTTGAAGTATATTGTTGAGTGAAAAAAGATAAGGTAAAGAATGTACATGCAGTATGACATTACATGTGTAAATACGCATGTGCACAAAACGTGGAATATTTTCTGAGTATCAGATGCACAGGGAAACATCTGGAAAGACATAGAGTAGTAACAGTACTGGTCAGTTAAGAGCTTCTCAGCTGACAAGAACTGTCAGGGGAGGGATCAAAGGAGAGTCTGGTCATAGGTAATGTTTTGGCTTTTTGTGTGTGGAGAATGTATTTGTGTATTACTTACATAATGAACTATTAAAGGAATATAAATGAGAGATTCTATACATGTCAGCTATATAGCTATATAGATTGCAATGGTTTAAAAATATATCCACTCTCGGCCAGGCGCCCTGGCTCATGCCTGTAATCTCAACACCTTGGGAGGCCGAGGCGGGCAGATCACCTGAGGCCAGGAGTTCAAGACTAGCCTGGGCAACATGGTGAAATCCCATCTCTATAAAAATACAAAAACATTAGCCAGGCATGATGGCGGGTGCCCATAATCCCAGCCACTCAGGAGGCTGAGGCAGGAGAATCACTTGAACCAAGGAGGCAGAGGTTGCGGTGAGCTGAAATCATAGCATTGCACTCCAGCTTGGGCAACAGAGCAAGACTCCATCTCCAAAAAAAAATTATATGTATATATACAGACACATACATATATATACATACATATATATATACACATATATATATCTCCACTCGCATCACACCAGTGAAAATAAATATGAAAAAAAAATTAATGATAGAAAATTTAATCTCTCTTTCTCTCTTCTCTCTGTCTCTCTCCTCTCTCCTCAGTCTCTTCTTTCTCTCTCTCCCCTCTTTGCTCTCTCTTCTCTCTCTCTTTCTCCCTCTCTCCACTCACTTTAGAAGAAGCCATGCTATGGAAAGGTGAGAAACTGAAGCCTCCTGGTAATAGCCACAGGAGTGAGCCTGGAAGTGGATCCTTTAATTCCAGTCATATCTGCAGAGACTGCAGCCCTGGCAGACAGCTTGACTGCAACCTCATGAGGGACCCTGAGCCAGAACCACCCAGCTATGTTGCTCCCTCACACAGATGCTTGCTTCACAAAACCTGTGGGATAGTAAATATTTGCCACTTTAAGCCCCTAAATTTAACAGTAATTTGTTACACAGCAATAGATAACTAATACATAGGTTCATTAGTCTAGTAGTGGCCCTTTGCCACAAGATGGTATTTCCAACCTGGAGCACATGCAAATGTTTTGAATGATAGAAAGTATATCTCAATTCAGTTCAACAAATATCCATGTGCCAGGAATCATGAAAGGTATGAAGTTAAAGTTGTTGTTTTCAGTGCACTCACAATCACTAGACATGGAAACTCCCATTTCATCAGGAACAAAATAACCAAAGCGCTACCAAACCTTGCTTGCATGATAACAATCACCAAATCCTAGCCTCCACCTTGTTAAAAATGTTCCTCTGAAGCTTCAGATAGGAGGAATAAATTTCGAGATGCCTGTAATCCCAGCTACTTGGAAGGCTGAGGCGGGAGAATCACTTGAAGCCAGGAGGCGGAGGTTGCAGTGAGCTGAAATCGTGCCATTGCACTCCAGCCTGGGTGACAGACTGGATGACTGTCACCATATAGCAGCGTGACTATAGTCAATAATAAAGTACTGTATATTTCAAAATAACTAAGAGAATAAATTTCAAATGTCTCACCATAGAAACAATAGGTAAACAAAATGGTGGATATGTTAAATTAGCTTGATGTAATCATTTCACATTGTCTACATATATTAAAATGTCACATTGTATCCCATAAATGTATAGAATCATGATTTGTCAATTAAAAATATTAATTGTATTAATACAAATTTTTAATATTCTTCTGCTCCACCTGTAATGGAATTTTCCTTTGGCTTTTAAAACGTGTCTAGAGCCAAAATCACATCAACGATTTGATGACTGCCCAATGACTAATGATGAGAAATGAGAAATACGACAGCCACATGGTAGCACTGGGTGTTGGGGTTACTGGTGACTTAATTTTCTTCACTGTGATTCTCTTTTCCAAATTTTCTGCCATAAGTGTGTATTAATTTGAAAAGCAAGCCCAGGCACCATGGCTCATGCCATAATCCCAGCACTTTGGGAGGCCAAGGTGGGTAGATCGCCTGAGGTCAGGAGTTTGAGACGTGCCTGGACAATGTGGAAAAACGCAGTCACTACTAAAAACACAAAAATTAGCTGGGTGTGGTGGCACATGCTTGTAATCCCAGCTACACAAAAGGCTGAGGCAGGAGAATCGCTTGAACCCAGGAGATGGAAGTTGCAGCGAACGGAGGTAAACCACTGCACTCCAGCCTGGGCGACAAGAGCGAAACTCCGTCTCAAAAAGCAAACAAAGTAAATGCCAATTCTTTTTAAATGTCACTACATATCAGTAAATATCTTTTCTTCTGTTGACATTCAGAACCTGGTTTCATTGAGTCCCCAGCTCAGGCTATAGAAGGGTCTGTGTGGTGAGGCACTGAAGCCTCCTGCCAACAGCCACAGGAGTGAGCTTGGAAGTTGATCCTTTAGTTCCAGTCAAATTCAGTTCACCACAAGGTTCTTAATTTCAGCCCATGTGGTCCCAAACATTGCTCGCAGGCAGCTCTTTCATCACAGGGCATCAGACCTCTGATGGGCTTATGTCCTGGAAGGAAAAAAGTAAAACGTTATCACCTGATGGAAAAGCTTCCTTGATTTTGAGATCTTTCTGGGGCTGGAGCCTTGTGTCTTGTTTCTAAGGCTCAAACCTAGAAACAGAAGGTGGGCAGGGCCCTGGGTCCTCAAAACTCTGTCAGCCAGCTTGAGGGACCCTTTTTATTCTCTAAATTATCCCATTTTGACCAGTAAGTCAGATGGTCACCTAACTGCACTGAGGAGGAAACCCTTGGGAACCTTCTCAAGTGTCCATAGCTCAGCCAAGTTTCTCTTCCAAGATACACCATGCAGGGCCTGACACAGCCACTGACCCTCAGGACTGCAGGGAAAATCTTTCAGGAGGGAGACTCCACTCTCTCCTAGAAAATGTCAAAGTACACTTCCAGTCGCAATGCTAATGATTTGGGTTTTGACGTTGATTCTCAAAAGCTGAGGTCAGTGAAGATGGGGAAGCTGCTTGCCATGACGTCATAGCCTCAGCTCTGGGCTGAGACACATATTCCATAGCCAGAGCCAGTGAATGGTAGCAATGTGTTCTCCCACTGAAACTCCCCAAGCATCCTGCATTTCTGTCCAATGAGTTGAGTCCACCAAGCTTTTGAAGATGTCTAAGAAGGCCATGGCACGTTTTACTGAAAACAAGTTGCTCCCATCAGCTTCACACTCAGTAAAGGCAAGAGAAGAAGACTTCAAATCTGTTCTACCTGAAAGTGTTTCTGTCCTGCAGATGAGCCCTAGGCTGCCAGCACAAGCCAACCACTCTTTCAGGAGTGTTCTCCCTCATCGCTGATGCTGTGATGGGGAGAGTCCATAGAACTGGCTTTCCTGGAGATGTAATAAGCAGGGGAGAGACAACACAGTAATCACTATTCAGTTCAACACACTGGGGGATAAGAGAGAGAAAGGATGAGAGGGAAGTTGCATTTACTTAGCCTCTTTCAAGTGCCAGATGCTTGGCTGGTGTCTTAATTGTGCCCTAGGACTAGGTAATTAATTACTCAGGTAATTAATTCTCATGCTAAGTAGAGAAGGTAAGGGAGGTGTTCTCATGCAGTTATAAATATCTCCCTTTACTCCTAGAGTGGAGCCTTGAGCTAAGATAACTCACCCAATTATTTCCCAGAGTACCCCCATCCCCACCTTGTCAGTGATATACAGTGTAATCAGGCAGGTCGTTTTTATTTCCTGGGCCACCTTTTCCCAAAGGGATTGAACCAAATGATCTCTAAGGACCCTTCCTGTTTTGAGGGTCCCTGATATCTGAAACTACCACCCTGTTCTCCTAATAATGAAAAAGGTCATTCTGTTGGCCCTGAAGAGCTGCTCCTCTGAGCTGTTTCTTGTCCTTGGACCTGTAAAGTGGATGCAAGTGGTGGGTCTGGATGAAGAGCATGTCTCAGGGAGGGGAGCAACCCCAAGTGCTTAGGCCAGGAAATAAGCCCTTGGATTTGAGTTATAGATGGATTTTCCATGAATTTCAGACATATATTTTTAAAACCCTTGGGATCTATTTTACAATTCATAGGAAATAAATGTCTAAAGAATACACATGAAATGCTTAGTAGGTAGTAGGTCTCCAGAGAGGTTTTACCAACAATGGCAGAATAAACAGAAGTTAAAGAAGAAAAGGTCAGAAAGGAATCGCTTTTCATTTAAATGGGCATTAAACTATGGATCAGAGAAGAGCAAAGGCCTTAGAAATCACAGACCACTAGAGCCTACTTGAAGTCAAGGACTCTCAGATCCTGCTGGGACAAGAGCCCTGTGGCCTCTGATTCCACACACTCAGGGTCTATTTCTGGCGTCATCCTCTGGCAGGTGATCACCTCATCTGTATCTTTTTCGCAGCATTGGCAAAGCCATTCCCAAGTGAATTGCTCCCTTCTCTGTTTGCATCACTCCTCACTTGTAACTGATGGATACAATTCTGCCTTGCATTATAGTTTGCTCATTTAAATAATTTATTTATTCAGCCAATATTTAATGACTCCCTAGAATATGTCGACTTGAGGCTGAGAATATAACAATAATCAGAATAGGCATAGCCTTTCCCCTCCTAGAACTCACAGAGCTTAGAATCTAGCAAGTGAGCAAGACATTAAAGTTAGCATTACAGAAATCAATTTAGAAATATAATTTAAACGTGCAACGATAGGAAGATAGAGGCTTCCGTAAGAGTGTCTAACAGGGTTACCTGACTGCTTTATGATGGGATCTTCAGAGGTTGCAAAGGTTGCATTTGTCCCCAACTATTTTACACTCAAGCTCTCTGTGGTATGATCCCATCGTATTTATCTTTGCCTCTCCTACAGTCATAGTCAGCGGCATATAGTAGCAGCTCAATAAATATCTACTGCAAGAAAGAGGTTACCAGACCATTTCAGTGCAAGGTCTTACTCCCACTAGAGTTAATAAAAAGCTCTGGTTACATGCTTCTAAAGGACATAACCTGTAATGTTTGCTTTTACTCCTTTTCAAGGAAGAAGTTCTAGAGTTCCAGACATTTTAAGAGAGGGTCAAGGGAGAAAGTTTGTGTAGCTAATGATCCAACTTGGGATGGTTTATCTCAAAGCCAGGGGAGTTTTTGCTGCCTTCACCCTGTCAGCAGGGAACGGGCTCTAAAGATATGGGAGATTACAGGAGCTTTCAAGACAAAGGCACATAAATCAAAAAGAATGAAAAGAAAACAAGATCCTTGGTCCTCCTCCTGTTAACGTTCTTTTAAAAGTATTTTGTGAGAGGGTAGGGTGGGAGGGAAGGTAAACAAAGTTTTTAAAAGGGAATTAAGCCAGACATTAAATAGCTGAAGCCAGTGTAGAGCCTGGGTCTGCCCCCAACTCTCTCTCTCCCTCCCTCTCTCTCTCTCTCTCTCTCTCAATCTCTCTCTCTTTCTTTATTTCGGTCTTACTGTGAACAATCCAAAATGATTAATAATTGGAAAATGATGTCAGATGTCAAAGAGATAAGCCATTTCTTCCCTTTCTTTCAGTTCCTGTTTGGCTCTGAAATCCCACGCTGTACATAGATCTCCTTTTGTACTGAAATGGTTTGGGCTCCACTTAAAAATCAAGACAAGAGTGCAAAATAGTGATGAGCAGGTGGGTCAAAGTGTTCAGAGCAGAGTTGCTTTCTTCCAAAAGAAACAGAATCGATCTGATTTGGATATTAATATTAACTCATCAACAAAGGTGTGTAAGAGCTATGGGAGTCTCACACCCTCTATAATAAATGAAGGAGGGAGCCAGGCCCCCTTACCGGAAACCTAGACAGAAGCCCTTCTGCTCTTCTGCCCCCAGGCTTCTGGTCTTCTCTAAGATGCATGATCAGAACCTAAAGAGAGAAAAGTTCATTTCTGCCTCTGAAATTTCCACCGCAGTCGTACACAGTAGCAAATCACTTCCTCATAAATTAGGGTTGCCATATAAAATTCAAGATATGCAGTTACATTTAAATTTCAGATAGGCAATAATTTTTTTAGTATAAATATGGTCAAAATATTGCAAATTGGGGTGTCCTGTACCTTAACGTTACAGGACTTTTATGTTAAATCCGGCAACCCTTCCAAGTGTCAAACTCAATAGAGCTTAAAAATGTGTGGTTATTCATATTGATACAATCCCAGTGTTGGACAGTAAAGACAAAAAAGAAAAAAGAATGTATGGTTACCAGATAAAATCCAGGACAGCCAGTTATATTTGAATTTCACATAGACAACAAATCATTTTTTACTATACCCACTTCCCAAGCTGCAATATTTGGGACTCACGTATTATTTAAAAATTACTTGCTTCCTATCTGAAATTCAAATGTGGCTGAGTATTCTGTATTTTTATTTACTGCATTTGGCAACTCTATTCACATTTCATGGAAGTAAAGCTAAGAAAAGAAAAGAACAAGGGTCTTCTAAGTTGAGGGGAAGCGTCCAGAAAAAACAAGTCGTTGAAGGGGATGTGGAGAAGGAGGTGGGAGAGGGTCAGTCATACCTCTTCCCTTTAGCAACTAAGTGTCCAAAGTCACCAGCTTAGCGATAGCACTATATTCTTATATTTTTGAACATATTATGAATTATTTCCACCTTTCTGTGTTGTTTATTTGTTCTCTCTAATCAGCCTTATCAGAGATAGTCTTGTTAAAGGATCAGATTTCAATTCTAAGAAGTTTGCCTATTTCACTAATTTTTGCTTTTATCATTATTATTTTCTTTGGATTTACTTTGGGGTATCGGTTGTTGATGATTGTTTATTGTTTTCCTTTCTTGAGCTGAAACATTTTGCACCTATGTTTTGTCATTACCATTAAGGTTTCTTTTTTTTTAATCCACGTATTTAGAAGTGAGTATTCATGTCATAGAAATAAGAGCCTTTTCTTTTTTATTTTTTCCTTTGGCTATTTGCTTTTTTTTCCTTTTTAACCCCGTGATGCTTCTTTATGGCAGTGTTTTACTCTCATGCTTCATTATATGGGGATATGAGCTCATTTTCAACAAAAGGAGTTTTTCACGTGTGTCTTCCATCTCCAGCTCACGGAGGTCTCTGGGGGTGGTTTGATTTTACTTTGCTGAGCCCCTCGGTCCTCACTAGTCCAGGACACCAGTTTCGTTTCCACATTGTCACTGGTTTAAATCCACCTTCATGCTGCCCCCACTGTGGGCTTGAGGTTCTGATTTCTCAGGGGCCCTCTGTGAACTAAGGTCACGCTGAGAGTGTCAGGCCTGCGTTTGTACTTTGTGCACCATGTAAGAGGAGAGAAACAAGGTTCGAGTGTCTCGTGGGCTCAAGTCTCATGGCTTTTTCCATTTATTCACCAGCTGATTTTGGGCAAGTCGTTTAACTTCTGTAAGCATCAACTTTCCCATCTTGAAGTAGAAAGGGTCGAAACAGTATCAACCTCCTAGGATTTTTTAAAAGATGAAATGGAGAGTCTTGGCACAAAGTGCTCAGTAAGTGTTAGTGATGATTATGGTTCCCTTTGTATTGTTATTATGGCTAAGAATGTACATTTTTTAACTATAATTTGAAGTTCGGGGATACATGTGCAGGATGTATAGGTTTTTAACACTGGTAAGCATGTGTCATGGGGTTTGTTGTACAGATTATTTCATCACCCAGGTACTAAGCCTAGTACCCATTAGTTATTTTTCCTGATCCTCTCCCTCCTCCCACCCTCTGCCCTCCAGTAGGCCCCAGTGTCTATTGTTCTCATCTATGTGTCCATGTGTTCTCATCATTTACCTCCACTTCTAAGTGAGCACATGCAGTGTTTAGTTTTCTTTTCCTGTGTTAGTTTGCTAAGGATAATGGCCTCCCGCTCCTTCTGCATCCCTGCAAAGGACATAATCTTGTTCTTTTTAAGGCTGCATTGTATTCCATGGCGTATATGTACCACATTTTTTTCGTCCAATTTGTCATTAACAGGCATTTAGGTTGATTTCATGTCTTTGCTATTGTGAATAGTGCTGCAGTGAACATACACATGCACATGTCTTTATAATAGAATGATTTATATTCCTTTAGGTAGATACCAAGTAATGGGATTGCTGAGTCAAATGGTATCTCTGTCTTTAGGTCTTTGAGGGATCACCACACGGTCTTTCATAATGGTTGAACTAATTTACACTCCCACCAACAGTATAAAAGTGTCCCTTTTTCTCCACAACCTGGCCAGCATCTGTTTTGTTTTGTTTGTTTGTTTTACTTTTTAACAATAACCAAGGAATATAAATATTAATGAGGAAAAAAATTGGCATACCGTATGCACATACGCAGCACAGTATACAACTAATAAACGTTAACTTTATTAGTGGCCGATCATTTCAAATCACAAGGATGTTTCTGTTAGACTCATTCATTTACTCTTTCAATATGTGCATCCACCACATGCAAGGCATCAGGCTAAAGCCATCACTGTGATAGCATGTAGCTTTTGTGAGAAGGCCTTGGTAAAGATGAAAATTGCATAGTACCACCAAAGGAGTGTGTGTGTGTGTGCGTGTGTGTGTGTGTGTGTGTACAGGGGCAACATGTCATTAAAGTGATGCTGATGATAATGACAGCTACAATAACAGGTGAGCTATTGTTATTGCTGTTTGGGGATAGAAGAAAGAAATCCTAAGAACACACACAAATATAAATCATAAATAGGGATGGGCATCTCTTCTGAGGAAACATGGGAGCTGAAGGGATAAAGTTCCAAGTGAGTTTTGAGGCGTAAAGAAACATTTCAAATATCCTCATCCCTCAGACTAGTAGGAGACACGGCCATCTTCCGTGTATATTAAACTGAAAGCTTAGGAGGGATGCATTTAATTCAAAGCCAGTTAGGATGCAGCGTTTGTCTCTGTGTGCTCTTACGAGTGTTTTGTTTGCCAGTTAGGAGTGTAGCGTTTGTCTCTGTGCTCTTACGAGTGTTTTGTTTGCCTGTTTTGGTGAGTTTATTCTTGATTGTTAAGTTTTTACTATTATTTGTTTCATACGTTGTGAGTATATAAAGCTGAAATATAGCTTTTTTCCTTAGTCTACTCAACAAAGTGGAATCCACATGGAAAATCAGCAAGGATTCGAATACATCTTTCAAAATTATACTCATAATTCTATTTTTAAAATTGGAATACATTATTATGGGGATGATCAGATATTTCCAATCTTGCTAAGATATTATTATCCAAAAAGGATGATAATGATTATGCAAGATAGTTTTGGTCAACAGAAATACAATGTGACCCACACATTGTATTTTAAATTTTCTAGTAGCCACATTTTAAAAAGAAAAAAGAAGCAGATGAAATTAATGTTAATAATGTATTTTATTTTACCCCAATATAGCCAAAATAATATCATCTCATTATGCAAATAATATAAAATATAAATATTTTATTTATTTTTTTTATTTTTTTTTTTTGAGACAGAATTTTGCTCTTGTTACCCAGGCTGGAGTGCAATGGCGCGATCTCAGCTCACTGCAACCTCTGCCTCCTAGGTTCAGGCAATTCTTCTGCCTCAGCCTCCTGAGTAGCTGGGATTACAGGCACGTGCCACCATGCCCGGCTAATTTTTTGTACTTTTAGTAGAGACAGGGTTTCACCATGTTGACCAGGATGGTCTCGATCTCTTGACCTCGTGATCCACCCGCCTCGGCCTCCCAAAGTGCTGGGATTACAGGCTCGAGCCACCACGCCCAGCCTATTCTTTTTTTTTTTTTCTCATTAAGAAAAAAGATATGAAATATTTTTAAATCTAGCACTTCTCTATTTAGATGTTAAAATATTCACCAAAAATACTCGTCTGTATTTATTTCATAAAATGTACAATTGAAAAAGTAAATACTCAGTTGTTCCAAACATACTTAAAAGCTTCCCAATATGTGAAGCAGGTATCATTTTAAAATTTAAGTTTAAATAAATAAAGTTAAATAGAATTTGAAAACCAGGCTCAGTTGCACTAGCCATATTTCAAGTGGTCAATATTTGATGGCGCAGATAGAAAGTGTAGTTCCAAACATCCTGCCCGCCCCCCGGTATTCAGGCCTTAAGTGATATTGTCCATTTCTAGTTTAGTGTTATGTTTCCTATTCTTCCTGGAACTCACCTACTCTGTATGCAGTGAGCCTGGCCTTGTGGAAGATAAAGATGGAGGACAGATTAAAAAGAGAACGGGTTGGCTGGGTACAGTGACTCACACTTGTAATCGCAGTACACTGGGAGGCCCAGGTGGGTGTATCACTTGAGACCAGGAGTTAAAGACCAGCCCTGAGCAACATGGCAAAACCTTGTCTCTACAAAAAACACAAAAATTAGCCAGGCGTGGTGATGTGCACCTGTAGTCCCAGCTACTCTGGAGGTTGAGGTGAGAGAATCACTTGAGCCCAGGAGGCAGAGGTTGCAGTGAGCCGAGATTCATCATGCCGCTGCACTCCAGCCTGGGCCACAGAGGGAAACTGTTGAGAGAGAGAGAGAGAGGATTTACAACCAATGCATTGCAAAGGAAAAAAGCAAATTCATCACCTGAGCTCTAGTGACATTTTCTTTTTTTTTTTTTTTTTGTTTTTTTTTTTTTGTTTTTTTTTTTTTTGACATTTTCTTAACACTATGTTCAGAAGTTTCATAGGAATCCCACCTGCCCATGACTTGGGGTGTTTCTGCACCTAGTTTTTCATATTTCGTGGTGGTGGGGACGGAGCCTTGTGCTTCCTAAGTATTCAGCAGATGGGTGTTGGATGAACAGCAGGACAGAGACAGAGGGGAGAGCATGCTGGTAGGAGGGGAGCACCCAGATAGCTCTGCTTGCATGGTCAACCAGATTCGATCTTCTGCCCCATCCCACTGCATTTGCTGGTGGCACAGAGCTGTTACAGCCAGGACCTGGGCCAGGGCTGTTCGCAGGCCTCAGATTGAGGGGATAAAGTAAAGCAGAGTATCCATCCCAGTAGAGATAATCCAGAGACGAAAAGGCCTGCATGCAACAGAGACCAAAGCACAGCCCTTTGGGAATTGCTGAGAGCACTTCCAGAAGCTTGGGAAACACTTATAAATAAGTTTATGTGAATAAACGTGGTTGCACAAACTCAAATGATCCCAACATGGAGGACATGACAGAAGCTCCTTTTTAAAAACTCCCCAGGAATCACACAAAGAGCTCTCAGATTACTCTCACTTTGAGAAGGTCTTGTGCAAAGGTGGAAATGAACATGCATGAGTGGTGCACCCTGTAGGGAGAATGGCAGCAAAGCCGAGGCTGGGGAGAAGGAAAACAATGCTTAGCATATGAAAAGGACATTCTATTAGTTTCCTATGCTACTGTGACACATGACTATAAACACAGTGGCTTGAAATCACATGAATTTCTTATCTTACGGTTCTGCAGGTCAGAAATCCAAAATCAGTTTCACTGGCCTAACATCAAGGTGTCCATGGGCCTGTGTGCCTTCTGGAGCCTCTAGGGGTACATCTATTTCCTTGCTTTTGCCAACTTCAGAAGCTTCCCACATTCTTTGGCTTGTGGCCCAACATGGCTCCCATCTCTGCTCTTATGGTCACATCTCCTGCATTCTCTGATCTTCCTGTCTTCCTCTTATAAGAAATCTTGCGGCCAGGCATGGTGGCTCACACCTGTAATCCCAGCACTTTGGGAGGCCAAGGCAGGTGGATCATCAGAGATCAGGAGTTTGAGACCAGCGGGGCCAACATGGTGAAACCTACTAAAAATACAAAAATTAGCCAGGTGTGGTGGCACATGCCTGTAATCCCAGCTACTTGGGAGGCTGAGACAGGAGAATTGCTTGAACCCGGGAGGCAGAGGTTGCAGTTAGCTGAGATTTTGCCACTGCACTCCAGCCTGGGCAACAAGAGCAAGACTCCGTATCAAAAAAAAAAAAAAAAAGAAATCTTATGATGACATTGGGCCCACCAGGGTAGGCCAAAATAATCTCCCCATCTCAACATTCTTAGTTTAATCACATCTTTAAAATTCCCTTTGCCTGGGTCCTGGACATTAGCACATGAGCCAATGGTGTCACGCTACAAGGTGACAAAGAGGAGGTGGATCTCCTTAATTCCGATATTGCTTCCAACATCGCTGACAGGGTGACTGATCCCTGGGCTCATAAACCCAGAACACATGCCCCCTTCCCCATCCCCTCTAGGCTAATACATCATGAGTCCCCCCAGGTCTTCATGGCTCATTGCACATTCTTTGGTTATAGTAATTAATCACTCAACAAATACGTACTGAGCACCTACATGTGGAGACCATATTCTCGTTACCTAGGATGTATCAGCCAACAGAGTAATTCAAAGCTCTTACCTTCAAAGTCTTACCCTACAACTAGGAGAAGGCACACAATAAAAAAAATAAAAAAGGAAATGATGTAGCATATCTGGAAGTGGTTAAGTGCTATAAAGAAAAATAAGGCAGGTTGGGCCTGGCGGCTCACACCTGTAATGCCAGCACTTTGGGAGGCTGAGGTGGGAGGATTGCTTGAAGCCAGGAATTTGACACCATCCTGGGCAACATAGTGAGACTCTGTCTCAACGACAAATAGAAAAGTAGCCAAGGTAGATGGGATGCACCTGTAGTCTCAGCTACTCGGGAGGTTGAGGTGGCAGGATCCCTTGAAGCCAGGAGTTTGAGTCTGCGGTGAGCCACGATCACGCCACTGCACTCTGGCCTGAGTGACAAAGACCCTGTCTCTTAAAACATAAGATAAGATAAAATAAAATAGCGGGGAAGTGGGTTAGGGAGTGCCATATTGGGGGTTAGCTGCAGTGCTAAATAGAGTTGGTTAGGAAAGGTTGGCTGAGAAGACAGCATGAGAACAGAAGCTTGAAGGGTGTGAGGGAGCCACATAGATTCAACAAATAATGCAGCAGCCCTGAGTGGTTGCAGTCCTGGGAGGCTAGCTGGCTTCAGGGGAATAGGCAAAGGGGCAGAGGCAGAGATGAGGACAGCTTGGAAATGGGAGGACCAACTGGCCAGAGGCTTATAACTTCAGGTGGTGCAGGGCTGTGAAGTCTGGAAAGCAGGGACGCTGGTGTCCCTGACACTTTGCACAGGCTGAGCATCCATCGTTAGCACTTGAGGACTGTGGCTGAAAGAAAGAACCTTGGTTTGATTCTCCACTGGCCAAGAACATGAGACATGGTTCTCTCTCCACCTTCACTGCAGCCTTCCCCTTCCCTTCTCCATCAGGGAGGAGGCCCGGGATCTGTCACTGAGCTGTGTGCAGAAACCGAGGTGCCCAGCATGTATAGCACCACTCCCCCTCAGGCCAAGAAGTAGTTGCCTGGAGCCATCACTGTGTGCACCTGCTCCACTGTCCTCCTGACCTGCTCTGCCACGGACTGCCTATTCCTCTCTCTTAGCCTCTCAGCCAATCCCATCCCACCTCAGCCAAGAGCCCTGGCAAGGCCTTCCTCCTCTCATTATCTGTAGGGTACACCAGCCCCAGCGAAGCCCGGAGAAACTGGAAGAATCGGTGGGGAAGAAAGGAGATGTAAGAAGCTGGGATGAACAGCAGAGTTGAGAAACAGACCAAGGCTGTTCCTGGGGAACAGGAGCAACCAGGGAGAGGACATGACGAAGCCCCTTGGTTCCAGTGTGCTGTGGAATAACAAAGGGTTAAGCCATTTGCATTACTGTATTTGTGTGCAGGCCTCAGAGGGCCGTGGAGTTGCTCTTGGGTGGTCCAGTACAGTCTCAGGCAGCAACCTATTAGCGGTATCTCGGCGTGATTTATGCAGCTGTCAAGCTGCCTTCACCAGGACAAGTGAATTGCGGGCACCGGCCAGTGGCCCGTGCTCCTTCTGAGAGGGTAAGTAAATGAAGGCCAAAGAGAAAGAAAACAGCCCAAGGTGCCACCCCTCGTCCTCTGGGTCTTCTAATGACAAGTCCCCTCTATAGAGTAACATCCAGCTTCTCACAGGAGACTGCTGTTACAGAGCCCCACTGTCTGTCACAGACCGCCAGGAGTGGCCACTGCATGGCCCGGCTGGGCCAGGAGGGCAGGGAGGGCTGGCTAGGAGCCACCCATCATGGACGGAATAGGAGACACCAGGCTGAAAGACAGCAGGACTCTGGGGCCATCTGGCTAGAGTGGCATGGTGTGGACACTGGACCCCCATTTTAGGACTGAGAGGGATGGGGCAATGCTGGGGCACGTACTGTCCTCCTGTAGCCAAGGGAAGCACTGTCATGCACAGATGCCACCCACAAGGTCCTGAGGCTGCTGTACTCAAAAGGTACAAAGCCTTGCTGTGCCAGGCCTCCTCCAGCAACTGCCGCATCTCATTTACCATTCCCCACAGACGACCGGTGGGCTCGGGGCTGTAAGCCTCTTGCGGCGGTGCTAGGAATGCTGTGGGGGCAGAATTCATTTCCAAGTTAGATATGAGAGTCCAGTCTAAGCATCTGATGTTCCTGGTGTTTACCCGCTCCTTAGGCTGGGGACCTTCCCGGGCTTAGTTCATTCATAACCAACACATACACACACACACACACACACACACACACACACGCACCCCCTACATGTATACCTGTTACCCACAGAGGGTACCAAGGAGAGGGCTGCCTGTCTCTTTCAGTGTTTGATTGACAGTGGAGTAGCCAGAAACATGTGCAAAACTTTAGAGGCCTGGGGGACTGTGTGTGTGTGTGTGTGTGTGTGTGTGAGAGAGAGAGAGAGAGAGAGAAAGTGAGAGAGAAAAAGAGAGAGAGAGAGAAGCCAACAGCAAGACTTCACTTTTTAATAACATCAGGGACTTTCTTTCAAGGTCCTCTTTTCTCCCCCCACCAACTGGCATGTGGTGTATTGTGTTTGTGACACGGTAGTGGAAGGCAGGTGTTTCACATTGAATCTGATTCCCAGCCAGCACATTTCAGAGGTTGAGGGGTGTGGGAGATGCAGAGAGACAGATTCCTGGTTGTTGCTGAAACTGAGGAAGAAGAGGAACTTGCTGAGCGCTTTCAGCAAATGATAACTGTGAACTACACTTCATTCCCTCCTTTTTCATTAAATCCCTTTGCCTCTGTAGGACCCATCGCTCCAGAATAGGGGTGCCCCGAGGAAGAATCTCTTAGCTAAACTTAGATAGACACAGGTGGCACCGGCAGCTGCATGCTCCCTGAGTTTCTTGACTTGGCAAGAGGTCTGCGGATTTAGTCTTTTAACAGTCCTTTCAGCAACCGGCAGGAGCGGACAATGGGCATTTTTAATCGGCTTCCTGTTTGTTCAGATAGGAAGCTGCTAAGGCCTCACTTCGAAAGGGTGCCTGGAGGCAAATGTGCCAATTGGCCCTCCAAGCACCTGATTGCTCCCTTTTGCAAGAAACCTTGAGTGCCCATTCAACCGGAAGTTTGAAAGTTTGACAGTTTACTTCAGGGCATGGCAGGACTTATACTTCCCTTTGCCAGGGGCCTTTTAAGGGCCCTTGCACCCTTCTGTTTTCCAGGCCATCATTCTTCTGCTCTGGTTCTGGGGATAAAGGGAACAGCTGCACTGGAAGTCAGGACTGTAACAGGCTTGGCCAACATGCCTGTTACAATTCCCATCTCAGCCCTCTCGCCCACACTCCCACGTCCGGTCATTATGCACAGTGCTTGCTTCCTTGAGCTTGCTTCTAATTTCAGATCTAAATGCAGAACCTCCATGCTGTCCTCCAGGGACCTGTGAAAGCCTCCGTCACAGGACTCCCTCACACCACACCAGACCTTACTTGGGTTCACACAGCACAAGGAGCCTTTGGGGTATTTGTTTTCTGGACAGTTTCCCCAGAGACCCCAAACAGAGAAAATCACAGAAGTGGAAAGGGTCTTTTCCATTTTCAGTTGCTCTTTAGAAAATAAAAAAGGCCAGAGACAGAGGCACGAACCGTTATTGTTGCTTTTTAAGCACACTCCATGGGCGACGCCATGCCTGGACATAACAGTGGCGAGAGCCCGGAGTGACTTTTTTTTCTGTAACATTTCACATTTAAGGTCCTTTCTGGCTGGGCGCGGTGGCTCAAGCCTGTAATCCCAGCACTTTGGGAGGCCGAGGCAGGTGGATCGCGAAGTCAAGAGATCGAGACCATCCTGGTCAACATGGTGAAACCCCGTCTCTACTAAAAATACAAAATATTAGCTGGGCATGGTGGCATGTCCCTGTAATCCCAGCTACTCAGGAGGCTGAGGCAGGAGAATTGCCTGAACCCAGGAGGCAGAGGTTGTGGTAAGCCAAGATCGCACCATTGCACACCAGCCTGGGTAACAAGAGCAAAACTCCATCTCAAAAAAAAAAAAAAAGAAGGGAAAAAAAGGTCCTTTCTAACAAACTTACATAGGGCTTACTTTCTTTTCCATGAAGTTGAGAGAAAGTAAAATTTCACATCCATCATGCACTGTCTTCTGCAGGAGCTGTGAAGTCAGGCCAGCTTCACCACTGTTCCTACGTGTCTCAACCCCATCAAGCCTCATTCAGGTCACTGTAATGTCTTCCCAAAAATCCACTGACATGGTTTGACTGTGTCCCCAACCAAATCTCACTTTGAATTGTGATGACCCCTACGTGTCAAAAGCAGGGCCAGGTGGAGATAATTGAATCACGGTGGGTTTCCCCCATACTGTTCTCATGGTAGTGAATAAGTCTCATGAGAGATGATGGTTTTATAAATGGGAGTGACCTCCATAAGCTGTCTCTTGCCTGCTGCCACGTAAGACGTGTCTTGCTTCTTCTTCGCTTTCCACCATGATTGTGAGGCCTCCCCAGCCATGTGGAATTTGAGTCAATTAAGCCTCTTTCCCTTTCAAATTACCCAGTCTTAGGTATGTCTTTATTAGCAGCGTGAGAACAGACTAATACATCCACCCTTCCTGCCTTTACCATGATCATCTCCCTAAAACACAAGCCAGATCTCACTTCCTCTACAATCTTCACTAGGATTCCCTCTGCCTAAGCTCCAGACATGAGAGTGGTATCAAAAGCCCTGGACAAGATGAATCTATGCAGTGTCTTTTTCTGTCTGCTCCCTGCAGAAGATATAGATGATGTGGGTCAATACGGAATGACCAAGAGGCAAGCACTAAAATGGGATTTAAAATGTGTAGATTTGATTAGAGCTAATACTTGTGGAAGAGAAAATGAGTTGGAGAAAGCTGGAAGAACTATGAGGCTGTGATGGCAGTTTGACCCTCAAGTGAAGGAGTGAGGGATGAGAAAGTCTGCTAGAAACATCTCAGAATGATGGAAAAGCAAGACAGTTGCAGCAAGGCCTTTGGGAAGCAATGACAGCCAACGAAATAGTTCCATGGCTCCCAGGAATGGGCCAGTCTTAGTATCCCTGTCTGACTCAGTCACTGGCCAGGAGCAGCCTGCAGGAAATGTATGTGGCCATGGAGAAGCCCATGTGTATTTCTGAGACAAGCCACTGGGGCCGTAGGTCCATACACTCCCTGGAGTAATTCCATCTGTCTATGCATCTGCTCATGCCTTTTTCCTTGCCTGTCATACTCTTACTCCATTTCTATTCATTTTTCAAGACTCAACTCAAGTTCCACCTTCTCCATGAAGCCTGTCATCTACACTGATGATACTTCACCTGCCCCGCTATTATAGCATCCCCTGATTAGAACTCAGTGCTTGCAAGTTTCTCTCCTCTCTGTCCTTGAGAACAGCCTCTATTTCACTTATTTGCACATGAAAAAGTCTAGCACTATGGATCACATGTATTCATTTATTTATCTATTTGACCACAATTTATTACTTGTTTATTACTGTGTGTCAGATATTGTGATGGGCTCTGCTGGTTGAACAGCATGTATGACAGAGAAGGAGCTTACTTTCCAATCTTGTTCAACAAATGAAGGAATAAATGGTAAATGAATAAAGGAAAATGGAAGGGATATCCTGATATAAACATGTTCCAAGGGGCACTGCTACAGAAAAGATTAAAGGAAGTAGAAATTTATCCTAAGCAGAGAAATGTTATAATTGAAGTCAAACTTGGATGAGGGCAAGGTGATATTAATAATTTGATGATTCTGAGGTTGGATGTAAAGTCAAAAAAGACTAAATATTGAGAGCTCTCTTTTAAGAATTGAGTCAAATCCTTATGCAATAAATAGTGCAATATCAATTTTCTTAAGTTAAAAAGACATGAATCTCATACAAATACAAAGTAAGCACATATCAGTAATTATTTAAGTCACTGGGGAGGGAACTAGCAGGATGACAGCCCAGGGAATCAGAGCAGTAAGCAAAAGTGGATATGATATCTGCCTCAAGGGACAGGGAAGAAAGGGGAGGGTGCTGAGCCAAGAGTAGCTAGGATTCGGGTTTGCAAAAACATACATCAGTACATGAGGTCTTGGGATGCCTAAGTTAGGGAGCTGAAGCTGAGACCCCCACAAAAGTTGACAGTCTCAAAGGGCTGCAACAATGAAAGAAAGATATGCAAACTTCAATGACCCCAGTAGCCCAGCAAAATTACCAGGAAGTTTATATCCATAATGGTTCGAATAGACAAAAAAATTCTCTGCACCACTATCTTTCTCTAGTTTAATATTTTTATTTTAACTATGCACATGGGATATATAGTCTCAAGCCCAAGCCAAGAAATTAACAAAAACATAAAGCAAAAGCTCTTTGAAACTCACCTTCCATTAAGGCTTACAGAGTGCTTGAGAAAACAATCCATCAAAGGTGAAAGGTAATAGACAGACCAGGACGATTAACTCATCAAGGGCTTCAGATAATAGAAAAGCAATATTATATAAACAATAAAGGAAGTGGGTCTGAAGTATTAAAAATATAAGGAAAGAATTAAACTCCATGAAATGAAGTCTAAGTGAACAGGCAGATATAAATAGAACCACAAGAAACTTTTATAAATGGAAAATATTTTTGTGAAAATTAACAAGTGAATGTACAGTTTAAACAGCAGATTAACAAAGGTAAATTTGAAAAAATTATCCAGAACACAGTACAGAAAAATAATGACACGTAAAATATAAAATTTAAAACAAGTTAAGAAACATGGAAGATAAATGAGTTGGTCCAACATATGACAAGTAGGAATAGAGAAGATATTCAAAGAAATAATGTCCAAGAATTTTCTCACATAGATGAAGGATATGCATCCCCATATTTTTTTTTTTTTAGACAGAATTTCACACTTGTTGCCCAGGCTAGAGTATAATGGCGCGATCTTGGCCCACTGCAACCTCTACCTCCTGGGTTCAAGTGATTCTCCTGCCTCAGCCTCCAGAGTAGCTGGGACTACAGGCATGCGGCAACATGCCCAGCTAATTTTGTATTTTTAGTGAAGATGAGGTTTCTCCATGTTGGTCAGGCTGGTCTTGAACTCTTAACCTCAGGTGATCCACCTGCCTTGGCCTCCCAAAGTGCTGGGATTACAGGCATGAGCCACCACACCTGGTGCATCCCCAAATTTAATAAGCATAAATCCAAAGCAGAATAAATAAAACCAACACCTAGAATAGTACATTAAAACTGCAAAAGAACAATGTTAAAAAGAAGTTATTTAAAGCAACCAAAAAGAAAAGAGAGATTACCTGCAAAGAACAAACGAATAACTAACAGAATTCAACTGCTGCAACAGAAGCCATGAGACAGTGTCATATTGTGAACATTCTAAGTGACAAAAGTGTTCACCCTAAACTTCTGTATTCAAATAAAGTTTTTTTGAGATGGAATCTTGCTTTGTCACCCAGACTGGAATGCAGTGGAGCAATCTCAGCTCACTGCAGCCTCTGCCTCCCAAGTTCAAGCAATTCTCCTGTCTCAGCCTGCTGAGTATCTGGGATTACAGGCACCCACCATGCCTGGCTAATTTTGTATTTTTAGTAGAGATGGGGTTTCACCACATTAGCCAGGCTGGTCTCAAACTCCTGACTTGAAGTGATCCGCCTGCCTTGGCCTCCCAAAGTGCTGGGATTTCAGGCGTGAGCAACTGCACCCAGCAGAAATTTTCTACTTTTTTTCTTTAACCAACAACACAAAAAGACATTTCAGGCAGATACATGATGACATACTTTATAATTCACAGATCTGCACTGAAAAACTTTCAAAAGGAGGTGAGTAGCGAGAGGACAGGTTATGCCAAAGGAAAGATGCAAATGCAAGAACTGAGGATCCACCAATAAGTTGCTTAAAATTTAAATCTAAATAAACATTAGCTGTAAAATTAATAGCAAACGTAATGAGTAATTTAGAATAGTTTAAACCTAGATAGATTTAAAGTACTTAACAAAAGTTACATGTGAACCATTGGGGGATGGCAAGGTTAAGACTTTTATTGCATTGTTCAAACAGAGGCTAGACCCAATACATCTTAACAAAGACATAAATTAAAATTTAAGGGTACTGAATACAATATGGTATCCTGTATTAAATCTTGGAACAGAAAAAGGAAACTAATGGAAAAAGTTGTAAAATCCAAAGAACATCTTGAGTTTAATTAATACTAATGCTAATGCATCAGTGTTGTGAGTGACTTTTTTCCACAAATGCGACATGGTATTAATATATAAGATGCCATGGTATGTAATATTAACATTATATATAATAATCACTGACATGTGCTTACTTTGTATTTTTGAGTCTATTAATGTGTCACATTTTTAGAAAATGGTGAGGGGGGCCTGGTGTGGTGGCTCATGCCTGTAATCCCAGCACTTTGGGAGGCAGAGGCTGGTGGACCACAAGATCAGAAGATCGAGACAATCCTGGCTAACACAGTGAAACCCCATCTCTTCTAAAAATACAAAAATTAGCCGGGCATGGTGGTGCGTGCCTGTAGTCCTCATTACTCGAGAGGCTGAGGCAGGAAAATCACCTGAACCTGGGAGGTGGAGGTTGCAGTGAGCCAAGATCATGCCACTGCACTCTAGTCTGGGCAACAGAGTGAGATTCTGTCTCAAAAAAAAAAAAGAAAATGGTGAGAGGTAGGAAAAAAACATTCTACTCTATATGTGTAACTTCTCTGGTTTTCTGTAAATCAAGTTATTGCAGAATAAAAACTAATAAAAAACACAAACAAAATTTATAAATGTAAAGACAACCAATAAAGACTGAAAGGAGAAAGTATAACCTCCAAATCAGTAGCGAGTAGAGGGAAATTGTATTCGAGTTCTCTAGAGGGACAGAACTAACAGGATAGATGTGGGTATGAAAGGGAGTTTATTAAAGAGAATTGTGAGTGGGTCTTTCTGAAGGTGGGTCTTTCCCAGTCCATTGATTCAAACATTAATCTCTTTTGGCAACACCCAGAAACACCCAGATATACCCAGAAGCAATACTTTGCATCCTTCAATACAATCAAGTTGGCACTTAATATTAACCATTACAGGAAAACAAGGAAATCTTGAGAAAACAGAATAGAAGATAAGAAAAAAGGAAAAAAAAAAGGTATTTATCATAAGTAGAAAGCAATGAACTGGTAGCAATAAATTTAAATATCAGAGAGGGGACTTGAAAAAGATAAAAAGAGAAATTAATAAATTACAAAACAACAAAAAGATAAGCTAATTAAAGACATGAAGATATGTTAAAAATTCTTCATTTAGAAAGAGAGAAAGAGAAAAATAAAGAAAGAAAAAAGCAAGAAAGAAGTAAATCATCAGGTAAACTAATTTTTGAAAAAAAAAACAGACAAAAATCAGAGAATAACTACAGATATAGAAGAAACACAGAGACTATGAGAGCCCTTACGCAGCTCTATGTGAATCAACTGTCTATGAAGACCTGGGTGATAGGATTTTTCTTTTGACCCTCTGATCCTCCCTCTGCCCTAGTCCTCCCTGCTGTGTGCCCGGTTGAACTATATGAGCCACATCAACCCCTCTGTTTTCCAGTTGCTTCAGGTTCAGCCAAGGGGAAGGTGTGAGAGGGGAGCAACAGCCACGGAGAGACTGTTCCCCAGTCCCCTCCCAGTGAGCTGCAGTGGACAGCTCCCTCACTCCACCCAAGGGCACAGCTCCCCAGGAAGTCCTCTCCTGCAGCTGTTCTCCTAGGTTCCCAAAACAGTTTCCTCTCCTCTTCCCAGCGGATAACACCTTCCCAGTTGACTTCCCTTCATCCTGCCCACAATTTTGTACATTGTTTTATTAAACTCTCTTCCACTGACCCTTAGGAGGTTCTCTGTTGGGACCTTGCCGAGATAATATGGATAACTTTTAGATAAAATAGAAATAACCAAGAATGACCAGAGAAAATGAGCAGGAAATGTAAATTAATCAAAAGCTATCACCGAAATTGAGAAAATTATCAAAGAAAACCTTCCTCATCTCATCTGCCTCAAAAGTGTCAAGTCTCTATGGGGGCCAAAGGGAGGACAATGGGGGAGTTCCAATGTCTTGGTATTGTTGACATAGAAGATATTACAAGTTGTTTACAAACGGATGTGAAGGAAGAGGGAGTGAGCAAGCCTAATACATGAGGAAGTGAGGCATCCTGTGCCTCTTCTCTTGTCTCATATATCAGAACTCTACTTAACTTCTTCTTAGAGGGAGAATTATCTGTTAAAATGGCAATGGAGAAAATTTCAGGTCCCGAGTGTTACAGTAGGTAGCTAGTCAGGCATGAGCAGGGCAGGAGAGGGCTTCCGCAAGTCCTCACCCCAAACCAGGAATGTCAGATAACTATCAGGTGATGGTCAGGCAGTTGTTAACTGCCTCTCTAAAATAATAATTGGTCACAGCCAGCACCAGGGAAAGGCAGTCTCTCGATGGAGTGAAACACCTGAAACTGCTTATCAGCAGCTTCCCAATAAGATCTCAGGAGGTGGGCACAATGGGGTCAAGTGTGCACATTAAGCAGCAACATAGCAGAGTTTAACTGGCATATGACCTTCTAGGAACATCTAACTGGTAAAGAAAAAAGCCTCAAATGAGCATGCGCATGACTCCAGTAAACACACTACACATGCTCCCCTCCCAAGTGCTGGCAGGCTATTGCTCATGCAGAAGGCCCACTCCAAGGGAAGAATCGTGGAAGAAGGGACAGAAGATCCTGAAGTATGCCAATGTATAAAACCCTAAGATAAAAGGTCAAACTGCACACCTGATCTCTCAAGTCTCCTGACAGGCCCTCTTCCAAGTGTACTTTACTTCCTTTCATCCCTGCTGTAAAGATTTTTAATAAACTTTCACTCCTGCTCTAAAACTTGCCTCCGTCTCTCCTTTTGCCTTAGGCCCCTCAGTCAAATTTTTTCTTCTAAGGAGGCAAGAACTGAGATTGCTGCAGACATGTACAGATTTGCCACCACTAACACAAGTTTTTGTCACAAGAGCTGTTAGAGTCAAGGGTATAATTTCTTCCTGGAGGACTAGAGTGTTGATCGCATTTGGGGTAGAGTTCCAAAGGCAGCATTTCCCAAACGATGCTCCATGCAGCATTGTTCCATGAAATTATTCATGAAAAAATTTTCTGTGTTTGCAGCAGATGCCAGGGTGCTTTGCCCAGATTCCCTCTTCAGGACTGATGCACCCATCCCCCAGCTGCTGCGACCCACAACACCCCTGTCTTGGAACTGCCTTCAACATAGGGAACTGCTTCAAAGAGGGGGCAGCCAGCAGCCAATGATGCTGATGCAGGAGTCAAAAGCCCAGCCTCCTTGCCCAAATTCAGAACACTCTGAAGGCCCCATCCCAGTTCTAGAGCTCCTGGTGGCATCAGTAGAGGACTCAGCTGCAGCTGTGTGGTAGCTCAGCTCCTACCTCTGCTCAATCTTGCCTTCCTCGCTTCCACACAGATAGAACTTCCCAAGGACATGCCCAGTAAATATTCTACAGGCAATTCTCCATCTCAGTATCTGTTTTCAAGAAACCCCATCTAAGACAATAAATAAATGCATCTGGGAAGCAAACTGTACCTACTACCAGCAATAATCTGTGGTGTTTCAAGATGTGTATTGGATATCAAGATCTCTGAGATGTCCCACTGTACAAAATGTGGATTTGCTTGACCCAGCAATTATCACACTTTTTGCCCATGGAATCTTTTTAAAATGCATATTAACACCCCATGGAACATAGCTTGGAAATACTGATTCAAAGATCAGAACAGTCAATAACTTACAAATCAATTTGAAAGAGGTTTAATTGACTCACAGTTTAGCATAGCTGGGGAGGCCTCAGGACACTTATAATTATGGCAGAAGGCAAAGGGGAAGCAAGGCACCTTCTTCACAAGGTGGCAAGAACAAAAAGTGCTGAGTGAAGGGGAAAGAGCCCCATATAAAACCATGAGGCCTTGTGAGAACTCACTATTATGAGAACAGCTTGGCGGAAACTGGCCCCATGATTCAACTACCTCCACCTGGTCTCTGCCTTGACACATGAGTATAGGGATTACAATTCAAGATGAGATTTGAGTGGGGACACAGAGCCTAACCATATCAACCTTTATACTATTTTCCAAAATGGCTGTACTAATTTACATTCCCACCAATGGTAGTAGGGTCCACTTTTCTCCACATCCTCACCAATACTTACTATTTTTCTTTTTGATAATAGCTATTCCAACAGGCATGAGGTGATATCTCATTGCGATTTTAATTCACATTTCTCAAAATTCACTCTCACTATGCTTTGACAAAGAGAGGGAGTTGTACCCTACGAAGCCCAGGGGCAGAGCTGCACAAGGCCGTGGGAGCCCACTTCTTGCATCAGCATGCCCTGGATGTGAGACATGGAGTGAAAGGAGATCATTTCAGAGCTTTAAGATTTGACTGCCCTGCTGGATTCTGGACTTGCATGAGGCCTGTAGCCCCTTTGTTCTGGCCAATTTCTCCCCTTTAGAATGGGTATATTTACCCAATGCCTGTACCCCCATTGTATCTAGGAAGTACTAACTTACTTTTGATTTTACAGGCTCATAGGCAAAAGCCTTGTCTCAAGTGAGACTTTAGGCTTGGACTTTTGGGTTAATGCTGGAAATAATTAGGACTTTGGGGGACTATTGGGAAGGCATGCCTGGTTCTGAAATGTGAAAGGGACATGAGATTTGGGAGGGGTCAGGGGCAAAATGATATGGTTAGGCTTCATGTCCCCTCCCAAATCTCATCTTGAATTGTAATCCTCATAATCTTCACATATCAAGGGAGAGACCAGGTGGGGTCATTGAATTATGGAAGTGACTTTCTCCATGCTATTCTCAGGATAATGTGTGAGTTCTCATGTGATCTGATGGTTTTATAAGGGGCTCTTCCCCTTTCACTCAGCACTTCTCCTTCCTGCTGCCTTGTGAAAAAGGTGCCTTACATCTCCTTTGCCTTCCACCATAATTGTAAGTATCCTGAGGTCTCCCAAGTCATGCTGAACTGTGAGTCAATTAAAAATCTTTTCTCTATAAATTACCCAGTCTCAGGGAGTTATTTATAACAGTATGCAAATGGACTAATACAGAGGTCCCTCAAAAAGCTCTAAGTAGAATTGTCATATGATACAATAACCCCACTTTTGGATATTTATCCAAAAGAATTGAAACCTATATGTTGAAGAGCTATCTGCACTCCCATGTTCATTTCAGCATTATTTACAGTAGCCAAGATATGCAAGCAACCCAAGTGGACATCAACGGATAAAGAAAGTATTATGTCCATACACAATGGAATACTATACAGCCTTTAAAAAAGAAGGGAATTCTATCATTCCTGACAGTGAAAATGGAACTGGAGGACATTAGGCTAAGCCAGGCACAGAAAGACAAATACAGTATGAGCCCTCTTATATATGTGGAATCTAAAAAAAGTCCATGTCCTAGAAACAGAGAGGAGAAAGTTGGTTACCAGAGGCTGACAGAAGGGAAAGAATGAGGGAAAAGAAAATGTTGATCAAAGAATACAAAATTTCAGTACTGGAAAAATAAGTTTTAGTGATCTATTGCACTACATGGCAACCACAGCTAATAATAATGTATTGTAATTACAAAATTGCTTAATACATAGATTTTTAACATTCTCACCATGAAAAAAGGGAGTTGGTAGGGTGAGGGATATCAGGTTAATTAGCCTTATGAATCTTTCTACAATGTATAAAATATCACATTGTACCCCATAAATATACACAATTATTATTTGTCAATTAAAAACAAAATAAAGTGAGTCTTGTAGACAAAAAAATTGAAATATTTTGGGATTGGGCTTGTTGCAAATTGATCCTGTGTTCCTTTTAGGTTCATGAATGAATGAATAAACAAATGAATGAATGAACGATACAGGACATCAGGAGAAGACCTGAAGAGAACAAATCCCCATGATGTTCTTGCTGTGGCCTCTGAACTAGGGAATATTACCAACTGTGTGCAACTGGTTCTTTCAGTTTAGTTTTGTCATCAAACTGAAAGGTTCTAGTTTTTCATTCCTCTTCATTCTTATTTCTTTTTTACTTTTTCCCATCTTTTTAAAAAATTGTCTGGCAAAGTCCAGCACTTCCAGTCAAGTCTAGATTTGGTTGGGCAGTTTCTCACAAGCAGAAAAGTAGACCACACATAGGCACTGATGCAGAATACCATTTGGCTCTCCTGTTCTCTTACTTTTTTTTTTTCTTTTCTGTTAAGCTCATAGAGGATTTCAGCTCTCACTAGAAACTTTACTGAAAGTCAGTACAGTTCCACATATGTTGAAGCTCAAAGCAGTCAGTTTTGCAGTTAGTTTGCCCTCCTTGAAAAAGGACTAACATGCCCTCCCTCATCTCACTGTATGGAGAGCTGCCTCACACACATCACCCATGGCTCCCAATGCAGGCCCATGCACATTGAATCCTCGAGATGTTACCTATGGGGTAGCACATCATCTCTTTTTATCTAGGACACAGATTCTAAAGCTTTCACGAAACTGAGACCAAGATAACCATGGCTAATCCAGCTCCACCAGACAGTGCAACACGCACTTTCTCCTCTGAGGCCAATTTTCCCTGTTAAACCAAATGAAGCCTCATAAAATAATTTCCTCCGTTGACAAAAAAGGTAGCATCACCATAACACACACATAAATCTGGTGCCCACCTTTTCAAATTACTTCCTAAGATATAAAAGGCAATCTATTTTTTTAACCACCTCCTGTCTCTCCAATATGTTTACAGTCTGAGTCATGTCACCTGGTGGTAGTCACAGTAATAAAATATGTAAGAAGGAAAAATAGAAGGTGAAAGCTTCTTCATCGCTGGGGTGCTTCTCTCTGAAAATCGTGTTGCTTTCCCTGTCTGGGAAGTCGCGCCTGCACTGAGCCGCCTCGTGTTTACAACTCTGCGATGGGAACACAGAGTCTAGACTCCCAAGTCATTTCACATTTCAACTCTATTTGAGATGCTTTCCTGTTTGCCAGAACCTGGTTTTGATCTCTCTTCTCCAATTATGCCAGTCACAAGTGAGAGAGAAATAAAAATGACCCCAGGAATCCTGTCATTCATAGAGACAGATTGAGACTAGTGTTTATTTGTTACTTTTCACATTTTTTCCTGTCCCTTATTTTCTCCCTAGTGTTTGCATCTGCCCTGAAGGGGCTTCATATTTCACTAAGCAAAATCATTTCCTACTTTACTACTGCTCCTTTTTTTTCAACACACTTTAAAAGATGGATTTTTTGCTAAAGTAAGCTAAAAGAACTTATTCCTGTTGAGTTCAGTGTTCCTTAAAAAATTAAATGCAAACTACAGGGTTATGAAATCAATACAATCTAAAGGAGAAAAGACCTAGGTAGCTGGGTCCATTCCAATCCCTTTCTGCTCCATGACATTATGTGTGTCTGTGTTGGCTTGGCAAGCCATAACCTTTCAAAGAGGAAGGCCTCCCAGGGTATAGGGACCTGACTTCTCTGTGTGTCCCATACCTGCCCTTTTCCTGCATGCTGTAGGCTTTCCTTGCCTCTAAGCACCGCTCTGGGCCAAGCTCCTGCTCAGTGCTTTGGCTCCATAGCTCCTAAGGGAGAGCTGGGCACATCCCTCAATCCCCCAGTGTGGGCACACCTTGGCTTCTCTTCCTGCACCCAGCACACCTAACCATGGCTCTCACAGAGAAATGTACTACTGTTCAGAAGATTCTGCCATGTCAATAGCATTAATGTCTTCCTGAATTTAAAAGGGATGAAGGGAATATTTTCCATTGCATGAAAAAGTATCCATTTTGGAGTTAGACCTGGATTAGAATCCTGGCTCTGACATGTATTAGCTGAGATCCTGTGTGACTTTTAAGCTTCCCTAAACCTCAGTTTTCTCATCTCTGAAATGGAAATAATATCTATTCCTCTATGTTTTAGAGCACTGCAAGAAACAATGTGGGTCTTATCTGTACTTTTGGAGCTCACATTGGTACATAGAAGGTGTTCAATAACAAACATTCATTTCCTACCCCTTTCCAGAACTTCCACCCTTTTCCCTATCAGCTACAAGATAAACCAACTTCTAATTTCCATGCTTTGCACTGTTATTGACCAAAACATATCTCCAATCTAACTTTTGAATGTATTTGAGGAGTGGTCAGTAATCCCAGCCCACCCTCTCAGGTTAGTTGTAGCAAAAGACACCATCATTTTGCTGGCCAAGGAGAACATCTTTGACATGGGTTTAATCCAGTGGGCATTTATTGAACCTGTAATCATACTGGGTATTGTGCTAGGTGCTTAAGAACAGAGAAATGCATGGAAGACATAGCAATGAGAGAAGCACATATTCTGATATAACATCAAGCCATCTCCTCTCCTTTCCTCACTGAGTGAGTCTCATCCATTGTCCTCATAGGTCCTTTGGAGAAATGTAAAATTTTCAGAAAATTTGCAGCCATAAAATGAAGCAATGTCCTGCACTAGGCTGTTGCTTGGCAAGTGGTAGGAATAGGTGAGGAAATACTGTCATGGAAGTAACTTGCTTTTATAAATTCCAATTGGCAAGCTAAAGTCTCTCGACGAGTTTAAGAAAACAAAATATATTATATGAGACAGGACAAATGTTATTACATGCAAGTTTCCACCATCTTTCCTCACTTCTCCTGCATAATCTAAGAGGAGAGAAAAAGGTGTAGTTTGCTTGTAAAATGATACTGTTCTGTACATTAACTTCTTAGGGAAATGTGTTGAAACTTAATATATCTTTGCATGAAGTTGTACACTAATGAACTTTAAAAAACTAACCTAATACATGCGGAGGTTGCCAGTTTATGATAAGCTGACATAAGTATGAGAACACAGAAAACCCAAAGCACCTAATTCCTCATTTATTTGTGGTTGTTCTATGCAAACCAACTTCTTTCCCATCCTACTGAAGAAAGCAAGAAGGAAGTACAGCGAGATAGTGAGTGCTGCCTGTCATGTTCAGAGGATCCCAGAGAGCCTGGCTAGATCAGACCCTGAGGCAGACTATCTGCTACCCTTGAAGGTAACCTCTCAACACCACCTCCTCTGTGTTATCAAAAAATTGCTTTGTGGGTCCAGCGCGGTGGCTCATGCCTGTAATCCCAGCCCTTTGGGAAGCCGAGGCAGGTGGATCACGAGGTCAAAAGATCAAGACCATCCTGGTCAATGTGGTGAAACCCAGTCTCTACTAAAAATACAAAAAAAAAACTAGCTAGGCATGGTGGCGCGTGCCTGTAATCCCAGCTACTCAGGAGGCTGAGGCAGGAGAATTGCCTGAACCCAGGAGGTGGAGGTTGCGGTGAGCCGAGATCTCACCATTGCACTCCAGCCTGGGTAACAAGAGCGAAACTCCGTCTCAAAAAAAAAAAAAAAAAATTAGGCCGGGCGCGGTGGCTCACGCCTATAATCCCAGCATTTTGGGAGGCTGAGGCGAGAGGATCACGAGGTCAAGAAATTGAGACCATCTTCGTCAACGAGGTGAAACCCCATCTCTACTAAAAATACAAAAATTAGCTGAGCATGGTGGTGCGTGCCTGTAGTCCCAGCTACTCGGGAGGCTGAGGCAGGAGAATTGCTTGAACCCAGAAGGTGGAGGCTGCGGTGAGCCGAGATCTTGCCATTGCACTCCAGTCTGGGTAACAACAGTGAAACTCTGTCTCAAAAAAAAAAAAAAAATTTAAAAAAAACATGCTTTGTATTATCAAAAGAATATTGTGACAGTGTCTTTTCATTCTCATAGGTTTTCTCTGCTTTGTTCCAACCTTTAAAAACTTCTGCCTTGGATTTAGACTCAGTAAGACTCGAGGGAGCACAGGTATTTGGCCAAAATTCTCCCAGTGACTCAGTCAGGCCATTTGCTTTGCCTTAGTCTGTTCTTTAACAAGAGTCCACTGAGATATTTCATTGAACTTGGGATAGCTAGAGAGGAACTTTGACCAAAATGAACTGGCTGATTCCAATGCCATGACCACCAAGGAAGTGGGCATCCTAAGGAAGTGCCACGGTTGAATACAGAGGTCATCCTAAACACCGAGGTGTTTCACGTTACACCTTGGGCATTTTACAGTTCTTCACTGCAACGCTTTCTTATAGAATTTCCTTGCCTCTTACTCAAATACGTGCATCAAGGTTCATCCTTCCCTGCTCCTTTTTGAAAACAGACAAAAAAGAGAGCTTGTTTTCTCACCCCCAACAGACTTACAGAAATCACCCAATCCACTGTTGTCAAGATGGCTCAAGTCTGGGTGCGGGAAACTTAGGGCACTGCACTGATTATACTGACGCAAAACACACAACTTCCTTCTCTCTGTATTTTCTATATTTTACCACGATATGCTCCATGGGTCCGATGTGACTGCCATTCTTCTTGCCTTTTAAGTGCAGTCTTCTCCCTCCACAGAGACTGTCATCTATTTACATGTGCATGGTTGTCACATGCATGAGAGTGATGTGACACACAGCCCCTCTAATGTACTAAAGGATATGGTGCAGGAGAAACCAAGAGCTACTCAGAGCAGGGAGCACAGCAGCTTCCCTGCCGGTGAAGGAAGCTGCTCTGGTTTTTCAAGCCCTTAAGAAACTATGCCCTTGCCAGTATCATCATCATCACCATGTCAGGGTAAGTACTGGTTATGTTGTGTGAGAGGTTCACCTTTCTCCTTCTCAGTGGAGGGACTGGACTCTCTTGGCCCTGGCACTATATTTACATTGTGCTAATAGATGTTTATGGCATCTGACAACCAGCAGCAGAATTGACTACTCTAAAGCGGAAGGCTTGCTAGAGGGAGGACTGATGCTTTAAGTGGCCAATTCATTAATGAATATTTTTATCTTATGGTGGTTCCCTTGACAACCTCCTATCTCCAGAGACATGAGTAAAAACTAACTGGGTAACAGGCACAGTGGCTCATCCCTGTAATCATCATTTTGGGAAGCTGAGTTCGGAGAATCACTTGAGTCCATGAGTTTGAGACCACCCTGGGCAACTAGTGAGACCCCATCTCTACAAAACAAAAAAGTAATTGCCTGAGCATGGTGGCTCACACCTGGCGTCCCAGCTACTCAGGAGGATAAGGCAGGAGGATCATTTGAGCCCGGGAGTTTGATGATGCACGTGAGCTATGCTAGCTCCTCTGCACTCCAGCCGGGGTGACAGAGCAAGACATTGCCTCAAAAACAAAAATAAAGACAAACTGGTTAATGAGGACTCCCCATAATCTAGCAAAGTGTTGACTGATTAACATTAGCAGGCCATAAGTGTGTCAATGCTCTTTGGCCTCTAGCAGCACCTGCACCACAGTACCCACCACTGTACCACAGTATCACACGGTACTCCCTTGAGAAAGAAACATGTCTAGTACCTCACCAGAAAATTCTAATAGTTCTGTTCACCATTACGGTGGCTCATAATGAAAGGAAATAAGGTGTTTCAAAATAAGCTTTCCTATTGCACAATTTTAAAAATTCTTTTGGGGAATTCGATGCCAGGTAAACCACTTGTCTTAAATATGTTTTTCATGATTCAAAATTATTTCGTAATTCTATCTAATTTTCACTGTGAGAGGCAGGAAGGGGGAGAGTCTTGGAGAGGAGAGAAACAACAATGTCTTTCCATTTGCTTTTTCTGAACTTGCATGTCTCTCATCAGGCTAAGAAGCCCCACTACTTTCTCTCTCTTCTCTTCTTTCTTCCTCCTATTCCATCTCCTCTAACTATTGGAGCCTGAGATGTCAGGATGTGGCCTTGTCTCTACGTCTCCCAATCAGCCAGAGACCATCAGTGCCTTCTACGGGCTTTTGTTTTCTACTGCTGCTGTTTGGCAGACCATCACTGCAATCCTAGAAGGCTCAGTAACACCCTGAGGAACAGCTGCCGTGTTAGTCCATCTCTGCACAAGCCTCGTCCATTTATATGTTGCCCATCTATTTTGTACATTTGAAAAGCACTTTTCACAAATGGGAAGCCATATCTTGTCAAAAAGACACAAATCTGACGTCCTGGAAGTTTCTAATTTAATTTCTGTTAGAAACAGATGCCTCATGATGTTCAGCAAAAGTTAAACTTGGACAAATCAGTCCTCTCGTCCTAACTTTTGACACTGGGGCCCCTTGAAACCAAGAATTCTCTGAATTCCAGAGCAGCTGTCAGAGGAGCCAGACTTTTTTGTTACTAGATCAGATTTAAATCTCTGTCAGAGCTCTGTGGTTCCTTAGCAAAGGGCATTTACACACTCATATGCCTGCGTGTCTGTGCCCAGCACATCCCTGTGCACAAGTATTGAGGTGTTCATATTGATTAATTTATCCCATTTTAGCCTAAAAATGTGTTTTCTTTGGATGCTATGTCATAGACATAGACTGCTGATAAATACCTTCTTTCTATTCCAGTGTAGTTGTTAAACTAAACATTAACGTGATTATTTCTGTACATGTGTGTATGAGCATACGTTTATTTTTGCTCTAAATAGCACCTGTCCATGGCAAACTTTTTTCCATCACTGGTGGAGTAAATTTGCCTTTACTGACTTTTGCTGAGCCACTGTTAAAAGAATAAAAGGTTTTTCCATGTCATTGCTCCTGATGATAAAATCACAAAGGCAGTTGCACACAGCTAAGGCAGAAGCTGCATGTGGTCCCCATGTGCCTGCACAGACACCTCCTGCTGGGCACCTAGGATCTTCCTTCTCTGTTTTTCCCTTGGAAGCATCAACTGTCAATGAGTGCCTGGCCTGGGTCCATCCAGGTTCAACTGCTTGTACCTCCCCACCTCACTTAGCTCACCCTTGCACTTCTTGCTTTCGATGGTATTATGCATCATTGTCCCCACTGGTATTACTTTGCAATCGTTCCAATTTTGCTTAGTAGATGATATCTATTTTATATAAAAATAATGATCCCAGGTAGGAAAGCATTTGACGTACATTGTCTGAATTGCCTGCTGAATGTTATCGAAATGCCCACCCAAGTAAGTTAAAACAACACCTATTGTAGGAATATGCATTTTCCAGAGTGAGTTTGCATAATTTATCCAGGTTCATACAAACAGAAGGTGGGGAAAACCAAGTCACAAACCTGAGTCTGATCTCAGTCCAGCCTCCTTTTCACTATACAAGGCTGTACTTACTTTTTTTAATTGAGGTAAAATTCATGTAACTTAACATTATCCATTATAAAGTATAAAATTCAGTGTCATTTAGTACATTCGCAATGTTCTGCTACCACCACACTTAACAAATTTCAAAATATTTTCATCACCCCAAGAGAAACCCCCATACACATGAAGCAGTCACTCCCCTTTCATCTCTTCCCCCACCGCTGGCAACCATGCATCTTCTTTCTGTCTCTTAGGATTTGCTTTTATCGGATATTTCATATAAATGAAATCATACACCATGTGATCTTTTCTGTGGCTTATTTTACCCAGCATGATGTTTTTGTTGTTGTTGTTGTTGTTGTTTGAGACAGAGTTTCGCTCTTGTTGCCCAGGCTGGAGTGCAGTGCAATGATCTCAGCTCACTGCAACCTCCATCTCCCAGGTTCAAGTGGTTCTCCTGCCTCAGACTCCCAAGAAGCTAGGATTACAGGCATGCCTGGCTAATTACCATGCCTGGCTAATTTTGTATTTCTAGTAGAGACAGGGTTTCTCCATGTTGATCAGGCTGGTCTCAAACTCCTGACCTCAGGTAATCTGCCCACCTTGGCCTCCCAAAGTGCTGGGATTACAGGCGTGAGCCACTGCACCCAGCCATCATGTTTTTGAGGCTCGCCCATGTTATGGTCTGAATCAGTACTTCATTCCCTTTTGGACTGAATAATAGTCAGTTGCATTCGTATACAACACATTGCTAATCCGTTCTTCCACAGATGGACATTTGGGTGGTTTCCACCTTTTGGCTATCATGAATAGTGCTGCTATGAGCCAGTGTACATGTATTTATTTGAGTCTCTGTTTTCGTTTCTCTGGGATATGCACCAAGGTGTGGAAGTGCTGGGTCCTACTGCAATTCCATGTTTAACTTTTTGAGGAACTGCCAGACTGTTTTCCATAGCAGCTGCACCATTTTACATTCCTAGCAGCAATGCACAGAGCTCCAGTTTCAACACATCCTTGCCAACGCTTGTTATTCTCCTCTTTTTTTATTATAACCATTTCAGTGGGTTTGACATGGTATCTCATTGTGATTTTGATTTGCATTTCCCTAATGACTAATCATGTTGACCATCTTTTCATGTGCTTAGCAGCCATTTGCACATCTTTTTTGGGAAAATGTCTATTCAAGCCCTTTGCCTCTTTTTAAATTGGGTATTTTGTCTTTTTTGGTTGAGTTATAAGAGTTTTTTTAAATATATTCTGGATACTAGACTCTTACCAAATATAGGATTTATAAATATTTCCTCCACTGTATAGGTTGTCTTTTCACTTTCTCAATAATTTGGGTTAATGCACAAAGTTTTTAATTTTGAAAAATTTCAATTTATCAATTTTTTTGTTGTTGCTTGGGCTTTTGGTGTCATTTTACTTCTTTTTTTAACCCAAAGTACCTATAGTAGCACCATACACCTCGTAGGCGTCAATACAAATGTTTATCAGATAATTTGCTGTCATTATTTGGCTGGAGAGAATGATGTCTAATTTCTCATCCAACTTAAACATTCTGTGTCTCTAAGACTGTTTTTGGTTATGTTACAGATTAAATTATTTTACCCCAAACCAATAATGGGTTCTCATTAGACTTTTAGAAAAAAAAAATCATAGTTTTGCTATACATGTATCTTTGTTTCTAAAAAAGAAATCATTAAATTGCTAGTCTTCTCCCTTGGGAATCTTCAATGTCTTTTTTTATTGCTCTTGGCTACTCCACAGTTCTGACTTCCCTTAAAAAATATAAATCTTTAGGTACACTTTTCCCAAGCATAAATTATGAGAGGGAGGGAGTAACCTGAACATTTAATTGTGTTATAATTGCTCTTGGATTGCCACACCACCTCTGGTTTATTATTTCAAAGGAAATGATAGCATCTCAATCTTTCTGTGTTGATTTATGGTTACACTTTGCAGGAGAGTAATTTATCTGGTTAATAAATTCAAGATAAATTTCCCAAATACATGACAGAGAAGACGGTCAACATTTGCTTTGTCCCTCCTTATTCTTCATCCTAAATGAATGGCATAGACGAATATGACTGCCAAGAACAAGCAATCCTCTCCATTGCAATTACTACCTACATTCTTCACCTGCTAGTCAAGGCTTTACAAGGCTTTCTGCCATAATTATTATTCAGGTCACAGGGAAACATGGCTCAAACTCAGTGGCTACTAATCTAATGATCAGTTTAGAATGCTTACATTCATATCTACTAGTTATTTTTAAAGTAATTTTTGGTTAAGCACAGTGGCCTGTACCTATAATCCTACCACTTTGAGGGGCTGAGAGAGAGGGATTACTCCAGGCCAGGAGTTCCAGATCAGCCTGAGCAACATAGCAAGAACCTCATCTCTACAACATATTTTTTTTAATTAGCCAGGTGTGTTAGCATATCCCTGTAGTCCCAGCTACTGAGGAGGCTGAGGCAGGATGATCACTTCAGCCTAGGATTTTGAGATTACAGTGAGCTGTGATCATGCCACTGCACTCCAGGCTGGGCCACAAAGGAAGACTCCAGCTCTAAAAGAAAAAAAAATAGAAGAATTTTTAAAAAATAAAAAGTAATTTCTCATTTATTTGTGCAACCTAATTCAAGTAACGTACTTATCCAGTTTCCAGGGAAAATGCATATACATAACTATGATTCTTTCTGAAAGAAGAAATCCTATCTCTATTAAATAGAAAAAATTAGCCAGGTGTGGTGACATATGCCTGTAATCCCAGCTACTTGGCAGGCTGTGGCAGGAGAATCGCTTGAACCTGGGAGGTGGAGGTTGCAGTGAGCCAAGATTGCACCATCGCCCTCCAGCCTGGGCAACAAGAGCAAAACTCTGTCTTGGAAAAAAAAGAAAAAATCCAGGCATCTTTGTGTAGTGAATGAAGTCAAAAAGTATAACCAGGAACAAAGCAAGGAGGTCCCCTCTCACCACTCTTTCAGCATCATACTGGAAATGCTAGTTAATGCAATAAGCCAAGAGAAGAACCCAAAAGGCATATATATATATATGGAAGGAAGAAATAAAACTTAGTCACAGATGAAATGATCAACTATGTAGAAAATCCAAAGGAATTGACAAAAATAATTCTGTAACTAATAAGCAATTACATCAAAGTTACAGGATACAAAGTGAATAAATAACAATGAATCATTTTCCTATATACCAGCAATGAATGGGCAGAATTTTAAATTAAAAGCATGTTATCATTTACATTAGCACCCTAAAACTGAAACATTTCCTTATAAATCTAACAGAATATGTAAAAGATCAATATGAAGAAAGCCACAAAACTCTGATAAATGATATCAAATAACTAAATGAAGAAGTATTCCATTACAT
The DNA here is from genome assembly GCF_049354715.1 of Callithrix jacchus. NCBI lineage: Eukaryota > Metazoa > Chordata > Mammalia > Primates > Cebidae > Callithrix > Callithrix jacchus. Next base: position 76,893,925 of record NC_133502.1, read on the forward strand.
GGATACAAAGACTCAATATTCTCAAGGTGCAAGTTCTTCCCAATTTGATCTTTAGATTCAATGCAGTCCAACTCTAAATCCCAGCAAGTTATTTTGTGGACATTAACAAAGTGATACTAAAGTTCAGATGGAGAAGCAAAAGACCCAGAAGAGCCTACTCAATATTGCAAAAGAAAAACAGAGTCAAAGGACTGATGCTGCATGACTTTAAGACAGTAACGCTACAGTCATCAAGACAGTAACGCTACAGTCATCAAGACAGTCTGGTATTGGCGAAAGAACAAGTAAATAGATTAATGGATCAGAATAAATGGCCCAGAAATAGACCCACATAAATACAGTTAAATGATCTTTGACTAAGAAGGAAAGGAAATACAATGCATAAAATAGAGTCTTTTCAACAAATGGTGCTGGAAAAACTGCACATCCACATGCAAGAGAATGAAGCTAGTCACAGACCTTACACCCTTCACAACATTAACTCAAGATGGATCACAGATGGAAATGGAAAACCATATAGTCATAGACAATGACATAGAAGAAAACCTAGATGACCTTGGGTATGGCAATGATTTTTAGATAAGACATCAAATCCATGATCTATGAAAGAAAGAAATAAGCTAGATTTCATTAAAATGTAAAATGTCTGCTCTGCAAAAGATACTGTCAAGAGAATGAGAAGAACAGAAAATGAAACACCGCATATTCTCACTCATAGGTGGATGATGAAAAATGAGAACACATGGACACAGAAAGGGGAGTACTAAACACTGGGGTCTATTGGGGGGAAAAGGGGAGGGCCAATGGGAGGGGGAGGTGGGGAGGGATAGCCTGGGGAGAAATGCCAAATGTGGGTGAAGGGGAGAAGAAAAGCAAAGCACACTGCCATGTGTGTACCTACGCAAATGTCTTGCATGCTCTGCTCATGTACCCCAAAACCTATAATCCAATAAAAAATTTAAAAAAAAAAAGAGAGAATGAGAAGATAAACTACAGACTGGAAGAAAATTTTGCAAAACACCTATCTGATAAAGTACTGTTATCCAAATATACTTCAGTGCTAAAAAGAAATAAGCTATCAAGCTATGAAAAGACACGGAGGAGCCTTAAATACATATCACTAAGTGAGAGAGGCCAGTCTGAAAAAGCAATATACTCCCTGCTTCCAACTATAGCACATCCTGGGAATGTCAAAACTATGGAGATGTTTAAAAAATCTGTGGCCAGGGACGGTGGCTCATGCCTGTAATCCCAGCACTTTGGGAGGCCAAGGTGGGCAGATCACCTGAGGTCAGGAGTTCGAGACCAACCTGACCAACATGGTGAAACCCCATCTTTACTAAAAATACAAAATTAGCCGAGCACAGTGGCACATGCTACTTGGGAGGCTGAGGCAGGAGAATTGCTTGAACCCAGGAGGCGGAGGTTGTAGTGACCCGAGAATGTGCCATTGCACTCCAGCCTGGGCAACAAGAGCAAAACTCCATCTCAAAAAAAAAAAAAAATCAGTAATTGTCAGGGGTTAGTGGGGTAGAAGGGATAAATAGGCAGAGTACAGAGGACTTTTAGGGCAGTGAAACTACTCTATATGATACAATGCTAGTTAAAAGTCATCATACATTTGTCGAAACCCACAGAATGCACAATACCAAGAGTGAACCCTAAACTGTGGACTTCAGGTAAGAATGATAAACAATGTAGGTTTATCAGTTATAACAAAGATACTGCTTTGACCCAAGATGTTGATAATGAGGGAGGCTATATACACATGGGAGCAGGAGATACATGGGAACTCTGTACCTTCTGCTTAATTTCATTGTTAACCTAAAACTGTTCTAAAAAATAAAAGTCTATTTAAAAAGAGCAATGACAATAACAGCAACAAAATATCTGAGACATCAATAAGCATCTGACTCACTTTTAATTAGAGGAAAAATTGCCTTTTGGGCCAGGCGTGGTGGCTGACGCAAGTAATCCCAGCACTTTGAGAGGCTGAGGCAGGTGGATCACCTGAGGTCAGGAGCTCAAGACCAGCGTGGCCAACATGGTGAAACCCCATCTCTACTAAAAATACAAAAATTAGCAGGGCATGATGGCAGGTGCCTATAATCCCAGCTACTCAGGAGGCCGAGGTGGGAAAATTGCTTGAACCCAGAAGGCCAAAGTTGCAGTGAGCCGAGAAATCGCACCATCGCACTCCAACCTGGGCGACAGAGCAAGACTCCATCTCAAAAAAAAAAAAAAAAATGCCTTTTAGAGGTAGAAATGCCAGATTTAGCAAATACAGTCATGGGTCACTTAACATCAGGGATATGTTCTGAGGTCTTAGGCAATTTTGTCATTGTGCGAACATCACAGAGTTTCCTTACACAAACCTAGACAGTATAACGTACTACACACAGGCTGTATGGTAGAGCCTGTTGCTCCATGGCTGTAAGCCTGTATGGCATGTTACATACTGAATACTACAGACAATAGGAACACAAGGTAAGTATTTGTGTATCTAAATATGACTTAGAAATAACACAGAAAAGGCACAGTAAAAACACGGTGTTATAAGCTTATGGTACCACTGCTGTACATGCGATCCATCATTAACCAAAACATCCTTCCTGGTTAAACAGGAACCTCGGGTAAACAATGAATAATTTTTAGTCCCAAATATTATTAGATGTACTAAAGCAATTATTTATTTTTAATCTGAAATTCAAACTTAACTTGGCATCCTTTACTTTATCTGGCAAAAATACTTGTAGGGAAATTGGCATTTCACAATTGGGCTGTGGCCCCCTCTTAATTCCTGAGCCTGAAAATGTTTTTGTCTTCCTGAAAAGTTCCATCGAGCGGTCTCCGAAAGGAAAACTCTCGAGCAATTAGAGAAGAATAGGATGACTGTCTTGTCAACAAGATTGGCTCTCTCATCCCCCGCAGCCAGTGGGGTCATGGCCACATTCTCCCATCCATCCTTCGTTCCATTTGTGAGAAAGCTAGCTATGGAAAACATATTGCTTTACTCTACAGATGCGTTCCTGAATGGAGTATAAGTGAAATCACATCTTTACTAGAATAGGAGAACATCTTTATTTAAAACAACCCTGGAAATAAACACACAGACACACACATAAAATTCCATCCTCTCTTACCACAAAAGACCACTCTCTAATTAAAACTGTATTGCATATCCATCATAGTTTTCCTAAAACTGGGAGATACACACACACATGTATGTGTAATCTTGATCATAGCCTGGCATAGGAGACCACAAGTATTTTTAACTGTTTTCAATGAAAAAACAAAATCTACATTCCCTCCTCACAGCTCACTTCCACTAAGCATTCCAGTACCACCTGCTTCTGTTTAAGCAGAGTTGCCCAAAGTTTTTTCCCCAAATTGGATTCAATTTAATTATGGCTTTTGTTTTAACCCACACCACTCGGTGATTAAGGCAACAGCCAAACCCAGAAAAAAAACCCAGAAACTGAAATAAAAGTTGGTTTCAAACACTTTGAGAAGTTATCTTCATTTCCATATATTCCTTGTCCCTGCAATACAGCCAACAGTGACATTAAAGACTCCTCAGGGAAGCTATCCCTGTTATAACCATTTAGAGATAAGTTAATACCATGCCTTCTCTTGGGAAACCTGAAAGGATTCTCTAAGGTTTCTAGATACTTTAAGTCAGGGTCTGGCTTCCTGATTATTTATGAATTACATCAGAACCATATAAAATTCCATGGCAAAGACACAGTGGAAGTGCCTTTATGCATGCAACTGGTTAATGTGCATGGATTGATTATTCATGAAGCCACCACCATCCCAAATTGGTCTAAAGGAAACAACAGGACAAAGGGCTCAGCAACCAGCCTGACTCACTGGAAATCTGAGCGGATGAAGTTAGTGTAGTCATCGGAACTGAGGCCACCATCAGATCTGATTTCTGATGAGTTTCAGCTGAATCTAAGCAGCCAATGGGAAGCAGCTGTCAATGCTGATGCTACAGGAGTGGGAGCTCAGGCCTTTCTGTTCAGAGATCCAGTCCTCCAAGACCTACAAGTCTTAGGTATTAAAAGACACCCAGAAATATGCCCTGAAAAATTCATGGGTATGAGCTCTTAATGAACAGCCAGATCATTTTTTGAAATGCCAAAGACTGGGAACAAAGCCATGTAAGCATGCATAAAGAAGCCTCCCAACAGAACCTAAAAGAGGTAAGAGCTTTCTCCAGGGAATGGTGCAAAGCTAAGCATCAAGAACAGAATGTGGTCTCTGGGTTTCTGCCTTATTTAAAATCCAAGCTTTTTTTTGTGTTCTCTTTTTGTAGAATGAGGCTGAAATAGGCAGAAAGAATAATGGTTTTTATCAGAGGAAGGCATGGATGCAGTATACAAATGCACCTTGACTTTTGATGGGGTTACATCTTGACAAACCCAACATAAATTGAAAATATTATGAACTGAAAATGCTTTCAATACACCTAACCTACCGAGCATTGTAGCTAGCCTACCTTGAATGCACTCAGAACACTTACATTAGCCTGTAGTTGGGCAAAATCTTCTAGCACAAAGTCTACTTTAAAACAAAGGGTTCAACCTCTCATGTATTTGTTGAATATCATACTGGAAGTATTGGTATTTGAAGTAGGGTTTCTACTGGATGTATATTGTTTTCACACCACTGTACAGTCAAAAAATTGTAGGCCAGGCACAGTGGCTCATGCCTGTAATCCTAGCACTTTGGGAGGCCCAGGCGGGTGGATCACGAGGTCAAGAGATCAAGACCATCCTGGCCAGCATGGTGAAACCTCATCTCTACTAAAAATACAAAAATTAGCCAGGCGTGGTGGCATGCGCCTGTGGTCCCAGCTGCTCAGGAGGCTGAGGCCAAAGAATCATTTGAACCCAGGAGGCAGAGGTTGCAGTGAGCCGGGATTGTACCACTGCCCTCCAGCCTGGCAAAGAGCAAGACTCTGTCTCAAAAAAAAAAAAAAAAAAAGAAGAAGAAGAAGAAATTATAAGTGGAACCATCTTTAGTCAGGGACCATCTGTACTCCTGAGGCCATAAAGAAGAATGCGGAGGTTCAGATCAGGGCTCAAAACCTTCCAAAAGTTTCAGATCAGTGCCTAAAAGCCAGCCTTCAAGCCGGGGCCCAATGTGAATGAAGCCACTGAATGCTAACACAGATGGTAACAGTTCTGCGTTCTCATAGCTAGAAGCTAGAGGTAAAGAATTACCCTGGAAGAAAGGAAACAGAATAAGATAAAGAGCTAAAGAAGATAAAAACAAAAGAGAGATAAGAAGATAATCCCCAATGGAGAGTGGTGAGTGATGCAAAATCACCAGAGTGTTTCTCACCGGAATGTGTCATTGGCATGTGGAGCACCATCTGTGCTGGGCATAAGGATCCCCCAGCCAGGCCCCCTTTACTGAAGGAGTTCAGGCACTGGGAGTGCTACTGGCATAAAGTCTTCACTGTCAGCCCCTTCCTGGGACTTGCCTCAGCTGCAGAAAGCCACCTTGTCTGAGGTTATGCCCCTTCCTGGGGCAGCCCATATCTGATTACTGATCTATCCTAGCCCAAGTCAGGACAGCTCTGAAGGGCCATCCTAGCTCCAGAGCTGCCATGAAGTCAGCCAGGACAACCATGGGCCTGGCTTCTGCCTACTACTGATTCCTTTCCCTTTCTATGGCATTTCCCTTCCCAAGGACACTCGTTGATTAACTTCCCATGCAGCAAACTCCATCACAAAAATCCACTTCCCAGGAAACTCAACCTGCAACGCCATCTTCATCCGGGATTTCCTTGAAAACTTTCTAGGGCAAACTTGCTAAATCTCCAGCTGCACCAATGGATGATGCTTGGACAATCCATTTCTCATGTCCCAAAATCAGCCACAGGAACCTGGATTATCAACTTATTGGAGCATTTGACTTAAGAACATGTGTGTCTTGGACAGGAGAGTCATTGTCATTAGGAGAAACTGTTCTCATAAAAAGAGGAGGAGTACAGAGGGCCGGCATACATCGGTTTGGCAAGGGGGAACTCTTTGGTTTTTGGTTTTGTTTGTGTATTTTCCACTGTGTAAATCATTCTGACCATAGAGGCCTGACTTAATCATAGTGATCCACCATAGATCCCTTTAATTAAAAGCCAGGAAGAGGAATATTAATATACTATTCCAATTTTGCTTGACAAACATTATTGTCTCCACTTAGAGAGGACAGGGAGAGAGGAACCTGTGAATACAGACAAGGGCAGAACCTTCTCTTCCTTTAACCCCCTTGTACTCTTAGAAGTGTAAACCTGAGCATTAACTTCAGGTTCAGCCCTGAGTCCCAAGAAGCTAGGCCCCTCTCCCACTTGGATTTCTCTTAGCAAACTCCCTTCGAGGCTTCCTTAAACACCTACAAATATACACAGCCATGGAAGAGGCAACGCTCCGTCTCTGAGCCTGAACATCCGTCTCTCAGCTATTGGCCAGAGCATAGGCAAGGGAGCCTATTTTCAAAGCAATAGGGACTCTAGAAGACCACTGTCAGATAGGCTGAGCACCCCACTGAGATTGTCATTGGAGAATAGAGAAGCTTGAAGGGACAAAAATCTGACACTTGTTCTTTGAATACTCAGACATCTCTGGACTCCATCCAGTCACCACCTGTCACTTCCATGAAGCAGCCTGTCACAGCATGAAGCTGAGACGTGCTGTACTGTCAGCATTTTGGTTTAGGGATCATGTTGCTTAGTCAACTTTTCAACAAAGATGGTCTTCTTGGCCAACGGTCCCAGAAGGACCAACGTCAGCCTGAGATGACACAACTGAACAGCTGTGCACACACCATGGCCCTCCCTGCCAACTGAGAGGGGTGGAGGGAGCCCACGAAACAAGGTGGTGGAGACCAGAAGGCATAGCAGGAAATGCTGGATCAAATTACTTTTCCGCTCCAGCTGGATGGAACAACTGCCTGTCTTGAAAATTCAAGGGCAGTGGAGCCAGAGTAACAAAGTAGGCTAACAGGAAGGACGCTGAGAAATGAGTCTGATTACGGCACTGACGTTTGGATGTCGGAGACCAATTCTGGGCTCTCTCTGGAATGAGGTGCTTCTGCATGTTAAAAGCCCTACTTTAGGATTTATAAGAATTACTACTGAGGGTACTTGTTTAAAAAGCTGATCATGGACCCTACTTCTAGAGTTTCTGATTTAATGAGTATGGAATGAAAGCCAAAGTCTATTGATTCTATTTATTTTTAAAGTGAGCCATAGGTGATTCAGATACATAGATCACAGTTTGAGAAACAGAGTTTCTATCTACAGGGGGCTTTTCCTCTCACTGTTTGCCTCCAGCATGCCAGTCTGGTTTATTTGCATAACAGGCAAGCATAAATGCCTTACAAGCTTGGTAGCAGCACTTTGGGAGGCTGAGGCGGGTGGATCATGAGGTCAAGAGAACGAGACCATCCTTGTCAACATCGTGAAACCCAGTCTCTACTAAAAATACAAAAAATTAGCTGGGCATAGTGGCGCGTGCCTGTAATCCCAGCTACTCAGGAGGCTGAGGCAGGAGAATTGCCTGAACTCAGGAGGCGGAGGTTGCGGTGAGCCAAGATCGCGCCATTGCACTCCAGCCTGGGTAACAAGAGCAAAACTCCGTCTCAAAAAAAAAAAAAGAGCTTGGTAGGATTTGAACAAACACAATTATTCTAAAGGAGAGTAGGATGGGAAGTAATAACTATTAAGCTCTGACTACATGCTAAGTACTGTGTTGGCCACTTAAGTTACTACCAGTTTATGTCGTTCTTACAAGATCCCCGAGTAAAGAAGCATCTTAGTTTTACAAATGGAGAAACTGACGCTTTGAGAAGTTAAATAGGTCATTTGCCAAGGATCACGGAGCTAAAGTGACAGAGCAAGAATTTAAACCCAGGTAAATCTGCCTCTGAAAGCAAACGTGCCTAAGCCAAAGAATCACCCAGGACATTTGCAGTCCAGATTCTCCATTTGCTCCTCTAGAGATTCCGACTCCGTATCTTTGCAGCAGAACCCTGGAATCTGTAACTTTGATTTAGCCTCATGTGATTCTTACCCTATGAGTTAAGAAAAGACTCCACTATCCCTACTGCCCCTCAGAGAGTGCACGTATCTTGGGGTTCCTTTCAGTAGAATTAGGTGGCTCAAAAAGATACACATGGGAGGATGAGGCAGTCAGATCACTTGAGGCCTGGAGTTCAAGACCAGCCTGGCCAACATGCTGAAAACCCGTCTCTACTAAAAATACAAAACTTTAGTTAGACATGGTGGCAGGCGCCTGTAATCCCAGCTACTTGGGAAGTTGAGGCATGAGAATTGCTTGAGTCCACAAGGCAGAGGTTACAGTGAGCCAAGATCGTGCCACTGTACTCCAGCCTGGGTGACAGAGGGAGACTCCATCTCAAAACAAACAAAACAAAAGATGGGAATTTTCATCCTTTGCTTCTAGGGCAAAAGCGTTGCTTTGAAAAAACCTGACAGTTTCCTCCAAAACTTGTCGAGAAATAGATGAGCTGCTCTTCAGATGGCTTTATCCCCTATATTGTTTCTTTTCATAGAGAAAATCACTGGATTGGGATGAAAGGATTTCTAACGCTCTCTTATAACAAATAATTTGAGTGTGGGCAACATTTTCTGCATGACTCCCAGTAATAAAAAACAGCAAGTGGGTTGAAAAAATGGCCATAGAATTAGTATAACTGCTGTGTTCCCTACAGATTAATTGCTTGGTGGGAAGATCGAGTTTCTACACTCCAACGTCACAACATTCTCTAGTTGTTCTCTAACTTTAGGTTGCATCAGAATCATGAAGAAGGGGTGGTTGTGCTGTTAAAATACAGGTGCCAAGGCCCCACCCAGTAGAGATTTCAACTTAGTGGGTTCATAGTGGGAATCGAAACTCTGCATTTTGGAAGAGCACTGGGGTTATTCTCGTGCAAATGCATATAAACTACAATTCAAAAAACTATGGTAACATGTCAAGACAGCTTTAAATTCTTATTGGAAGTAAGAGAAGGAGGGAAGGACGGATGGTAGTAGATAATGGATGCATAACAGAATATCAGTCAACAGATGGATCATAAGATTGACTGAAAAACATTATTATCATTACTAGTTTCGTAATCCTACCAATTAATAAAAATAATTTAACTGTTTATTCAGGAATAATGCTGAATATCTAAGAGATATGGCTGCCTACATCCTTAGCAGGGAAAAGGTGTGCTATACTATTAAGGTAGGGGCAGCTCTCTGACTTACAGAATAGTACTCCAAGAAACAGTCTTGAAGTAGTTATCTGAAGCAAATCCTATTTTACTATCAATGTCCATGATGAAATTGATAGAAGAATAACAGTATCCCCGGAATACAATTAAACAGCAGTGACACAATAAACATTTATAATTCAAAACTTGTGGCATTTGGATGAAAGAGCAGTAGTATTTAACAATGTAATAGTAACCCTGCTTTGTGTTATTACATGCTGAATGTGAAAGTAGGGTCACTTTCTCAATAAAATATGTAGCAAAGCGAGCATCACAAATCAAATGGGGAATGAAGGGAATATTTAATAAATGTCACAGCAGTAGATTAGCAATTTGGGGGAAAAGTCAATTTGGCTTGTTTTCTTACATGAGATACCAAAATAAATGCTAGATAGATAAAGTTTTTAAAACTAGAAAAAATGCAAATAAAAAAAGATTTGAGATGCCTCAAAATACATATTTAGTTATTCCACTAAAATATGAGCTTCTTGAAGGTAGGAATTTTTGTTCTTGTTCACTTGAAATATCCACAGTGCCAAGAACATACCCAAAATTTTGTTGGTGTTCAATAAATGTCTAATGAATGAATCAATAGATCAGTGGTTTAAGTTTCTTGTGAGTAGAAGAACTTTGTAATTAAGAAACAATAGAAAAAAATTACAAAATTTTTTGAATTAACAGATTTGACAGAGTTGAAACTTGTAAAAAAAAATATTAAAAGTCAAGAACCAACACAGTAAAACATTTGCAGGATAAATACATTTTGTAAATTGCATTTTAGGTTTTGGGGTACATGTGCAGAACATGCAGGACATTTGCATAGGTACACACATGGCAGTGTGTTTTGCTGCCTTCCTCCCCTTCACCCACATTTGGCATTTCTCCCCAGACTATCCCTCCCAAGCTCCCCCCCACCGCTGTCCCTCCCCTCTTCCCCCCAATAGACCCCAGTGTTTAGTACTCCCTTCTCTGTGTCCATGTGTTCTCATTTTTCATCACCCGCCTATGAGTGAGAATATGCGGTATGTCATTTTCTGTTCTTGTGTCAGTTTGCTGAGAATGATGTTCTACAGATTCATCCATGTCCCTTCAAACGACGCAAACTCATCATTTTTGATTGCTGCATAATATTCCATGGTGTATATGTGCCACATTTTCCCAATCCAGTCTATCATCGATGGGCATTTGGGTTGATTCCAAGTCTTTGCTATTGTAAACAGTGCTGCAATGAACATTCGTGTGCATGTGCCCTTATAGTAGAACGATTTATAGTCCTTTGGATATATACCCAGTAATGGGATTGCTGGGTCAAATGGAATTTCTATTTCTAAGGCCTTGAGGAATCGCCACACTGTCTTCCACAATGGTTGAACTAATTTACACTCCCACCAACAGTGTAAAAGTGTTCCTATTTCTCCACATCCTCTCCAGCATCTGTTGTCTCCAGATTTTTTAATGATCGCCATTCTAACTGGCATGAGATGGTATCTCAATGTGGTTTTGATTTGCATTTCTCTAATGACCAGTGATGATGAGCATTTTTTCATATGTTTGTTGGCCTCATGTATGTCTTCTTTTGTAAAGTGTCTGTTCATATCCTTTGCCCATTTTTGAATGGGCTTGTTTTTGTTTTTGTTTTTGTTTCCTATAAATCTGTTTGAGTTCTTTGTAAATTGTGGATATCAGCCCTTTGTCAGATGGGTAGACTGTGAAATTTTTTCCCATCCTGTTGGTTGCCGATTCACTCTAGTGACTGTTTCTTTTGCCGTGCAGAAGCTGTGGAGTTTGATTAGGTCCCATTTGTCTATTTTGGCTTTTGTTGCCAATGCTTTTGGTGTTTTGGTCATGAAGTCCTTGACTACTCCTATGTCCTGAATGGTTTTGCCTAGATTTTCTTCTAGGGTTTTTATCGTGCCAGGTCTTATGTTTAAGTCTTTAATCCATCTGGAATCAATTTTAGTGTAAGGTGTCAGGAAGGGGTCCAGTTTCTGCTTTCTGCACATGGCTAGCCAGTTTTACCAACACCATTTATTAAACAGGGAATCCTTTCCCCATTGCTTATTTTTGACAGGTTTATCAAAGATTGTATGGTTGTAGATATGTTGTGTTGCCTCCGATGCCTCTGTTCTGTTCCATTGGTCTATATCTCTGTTTTGGTACCAGTACCATGCTGTTTTGATTACTGTAGCCTTGTAGTATAGTTTGAATCTGGTAGTGTGATGCCCCCCGCTGTGTTCTTTTTGCTTAGAATTGACTTGGCTATGCGGGCTCTCTTTTGGTTCCATATGAAGTTCATGGTGGTTTTTTCCAGTTCTGTGAAGAAAGTCAATGGTAGCTTGATGGGGATAGCATTGATTCTGTAAATTACTTTTGGGCAGTATAGCCATTTTCACGATATTAATTCTTCCTAACCATGAACATGGAATGTTTCTCCATCTGTTTGTGTCCTCTCTGATTTCGTTGAGCAGTGGTTTGTAGTTTCATTGATGAGGTCCCTTACGTTCCTTGTGAGTTGTATTCCTAGGTATTTTATTCTTTTTGTAGCAATTGTGAATGACAGTTTGTTCTTGATTTGGCTCTCTTTAAGTCTGTTATTGGTGTATAGGAATGCTTGTGATTTTTGCACATTGATTTTATATCCTGAGACTTTGCTGAAGTTGCTTATCAGTTTCAAGAGATTTTGGGCTGAGGCAATGGGGTCTTCTAGGTATACTATCATGTCGTCTGCAAATAGAGACAATTTGGCTTCCTCCTTTCCTATTTGAATACCCTTTATTTCTTTTTCTTGCCTGATTGCTCTGGCTAGAACTTCCAGTACTATATTGAATAGGAGTGGTGAAAGAGAGCATCCTTGTCTAGTGCCAGATTTCAAAGGGAATGCTTCCAGTTTTTGCCCATTCAGTATGATATTGACTGTTGGTTTGTCGTAAATAGCTTTTATTACTTTGAGATACATTCCACCAATACCGAGTTTATTGAGGGTTTTTAGCATAAAGGGCTGTTGAATTTTGTCAAATGCCTTCTCTGCGTCAATTGAGATAATCATGTGGTTTTTGTTTTTGGTTCTGTTTATGTGGTGAATTATGTTTATAGACTTGCGTATGTTGAACCAGCCTTGCATCCCCAGGATGAATCCTACTTGATCATGATGGATAAGCTTCTTGATGTGCTGTTGCAATCGGCTTGCCAATATTTTATTGAAGATTTTTGCATCTATGTTCATTATAGATATTGGCCTGAAGTTTTCTTCTCTTGTTGGGTCTCTGCCGGGTTTTGGTAACAGGATGATGTTGGTCTCATAAAATGATTTGGGAAGGATTCCCTCTTTTTGGATTATTTGGAATAGTTTCAGAAGGAATGGTACCAGCTCCTCTTTGTGTGTCTGGTAGAATTCGGCTGTGAACCCATCTGCACCTGGACTTGTTTTGTGTGGTAGGCTCTTAATTGCTGCCTCGACTTCAGACCTTATTATTGGTCTATTCATAGTTTCGGCCTCCTCCTGGTTTAGGCTTGAGTGGACACAGGTGTCCAGGAATTTATCCATTTCTTCCAGGTTTACTAGTTTATGTGCATAGAGTTGTTTGTAATATTCTCTGGTGATGGTTTGAATTTCTGTGGAATCTGTGGTGATTTCCCCTTTATCGTTTTTTATTGCATCTATTTGGTTGTTCTCTCTTTTCTTTTTTATCAGTCTGGCTATTGGTCTGTCTATTTTGTTGATCTTTTCAAAAAACCAGCTCTTGGATTTATTGATTTTTTTGAAGGGTTTTTCGTGTCTCTATCTCCTTCAGTTCTGCTGTGATCTTAGTTATTTCTTGTCTTCTGCTAGGTTTTGAGTTTTTTTGATCTTGCTTCTCTTGCTCTTTCAATTTTGACGATAGGGTGTCAATTTTGGATCTCTCCACTCTTCTCATATGAGCACTTATTGCTATATATTTTCCTCTAGAGACTGCTTTAAATGTGTCCCAGAGATTCTGGTATGTTGTGTCTTCGTTCTTGTTGGTTTCGAAGAACTTCTTTGTTTCTGCCTTCATTTCATTGTTTGTCCTGTCAACATTCAAGAGCCAGTTGTTCAGTTTCCATGAAGCTGTGCGATTCTGGGTTAGTTTCTGAATTCTGAGTTCTAACTTAATTGCACTATGGTCTGAGAGACGGTTTGTTATGATTTCCGTTGTTTTGCATTTGCTGAGGAGTGCTTTACTTCCAATTATGTGGTCAATTTTAGAGTAGGTGTGATGTGGTGCTGAGAAGAACGTATATTCTGTGGATTTGGGGTGGAGAGTTCTGTAAATGTCTATCAGGTTTGCTTGTTCCAGGTCTGAGTTCAAGCCCCGGATATCCTTGTTAATTTTCTGTCTGGTTGATCTGTCTAATATTGACAGTGGAGTGTTAAAGTCTGTAATGGAAAATTTTAAGCAAAGAAAACAGCACAGTGAAATCTGTTAGCTTGAGGATGTATTTGTATCTTCAGAGAGAAGATGCCTGAAAAGACAACACCACGTTTTAGTTCTGCATAGAGCAATGCTTACAATACTTAAAATATTTTTTAAAAAACGTGTTTTTAAATGTTGAAAACATTTTGGCATGCGGTCTCACCTGTTTGGTAGAGTTGAGATAGAAGAGCTGTTTACATAACCAGCACATTCTGCCAATATGTTACCTTAGTTCTCTAACATATTCACATTTTACATGGCAACTATGAGCATTTAGCTGCAAGGACAACTGGTCAGAGCTATTTGGCTTTCTCAAGGGTATCAGAATCATTTGTTCTTAGTAAACCATTTTCATTCATTTGTGGATCCACATCTGCTGAGTCACTCTCTTGGGCCCATCATTGACCCACAATAAGTGGGTTATGCCTTTTGGTCATGTTAGCAACCAACGGCTCCAGGTTTCCTTTTCATAATGAAAATGTCTGAGGCTAAATTATAGTCAAAGTCTTTCATGAAAAAAAAATCTAAAGTTTTCGAAGGCTATACCCCCTAAACCCTGTTCTCAGCAGCAATCAATGCAACCAAGTATTCCTTCTCTAGAAACATGTTTCTCTCCTGGCTTCTGGGAGAGGATGCTCTCCTGGCTTTTGTCCTGCTTCCCTCCGGCCTGCATCTGGATTTCTTTGGCGGGCTTACCTTCCTGTGCCTGCTCTATAAACACTGGAGTCCCTGTGGGCTGCTCAGTCTCAGACCATGGTTCCTCTATTCTTTCTATACTCTCTTCCTGAAGTGACCGCCTCTATCCTCGTGGCTCTAAATACCTTCTAGGTGGCAACAATGCCCCAGTGTTCATCTTCATCTCAAAACCCTCCTCTGACCTTCAGACTCACAAGTCCAGCAGCCTTTCACAGGCCATGTAGTGTCTCCTCCGCATCTGAAACTTAACATGTCCCAGCTGAACCCCTGACTTCTGCTCCCCAGCAAGCCTGTTCTTCCTCAGGGTTTGCCAGTACATAAAATGGCACTGCCATCTGCCAAGCTGTTTGAGCCAAGCCCAAAAGTCATTATTGATTTTGTCCTTTGACCCCACACTCTACGTTCACTTAAGTATCTGTTGCTCCTGTCTCAAAAATACATCTTGATATCAGATGTGATTTTCAAACTATTTAACAACTGGTACTGATGGGCACTTGCCACGGGTACTGTGTTCCCCACTGGGCCCATTTGAGGTGGCAGAGGGCACATTGGAGACTCAGTGGGCTGGTTAGAAGGTCAGGGGATGCTAGGGTGGCCCACCTCAGAATGGATACTGTGAATAAGGTTGCTATGAATGTTGGTGTACAAATGTCTGAGTGACCGCTTTCATTTCTTTTAGGTATAGGCCCAGAGGTAGGGATGGCTGGATCACATGGTAATTAATTCTATGTTTCATTTTTTTAGGAAAAAAATTACATTCCCATCATCAGTGCACAAGGGAATGTGAAATATGGTATAGCTGCTGTGGAAAACAGTACAGCAGTTCCTCAAAAAATTAAATTAGGCCAGGTACAGTAGCTCACACCTGTAATCCTAGCACTTTGGTAGGCGAAGGTAGGTGGATCAACTGAGGTCAGGAGTTCGAGACTAGCCTGGCCAACATGGCAAAACCCACCTCTACTAAAAATACAAAAATTAGCCAGGCGTGGTGGTGGGTGCCTGTAATCCCTGCTACTCAGGAGGCTGAGGCAGAAGAATCACTGGAACCTGGGAGGGAGAGTCTGCAGATGGCACCACTGCACTACAGCGTTGCTGACAGAGTGAGACTCTGCCTCAAAAAAAAAAAGAAAAGAAAATTAGATTAGTTCACCTTCTTCACATCCTCACCAATATTAAGATTATTGTCTGGGTTTTTAATAAATAATAACCAAACTAGTAGTGGGTGTGAAGTGACATCTCACTGTGGTTTTGATTCACATTTCCCTAATCGCCAATGACGTTGAGCATCCTTTCTTGTGCATCGTGGCCATCTGTGTATTTTCTTCAGAGGGATACCTATTCACGTTCTTTGCCGATTTTTTTTTCCATCATTGAGTTGGGAGAGTTCTTTATATATTCTGGATATTAACTCCTTATCAAATATATAGTTTGAAAATATTTTCTCTCATTCTAGGACAGAATCCTTTGATCCAGACAAGTTTTCCATTTTAATGAAACCTAATTTTTCTATTTTTTAATTTTTTTCCTGTGTCTTTGGTGTTGTATCCAGGAAATCACCGCTAAATCCTATGCTGTGAAGCTTTATCCCTGTGCTTTCTCATAAGAGTTTCATAGTTTTTGCTCTGATATTTAAGTCTTTGATCCACTGTGAGTTAATTT